>NC_086452.1:186238993-187438993 GCF_028390025.1 Pseudophryne corroboree | reverse complement strand
GTAGTGGATGCTGGGCGCCCATCCCTAGTGCGGATTGTCTGCAATACTTGTATATAGTTATTGTTACAAAGATTCGGGTTATTATTGTTGTGAGCCATCTTTTCAGAGGCTCCTTTGCGTTTATCATACTGTTAACTGGGTTCAGATCACAAGTTGTACGGTGTGATTGGTGTGGCTGGTATGAGTCTTACCCGGGATTCAATATCCTTCCTTATTATATACGCTCGTCCGGGCACAGTATCCTAACTGAGGCTTGGAGGAGGGTCATAGGGGGAGGAGCCAGTGCACACCACCTGATCCTTAAGCTTTTATTTTGTGCCCTGTCTCCTGCGAAGCCGCTATTCCCCATGGTCCTTACGGAGTCCCAGCATCCACTACGGACTACGAGAAATAGATTTATCGGTAAGTAAAATCTTATTTTTTCATGGCACCCCTAGGATAAATTTGGAAAAAAATATTAAATGAAGGAAATTGTGCTTAGCTGTCATCATTAGGGTCAGTTATGTGGTGAAGTACAGAGTTGTGCTTCTGGTTGTCCACATGTGTTATAATTGTCAGCCACCAACAATGGTTTTGCCTATCGCGTTGACAATAATTAATTTGATTTGGTCCTGGGTCTCCAACCTGAAGCACCCCTGCACAATAAGCTCTGATCTGACTGACTTATGGGCCCTACACACTGATAGATCCACCGCGAGCTGCCCGACGGCGGATACGGCGGTTGGGGGGGGGGAGTGAAGTTTCTTCACTCCCCCCGTCACCCAGCTCCATAGCAGTGCAGGGAAATATGGACAATCTCATCCATATTGGCCTGCATGCACAAGTGACGGGGCACCAGAGATGAAAAAAGCGCGGGGGCGCGCATCGTTCATCGCTGGTGCCTCCACACTGAAAGAAATGAACGGTCTTTCGTTCATTAATGAACGAGATCCTTCATGTCTTTCAGTATAACCTGCCAGTGTGTAGGGCCCATTAGTCTCCAGCTCAGTTGAAAGTTTACACAGATGAAATATATTGCTCTAACCATTGGCATTTAATTAGCATCACTTGGGGAAACCTTAAAAAGGTCAGAATGTTATTGGTCATACTGTGAATCTGAAGGAACATTGTGAAAATGAAAACAGCAGAACATTATCAGAAAAATAAATATAAAGTTTCCGCCTAATGTAAGTATTTGATGTGCATGTAGTATGTAACATGGCATAATCTTTAATCATTGATAGGTCTGTTTAGCAATTTGAACAGACTGAAGAAACGCATGTATAATACAGGTTGAGTCTCCCTTATCCAAAATGCTTGGGACCAGAGGTATTTTGGATATCGGATTTTTCCGTATTTTGGAATAACTGCATACCATAATGAGATATCATGGTGATGGGACCTAAATCTAAGCACAGAATGCCTTTGTTTCATATACACCTTATACACACAGCCTGAAGGTCATTTTAGCCAATATATTTTATAACTTTGTACATTAAACAAAGTGTGTCTACATTCACACAATTCATTTATGTTTCATATACACCTTATACACACAGACTGAAGGTAATTTAATACAATATTTTTAATAATTTTGTGTATTAAACAAAGTTTGTGTACATTGAGTCATCAAAAAAACAAAGCTTTCACTATCTCATGCTCACTCAAAAAAGTCTGTATTTCGGAATATTCCGTATTTTGGAATATTTGGATATGGGATACTCAACCTGTACTATATGTCTCATCACCTTTTACTGTGCTGAATTAGAGCAGAATTTCAACGTGTCGTGGTTTGAATTACTATGACACTAAAAGTAGCAGTATTCCATCATTTAAGTAGCATCTAATGCCATTTATTATATATATATATAATTTATTTATTACCAGTTACTTATATAGCGCACACATATTCCGCAGTGCTTTATAGAGAATATTTGCCCATTCACATCAGTCCCTGCCCCAGTGGAGCTCACAATATATAGTCCCTATCACATGTACACACAGACATATTCACACTAAGGTTAATTTTGTTGGAAGCCAATTAACCTACCAGTATACTTTTGGACTGTGGGAGGAAACCGGAGTACCCGGAGGAAACCCATGCAAGTATGGGGAGAATATACAAACACTGCATAGTTTGGCCCATGGCCATAGTGGTGTGAGGCAGTAATGCTAACCATTACACCATCCGTACTGTGTGTGTATGTATGTGTGTATGTGTACATATATATATCTGGCAGCATGAGGGCATATCTGGCACATCTGGCACTGTGGGGCATATCTGGCACTGTGAGGCATATCTGGCAGCATGAGGGCATATCTGGCACTGTGGGGCATATCTGGCACATCTGGAACTGTGGGGCATATCTGACAGCATGAGGGCATATCTGGCACTGTGGGGGCATATCTGGCAGCATGAGGGCATATCTGGCACTGTGGGGGCATATCTGGCAGTATGAGGACATATCTGGCACTGAGGGCTGTGTACGGCTAGAGCTGCATTTCCCACCCTAGGCTTATACTCGAGTCAATGAGTTTTCCCAGGTTTTTGTGGTAAAATGACTGCTTATATTCGGGTCGACTTATACTCGAGTATATACGGTATATATATATATATATATATATAATGGAAAACAAAGCAAGGTTCACCTTGACAAAGGGGCGCTTGGACCCCGAAACGTCGGACCACTTTTTGTGAAATATAATTGACTTTCAGACAGACTTAGAGTGCCGCTTGCTTTGTTTTCCATTATCCATCTTCACCTGAGATGGCACCTAAGCACTAAGTCTTGGAGGGAGAGTGTCGGTCCTCACAGCTTTTCTATATATATATATATATATATATATATATATATATATATATATATAAACCATGTATATCAGCACTCAAAAAAAAAAAAGACACAAATACCTTGGTGATCCAGTCCTATCATGGGGTAGCCATGATTAGATAATTCCAAGAAGAGGGGCGGCACTCATAGGATTTTGCAACAAGCACATTGTATTCCAATAAAAGAAAGTTCCAGAGATTACATCTCTGGATGTAATCTCTGGAACTTTCTTTTATTGGAATACAATGTGCTTGTTGCAAAATCCTATGAGTGCCGTCCCTCTTCTTGGAATTATATATACATATATATATATATATATATATATATATATATATATATATACATAGTGATGATGGCGCCCTAGGGTAATTACAGCACCCTTAATTGATCACATCAACTGCTAATATCGTAAAAAGTAAAACATTTTCGTAAAATACAGAAACAATCCGTAGGTTCCCATACATATATATATTAAAATTTATAAAAGTAACGTCAGTGTCCATATATATATGAATGTTCCTTGGTCATTTTTTTCCCCCTACCAACATAAAAAATGGGGGTCAAGATAAACATAAGTGAACAGAAATTTATTTTACGATCTCCTCCTTCTATTAGTGCAGATTGGAGGTCACATCACAAAAGACAGATAACCCAAAGCGTTTCGTCTCATACCGAGACTTCATCAGGGGTATATCTTACTTACGAAGTTACCATCAGAGAATTAAACCGTAGATTAAACTTTTCTTGCACACTCGCATCAATCAGACAGGCCACCCAACATTAAACACGTGGCTAATAGTGCCTGATAGTTTCTAAAGAAGGCGTATGATACTTAGGAAATCAGGTTCAAGGGATAATCTCGAGAATGTTCGACCATCTGGTAGAATATGTTGTGTATCCTGGTATCGCAAGTTGTGTTTAATGTTCGGTTGCCTGTCTGCTTGATGTGAGTGTCCAAGAAAAGTTTTACCTACGGCCAGCCTGCTTAGATTCAATCAAATTCCTTACAATCCAAATAGCGCAATAAGGGAAGTTTTTGTATTTTGCCTTAATCGTAAATTTTCTGAATATGTCCTTAATTAAGTCATCTGGATACATTTTCTTTTTGCTTGTTACTTCAACACTTTTCGTATAACCAATTAAATGTTCTTGTGGAAGTTGAGCTGTATAGAAAATGGGATGGAGATCCTTGCTGCCTTTTGTGTGGGTTTGGTGTGTGTTTTGTTTTGTTAGATTTAGTTTTGTTCTTCTGGTGACTTTTTTTTTTTATTGATTAGACGTATTGATTAGACTGCTACTTTTTCTATAACTGATTTTAGAAGGCATAGCGGCCGATTCAATTAGCCACGAGTTGGTCAAAAATTGTTTAAAACTCAGTTGAGCGGATTCTTGTTGTTCAAGTTTAGCATGACTTTCAGGTTGCAGCTCCAACTAGGCAAAAATGGTGGGCAGATGTATTAAGTCAGGGAAAATGATAAAGAAGTGATAAGTGGGAGATGATAACGCACCAGCCAACCAGCTCCTGTCATTTTTCAAACCCGTAATGATTGGCTGATGCATTATCACCTTCCACTTATCACATCTTTATCACTTCTCCAGGCTTAATACATCTGCCCCACAGTGTAGAACCCTTCTCAGTACTGCTATTGTATTTAGAGATTTATAAATATGTAAATATGGCCAGTAGAGACGTGTAATTTTTCAGGTGGTTTCCTCTAAAAAGACGAAAAATGTGTTAAATGATGTGGGTGTTGTGTTATGTTGAAGGGGTGGGGGTTTTGCACTTGTGGATGGAAATTGCAAGTGTTTTTCCACTCTTTTTACAAACTTGCATATATACCCTTAAATATCACCACAGAGACACTTTAATTAATGTACCCCAAGATACTGTGAGTACATATTTCTTGAAGTACACCTGCTGGCTATCGTTTTTCCATTTTTAAAAGTTGCAAAAGATGAACTGTTTTATACCATTTAACTGTCTCCAGTACTTTACTAATGGCCACTAACAGTCTTCTACACTGTGCTTCTATCTTATTTTCCACTTTTTGGGATTTTTCCCACTTTAAATGATGATGATGTTGTTGTTACTTATATAGTGCTTTACAATTGTGAACAATATAGTAAAAAACTAAATTAGGTAATAACAGACAAAGCGCTAAGAGCTCCCTGCATGCAAGCTAACAAACTAGTCTGCACAATGCAGAATTAGCACGCATCCTCTGGGACTTTCTGTTTGTAATTGAATTGCAAGGGAAGTACACTTCTTGAAAATATCCTGCATAATGCGTGTAATACTAACCTGTAAGCACAGGGCACAGAACCCGCAGCATATTGAATCGGCCCCATAGTTTTATTTGGGAAGGTGTAGTAATGCATTATTTCTAAATAATCTATACTTAACCATTATAACATTTATAAAAATGAGAGCAGCATATACGAGCTTAAATAAAATGTTTGCAATGGCTGAGAGTTGTCGGTGTTTGTACCGTTTCCCCAGCAACCCACAGCCGCAAACATCATAGGTTTTCATTCTGAGCCCAGTCACATGTACAGAAACACTGCAATGTTGCTCTCCCATAATTCTTAGCAATGTGCGCATTCATTTCTAGAACTAAGATAGGAATCGCCCCCTTATAATGTTGTACAGAGGTGGCTTTTTACACAGACATGACACAAATAGCGTTCCTTTCTTCATTAGCTTGCCCATAATCTCTGTTTACTCTGTGATGCCCTCTGGTGGTATAGAGCCTGATGCAATGCAGACTGCTGATAAATACTTGGAGAAAAGCTGAAATTTGTTGTCTGTATTAAGTGCACTTATCCTCTTTGTTTAATAATAATAATAATAAACCTTATATTTCTAACATTCCCTCTGTCCTTTGGTCTTCTTTTCTCTGTCTCTTTAATCTAAATCTTCATTTTATTTTTATTTTTTTTGTTATTGGACAATTAGCACTGTGTATATATTTATGTATCAAAGCAGAGTGACATCGAGGTCTTCTTATATCTAGTATTTTGTCCCCTTCTGTGTCTCTGTGGAAAATAAGTTGGAATATTGTTTGGCTTGCTGCAGAACATGCTGAGGAGGGGATATGGTCTTTAGGTCGACATGCATTAGGTTGACATGGTCATTAGGTCGACATGTACTAGGTCAAAAGGTCGACATAAGTTTTTCACATTTGTTTTAATATTTTGGATTTTTTCATACTTAATGATCCACGTGGACTACGGTAACCTGTGCCGAGCGAGGGGACACTGTGCACTAATTGAGGTTCCCCGTCACTTTACGAAGAAAATGACGCCAAAAAAAGTTTTTAAAAAACCATGTCAACCTTTTGACCTGTCGACCTAGTACATGTCGACCTAATGACCATGTTGACCTATTGTCCCTGTCGACCTTCCATGGTCGACCTAATGACTGTCGACCTATGTTGTGTCTACCCAACGGGTGTAGTACGGCTGACCGGCGGTCAGGAGACCGCCGGTCAGCTTACCGACGCCGGGATCCCGGCGGGGAGGGGCGAGTGCAGCAAGCCCCTTGCGGGCTCGGTGGCGACCTGCGGTCGCCACGGGTTCTATTACCACTCTATGGGTGTCATGGGCACCCACGAGTGGAAATAGTCCCTATTGGTCGGGATGCCAACCATCGGGATAGCGAGCCGTCGGGATGGTAGAGGAGGTCATGTGACTGTCGGTCAGCTGACCGGCGGTCACATGAATACCACCCTACCCAACGACCCATACCCCTGAGGAGTATGTGATTTATATATTGGGTAATGTACACCCTAGTGTAACTAGTTGTTTTGACGTTACTTTATCCAGGGTTTGTTATTTTTACAGTAGGGGACTTGTGTTCAAGTTACTAATAATTACTGATATGACCTCACTAATTACTGCTTATACAGTATATGTGCAGATCTTTACATACATATTTATGGTGACATCACTTGTTCTTTGAAATAAGGTTTTGGGGTTTCATTGTTTTGAAGGAAGGGGCACAAAATTAGATTGGTGTTCATGCCCAGTGTATAAACCATAGTGTAAGCTATAAAGCTTTCTCACTAACTAAGTACATGGCAAGGTTGTTCCTGTTCACTGTTTTGCTGGTGCCATGCAAGTGTGTGATGTTTGTCCTGTGTGCTGTGTTAGGTTGCACATCTATGCAGTCTGTGTACATACAAGCATTCTGCTATGACATATTTAGAATATTAATATGGATTATTTTTTATTTCCTACTAGCCTGCATACAAAGTGCAGCAGCCTTGGCTTTTTTTCATGTCAAGTTTCGTTTTGCTGCATATACAACTCTGTTGCACACACATACAAATATCACATATCAAATTAATCAGCACAGTCTCCCTATGCATTCTAGATGCATCAAGTTGTGACTAAGACACATTTTCGTCCCAGCAAAAACAAGACGCCGATCGGTAGCTGGGTTACACAGTACCTGTCAGCTCGCGCCAGGTGTCTCCTGCTGTGCGGAGTATTGAGGCTAGATATATGAGGACCCAACTGTAGTATCACTTTTCAGCGGAGTATAGAAATGAAGTGACTAGATAAATGGCTGATAAATTAGGCCCCCAGCATATATGGCCCATGGCTGTCTGCAGTAACTGGTCCCTAAGTGTTCCAGTCACCCCATCTCGGATCCAATCCATTGGACATTCATTTGTGTAAATACTGGATACATGTGAGGTCATTCAGCACTCAAGCCAAGTGACCAGATATGCCAGTGTATGCACAGCGTAAGGGCAGAGGGGCTTACATACAGTACATCATACAGGGACATTGAAGTTTCAGTCAATGTACATTATTATAACTTTTGAACCTGTCACATTTGTTACTTTTCATTCACTTGGCTGGCATATACATGCTGTATGTCTACTGTAGTTATATATAAATGCACCTGTGAAAAAACGATATACATAATATATATACTACTTATACATAATCATTATATTGAAAAAAATGATATTTTATTATTCCATTTATACTGTGCAATAAATGGTTATGGTTAGTATTGTATACTTCTTTGGCATCTTGCTCTCTCCCATATCACGCTGCTCCTTCTCTCGTCTGACCATTGCCCTCGTTGCACCATGACTGGATACCGGCCAGAAGGTCTTAAACGTGCGGTAGAATAGGTTACAGCTGTAGCCCTGTCTGCGGCCAGTGTGAATGTGCTGCACTAGGGATGGGAGGGAAGGGAATTGCTGACAGCAGGCAGCACAGCCAAATCCATTCCCCTTTGGCACGGTATAAGCAGACACCCTGAGGATGTCCCAGGTGCTGAGAGTGACCATGTCTGTAGCAGTTGTGATGTTTTGCTCAGACATTTGCTGCCTTTTGGCTGCGTTCTCCTCTAATAGTCTTTCTATCATTAACCGTCTCTCAGATGCAGAACTCTTCTCGCTCTTTATAATATGAGGCAGAGTCTCTACACTGGGGTCTGAATCAGTAGAATGACGAGAAGAAAGGCAACAGCATAAGTAACGCCACCACGGAATATTCGGTCTCCCATTGCTGGAACGGTGCCTGCCTGTAAGAGGATAAAGGATAAGGATAGTGCAGATAGGCAGCCAATTGTATTGCAGCTTTACTGGCCCTTTGTCATAACTGGCAATACAGGTTGAGTATCCCTTATCCAAAATGCTTGGGACCAGAGGTATTTTGGATATGGGATTTTTCCGTATTTTGGAATAATTGCATACCATAATGAGATATCCTGGTGATGGAACCCAAGTCTAAGCACAGAATGCATTTATGTTTCATATACACCTTATACACACAGCCTGAAGGTAATTTTAGCCAATACTTTTTATAACTTTGTGCATTAAACAAAGTGTGTCTACATTCACACAATTCATTTATGTTTCATATACACCTTATACACACAGCCTGAAGGTCATTTAATACAATATTTTTAATAACTTTGTGTATTAAACAATGTTTGTGTACATTGAGCCATCAAAAAACAAAGGTTTCACTATGTCACTCTCACTCAAAAAAGTCCGTATTTCGGAATATTCCGTATTTCGGAATATTTGGATATGGGATACTCAACCTGTATCTACAAACACTGATTTACAGAACATAAGCAGCAATCTTTGTAAATAACAAAGAAAATAACAGCTACTCTCCCTACTTTATAGTACACACTGCCTGAATGATAAAGTAATATACCGTATCATTACAGTGATACTATCTCCTCCATACTGCTGGCTGCAGCACATGCTGGGGGAAATGTAATGAAGAGAAAGTTGTCAACATGCAGATGTAATTATTTTAATAACCCCTTATAACATTGAAGCTTTAAAATCATACAGAAAAAATCACAATGTCTGGGGGTTTTGACAAATCGCTCTTCACTACATATCCCCCCGCTGTGATAGTGCAGGTCATTTTATAGTAGTGTGGCCCAAATAAGGCTGCAAGCCAAATTATTAATCAAAACCAATTATTGGGCATGCTGGTAAATGCAGGGAGAAGAATGATGTAGATCACAACTCCAGGCTGTTGCGTTAGTAGAGGGTAGAAACCTCTATTCTTACCTATTTATTTTCATATGCTGCTCCTACATGTCCCATATTGCCCAGGGCAGGCCCCTTTTTTTTCCAATAGAAATGTTTAACTTGTTGCTTATATTCCCATTGTACAGACCCCTGATGTTCCAAATAGATTAGATGAATTGAGTTTACCTTTGTGCTGGTCAGTAGGTGCTGACATCACAGGAAGAGCGGCAGTTCCTTGCTTTGGGGTGTCAGTCCTTGGAGTCCGAGGGAACACATTGGAAGACAAAGTAAATTTGCCCATCATCTTGTCTCGCTGCTTATCAAACGATAAACATTCAGCGACTGAGCACTACATGGACTGTTCTCTCCTTAGTGACACAGCATTGTGACATCACCAGTTGCATCGTGACATCTCTCCATCCATCCAGATACTAAACAGGCAACAAGCCCTACCCCATCTAGTGGCATGATGTTAGTGACAGTGTTAGTTAGCAATAACCTTTTAGTTTTAATTTCTATTTTTAACAAAAATATGACACCTGCAGCGAAATTCTTTGTGGTTGTCGATTCTACCTTAATGCATACTCCTTAATGGCCAAAAGCAGAATTCTACATAGAGGTTTTCATAAAATCTGCACTTGGAAATCACTTTTATTTTTTTATAGTTTTAGCCATCGTAAACTAAATGCATACAATGTGTTGGAATAATATGGTAGCACAACAATAATTCCATTTTGAAGACTAGGAGAAACCTGCCACATCAAAGAAAGGGACCCCATTTGTGGAAGTTGCATCCCACTCATAATCCGCACTGAAGTGGTTAAATGAGTCGGAGGTATAGTTTGGCAAGTGAGAAGACTATAATCTAGAACTTAGGAGTGCCTGTAGTTTCCTCTAAATGTGTTTGACTTCAGGTCACAATCATCGTGTGAAAAATCTATAAATCACTAAAACACACAGATATAAATCCGGATAAAAACAAGAAATGCTGAAGTATAATAGACTGTATAAAGTTTGGAAAGTTTATTCCTTAAACGAGCCATTGAGAGAGAGGCGTCACTGGGTGTGGTGAGACCCGGTGCGCACCCCTTATCTCCCGGCGTGATTGCGGCAAAATAGGAGGATTGGCCTTATATAGGGGGCATGGCCTTGCAGGGATCCAGAAAATTGTCACTCTGGGGTCGTGCCCAGCATCTCCGGAAATGCTGGGATTCCCCCGGAGACGGTCTCCTTGCGCTGTCTGCTCCTCTTCTAGAACAGGAGCCGGGTGCTGTAGGAGACTTTCACACTACAGCAGCTGGCTCCTCTCACTGTGGGGGAGCTGACATTTTGTTGTCACACCCGGGTGCAGGCCGCACCCGCCTTGTGACGCCACTGCATTGACAGAACGTTTTTCATTTTCCAAACCTCTCAAACTAGAAATGGATAAAGGGCCTAATTCAGGGGTGTAGTACGGGTGACCGGCGGTCTCCTGACCGCCGGTCACCTTACCGACGCCGGGATCCCGGCAGCGCTCGCCACGCTGCGGGCTCGGTGGCGACCTGTGGTCGCCACGGGTTCTATTCCCACTCTATGGGTGTCGTGGACACCCACGAGTGGAAATAGTCCCTGTTGGTCGGCATGCCGACCATCGGGATAGTGAGCCGTCGGGCTCACGGAGGAGGTCATGTGACTGTCGGTCAGCCGACCGGCGGTCACATGACTACCACCCCTAATTCAGACCTGATCGCGAAAGCAAACTATTTCTCTAATGGGCAAAACCATGTGCACTACAGGTGGGGCAGATAGAACATGTGCAGAGAGAGTTAGATTTGAGTGGGTTATATTGTTTATGTGCAGGGTAAATACTGGCTGCTTTATTTTTATACTGCAATTTACATTTCAGTTTGAACACACCCCAGCCAAATCTAACTCTCTCTGCACATGTTATATCTGCCCCCCTGCAGTGCACATGGTTTTTCCCATTAGAGAAAAAGCCTGCTGTTACGATCAGGTCGGAGTTAGGCCCAGAGGCAAAAACTCGAAATGGTCAGCTTGACAGTTTTTAATGGGTCTTTTCAAAGGTTGCGATTGAATCCTCCTAATAGGCCACCTAAAGTTCATCTCGTCCTGTATTATGTCAACAAATCTGGATCGAAATAGTATTTAGCAAAAATATCAGGTTGGTTGAAAACCAGCTTAAATGATAAATGTACAGAGCCATGATTTGGGCTGTTTTTCTTGATCGCCAGACTATTACTCATCCATAAAGTATGCCTTAAGGTAAGGAGTGTAAAATTCCTCTCGTTATCACTTGCTCATTATAATATGGTTTTTTTGTTGCATTTGTTTGTGGCCTCAAATAGAAAATGTGATAACTAATGCAATTGCTGCCGAAGCTCATGACAGTCACAGCTCTGGCAAAAGCTTAGGAAGAAGCATTTCTGTTCCCTATCATACTTTCATGCCATACAATCCACTTGTCAGGCAAATACTTTCTCTCCCTGAAGCTATGCAAATGATCTAGGCCAGGTGAGAACTTAATAACCAGGCATTCTAGGTATGTCTAGCTATGACTTCTGAAGGTAGCTGGCTGGAAATCTGTACATTCATACAGTATGTGGCAGTTATTATTTAGAAAACATCTTTTTATTATGATCTGTAATTCACCAGATAAAGCAGTATACAATATATAATGCTAAACATTTGTTTTACTAAAATGGTCACTTGAAGAAAGGGTTGGGGCTGGGAGACCGGCGCTCATGGTGGCCGCTGGGATCCCTTAAGAAACACTATACAGTTGTAGTTCTGGGAGGGTTTATTTAATATATTTATTTCTCTGACGTCCTAAGTGGATGCTGGGGACTCCGTCAGGACCATGGGGGTATAGCGGCTCCGCAGGAGACAGGGCACAAAAATAAAGCTTTAGGATCAGGTGGTGTGCACTGGCTCCTCCCCCTATGACCCTCCTCCAAGCCTCAGTTAGGTTTTTGTGCCCGTCCGAGCAGGGTGCAATCTAGGTGGCTCTCTTAAGGAGCTGCTTAGAAAAAGTTTTTAGGTTTTTTATGTTCAGTGAGTCCTGCTGGCAACAGGCTCACTGCATCGAGGGACTTAGGGGAGAGAAGTTCAACTCACCTGCGTGCAGGATGGATTGGCTTCTTAGGCTACTGGACACCATTAGCTCCAGAGGGAGTCGGAACACAGGTCTCACCCTGGGGTTCGTCCCGGTGCCGCGCCGCCGACCCCCCTTGCAGATGCTGAAGATTGAAGGTCCAGAAACCGGCGGCAGAAGGCTTTTCAGTCTTCATGAAGGTAGCGCACAGCACTGCAGCTGTGCGCCATTGTTGTCACACACTTCACACCATAGGTCACGGAGGGTGCAGGGCGCTGCTGGGGGCGCCCTGGGCAGCAATGTATAATACCTTTTATGGCTAAAAAATACATCACATATAGCCCTTGAGGCTATATGGATGTATTAAACCCATGCCAGATATCTCAAACTCCGGGAGAAAAGCCCGCCGGAATAGGGGGCGGGGCTTATTCTCCTCAGCACACAGCGCCATTTTCCTGCTCAGCTCCGCTGTGAGGAAGGCTCCCAGGACTCTCCCCTGCACTGCACTACAGAAACAGGGTAAAACAGAGAGGGGGGGCACTTTTTTGGGCGATATTTTATATATTTAAGCTGCTATAAGGATACAACACTTATATAAGGTCGTTCCCATATATATTATAGCGCTTGGGTGTGTGCTGGCAAACTCTCCCTCTGTCTCCCCAAAGGGCTAGTGGGGTCCTGTCTTCGATAAGAGCATTCCCTGTGTGTCTGCTGTGTGTCGGTACGTGTGTGTCGACATGTATGAGGACGATGTTGGTGTGGAGGCAGAGCAATTGCCGATAATGGTGATGTCACCCCCCAGGGAGTCGACACCGGAATGGATGGCTTTGTTTATGGAATTACGTGATAATGTCAGCACATTACAAAAATCAGTTGACGACATGAGACGGCCGGAAAACCAGTTGGTACCTGCCCAGGCGTCTCAGACACCGTCAGGGGCTGTAAAACGCCCTTTACCTCAGTCGGTCGACACAGACCCAGACACGGACACTGAATCTAGTGTCGACGGTGAAGAAACAAACGTATTTTCAAGTTGGGCCACACGTTATATGATCACGGCAATGAAGGAGGCTTTGCATATCTCTGATACTGCAAGTACCACAAAAAGGGGTATTATGTGGGGGGTGAAAAAACTACCTGTAGTTTTTCCTGAATCAGAGGAATTGAATGATGTATGTGATGAAGCGTGGGTTAACCCAGATAGAAAAGTGCTAATTTCAAAAAAGTTATTGGCATTATACCCTTTCCCGCCAGAGGTTAGGGCGCGCTGGGAAACACCCCCTAGGGTGGATAAGGCGCTCACACGCTTATCAAAACAAGTGGCGTTACCGTCTCCTGATACGGCCGCCCTCAAGGATCCAGCTGATAGGAGGCTGGAAACTACCCTAAAAAGTATATACACACATACTGGTGTTATACTGCGACCAGCCATCGCCTCAGCCTGGATGTGCAGTGCTGGGGTGGTCTGGTCGGATTCCCTGACTGAAAATATTGATACCCTGGATAGGGACAGTATTTTATTGACTATAGAGCAATTAAAGGATGCTTTTCTTTATATGCGAGATGCTCAGAGGGATATTTGCACTCTGGCATCGAGAGTAAATGCGATGTCCATATCTGCCAGAAGAAGTTTATGGACGCGACAGTGGTCAGGTGATGCGGATTCTAAACGACATATGGAAGTATTGCCGTATAAAGGGGAGGAATTATTTGGGGTCGGTCTATCGGATCTGGTGGCCACGGCAACTGCCGGAAAATCCACCTTTTTACCTCAGACCCCCTCCCAACAGAAAAAGACACTGTCTTTTCAGCCGCAGTCCTTTCGGTCCTATAAGAACAAGCGGGCAAAAGGACAGTCATATCTGCCCCGGGGCAGAGGAAGGGGTAAGAGAGGACAGCAAGCTGCCCCTGCCCAGGAACAGAAGCCCTCCCAGGGTTCTGCAAAGCCCTCAGCATGACGCTGGGGCTTTACAAGCGGACTCAGGAGCGGTGGGGGGTCGACTCAAGAATTTCAGCGCACAGTGGGCTTGCTCACAGGTGGACCCCTGGATCCTGCAGGTAGTATCTCAGGGTTACAGGTTGGAATTCGAGAAGTCTCCCCCTCGCCGGTTCCTAAAGTCTGCTTTGCCAACGTCTCCCTCAGACAGGGCGACGGTATTGGAAGCCATTCACAAGCTGTTTTCTCAGCAGGTGATAGTCAAGGTACCCCTCCTACAACAAGGAAAAGGGTATTACTCCACGCTATTTGTGGTACCGAAGCCGGACGGCTCGGTAAGACCTATTCTAAATCTGAAATCTTTGAACCTGTACATACAGAAATTCAAATTCAAGATGGAGTCACTCAGAGCAGTGATAGCGAATCTGGAAGAAGGGGACTTTATGGTGTCCCTGGACATAAAGGATGCTTACCTGCATGTCCCAATTTGCCCTTCACATCAAGGGTACCTCAGGTTCGTGGTGCAAAACTGTCATTATCAGTTTCAGACGCTGCCGTTTGGATTGTCCACGGCACCTCGGGTCTTTACCAAGGTAATGGCCGAAATGATGATTCTTCTTCGAAGAAGAGGCGTATTAATTATCCCTTACTTGGACGATCTCCTGATAAGGGCAAGGTCCAGAGAACAGCTGGAGGACGGAGTAGCACTAACCCAATTAGTGCTGCAACAACACGGGTGGATTCTGAATTTTCCAAAATCTCAGTTGACACCGACAACACGTCTGCTGTTCCTGGGAATGATTCTGGACACGGTTCAGAAAAAGGTGTTTCTTCCGGAGGAGAAAGCCAAGGAGTTATCCAAACTTGTCAGGAACCTCCTAAAACCAGGAAAAGTGTCTGTGCATCAATGCACAAGAGTCCTGGGAAAGATGGTGGCTTCTTACGAAGCGATTCCATTCGGCAGATTCCACGCACAAATGGTCCGGATCGCATCTGCAGATGCACCAGCGGATAACCTTATCACCACGGACAAGGGTGTCTCTTCTGTGGTGGTTGCAGAGTGCTCATCTGTTAGAGGGCCGCAGATTCGGCATACAGGACTGGGTCCTGGTGACCACGGATGCCAGTCTGAGAGGCTGGGGAGCGGTCACACAGGGAAGAAACTTCCAGGGAGTATGGTCAAGCCTGGAGATGTCTTTTCACATAAATATACTGGAGCTAAGAGCGATTTACAATGCTCTAAGTCTGGCAAAACCCCTGCTTCAGGGTCAGCCGGTGTTGATCCAGTCGGACAACATCACGGCAGTCGCCCACGTAAACAGACAGGGCGGCACAAGAAGCAGGACAGCAATGGCAGAAGCTGCAAGGATTCTTCGCTGGGCGGAAGATCATGGGATAGCACTGTCAGCAGTGTTCATTCCGGGAGTGGACAACTGGGAAGCAGACTTCCTCAGCAGACACGATCTACACCCGGGAGAGTGGGGACTTCATCCAGAAGTCTTCCACATGATTGTGAACCGTTGGGAAAAACCAAAGGTGGATATGATGGCGTCCCGCCTCAACAAAAAACTGGACAGGTATTGCGCCAGGTCAAGAGACCCTCAGGCAATAGCTGTGGACGCTCTGGTAACACCGTGGGTGTTCCAGTCAGTGTATGTGTTCCCTCCTCTGCCTCTCATACCAAAAGTACTGAGAATTATACGGCAAAGGGGAGTAAGAACGATACTCGTGGCTCCGGATTGGCCAAGAAGAACTTGGTACCCGGAACTTCAAGAGATGCTCACGGAGGATCCGTGGCCTCTACCTCTAAGACGGGACCTGCTTCAGCAGGGACCGTGTCTATTCCAAGACTTACCGCGGCTGCGTTTGACGGCGTGGCGGTTGAACGCCGAATTCTAAGGGAAAAAGGCATTCCGGAAGAGGTCATTCCTACACTGGTAAAAGCCAGGAAGGAGGTGACTGCACAACATTATCACCGCATTTGGAGAAAATATGTTGCGTGGTGTGAGGCCAGGAAGGCCCCCACGGAGGAATTTCAATTGGGTCGATTCCTACATTTCCTGCAAACAGGATTGTCTATGGGCCTCAAATTGGGGTCCATTAAGGTTCAAATTTCGGCCCTGTCGATTTTCTTCCAGAAAGAATTGGCTTCAGTTCCTGAAGTCCAGACTTTTGTAAAAGGAGTACTACATATACAGCCCCCGGTTGTGCCCCCAGTGGCTCCGTGGGACCTTAATGTAGTTTTGGATTTTCTCAAATCCCATTGGTTTGAGCCACTCAAATCGGCGGATTTGAAATATCTTACATGGAAAGTAACCATGCTACTGGCCCTGGCTTCAGCCAGGAGAGTGTCAGAATTGGCGGCTTTATCCTATAAAAGCCCATATCTGATTTTCCATTCGGACAGGGCAGAACTGCGGACGCGTCCTCATTTTCTGCCTAAGGTGGTGTCAGCGTTTCACCTGAACCAGCCTATTGTGGTGCCTGCGGCTACTAACGATTTGGAGGATTCCAAGTTGTTGGACGTGGTCCGGGCATTGAAAATATATATTTCAAGAACGGCTGGAGTCAGAAAGTCTGACTCGCTGTTTATATTGTATGCACCCAACAAGCTGGGTGCTCCTGCTTCTAAGCAGACGATTGCTCGTTGGATTTGTAGCACAATTCAACTTGCACATTCTGTGGCAGGCTTGCCACAACCAAAATCTGTCAAGGCCCATTCCACAAGGAAAGTGGGCTCATCCTGGGCGGCTGCCCGGGGGGTCTCGGCATTACAACTCTGCCGAGCAGCTACGTGGTCGGGGGAGAACACGTTTGTAAAATTCTACAAATTTGATACCCTGGCTAAAGAGGACCTGGAGTTCTCTCATTCGGTGCTGCAGAGTCATCCGCACTCTCCCGCCCGTTTGGGAGCTTTGGTATAATCCCCATGGTCCTGACGGAGTCCCCAGCATCCACTTAGGACGTCAGAGAAAATAAGATTTTACTTACCGATAAATCTATTTCTCGTAGTCCGTAGTGGATGCTGGGCGCCCATCCCAAGTGCGGATTGTCTGCAATACTTGTACATAGTTATTGTTACAAAAAAATCGGGTTGTTATTGTTGTGAGCCGTCTGTTCAGAGGCTCCTACGTTTGTCATACTGTTAACTGGGTTCAGATCACAAGTTGTACGGTGTGATTGGTGTGGCTGGTATGAGTCTTACCCGGGATTCATTATCCTTCCTTATTGTGTACGCTCGTCCGGGCACAGTATCCTAACTGAGGCTTGGAGGAGGGTCATAGGGGGAGGAGCCAGTGCACACCACCTGATCCTAAAGCTTTTATTTTTGTGCCCTGTCTCCTGCGGAGCCGCTATACCCCCATGGTCCTGACGGAGTCCCCAGCATCCACTACGGACTACGAGAAATAGATTTATCGGTAAGTAAAATCTTATTTTTTAGAGAACATACAAGATATGAGTTACTGCCCTAAGTCTATTTATACAGGAAATTGTGTATATTTATTTATGCTTATAAATGTGTATTTAATATTTCTAGAATAGATAGAATAGCATTAGGTTTAGAGATGACCACATACTAAATTGTGGACACCACTATTCACATGTGCTCCTGCAAATGCTATTACAGCAGATTATGCATTATATAAATCTTTTGGTTTGAAATGCTTTTTATGTCTCCCTCTTAACGTTTGCTCTCCGAGTATTCTCAGTAAGGTAAGAGTTTCATGTCTCCCCCTGGTGGTCTTCATCAGCTGTGGCACGTTGTATTTTTTATTTAATTTTTATATGTCGGCTTGTAAAACAAAGCCCTTCTATGGCTCAGACGTTTTTCACGTGTCATCTCCTTTCAGTGATTATCGTATTCATCACTATATTCTGATGTATGCACGCTTCATTTCTGGGTGTGATTGCTGTTATACTGATAGCAGATGCAGTCGTGTGATGACAGTGACGCGGTGTGGTTATCTTTCCTTTTTACTAGTCAGGAAGGGGAATTCATGTGAATCAGGCAAATATGTGGCTTTATAACTGAAAAACAGCAGATTGATGCCTCAATCTTGTCCCAAGTTTCTGTTATTTACTATGCAAATTATCACATAAGACAAGCGGCTATATTGAAGACATAAATACAGTGGCAGTGAGTAGAGGGTTTATATGTTGCAATATTTACTTACATACTGTCATTTAAATGTAAAACACTCTGGTCGTCTTCCACTTTGGGTATCTCTAGTGCGGAGTACACACCAGGACGATTCTTGGGTACAGTTGCACAATTTTGACAAATCTGATCACTATATCATTAGTAAAAGTGTAAATCGTGTACCTTCACTAACCATAACGATCCAATGTGCAGTCCCGTGGGTCATTTGTCGTATCTTTAGATCTTCCCTGCTGCAAGGAAGATCTGAAGCTATCGTTAACGACCGCATGCTCAGCATGCTCCTGGATGTGGCCACTCCTAGATCTTTTGCAAGATCATTAAAATCTATCTTTTGTGTATTGCACTATATTGTTTGTCAAGGACTGCCAGGGAATTCTTGGGAAATCGTTTGCGAGTTATTCTGGTGTGTACCGTGCATCACTCTCTTATATTTATATCTTTATGGTGCAAAGTACATTGCACATTTCTCTAACGTCCTAGTGGATGCTGGGGACTCCGTAAGGACCATGGGGAATAGACGGGCTCCGCAGGAGACAGGGCACTCTAAGAAAGAATTAGGACTACTGGTGTGCACTGTCCCTCCTCCAGACCTCAGTTAGAATCTGTGCCTGGTCAGAGCTGGGTGCACTTTAGTGAGCTCTCCTGAGCTTGCTAATAAGAAAGTATTTTATTAGGATTTTTTATTTTCAGAGAGATCTGCTGGCAACAGACTCTCTGCTACGTGGGACTGAGGGGAGAGAAGCAAACCTACTAACTGCGGATAGGTTGCGCTTCTTAGGCTACTGGACACCATTAGCTCCAGAGGGATCGAACACAGGAACTCAACCTTGGTCGTCCGTTCCCAGAGCCACGCCGCCGTCCCCCTCGCAGAGCCAGAAGACAGAAGCCGGCGAGTGAAGCAAGAAGACATCAAAATCGGCGGCAGAAGACTCTTGTCTTCATATGAGGTAGCGCACAGCACTGCAGCTGTGCGCCATTGCTCCCACACTAACCCACACACTCCGGTCACTGTAGGGTGCAGGGCGCAGGGGGGGGGGGGGCGCCCTGGGCAGCAATTGAGTACCTCCTGGCAAAATAGAGCATATATACAGCTGGGCACTGTATATATGCATGAGCCGCCGCCATTATTTTACACAAAATCGCTGGACAGAAGCCCGCCGCTGAGGGGGCGGGGCTTCTTCCTCAGCACTCACCAGCGCCATTTTCTCTCCACAGCTCCGCTGAGAGGAAGCTCCCCAGGCTCTCCCCTGCAGAAGCACGATAGAAGAGGGTGAAAAGAGAGGGGGGGGCACATAAATTTGGCGTAAAAACAATATATACAGCAGCTACTGGGTTAACACTACGTTACTGTGTGATTCCTGGGTCATATAGCGCTGGGGTGTGTGCTGGCATACTCTCTCTCTGTCTCTCCAAAGGGCCTTGTGGGGGAACTGTCTTCAAATAGAGCATCCCCTGTGTGTGTGGTGTCGGTATGTGTGTCGACATGTCTGAGGTAAAAGGCTCCCCTAAGGAGGAGATAGAGCAAATATGTGTGTGAGGGTGTCTCCGTCGACAACGCCGACACCTGTTGGATATGTGTAATTAAGTGCTGAGGTGAATTTATTGCACAAAAGATTAGAGAACCGATAGGAAATCTACCCATGTCTGTCCCTCTGTCGCAGAGACCTTCAGAGTCTCTCAATACTCACTATCCAAAATAATAAACACCGACGTCGACACGGAGATTGACTCCAGTGTCGACTACGATAATGCAAAGTTACAGCCAAAATGACAGAAAAGTATTCAATATATGATTATTGTAATAAAAGATGATTTGCATATCACTGATGACTCATCTGTCCCTGACACAAGGGTACACATGTTTAAGGGGAAGAAAGCTGAGGTAAATTTCCCTCCTCTCATGAGGAAAAAGAGCGGGAATCTCCAGACAAGAGACTGCAGTTTCCCACAAAGAATTCTCAGGCAGTATCCTTTCCCCACTAGGGCCAGGATACGATGGGAATCTTCCCCTAGGGTGTCACGTTTGCCCAAAAGGTAACCTGTCGTAACAGCTATTCTCAGGGATCCTGCAGATAGCGTGCACATTCTGGTACACTACTCAGACCGGCGATTGTGTCGGCATGGGTTTATAGCGCTGGGGCAGAGTGGACAGGTACCTTATCAGCAGAGATTGAGACCCTAGTATGTAGGTATGTGTATATAGAGATATATATATATATATTAAAGATGCTGTCTTAAGGGATAGATATATATATATATATATATATATATATATATATATAAAACATGCCCAAAGAGACATGAGTATACTGGGTCCTAGAGACAAAGCTATGTCGATTTCTGCTTGACGTGTCCTGTAGAATATGCAATGGACAGATGATGCCGACTTAAGAGGCATATGGAAGGCTGAGGATTGTGTGGAGAAGGGTTCTCGGACCTGGTCTCCACAGCTATAGCTGGTAATTCTGTTGTTTTGCCTTATATTCTTGCACAGCCTAGGAAAACGCGACATTATCAAATGCAGCCTTTAGAACAAAGAAACAAGAAAGTCCGAGGTGCGTCCTTTCTTGCCAGAGGCGGGGGCAGAGGAAAGAAGCTGCACAACACAGCTAGGTCCCAGGAACAGAAGTCCTCCCCGACCTCTACAAAGATCCACCGCATGTCGCTGGGGCTCCACAGGCGGAGCTAGGCCCGGTGGGGGCACGCCTGCGTAAGTTCAGCCACAAGTGGGTTCACTCCCTGTTAGGTGCCTGGGCAATAGATATTGTGTCTCAGGGATGCAAGCTGGACTTTGAGAAGATGCCCCCTCACCGACGGCCCTGCCGGCTTCCCCCCACGAGAGGGAAACAGTGTTAACTGCAATTCACAAATTGTATCTTCAGCAGGTGGTGGTCAAGGTTCCCCTCCTTCAACAGGGAAAGGGTTATTATTCGACCATGTTTGTAGTACCGAAACCGGATGGTTCGGTCTGACCCATATTGAATTTAAAATTCCTGAACATATACCTGAAAAGGTTCAAGTTCAAGATGGAATCGCTCAGAGCGGTCATCGCAAGCCTGGAAGGGGGGGATTATATGGTGTCTCGGGACATAAAGGATGCATACCTTCATGTCCCCATTTATCCACCTCATCAGGCGTACCTCAGATTTGTGGTACAGGATTGTCATTACCCATTCCAGACGTTGCCGTTTGGTCTGTCCACGGCACCGAGAATATTTACCAAGGTAATGGCAGAAATGATGATGCTTCTGCGAAAGCAAGGAGTTACAATTATCCCTTACTTGGACGATCTCCTCATAAAGGCGAGGTCCAGAGAGCAGTTGCTGATCAGCGTAGCACACTCTCGGGAGGTGTTGCAACAGCACGGCTGGGTTCTGAATATTACAAAGTCGCAGCTGATTCCTACGACGCGTCTGCCCTTCGTGGGCATGATACTAGACACAGACCAGAAGAAGGTTTTTCTCCCTGCGGAGAAGGCTCAGGAGCTCGTGACTCTGGTCAGAGGCCTCTTAAAACCAAAACGGGTGTCGGTGCATCAATGCACGCGAGTCCTGGGAAAGATGGTGGCGTCATACGAAGCCATTCCCTTCGGCAGGTTCCATGCGAGGACCTGTCAGTGGGATCTGTTGGACAGTCCGGATCGCATCTTCAGATGCAGCGGCTGATCACCCTATCCCCCAGGGCCAGGGTGTCTCTTCTGTGGTGGCTGCAGAATGCTCACCTTATCGAGGGTCGCAGGTTCGGCATTCAGGACTGGGTCCTGGTGACCACGGATGCAAGCCTCCGAGGGTGGGGGGCAGTCACACAGGGAAGAAATTTCCAGGGTCTGTGGTCAAGTCAGGAGGCTTGTCTGCACATCTATATCCTGGAACTAAGGGCCATATACAACGCCCTAAGTCAAGCAGAGCCTCTGCTTCGCTACCAAGACAACATCACCGCAGTGGCTCATGTAAACCGCCAAGGCGGCACAAGGAGCAGGGTGGCGATGGCGGAAGCCACCAGAATTCTTCGCGGGGCGGAGAATCACGTAAAAGCAGTGTTAGCAGTGTTCATTCCGGGAGTTGACAACTGGGAAGCAGATTTCCTCAGCAGGCACAACCTCCACCCGGGAGAGTGGGGACTTCATCAAGAAGTCTTCACACAGATTACAAGTCGTTGGCAACTGCCACAGGTGGACATGATGGCATCCCGCCTCAACAAAAAGCTACAAATGTATTGCGCCAGGTCAAGAGACCCTCAGGCGATAGCTGTGGACGCACTAGTGACACCGTGGGTGTTCCAGTCGGTTTATGTATTTCCTCCTCTTCCTCTCATACCCAGGGTGCTGAGAATCGTAAGAAAAAGAGGAGTGAGAATAATACTCATTGTTCCGGTTTGGCCAAGAAGGACGTGGTATCCGGAATTGCAAGAAATGCTCACAGAGGACCCATGGCCTCTGTCTCTCAGACAGGATCTGTTGCAACAGGGGCCCTGTCTGTTCCAAGACTTACCGAGGCTGCGTTTGACGGCATGGCGGTTGAACGCCGGATCCTAGCAGAAAAAGGCATTCCGGATGAGGTTATTCCTACGCTAATAAAGGCTAGGAAGGACGTGACGGCTAAGCATTATCACCGTATATGGCGAAAATATGTTGCTTGGTGTGAGGCCGGGAATGCCCCTACGGAGGAATTCCAGCTGGGCCGTTAACTTCACTTCCTACAGTCGGGAGTGACTTTGGGCTTAAAATTGGGGTCCATTGAGGTCCAGATTTCAGCCCTATCCATTTTCTTTCAAAAGGAACTGGCTTCTCTTCCTGAAGTTCAGACGTTTGTAAAGGGAGTGCTGCATATTCAGCCCCTTTTGTGCCACCTTGGGATCTTAACGTGGTGTTGAGTTTCCTGAAATCACACTGGTTTGAGCCACTTAAAACCGTGGAGTTAAAATATCTCACATGGAAGGTGGTCATGCTGTTGGCCTTAGCTTTGGCTAGGTGTGTGTCAGAATTGGCGGCTTTGTCACATAAAAGCCCCTATCTGGTTTTCCATATGGACAGGGCAGAATTACGGACTCGTCCGCACTTTCTGCCAAAAGTGGTGTCATCTTTTCATTTGAACCAACCTATTATGGTGCCTGCGGCTACTCGTGACTTGGAGGATGCCAAGTTACTAGAGGTAGTCAGGGCTTTTAAGGTTTATGTAGCCAGAACGGCTGGAGTCAGGAAAACTGAGTCGTTGTTTATCCTGTATGCATCCAACAAGCTGGGTGCTCCTGCTTCAAAGCAAACTATTGCTCGCTGGATCTGTAACACGATTCAGCAGGCTCATTTTGCGGTTGGATTGCCGCCTCCAAAATCAGTAAAAGCCCATTCCACAAGGAAGGTGGGCTCTTCTTGGGCGGCTGCCCGAGGGATCTCGGCATTACAGCTTTGCCGAGCAGCTACTTGGTCGGGTTCAAACACTTTTGCTAAATTCTACAAGTTTGATACCCTGGCTGAGGAGGACCTTGTGTTTGCTCATTCGGTGCTGCAGAGTCATCCGCACTCTCCCGCCCGTTTGGGAGCTTTGGTATAATCCCCATGGTCCTTACGGAGTCCCCAGCATCCACTAGGACGTTAGAGAAAATAAGATTTTACTTACCGGTAAATCTATTTCTCGTAGTCCGTAGTGGATGCTGGGCGCCCCTCCCAAGTGCGGACTTCTTCTGCAATGCTTGTATATAGTTATTGCTTACATAAGGGTTATGTTATGGTTGCATCAGGTTGGTCTGATGCTCTGTTGTTGTTCATACTGTTAACTGGGTAAGTTTATCACGAGTTATACGGTGTGATTGGTGTGGCTGGTATGAGTCTTACCCTGGATTCCAAAATCCTTTCCTTGTACTGTCGGCTCTTCCGGGCACAGTTTCCTTAACTGAGGTCTGGAGGAGGGACATAGAGGGAGGAGCCAGTGCACACCAGTAGTCCTAATTCTTTCTTAGAGTGCCCTGTCTCCTGCGGAGCCCGTCTATTCCCCATGGTCCTTACGGAGTCCCCAGCATCCACTACGGACTACGAGAAATAGATTTACCGGTAAGTAAAATCTTATTTTTGTCCTCCCATGTCAGAAGGATGCCTTCTGATGCGCAGTGGGAAGTCCCTTTCACATAAGTGGATATTCACTAGTGACAACTCTGGAGGGATAGAGCGTGGACGGGGACTGTAGGTTACACTATCTCATTACTGTGCACCGTGTCTAAGAAATGCGTATTATGTGAGCTGAAAAGCCGCAAGGAAGACTTGTATAACTTGTTAGTCCTCGCAGTATCTTGAGCTGTGCCAAGTGATGGTGTAACCATCTGACACCTGCGTACCTTCTGCAGGCTTAATAATGTACATACCAACATCATTTTAACTCTGTTTGGTTTTGGTTTTCTCCATTCTTATTCAGTCCTTACTACTTTATTTTGCAGTTGACCAAAGCATGTTCCAGAATTCCAGTGTAGCACAGATGCCAAAGCAACAATTAAGCTGTTCACTTACTCAGCTGACAAAGCCTGCTCAGAGCAACACAGAGCTGCCAGGGGTTGGCATTTTGGCTGGTAGCACTCAGCACTTGAAGAACCTAGGAAAGGTGGTTGGAGCCAAGGTGAATGATTTCTTACGTAGAAGAGACACTGACCGAGGGGACATTGGTCTCACAGAAGTCAACAAGACTGTAGCATCTGTGCTATACCATAAAGAGCGGACATTCAGTCATGGGGAGGAAGAAGTGTGAGTCTTTTATCAGAAAGTTTTTGTTTTAGAGATAATGATTTGTTTCCAAATTGTTAATAAAACTGAAGGACATTTAACACTTGTTGCTGAAGAATACATCCAGGCAGGTGGTAATTGTTGTTGTTTTTTGTTAGAGAGAACAGTACATAAAATGTGTTTGCAAAAGCTACAGGTTCCCATACTCAGGATAGTTAGATGGAGAAGTGGTCTCCCTTTAGAATCCTAGGTTTAGTCTAAATCAGTTGTTACCATCTCTGACTTCATACATGTTTAGTGTTCACGCTAGCACCCTACACCTAATCAGTAAGGAGGGCATATTTTAATTTTTAGCAAACTTTTATAGGTGATGTAACATTACAGTAGCTGTAGTCTAAATTTTTTCTTTCAAAATTAAAATATGCCTTCCTCACTGATTAGGTGCAGGGTACTAGCATTAACATTTCAGGGGGAATGTGTGAAGCCGGATCCCGCTCAAGAGTGTTCGCCACCCAATAGAGTGTAGGAAAAAAAAATCCATAAGCAATTGTATAAATGTGCCATATCTCACCAGGACCTCCCAAATACATAACCACTCAACAGAGTTGAAGGATCTTATTTATGGTTATTTCTGCAGCGGGGTACACTGTGTTCCACAGGGAATACATCGTGGGTGTAGAGTTGGATCTTGATCCAGAGGCACCAACAGGCTAAAGCTTTGACTGTTCCCAGGATGCATTGCATGGCCTCCTCTATAACCCCGCCTCCGAACACTGGAGCTCAGTTTGTAAGTTGGTGCCTGTAGAGCAGGACACTGTGTCAGTACAGGAACCCCACTATAGCCATCAGGGCAGGGAGCACAGGTCAGATTATGTAAAATCCATTTTAAATAGGCTCCACAGTACCCGGTGGTGAGGACCAGCATAGGGGATAAGGCGCTGACCTGTATACCCTCCCCCAGCTCCGTGTGCCATCTACTGCTGGTGTTCCCTCCCTGGAGCTGCTTCTCTCTCTCTCCCTCATTACCTGGCTGAGATTTAGGCGCCTTCTTCTCAAGTAGCTGCATCTGCTCTCCGGGACTGCTGGGCAAAGTTCCTCTGTAAATCCGCCTGCCTCATCAGTGCTGTGATTTTACAGTCACTTAAGTATTCTACATGTCATTACGCTCCCTGTGGGACCTCCTGTGCTTTTGCAGCCACATATTGCCCCTGTAGTTAATTCGCCCTGGGTGGACACTGTCTACCCAGATACCCAGATAAATCAATCTTTGATGAGACAAAAGTCTACCGCACGTCCCTCTGGGGTCAAGGGGTCATCTAAGCGGGCCGCTTCCTCCTCACAATCCACTAATATTTCAGATAATTCTTCTGAGGATGGGGAATATACTGATCCGTCAGACATGGATATAGTTGCTTCTGACGAGGAACCTACAAGTCCGTCTTGTGGTGTCATCTACTTTGCCTGTCACCACTGTTACTTCACTGAAGGAACCAACGGATAAGCGTGTGGAGGTTTGCCTGAAGTCTATTTACTCCCTTACCGGTGCTGTACATAGACCTACTATAGCAGCCTCCTGGGCCACAAAAGGAATTGAAGCATGGGTTCAGGCATTAGAGGAAGAGCTACCTCAGGATATTTTTGACACTGCCAGACAATATCTGTCTCATATTACCACCGTCTCCCACTATATTGAGGAGGCGTCCTCTGAGGCAGGTGTAATGGCGGCCAAGGCGTCTACTACGTCTATACTGGCTCGCCGAATTCTGTGGTTGAGGTCCTGGAAGGTGGACCTGGACTCCAAAAAGACCTTGGAGGTGCTCCCTATTAAGTGAGGCATCCTATTTGGGGAAGATCTGAACAAGATTGTGACTGACTTGACGACTGCTAAGATTGCGAATCTCCCAAGTACCAATCCTTCTGCACCGAAGCCTAAGAGTACCACTTTTCATTCCTTTTGACCTCCAGGGAAAGCAAAGGGCCAGGTGTACCCGAGACAGGCTCGTGCTTCCAAAACCACTAAGCCCAAACCTAAACAATCCTGGGCTGCCCAGCAGCCTGCTTCCAAACAAGACAAGCCTGCTGCGTGACTGGTCGGGCCTCCCCTTGGGGGATCCCAGGGTGGGAGGCCGGCTTCTGCAAATCGCCCAGGTCTTGTTAAGGTCCACTTCAGACGCCTGGGTGCGGGAAGTTGTCTCTCACGGGTACACTGTCTCTTTCAAGAGACGTCCCCCTCGCCAGTTCTGCACAACGGTTATTCCTTCAGATCCGTTGAAAGCACAAGCTCTACACCTGGTTGTGCAATCCCTCATGGACACAGGAGTGGTAGTGCCGGTACCTCTGTCCCAGAGAGGCAGGGCATACTATTAAACCCTGTTTCTAGTCCCAAAACACATCAGGATCCTGCCGTATCTGGACGACTTGCTGATCCTGGCGAACTCCCAAGATGTTCTCCTCAGTCATCTGGAACTGACGGTCCAATTCCTACAAGCCCACGGGTGGCTCATCAACTGGAAAAAGTCCTCGCTTGTCACTGCTCCGGAGCATGGTGCACCTGGGGGCACTACTGGACACACAGCCAACGATTGTTTTTGTCTCCAGAGAAAGTCCTGAAACGTCAGGACGGGATCAGATATTTCCTCTCTCGCCCAAGAGTGTCGATGCACTAGGTGATGCAAGTACTAGGCCTCATAGTGTCAGATTTCGACATGGTAGAGTTCGCTCAATTTCATTCCCGCCCTCTGCAGAAGTTAATCCTTTCCAAGTGGGACGGCCTGCCTCATCGGATCAGGTCTTAAATGATCTCCTTGACTCCGGAGGTTCGTCTGTCACTGAGCTGGTGGCTACAGAACCAACAGTTGAGCATGAGCCATCCCTTCTGGATCCTCAACTGGGTCCTACTGACTATGGACGCCAGTCTGCGGGGTTGGGGCGCGGGGCTAGAGAAACTCTCTCTCCAGGGTCGGTGGACCAAGGAGGAATCTCTCTTCCCGATAAACATTCTGGAATTGCGGGCAGTGTTCAATGCTTTGACTCTTGCCCTGCCTCTGATACAGAACAGGCTTGTTCAAGTACAATCAGACAACGCCACTACGGTGGCATACATAAACCATCAAGGCGACACTCGAAGCCACATGGCAATGATGTAAGTGTCAATAATCCTTTGTTGGGGCGGAACGCCATCTGCCAGCAATGTCGGCAGTGTTTATTCCCTGAGTCCTCAACTGGAAAGCGGATTTCCACAATCGTCAGGACGTTCACGCCGGAGAGTGGAGTCTTTATCCGGATGTCTTTCAACTCCTAGTGGACCTACCAGATGTAGACCTGATGGCGTCTCGACACAATCGCAAGGTTCTGGTCTACGGATCAAGGACAAGGGATCCTCAAGCAGCGTTCGTGGACGCACTGGCAATTCCATGGAACTTTCGGCTGCCATACACGTTCCCTGCAGTGTCACTCCTGCCCAGGGTACTACGGAAGTTCAAGCAAGAAGGAGGAATACTACTCCTAGTCGCTCCAGCGTGGCCCAGACGGCATTGGTTCTCAGACCTGCAGGGTCTGTCGATCGAGCGTCCTCTTCTACTTCCTCAACGCCCAGACCTCCTCATTCAGGGCCCTTGTGTCTACCCGGACCTGGCCAGACTGGCTTTGACGGCGTGGCTCTTGAAGCTTCACTCCTGAGGGCCAAAGGATTCTCCGAGGCGGTTATCCAAACTATGTTGAAGGCCCGCAAACCGGCTTCTGCACGAATTTATTACAGGGTCTGGAATTCTTACTTCACCTGATGTGCTGCTAAGAATTACGATGCATACAAATTCAGAACTTCCAGACTTTTGGCTTTTCTGCAACAAAGCCTAGACCTAGGCCTTCGTCTGGCCTCCCTCAAGGTTCATATTTCTGCCTTGTCTGTGTTGTTTCAGAGAAAGATTGCGTCTATTACTGACGTTCATACTTTCACTCAGGGCGTTTTACGGATTCAGCCTCCCTATGTCCCTCCTGTGGCTCCATGGGATCTGTCTGTTGTCTTGAATGCCCTACAGGAGTCTCCATTTGAACCTCTTGAGTCTGTGGACCTTAAATGTATTACGCTTAAGGTCGTGTTTCTGCTAGCTATTGCCTCTGCTAGGAGTGTGTCAGACTTGGGCGCTTTGTCCTGTCATCCACCCTTTCTGATTTTTCACCGTGACCGTGCAGTTCTTAGAACTCGTCCGGGTTATCTACCTAAGGTGGTGTCATCTTTCCATCTTAACCAAGAGATTGTGGTTCTGGCATTTATCTCTTATGGTCTGTTCTCCAAAGAGCGGTCTTTGGATGTGGTACAGGCTCTACGTATTTACGTGGAGAGGACTGCCTCTCTCAGGATGTCCGATACCCTTTTTGTACTTTTTGGTTTTCACAAACGTGGCTGGCCTGCGAATAAGCAAACCTTGGCCTGATGGATTAGAATGGTTTGCATAAGCAATATGCACATCCTGGTCTTCCAGCTCCTGCTGCTATCAAAGCCCATTCTGCTCAGTCTGTTGGACCTTCTTGGGCGGCCCGCTGAGTCGCGTCCGCTGAACAATTGTGCAAGGCGGCTACGTGGTCCTCAGTGAACACGTTCATTAGGTTCTATGCCTTTGATACTTCCGCCACCCAGAATGCTTCTTTTGGACACCGGGTTCTTGTGCCTGCTAAGGTGCGTCCCCTCCTATGAGGAACTGCTTTAGGACATTCACAATGTATTCCCTGTGGAATACAGTGTACCCCGCTGCAGAAAAGGAGATTTATGGTAGACTTACCATAGTTAAATCTCTTTCTGCGAGGTACACTGGGTTCCACAGGGCGCCCACCCTGACGCACTTAGCTTCTTTGGGTTTGTATGGCATTAGCCGCTAGTCCCTTCTCCTGTCGTGAGAATGTGGTTCTATGTGACCAAAATCTGCCTTCTCTTTTACCTGCTACTGCATTGGACTGGTTAACGAAACTGAGCTCCAGTGTCCGGAGGCGGGGTTATAGAGGAGGCCATGCAATGCATGCTGGGAACAGTCAAAGCCTGTTGGTGCCTCTGGATCAAGATCCAACTCTACACCCCCAATATATTCTCTGTGGAACCCAGTGTACCTCACAGAAAGAGATTGAACTATGGTAATTCTACCATAAATCTCCTTTATTATTATTATTCTCTGTTTATATGGAGCAACAAGGGTTCCGCAGTGCCCAATTACAGAGTACATAAACGAATGATCAAAAGAGGAAAATGGAGACTAACAGTTGAAGACAATGGGCAATATTCAATTAGTGTCTGATCTTCTCCGACGGAGAGGATCCGGCACATCAGTAATCAATTTGCGGGCATTTCCGACAGGTTTTTGCCCGTTTTCGACAATGCCGATCCGACTTCTTTTTTTAAAGTCGTATCGGCATTGTCGAAAACGGGCTAAAATCTTGTCGGAAACTCCAGCAAATTCGACAAAATACGTGGATCCGCAGCTAATCCGCCGATCCACGTGTTTTACGACAAGTCGGAAAAATGGCAACAGACTTGAATAGGTCAAATCCAGATTCGACCTAGAAGAGTCGGAAAATGCAGTTTTTCCGACTTGTCGGATTAATTGAATGCACCCCAATATAGGACAAGTACAGGGTAAATAAACATAGCTACATCAGCAGATGACACTGAAATAAGTATCAGGGTGGCAGAAAACTGCAGAATTTGGTGCAGTCAAAGGTTATTAAAGTAAGAAAAGGAAGCACATAAGAGAAGAGGGCCCTACTTATGAGAGCTTACATTCTAAAGGGAAGGGGCAGACAGACAGGGTTGACACAGATGGGGTAGACAGAGAGCGTGAAACAGAGGGTTAGGATGAGATTTGACTGGGTTTGGTGAAGTAGTGAGAGCCCATTGAAGTTATGTAGAGAGGTTGTGAGTCTGAGGGAGAGAGGTAGAGAATTCCAGAGAGAGGGAGCAGTACGTGAAAAATCTTGGAGGTAGGAGTGGGAGGAAGTAATCAGGCAGGACAGTTGGCGTGCATTTGCAGAGCGAAGAGGAAGGGTGGGAGTGTAAAGGATGATAAGGTCAGAAATGTAAATGGGTGTGGGCTTTGTAGGTGAGTGTGAGAAGCTTGAATTGGATTCTGAAAGGGAAGGGAAGCCAGTGAAGGGCTTGTAGGAGAGGGGAGGTGGACGTAGTGCATTTGGTGAGAAATATGAGCCGGGCTGAAGCATTGAGGATAGATTGGAGTGTAGAGAGGATTGTGTCAGGGATGCCAGTCAGGAGGAGATTACTGTACTCCAGTGTGGAGATGACCAGTGAGTGGACCTTATCCACTAAGTAGCATACTGGGCCAGAAAGGGTCTGATCCTGGAAATATTTTTGAGATTAAAACAGCAGGTTTGTGAGAGGTGCTGTAAGTGTGGTTTGAAGGAGAGGGAGAAGTAAGGATTACTCCAAGACAGTGCCCTTGGGGGCTTTAGGAGATAGTTGTGCCATCAATAGATAATGAAATTGTGGGAGGTGAGGTTGTGTGAGAGGGTTGGAAAGATGATCTGCTCAGTCTTAGACATGTTAAGTTTAAGAAAGCACTGGGACATCCGAGAAGAGATAGCAATGAGACAGTTGGAGATACGAGTTAGTAGAGTGGTGGGAGATGTCCCGGAGGAAAGGTAGATTTGAGTATCATCAGCATAGATATAATATTGGAAGTCAAAAGAATGGAGTTCACCTAAAGAGGACTTATAGAGAGAGAAAAGGAGAGGACCAAGAACAGAATCTTGGGGGACACCTACAGTTAGTGGAATTGGGTGTTGGGGGGGGTCAGTTAGTTAGCTCCTAACTATCATTTTTCAAACCCAGCCTGTGACATGGCAGTTAGACAGTGATTGGCTGGTACTTTATCTCCATCCAAGGCTTAGTAAATAGAGCCCTAAGTGGGGTTTGCTATTTGAACTACATGCTATTTCAACTACATCTGATTTTGAATACACTACAATGTACTGTGTGCAGTGTAGTACGAAAATACCTGCCTACACAAACTATTTTAGCCTTGAAATATGGACTAGACGGAAGCACGCATCACATCACAAGGGACAATACACACGGTGCGATATGAACTACACGCAATGCTATTTGAACTAAAAAACAAAAAAAATACCAAGTAGCATAAGATAATCGCACCGTGTGGAAGCACCATTAATTACTGCTAAATCTTACTGCTACACCTTAGTCACTACTAAATCTTATTGCTACACCTTAGTCTCTGCGAAATTTTAAAGATGAAGCATCTAGTCATGCTTCGGAATAATCAGTGTTTTGCCAGGTTATAACCCCATTATAGCTAATGCAACATAATAGCAAGCATATGAAATCAAATCAGTGTATTAGTGGAAACCAGTAGCCATTATATTCAAGCTGTTCAGAAGACTTGGCTTTCTACGCTTCCTGGAAGCCAAATAAACTGTTTTGCATGGGTGGTATAACTGTTGGTAAACATTGTAATTGGATTGCTTTAATACCAAGCTGATGCAATTTTATGAGTTTTTATAATGAACGATTTTATATTCTCTATTGTAGGTCAAAGACTGATAGTTTCCCCCGTATTGAACCTCCTCCACCAGTGGTGAAGAAACGCATCTCCCGAGCCCTTACCACCACCCAAGATATGATGATTTCTCCCAACCCTGTATTGAGTAGTCCAGAAAAGCAGGCTCCAGAAAAGCAGGCCATTTCTCCCGAAACCGTCTTGGATGAAGCAAATGATACCACGGATGAAACTGCTGTAGAAGAAAACAGTTCCCAATATCCTCCAGATTCATTACCCAATGGGAGAGCAGAGGTTTACGTTTCTGAACATATAGAGAACCAAACTGAGGTCTATTCTGAGCTTTCTCTCTCAGTACCTGACCTTATCCACAAGGAGATGTCAGACACAAACCTCAGAGAACCTTCTCACTATCCTGATAAAAGAGTGGTGAGGCTCTGTCTTAGCCAGGAAGACCTAATAGAAGGTGAAACCAATAATTCTGACTGGAGTTCATGGCCAAAAAACTCTACCTTAGACAATGAGGGTCCCCATCCTGACCTTTTATCCTTCGATTAGAACTTTCTTGGTAGAACAAACATTGTCTCATCACTGGAACATGTAATTAAAGCTGATCTGTATGATCTGCAGTGTCCAAAATGTTGTATAGAGAATGTAAGTAATTATGTCAACATGTGCTACATATGTTTTGTGTTACTGTTCAACCACACCACTAGCATCTCTAATGGCCCTGCATATTATTGCCTGTATCCATATGTTACAGCAGTGATGGGTAATGTATCAGTCATCATTCACAGCCACCCTATTGCCCATGATTGTGTCCCATATCTGCCTTATTAAGAGATGGACGCAAACCTGATTTTTACACGGTTGAGCGATTGGTGGGCGGCTGTGCATGTGTCTGTCGCGCACTGTGCATATGCTGCAAAATTCTTGTGATGGTGGTTGCAGAGAGGATTTTTTTGCAATGTGATTGACAGAGGGACCAGTTGTGGTAGATAATTTGGGAAGCGGCGGCCAAACCTAAGGCTCGTTGTGACTGGTTTGGGGACATGTCTCGGTGCGATTCCATACGAAGCTTCAAAGGCACAGGTGTGTTACTTTCTGTGGCAATGTTGCTCCTGGTGGGAATCTCAATACAAATTCCCACACAGTAGCTGTGTACACATTCGCAGCTGCACCGGCATTGGCGTACGTCTCTGAATCAGACCCATAGCCCTTGAATAATGAGGACATGTTGGCTGATGGAAAGTATGCAAAACCTCAAACATTTGAGATCCAAAGACCAAGCTGGTCTTTCTGCAGATGATACAGATATTAACTACATTTTTATTTTTCTACTACAACTATTTTCCATAATGTCCACCTCTTTGGCACAGTTCTGACTAGAGCTACGCTATGACCTTATAACTACATAAGTAGAGTATTTAGAAAGGTCATTGAAATTGAATGTGATTTCTATTATTACAGTGGATTATTTTTTAGAACTTATTTATATAGCACCAGCATACTCTGTAGCGCTTTACAACTAGACACAAATTATTTAATATAACAAGATAGATAAGAGAAGCTTGGTCGCAAGATTACAAGGCTAAATGATGGAATGCATTGTTCCTTATAACACACCCATGTTCCTGGTGACCATGAGTAGTAGTGCTGACATCAGGACTCATCAGTTATAAGCAATGACATCAGAACTCACTGCGAATACATGTATCATTTCTGTATTCTAAAGGGGTTATGCAGAAGGATTTTGCTGTACTTTCTGTGATGACTCTAGCAAGTCTGCAGAATACACCATACAGTACAGCATTGCAGCAGCTACTAGATGTGCCTGGTGCGAGTATTCGCACCTGGCATCAGACAATGTAAACTCTATGGGTCGCGGGTGTGAATATCTGCACGTCCACATGAGTGGGCACACTACCCGCAGCAAAATGATCGCGGGTGTGAATAGTCGCAGCCTGGATGAGGCCGAGCATTTCTTTACATTTCACAAACACAAAGGCAAATGTGGTTTGAGTGCCATTAATGAAGGATGCAATCCAGTCTGTTGGAGCCTAACACAGTGGGTAACAGAGCGCAATGCTTTGCACTATGCTACATGTAACAGACCCGTATCATTTTATATATTTTATATTCTAATTTTATTCTAGTACTTTTGCATGTCTGATCATTTCAATGTGCCTTTTCATGCTGTATCAGCTTGTATTTTATTATTGTATGGCTCTTTTAAGAGTAAACAAGCTATGCAAGAAAATGTATATGTTATATGGAAAGTAAAGTAAATGCAGAATGTAATGTTATAGTCATTTGGGGACTTTTATGTGCCTATGTACATCTTCCACTGCATGTTCTGTACATAGTCTAAATATCTCCAAAATGTTTCATTTCAAAGTTTCTTTTTGTTTTGCAAATATTCTGGCATTTTGTAATTTTTTGGTTACAGGACACTATTTATTTGAGTTGTACATACAGTTCATCTTATGTAGATACTGCAAGCAGTGATACAGCTTCCACTCTCTAAGCTCTCTCATACCCCTTTCACATCTCCAATGCCGGATCCCACCCGGGAATTGGAAACGGGTCCTTCCCGAGTGGGATCCGGCATTGGAGACTATATGCTGGCTTCGTCACCCGGCAAATTGCTGGGTCGGTTGCCATAGCTGCGGACGCATCGCTGGGAGATGAGTTCATCTCCGTGCCGCCTCTCCCTATCCAGTAAACAGGTCCCGGGTCGCCTCGACTTGACTCGGGAATCCGTTTACGCTGCCACTGACCCGGTATTCAGCCTGGGAAAAACACTGCTTTATGCAATATGCCTAGTCGATACCAGGTTATTTGTGCAATGTAAAAGGGGTATTAGTGGAATGTGCTTTTAAAGCAGATGTGCTATCAGGTTTATTTAGTTTCCACAACTGAAGTTTGACAGCTGTAATTGCCTTTTTAATATTGCCTTTTGATTATGTAAAAAAATGTTTAAATTAGTTTCTGTGCCTCTACGTACATTTCACCCACTACCCTTTCAGTAGTGTAATACATTTTAACATTACTTCAGATCTTACCTTGTTCAGATGTTGGGGATGCATTTGTTTTATAACCTTGAAAATTGGACACCTACCAATGGTATGCATAGGGGCACCCACCACTGCAGATTTCCCCCCCACTGCAACTGAGATGCGACACATCCCACATGCACTGCCCTGGAATGGCAAGTTCAGGGGGGAAGCCAAAGATGAGCTGGTATGGACACCAATCAAGTGTATTCCGTTCTACTCACATTCTGGCCTCCACGTGCCTGTATGACCTCACTACAACGCCTGAGCATGCTCCTGATGAGGTGGCGGATGGTCTACTAAGGGATCTCCTCCCAGACCTGGACTAAAGCATCCGCCAACTCCTGAACAGTCTGTGGTGCAACGTGGCGTTGGTGGATGGAGCGAGACATGATGTCCCAGATGTGCTCAATTGGATTCAGGTCTGGGGAACGGGCGGGCCAGTCCATAGCATCAATGCCTTCGTCTTGCAGGAACTGCTGACACACTCCAGCCACATGAGGTCTAGCATTGTCTTGCATTAGGAGGAACCCAGGGCCAACCACACCAGCATATGGTCTCACAAGGGGTCTGAGGATCTCATCTCGGTACCTAATGGCAGTCAAGTTAACTCTGGCGAGCACATGGAGGGCTGTGCGGCCCCCCAAAGAAATGCCACCCCACACCATTACTGACCCACTGCCAAACCGGTCATGTTGGAGGATGTTGCAGGCAGCAGAACGTTCTCCTTGGCGTCTCCAGACTCTGTCACGTCTGTCACATGTGCTCAGTGAGAACCTGCTTTCATCTGTGAAGAGCACAGGGCGCCAGTGGCGAATTTGCCAATCTTGGTGTTCTCTGGCAAATGCCAAACGTCCTGCACGGTGTTGGGCTGTAAGCACAACCCTCACCTGTGGACGTCGGGCCCTCATACCACCCTCATGAAGTCTTTTTCTGATCGTTTGAGTAGACACATGCACATTTGTGGCTTGCTGGAGGTCATTTTGCAGGGCTCTGGCAGTGCTCCTCCTGTTCCTCCTTGCACAAAGGCGGAAGTAGTGGTCCTGCTGCTGGGTTGTTGCCCTCCTACGGCCTCCTCCACCTCTCCTGATGTACTGGCCTGTCTCCTGGTAGCGCCTCCATGCTCTGGACACTACGCTGACAGACACAGCAAACCTTCTTGCCACAGCTCGCATTGATGTGCCTTCCTGGATGAGCTGCACTACCTGAGCCATTTGTGTGGGTTGTAGACTCCGTCTCATGCTACCACTAGAGTGAAAGCACCGCCAGCTTTCAAAAGTGACCAAAACATCAGCCAGAAAGCATAGGAGCTGAGAAGTGGTCTGTGGTCACCACCTGCAGAACAACTCCTTTATTGGGGGTGTCTTGCTAATTGCCTATAATTTCCACCTGTTGTCTATTTCATTTGCACAACAGCATGTGAAATTGATTGTCAATTGATGTTGCTTCCTAAGTGGACAGTTTGACTTCACAGAAGTGTGATTGACTTGGCGTTACATTGTGTTGTTTAAGTGTTCCCTTTATTTTTTTGAGCAGTGTATTTTGATTTTTTTTTTTCTATTTTTAACGGTCCCTTATTAGTATGAGGTTCTTCCTCTTCCGTGATTACTAATAGATTCAGAGTGAACTGGATAAAAAAAAAAATGTATACATCATTTTTAATATTATTATTATTATTATTACTACCCCGTAAGGCAGTTTACAGATAAGAATCCAATTGTATTTTTACTGGACCGATAACATAAAATACTCTAAAACAGAGCTCTATATATTTTTCTTCTGCATGAAAGCAGTGTTATTACATTGTTTCCCAAATGTTCTGGACTCCGCACCCTACAGTTTCAGCATTTTTTTCACAGCACCCATAGGCCAAAAGTTCCTTATTGAGAAATTCCATTAGGTTCAGTTACAGTATGTGGTGGTTGGGCTTCTGTTTGTACACATACAGTATTTTATGATTGGCAGTCACCAGCATTGGCTGCAACTATCATACTGAAAATAATTTCAGTTAGTGCTAGACCACTGATCCGTGGCACCCAGTTTGGAAACCACTGTTATAACATAAGTAATCGCCCCCTTTATTGTAATACTTGCAAAAAGCATTTTTAGCTGTAATTACAGCTTAGTGCTTATTTGGGTACGTTTCCACCATCTCTCTACTCCAATTGTTTTCCATCTCTTCCTTACAGTATTGCTTATGTTCCATCAGGTTAGAGGGGGACCATTGTTGAACACCAATTTTGCAAATTGTTCCATAGATTCTCAATGGGATTGATTTTGTTATATTTATTTATGTTTGTACATATAGTCAGTCATTGTCCTGTTGAGATTTAAGTCTTCTCCTAAGGCTTAAGGGGGGTACTGACGGGAGAGACGTGTGCTGAGCGATCTTAACACAGAGCGCTCAGCACACATCTCTCCCCCCGCTCAGCACAGTGCGAAGTGCTGAGCGAGGGGGGGGGGGGGGGGGGGGGCGACGACAGGGGGGCCGCTCACTTCACACAGCGCTGAAGTGAGCGACTTGCTAGATTGAGCCTGGATGCAGGTTCAATCTAGCACTGGCGATAGCCGCGCATCGCTATCGCTGGGGGGCATACACACAGCAGATCCGTTCTTAAAATCTAAGCAATCTAGTCAGATTGCTTAGATTTTAAACACTGATCTCTCAGTGTGTACCCCCCTTTAGAGGCTAAGCAGGCTCCAGCAGATTTATCCTTATCTTGTTCCATCTGCTTTGTACTCTAGATTGACAAGTTTTCATTCCCTAAAGCAGAAAATGTTCCCCATAGTATGATGAAGCTCTTGTTTCTTAAGGCCCGTACACACTGGTCGATATATCGGCCGTTCTCTTGAACGGCCGATATATCGCGGGACCGTCGGCCAGTGTGTACGGCCGATATGTCTGTGAACTCCGTCGTTCACAGACGTATCGCGTCGGCCGTCCAACACAGCCGACTGACAATATATCTACCGATATATTGGCGCGTCGCTGTGTGTGTACGGGGCGGTCGGCCGACCGCCCGTACACATGCTGCGGCGGCCGGCGGTGATTGACAGCTGAACTGGGCGGGCGTGTGTACACAGTCCCCGACGGATCGGGCAGTGTGTATGCACCGCACACTGCCCGATCCGTCCATAGATATATCTGCAGATCAGTTGATCTGCAGATATATCTAGTAGTATGTACCCACCTTTAGTGCGCTAACCAACTCTGGGACCTCTTACACACAGGTGTATTTATTTTTCTCTGACGTCCTAGTGGATGCTGGGAACTCCGTAAGGACCATGGGGAATAGCGGCTCCGCAGGAGACTGGGCACAACTAAAGAAAGCTTTAGGACTACCTGGTGTGCACTGGCTCCTCCCACTATGACCCTCCTCCAGACCTCAGTTAGATTTCTGTGCCCGGCCGAGCTGGATGCACACTAGGAGGCTCTCCTGAGCTCCTAGAAAGAAAGTATATTTTGGGTTTTTTATTTTACAGTGAGACCTGCTGGCAACAGGCTCACTGCAAAGAGGGACTAAGGGGAGAATAAGCGAACCTACCTAACTGGTGGTAGCTTGGGCTTCTTAGGCTACTGGACACCATTAGCTCCAGAGGGATCGCACACAGGACCCGACCTTGTCGTCCGGTCCCGGAGCCGCGCCGCCGTCCCCCTTACAGAGCCAGAAGCAAGAAGTGTCCGGAAAAATCGGCGGCTGAAGACTTCTGTCTTCTCCAAGGTAGCGCACAGCACTGCAGCTGTGCGCCATTGCTCCTCATGCACACCACACACTCCGGTCACTGATGGGTGCAGGGCGCTGAGGGGGGGCGCCCTGAGCAGCAATATTAACACCTTGGCTGGCAAAACTGACACCATATATAGCCCTAGAGGTTATATAGGTGTAAATTACCCCTGCCAGATTTACACAAACAGCAGGAGAAAGCCCGCCGAAAAATGGGCGGAGCCATCTTCCTCAGCACACTGGCTCCATTTTCCCTCACAGCTCCGCTGGAAGGATCGCTCCCTGGCTCTCCCCTGCAGTCCTGCACTACAGAAAGGGTAAAAAAGAGAGGGGGGGCAATACATTTAGGCGCAGTATATATAATACAAGCAGCTATAGGGGAAAACACTCTGTATAGTGATATCCCTGTGTTATATAGCGCTCTGGTGTGTGCTGGCATACTCTCCCTCTGTCTCCCCAAAGGGCTTTGTGGGGTCCTGTCCTCTGTCAGAGCATTCCCTGTGTGTGTGCTGTGTCGGTACTGCTGTCGACATGTATGATGAGGATAATGATGTGGAAGCAGAGCAAATGCCTGTGAATGTGATGTCACCCCCTGCGGGGTCGACACCTGTGTGGATGGACTTATGGAAGGAATTACGTGACAGTGTCAGCTCCTTACATAAAAGGTTTGACGACATAGGACAGACGGCTACTCAGCTTGTGCCTGTCCAAGCGTCTCAAATGTCATCGGGGCTTTAAAACGCCCGCTACCTCAGATGGCAGACACAGATGTTGACACGGATACCGACTCCAGTGTCGACGACGATGAGACTAGTGTACCTTCCAATAGGGCCACCCGTTACATGATTGAGGCAATGAAAAATGTATTACACATTTCTGATAGTACCCCAGGTACCACAAAAAAGGATATTATGTTTGGTGAGAAAAAACTACCAGTAGTTTTTCCTGAATCTGAGGAATTAAATGAGGTGTGTGAGGAAGCGTGGACTTCCCCCGATAAGAAATTGATAATTTCTAAACGGTTATTGGCAGCGTACCCTTTCCCGCAGGAGGATAGGTCACGTTGGGAAACACCCCCTAGGGTAGATAAAGCGCTTACACGTTTATCAAAAAAGGTGGCACTACCGTCTCCGGATACGGCCGCCCCAAAAGGAACCTGCTGAGAGAAAGCAGGAGGCTACCCTAAAAGCTATATATACACACACGGGCATTATATTGTGACCAGCGATTGCATCGGCATGGATGTGCAGTGCTGCTGCTGCTGCGTGGTCAGATTCCCTGTCGGATAATATTGATATTCTGGATAGGGACAATATTTTGCTGACAATAGAGTATATAAAAGACGCTGTCTTATACATGCGTGATGCACAGAGGGATATTTGCCGGCTGGCATCAAAAATAAGCGCAATGTCCATTGCCGCCAGAAGGGGGTTATGGACTCGGCAGTGGTCAGGTGATGTCGATTCAAAAAGGCACAGCGTCCGGTAAGTCCACAGCATGACGCTGGGGCTTCACAGGCGGACCCGGGTACGGTGGGGGCCCGTCTCAGAAATTTCAGCGCACATTGGGCTCTCTCACAGGTGGATCCCTGGATCCTTCAAGTAGTATCTCAGGGGTACAGGCTGGAATTCGAGGCGTCTCCCCCCCGCCGTTTCCTAAAATCTGCCTTACCAGCAACTTCCTCTGCCAGGGAGGCAGTGTTGGTGGCTATCCAAAAACTGTATTCACAGCAAGTGATTGTCAAGGTACCCCTCCTTCAACAAGGAAAGGGTTACTAGTCCACAATGTTTGTGGTACCGAAACCGGACGGTTCGGTGAGACCCATCTTAAATTTAAAATCCTTGAACACATATATCAAAAGATTCAAGTTCAAGACGGAATCGCTCAGGGCGGTTATTGCGAGCCTGGACGAGGGGGATTACATGGTATCCCTGGACATCAAGGATGCTTACCTGCATGTTCCCATTTACCATCCTCACCAGGAGTACCTCAGATTTGTGGTACAGGATTGCCATTACCAATTCCAGACACTGCCGTTTGGGCTGTCCACAGCACCGAGGGTGTTTACCAAGGTAATGGCAGAAATGATGATACTCCTTCGAAAAAAGGGAGTTTTAATTATCCCGTAATTGGACGATCTCCTTATAAAGGCGAGGTCCAGGGAGCAGTTGTTGGTCGGGGTAGCACTATCTCGGGAAGTGCTACAACAGCACGGATGGATTCTAAACATTCCAAAGTCACAGCTGGTTCCTACCACACGCCTACTGTTCCTGGGGATGGTTCTGGACACAGTACAGAAAAAAGTGTTTCTCCCGCTGGAGAAAGCCAAGGAGCTGTCATCTCTAGTCAGAGACCTCCTGAAACCAAAACAGGTATCGGTGCATCACTGCACACGAGTCCTGGGAAAAATGGTAGCTTCCTACGAAGCAATTCCATTCGGCAGGTTCCATGCAAGAACCTTTCAGTGGGACCTCTTGGACAAGTGGTCAGGATCGCATCTTCAGATGCATCGGCTGATAACCTTGTCTCCAAGGACCAGGGTATCTCTACTGTGGTGGCTGCAGAGTGCTCATCTTCAAGAGGGCCGCAGATTCGGCATACAGGACTGGGTCCTGGTGACAACGGATGCCAGTCTTCGAGACTGGGGAGCAGTCACACAGGGAAGAAACTTCCAAGGACTTTGGTCAAGTCAGGAGTCGTCCCTACACATAAATATTCTGGAACTGAGGGCCATTTACAATGCCCTAAGTCAGGCAAGGCCCCTGCTTCAAAACCAGCCGGTACTGATCCAATCAGACAACATCACGGCAGTCGCCCATGTAAACCGACAGGGCGGCACGAGAAGCAGGATGGCGATGGCAGAAGCCACAAGGATTCTCCGATGGGCGGAAAATCACGTCTTAGCACTGTCAGCAGTGTTCATTCCGGGAGTGGACAACTGGGAAGCAGACTTCCTCAGCAGACACGACCTACACCCGGGAGAGTGGGGACTTCATCCAGAAGTCTTCCAACTGATGGTAAACCGTTGGGAAAGGCCACAGGTGGACATGATGGCGTCCCACCTAAACAAAAAACTAGAGAGATATTGCGCCAGGTCAAGGGACCCTCAGGCGATAGCTGTGGACGCTCTAGTGACACCGTGGGTGTACCAATCGGTTTATGTGTTCCCTCCTCTGCCTCTCATACCAAAGGTACTGAGAATAATAAGAAAACGAGGAGTAAGAACGATACTCGTGGTTCCGGATTGGCCAAGAAGAGCTTGGTACCCAGAACTGCAAGAAATGATATCAGAGGACCCATGGCCTCTACCGCTCAGACAGGATCTGCTACAGCAGGGGCCCTGTCTGTTCCAAGACTTACCGCGGCTGCGTTTGACGGCATGGCGGTTGAATACCGGATCCGAAAGGAAAAGGGCATTCCGGAGGAAGTCGTTCCTACGCTGATAAAAGCCAGGAAAGAAGTAACCGCAAACCATTATCACCGTATTTGGCGAAAATATGTTGCGGGGTGTGAGGCCAGGAAGGCCCCAACAGAAGAATTTCAGCTGGGTCGATTTCTGCACTTCCTACAGTCAGGAGTAACTATGGGCCTAAAATTGGGTTCCATTAAGGTCCAGATTTCGGCTCTGTCCATTTTCTTCCAGAAAGAACTGGCTTCACTACCTGAAGTTCAGACATTTGTAAAGGGAGTGCTGCATATTCAGCCCCCTTTTTGTGCCTCCAGTGGCACCTTGGGATCTCAACGTGGTGTTGAGTTTCCTAAAATCACATTGGTTTGAGCCACTAAAAACCGTGGATCTGAAATATCTCACGTGGAAAGTGGTCATGTTATTGGCCTTGGCTTCGGCCAGGCGTGTATCAGAATTGGCGGCTTTGTCATATAAAAGCCCTTATCTGATTTTCCATATGGATAGGGCAGGATTGAGGACTCGTCCTCAGTTTCTCCCTAAGGTGGTATCAGCTTTTCACTTGAACCAACATATTGTAGTGCCTGCGGCTACTAGGGACTTGGAGGATTCCAAGTTACTGGACGTAGTCCGGGCCCTGACGGCTGGAGTCGGGAAAACTGACTCGCTATTTATCCTGTATGTACCCAACAAACTGGGTGCTCCTGCTTCTAAGCAGACTATTGCTCGCTGGATTTGTAGCACAATTCAGCTGGCGCATTCTGCGGCTGGACTGCCGCATCCTAAATCGGTAAAAACCCACTCCACGAGGAAGGTGGGCTCATCTTGGGCGGCTGCCCGAGGGGTCTCGGCTTTACAACTTTGCCGAGCTGCTACTTGGTCAGGGGCAAACACGTTTGCTAAATTCTACAAATTTGATACCCTGGCTGAGGAGGACCTTGAGTTCTCTCATTCGGTGCTGCAGAGTCATCCGCACTCTCCCGCCTGTTTGGGAGCTTTGGTATAATCCCCATGGTCCTTACGGAGTTCCCAGCATCCACTAGGACGTCAGAGAAAATAAGATTTTACTCACCGGTAAATCTATTTCTCGTAGTCCGTAGTGGATGCTGGGCGCCCATCCCAAGTGCGGATTGTCTGCAATACTTGTATATAGTTATTGCCTAACTAACGGGTTATTGTTATGAGCCATCTGTTGAGAGGCTCAGTTATGTTTCATACTGTTAACTGGGTATAGTATCACGAGTTATACGGTGTGATTGGTGTGGCTGGTATGAGTCTTACCCGGGATTCAAAATCCTTCCTTATTGTGTCAGCTCTTCTGGGCACAGTATCCTAACTGAGGTCTGGAGGAGGGTCATAGTGGGAGGAGCCAGTGCACACCAGGTAGTCCTAAAGCTTTCTTTAGTTGTGCCCAGTCTCCTGCGGAGCCGCTATTCCCCATGGTCCTTACGGAGTTCCCAGCATCCACTACGGACTACGAGAAATAGATTTACCGGTGAGTAAAATCTTATTTTAAATCTGAAGCCGTTTAATTGTTAATGAGTGAATTCCAGTTTATTATATGAGCTCTTGAGACAACTGATTTCATACCAATTTATTTAGGTTACTTAATCAAAAGGGGAAGTACTGTACCTATGAAATCCATTATTGTTTGTATATTTATAGTTAAGCTTAGGCTTAAGAGTATTGTGTGTGGGTGAGTGTCATAGGAGTGGTGAATACTGTTTATAGCCATTGGGGGGCCTTAGTGATGTCACAGGGTTTGCTGAAGTTCTTAGACATATGAAACCTTGCCTGCTGTGTTTTGGGGTAACATGAATCTAATTAAATGGTCCCTGTCACCTTTCTGTATCCAAACATCCAGCACTAGACTAGAGGCGTCAATGCCTCTCTGAAGAACACTAGCACAGAGGTCCTAATTTGCCATTTTCTAGCAGTTCCCCTCTGCTAAATAGCAACAAGTGGTTATTTGGGGTCCTATTACAGAGATGAGTAAATTCTGTTGGAAGGTGGCATTTTGCTCCTAGGACAAACCATGATGAGCTGCAGGGGAGACAGATTGAAATTGGGAGGAGATCATGTGCCTGTCCAGCTATAAATCGTAGTGTAAAAATAAAACTCCCCAGTATTTGAGTGCTACTGTTAAATACTCCTTTGGAAAAAAAAAATTCTTAAAGGTAACACACATACTGTAGCTACAGATATTGTGTTCTCTGCTTCAGGTTTATCAATCTACTTTGTGGATTAGCAGACCCTTAGTAGCAGCTATATGTTGATTATTTGTTTTTAATACTTTGCATGATTTCCCTTTTATTTTGCAGGTAATAGATTTGTTGATTTGGTGTCTTGCTATATAGCAATGACTACACAACGCAGGCTGGTTATTACATCGATATTGTTAGGGCTTGTTCTTGTTAGGAGGGAAGAGGCATAATTATTAAATGTGGGTTCTATTGGTTTAATGTCAGGTCTGGTTTGCAAGAGGATGAACTAGAGCGACTGCTTGAGTTTCCAGGAGATGAATAGTGCTTGTCACTTTTCCAAACAGTGACCCATCTTTCCATAATCCAGAGGAGTAGTGATGGAACATAAGACCCAGCAGCAACAGGTACAGTAGTCACAGCTGCACAAACAAGAAGGAGGGAGCAGGACAGGCTGCAAACACAGGAGGAATGCCCCTAACCTCCTGCTGCACTACTTGTGACGGGGTGTCATGTACATCCAATCCTTTCCTTCCTTTGATGGGAAGTAATTTGTAGTCTGCCCCTTATCATACTTACCTACATTTCTTTTCTCCACTTCGGGAGATACCCGAAGAGGAGAAGCAGGTGGGCGGCGACGGGGGCGCGACCGAGCCAATGGCATCATTAGGCCCCGCCCACTGCACGAGAAAATACTGCAATTGGTCGGTATTTTCAAGGGGGCAGAGCTTCAATGACGCGATTTGCATATAATCGCGTCATTAAGCTCCGCCAGGTCCACGATTTTGTCCTATTTAGCTACCCATTCCTCGGAAGTGGGCAGAATGCGGGAGGGGTGTCCACTCTTCCGGGGCTGCAGGGGACAACCCGAGAAACCAGGTGCCTCCCGCAGAATCTTGTAGAGTAGGTAAGTATGCCCCTTATACAACCTGTTTCCCGCCAGTTGGTGTGAAACTACAAGCCTCAGCATGCCATGACCTGGTCCTCAGCTACACCCTGGGAGTGGGAGAGTTCTCTTTGGAAATATCATGTCTGAATGTCAGCTATGGGGCTATTTCTGGTCTGTCTGTGAGAGAAGCTGTTTCTGTGCTTTTTGATGAGGATAGTGAGTGATGGAAATGCATGCTTTTTAATAGGTGGAGTGACAGTGTGCACAGCGCTAGCTGTCTGAAGGACTAAGTTTATTGGTATACATGTGTCATAATGTTGGCAATGAGGAGGGAAAATGTAAAATATTTGGGTGTAGGTAGAGTATTAAGTATAGTGAAAGCACCAGGGAATGTCATGGAAAGCCATTTTGGCGGTGGCATCACTGGGGGTTGTGGACCAAACCTGAGTGTCACTCTACCAGGTGGTAACACTAAAATGCAGACTCCTCCGCAATGACAGGAACTGGGTGCTGCAGTGTGACATTAACCTGCAGCACTTTGCTCCTGTCACCGAGAAGGAGTTGGCCATTGCTCCATTTACGCAAAGTCACACCCCCTTTCCGGATGCGCACAGTGGGTTTCTTGGCCGCACCGGATGTCACCGACCCCAGTGCCCCCACTAATTTTGACATATATGTATTAGAACAGAAGGGGGTTCCATACTGGTATTTTGCCTTGGGCCCAATAGGGTCTTAATTGTCTCTGACCTCCATTGCTAAATTGTATATGCAACCTTCAATGCACTTTTGTGTCCCTGTAGCAGTAATCTGGTGGCGGAGACCAGTTGTGTATGCATCTCACAACGTACTGATGCCTACTTGCAGTAAATGTGAATATAAACAGCGCTTTGTATCATTTTGTGTTATAAGCTGTAACCAAGCAAAATCACATTTTTATTACTATGTAGACTTGAACCAACATTTTCAGCAAGTGCTAAAATGTGATCCAATGTCTTTTATTTCATTGTTTTATTCCTGATTATGCCAGGAACTCTTCCTCATCACCTTCCTTTAAAATGTCCTATGTTTTCAGCATTGTACCAAGCAGTTGGCAGGGTGATAGTTAGCACTGGACACGTGGCACATTGGCAGGACCGTGTAATAAGAAATATATTTCAGGAATACTGTGAAAAATGAAGGTTTTTAATTTGTACAAATGTATTTAGTCATGTTTATCAAAATATCATTATTTTATAGTTAGGTTGTACTGTATAATCTTTCATATATAAAATAAAAAATAAAATATATTTATAAACTTGCTGCTGTGTGTTTATTACAGGTTTCTGCTTGGACTCAATCAATTCTCTACAAAGTCCACTACAATAACTTTTAGCTCTATAATAAATAAGACCTATTTAAGTTATGCAGCTAGGGGTATATTTGCGCAAGTGCGGGTCTTTAGAAGTAGAGATGTTACCCATAACAACCAATCAGATTCTAGCTATTTTTATTTTACTAGACTGTGATTGATTGTTATGGGTAACCTATCCACTTCTAAAAACTTGCACTTTAGTGAATACAATATACCCATAGTCTTGATTGCACATAAAAATAGGGAATGTTAGTTCCATACAGTACAGTACGTGTTTAGCTGCACCAGAAACTTCCCTATCTCATACCTGCGCCCTGCAGGTGGGACAGCGGGACAGTCTCCAGAAAATCGGGACAGTTGGGAGGTATGCTATCTGGCCAGGCGCTAAACTGATATAAAAGTAACTTCAAGCAGAACCAACCAACATCATTATTGATAGGCTTTTGAATACTGAATATCACAGTTGTTTCCAAACTGGGTGCTGTGGAACCCTAGGTTGCTGTGCGGCACTTGCAAGGGTGCCCTGGGTTGGTGGCCCAGGACAAATTCAAATTATAAATGGTCATTGTGATAGGCAAAACCAGTGCTGGTGGCTTCCAGTCATAATACATTATATCTGGACAAACAGAAGCACATCTAGTTCATCAGCACATAACTGAAGCCAAGGATGACCTATAAACACAATTTACTTAGTTTAATATTTTTTTCAGAATTTCGTAAATAAGAAATTTTTGGCCTTGGGGTGCTGTGAAATAAAAACTGATGTTCTATGGCGACATGATCCCAAAAAGTTTCTGAACCACTTAAGAAGCACATAATGCTCAACCAATCACCAAATATCCCCTTAAAGGTGATGTTGCTTGTACTCGGGAGGGATGAGGTTCAATGAAGTCTTTGTGTCAGACCGCAGTGACATAATGCCCCACCCCTTCCTACAGTATATAAATATTGCAGGCATTTAAAAAGACATAACTGAAAATAGAGCACTTTTAATGCTATAATATCTTCTCTGTTACCCTCAACCTGACATCTATAGTCTCAAGGCCAGGGCAGTAGAGAGCCTGAAAGGGCCCAGGTACTTTTCTGGGGGCATGTCCTAATGATGAGAGAAGCTGCCCTGCACACAAAAAATAGAGAAAAAGTACTGTACTTTAAGTGCCTCCCTGGCCAAACTGCAGCCTGTGTGCTGGGCTGAGGAGAAGTGCCGCTGCTGCCAGGGAAGGGGTGGGGGGGGGGACTTGGTCCCAGGTAAATAGCACCTGCTTACCCCCCTTCTCTGCACCACTTCTCCAAACTATCCTTGATTGAAAGAGGGGAATGATGTGACCCCAGAGAAGATATTCTCTTCTGATCATATGTGGTTACCAGAGAACCCACTGCACTGCAGAAATCATTATGAAGTTCAAGGATGGGGGAATATCCCTCACATCCTGGTTTCAATAAACTCTGGAGCTTCCTTATGTGAAAGAGGGGTGCCCGCTCTTTCAAATAATGTGACCCCTTAGGGGGGGTGGATGCAATAGCGACCAATTTTGAAAAACTGGAGTTTCAAGTCATAAGAAACAGAATATGATCAGATACAAAGTCACCAGAAGTGCACCAGACTAGCACCCGACTGGATGCAAGTCATCCTGATTTTTTTTCATGTTAAACAGACAAATCATCACATGTAATACCGCCTGCGACTTCTAAACTTGCAGAAAATGTGCCAGAAAAACTTGCAGCATATGGGTTAATTTGTTACTGTTTAATAATCAATAAAGAGCCCCCCAAAAATGATACAAAAAATTGATGCGCTATAATTAAAAGATTTTATCTGGAGCATATTGAAAAATAACATTTAAATTCTACAGACAATATTTTTATGCTAATAGATGTCATATTAATTAATGATGTGCATTCATGTTGGTACACAGTGCCACAAGTTTGTTATATACAGTAATTGTTGCTTCTATCATTAATTTACATGTAAGTGGCCCCAGTAAATATACAAATATCTGCATAAATTTAAATTATTATTATTATTATTATTATTATTATTTTTTTTAGTGATGTGCACCGGACATTTTTCGGGTTTTGTTTTGGTTTTGGATTCGGTTCCGCGGCCGTGTTTTGGATTCAGACGCGTTTTGGCAAAACCTCACCGAAATTTTTTTGTCGGATTCGGGTGTGTTTTGAATTCGGGTGGTTTTTAAAAAAAAAAAACTAAAAAACAGCTTAAATCATAGAATTTGGGGGTCATTTTGATCCCATAGTATTATTAACCTCAATTACCATAATTTCCACTCATTTCCAGTCTATTCTGAACACCTCACAATATTATTTTTAGTCCTACAATTTGCACCGAGGTCGCTGGATGGCTAAGCTAAGCGACACAAGTGGCCGACACAAACACCTGGCCCATCTAGGAGTGGCACTGCAGTGTCAGGCAGGATGGCACTTCAAAAAAATTGTCCCCAAACAGCACATGATGCAAAGAAAAAAAGAGGCGCACCAAGGTCGCTGTGTGACTAAGCTAAGCGACACAAGTGGCCGACACAAACACCTGGCCCATCTAGGAGTGGCACTGCAGTGTCAAGACAGGATGGCACTTCAAAAAAATTGTCCCCAAACAGCACATGATGCAAAGAAAAAAAGAGGCGCACCAAGGTCGCTGTGTGACTAAGCTAAGCGACACAAGTGGCCGACACAAACACCTGGCCCATCTAGGAGTGGCACTGCAGTGTCAAGACAGGATGGCACTTCAAAAAAATTGTCCCCAAACAGCACATGATGCAAAGAAAAAAAGAGGCGCACCAAGGTCGCTGTGTGACTAAGCTAAGCGACCCAAGTGGCCGACACAAACACCTGGCCCATCTAGGAGTGGCACTGCAGTGTCAAGACAGGATGGCACTTCAAAAAAAATTGTCCCCAAACAGCACATGATGCAAAGAAAAAAAGAGGCACACCAAGGTCGCTGTGTGACTAAGCTAAGCGACACAAGTGGCCGACACAAACACCTGGCCCATCTAGGAGTGGCACTGCAGTGTCAAGACAGGATGGCACTTCAAAAAAATTGTCCCCAAACAGCACATGATGCAAAGAAAAAAAGAGGCGCACCACAGGTATAGAATGTAGATGGATAGTATACTTAATGACGACACAGAGGTAGGCACAGCAGTGGCCTTCCGTATCGTACTGCTATACATAGTATACTGGTGGTCACTGTGTCAGCAAACTGCAAAACTAAAATGCACCACAGGTATAGAATGTAGATGGAAAGTATACTTAATGACGACACAGAGGTAGGCACAGCAGTGGCCTTCCGTATCGTACTGCTATATATAGTATACTGGTGGTCACTGTGTCAGCAAACTGCAAAACTAAAATGCACCACAGGTAGAGAATGTAGATGGATAGTATACTTAATGACGACACAGAGGTAGGCACAGCAGTGGCCTTCCGTATCGTACTGCTATATATAGTATACTGGTGGTCACTGGTCAGCAAAACTCTGCACTGTACTCCTCCTATATAATATTAATTATACTGGTGGTCCCCAGTCCCCACAATAAAGCAGCACACTGAGCACAGATATGGAGTGTTTTTCAGGCAGACAACGTATACTGGTGGTCACTGTCAGCAAAACTCTGCACTGTACTCCTGCTATATAATACAGCTGCTCCCCAGTCCCCACAATTAAGCAGTGTGAGCACAGATATATTATGCAGCACACTGAGCACAGATATGGAGCATTTTTTTCAGGCAGAGAACGGATAAAACTGGTGGTCACTGATCAGCAAAACTCTGCACTGTACTCCTCCTAACAGCTGCTCCCCAGTCCTCCCCACAATTAAGCAATAAAGCAATCAAGTTCAACAATAAACGGAGAGGACGACAGCCACGTCCTCTCCCTAACATTTCCAATGCACGAGTGAAAATGGCGGCGACGCGCGGCTGCTAATATAGAATCCGAATCTCGCGAGAATCCGACAGCGGGATGATGACGTTCGGGCGCGCTCGGGTTAGCCGAGCAAGGCGGGAAGGTTCGAACCTGCCTCGGACCCGTGTAAAATGGGTGAAGTTCGGGGGGGTTCGGTTTCCGAGAAACCGAACCCGCTCATCACTAATTTTTTTATTATTGCCCCATATTATTAGCAAAGTATGCATATGTATATTGTGGCTCTTTATTAAGCTCTTCCTGGACAAAATGCAGACAGTCTGGGCAAGCTCTCCGGCCATAACCATTTTCTGGTGAGTTTTCAGTGAGGTTGACCTTTCTTACCTCCCACAAATAGCTGAAACTCTTGCTTTTCATACTAAGGGGCAGATTTACTAAGCTTGGGAGAGAGATAAAGTACCACCAATCAGCTCCTGTCATTTTTTAAATACAGACTGTAACATGGCAGTTAGGAGCTGATTGGCTGGACTTTATCTGTCTCCAAGGTTTAGAAAACAATATGGAGGCTTAGGGCTAGACTCACAATTACATCTGGCGATGCTGAAGGGAACAGAATCTCACTGTGATTTCTGGTGACTAGCCAATCAATTTAAACTAAAAATCGCAATTGATCACCAGACCGTAACAGTGCTATAGTAAAGATGGCTATACGCTATATGATGTAATGATGCAACAGTCATTCCATTTCACTAATACCAGAACACAGACAGCACACTATGCACACCATAACGTACATCACATCATCCCAGCTGAGGTGCTGCAGATCAGATGGGACAATGCGATGAATGACGGGGGAAAACAATGGATTGGGTGTACACACTAAAAGATGTGCCCGGAGGAGTCGGTCACAGCTAGGGGAGCTCTCCTGAGTTTTCCTGGTAAATTTTTTTTTTAGAGTTTATTATTTTACAGGGAACATGAGAAAACCCTGAGAAAAAAAGGGTACAGGTGGCGTTTCCTTTCCCTGAGGAGGATAGGAAAAAATGGGAAAACCAGCCGATTGTTGACACATCTGTGTCCAGACTCTCAAAGAAGGTAGTTTTGCCTGTTCCAGGATCTACTGCCTTAAAGGAGCTGGCTGATCGAAAAATTGATAACACACTTAAATCAATGTACACTGCTTCAGGGGCAATATTACGTCCCACCATTGCTAGTACATGGATTGCAAAGGCTATAGTAAAGTGGCCGGCTACCTTACTTGAGTATTTGGATACGATGGATAAGGATGATGTTGCATTATTTTTATGCAATATATATGATTCAGTAGGTTTTATGGTAGAATCCATGAAAGACCTGTGTTCCATGGCTGCGGGAATCTCTTCCATGTCTGTTTCAGCTCGTCGGGGACTGTGACTGCGCCAGTGGTCGACCAACGCGGAATCCAGAAAGAGTGTGGAGTCCCTTCCCTATACAGGTCAGGCTCTCTTTGAGGAAGCTATAGACGCGTGGATATCCACGGCTACAGCAGGTAAATCTCCGTTTCTTCCCTCGGCAGCACCTGCTCCGAAGAAATCCTTCTCTTCATCTGCAACACAGTCCTTTCGGCCTAACAAGCCTAGAAAGGCCAGACCGTCCAATACCTTCTTTAGGGGAGGTCGAGTTAAGTACAAGAAACCTGTTCGAGTTCAAGTTCAAGATGGAGTCTCTCAGGGCGGTGATATCGGGTCTGGAAGAGGGGGAATTCCTGGTATCCCTGGATATCAAGGATGCGTACCTCCACATTCCGATATGGCTGCCGCATCAGGCTTATCTCTGTTTCGCATTGCTGGACTGTCATTTCAATTTCCAGGCCCTGCCATTCGGCCTCTCCACAGCACCAAGGGTGTTTACCAAGGTGATGGCAGAGATGATGGTTCTCCTCCACAAACAAGGGATGAACATGGGGGGTCATTCCGAGTTGTTCGCTCGTTATTTTTTTTTCGCAACGGAGCGATTAGTCGCTAATGCGCATGCGCAACGTCCGCACTGCGACTGCGCCAAGTAAATTTGCTATGCAGTTTGGAGTTTTACTCACGGCATTACGAGGTTTTTTCTTCGTTCTGGTGATCGTAATGTGATTGACAGGAAGTGGGTGTTTCTGGGCGGAAACTGTCCGTTTTATGGGTGTGTGTGAAAAAACGCTACCGTTTCTGGGAAAAACGCGGGAGTGGCTGGAGAAACGGAGGAGTGTCTGGGCGAACGCTGGGTGTGTTTATGACGTCAAACCAGGAACGACAAGCACTGAACTGATCGCAGATGCCGAGTAAGTCTGGAGCTACTCAGAAACTGCACAGAGATGTCTTTTCGCTATATTGCGAATCTTTCGTTCGCAATTTTAAGAAGCTAAGATTCACTCCCAGTAGGCGGCGGCTTAGCATGTGTAAAGCTGCTAAAAGCAGCTTGCGAGCGAACAACTCGGAATGAGGGCCATCATTCCATATCTGGACGATCTGCTGATAAAGGCATCATCCAAGGAGAAGCTGCTGCAGTCCATTGTTCTCACAACACGCCTCCTCAAGAGTCATGGTTGGATTCTCAAACTTCCAAAGTCACATTTGGAACCAACCCAGAGGTTGTTCTTTCTGGGAATGATCCTGGACACAGAAGTGCAGGAGGTGTTTCTTCCGCAGGAAAAGGCGTTGGTGATACAAACTATGGTCCGGGATGTCCTGAAGCCAGCCCGGGTGTCGGTTCATCAATGCATTTGCCTGTTGGGAAAGATGGTGGCCTCTTACGAGGCTCTCCAGTATGGGAGATTCCATGCTCGGACCTTCCAACTGGATCTTCTGGACAAGTGGTCGGGATCTCATCTCCAAATGTACCAGAGAATTTGTCTGTCGCCGAAGGCCAGGATTTCGCACCTCTGGTGGTTACAATTACCTCACCTTCTGGAGGGCCGCAGGTTCGGGATTCAGGAATGTGTCCTTCTAACCACAGATGCGAGCCTTCGGGGCTGGGGAGCAGTCACTCAAGGAGTAACTTTCCAAGGACGGTGGTCAAGCCTGGAAGCCGGCCTGCCCATCAACATCCTGAAACTAAGAGTCGTCTACAATGGTCTTCTTCAGGCAGCCCCTCTTCTAAGAAATCTGGCCATTCAAGTGCAGTCGGACAACGTAACAACAGTGGCTTACATAAACCGACAGGGCGGAACGAAGAGCAGAGCGGCAATGTCAGAGGTGACAAGAATACTCCTCTAGACAGAAAAACACGCGTTGGCGCTGTCAGCCATCTTCATTCCGGGAGTAGACAACTGGGAAGCAGACTTCCTCAGCAGACACGATCTCCATCCAGGGGAGTGGGGTCTCCATCCGGAGGTGTTCAAGAATATAACAGACCTTTGGGGATTACCCCAAATAGACATGATGGCCTCTCGTCTCAACAAGAAGCTTCGGCGTTATTGTTCCAGGTCGAGGGACCCACAAGCAGTGGCAGTGGACGCCCTGGTGTCCCCGTGGGTGTTCCAGTCAGTGTACGTGTTTCCACTACCCCCACTCATCCCAAGAATCCTAAAGCTCATAAGGAGAACAAGGGTTCAAGCGATCCTCATTGCTCCAGACTGGCTGAGAAGGGTTCCATACGCAGACCTTCTGAATCGACTGCAAGAAGAACCGAGGCCTCTTCCTCTTCGGGAGGACCTGCTGCAGCAGTGGCCGTTCGCCTATCAAGACTTACCGCGGCTACGTTTGACGGCATGGAAGTTGAGCGCCTGATACTTGCTCAGAAGGGCATTCCGAAGAAGGTCATTCCTACACTGATACAGGCTAGGAAAGGGGTAATGTCTAAACATTACCACCGTATTTGGAAGAAATATCTCTCTTGGGGGTAAATTTACTAAGATGGGAGTTCTATTTCAGATGGGATGTTGCCCATAGCAACCAATCAGATCCTACTTCTCATTTATCTAGCACCTCCTAGAAGATAATACCTGGTATCTGATTGGTTGCTATAGGCAACATCCCATCTGAAATAGAACTCCCATCTTAGTAAATTTACCCCTTGGTGTGAATCCAAGAAGTTTCCTACGGCGGACGTTTTCTCCTCTTCCTGCAAACAGGTGTGGATATGGGCCTGAGGTTGGGTTCTGTGAAGGTCCAGATTTCGGCCCTATCCATTTTCTTCTAGAAACAATTGGCTGCCCTGCCTGAGGTTCAGACTTTTTTTAAGGGAGTTCTGCACATCCAACCTCCCTTTGAACCGCCTACAGCGCCTTGGGACCTTAACGTGGTATTGCAGTTCCCCCAGTCAGATTGGTTTGAGCCTCTACAGGAGGTTGAGGTCAAATTTCTTACATGGAAGGCGGTCACGTTGTTGGCCTTAGCTTCTGCTAGATGCGTGTCCGAATTGGGGGCTTTATCCTGTAAAAGCCCTTACTTGATCTTCCACGAAGATAGAGCTGAGCTCCGGACACGTCAGCAATTTCTTCTGAAGGTTGTGTTGGCATTTCATATCAACCAACCTATTGTGGTGCCAGTGGCTACTGACTCCTAAATTCCATCAAAGTCTTTGGATGTTGTAAGGCAGGGGTGGGGAACCTTTTTTCTACCAAGGGCCATTTGGATATTTATAAAATCCTTCGGGGGCCATACAAAAATGATCAACTTAAAAATTAGCCTGCCCTCAGTTAGTAGTTATGCCCCCAGTCACTTGTTATGCCCGATTAGATTTGCCCCCAGTCAGTTGTTATGTGCCATTAGATATGCCCACTGTCAGTTGTTTTGGCCCATTAGATATGCCCTGTCAGTTGTTATGCCCCATTAAATATGCCCCCGTAGTTATGCTCCATTAGATATGCCCCCTGTAGTTATGCCCCATTATATATGCCCCCTAGTAGTGTCGCTTACACACACGCACATTAAAAGAAAAAAGAAAAACCACAATGCTTACCAGCCCTGCTCCTGCTTTCGGACCGCTGCCCTCCCTCTCCTCGGAACTATGGGAGAGATGTCATGACGTCTCTCCCATAGCGCCACACAGCAACACATGTACACTGCCTGAGCCAGAAGCTGGAGCTCAGGAGTGAGCTCCTGCGTCCGGCTGCTGCTGAGGAGCCGGGCACCCGCTGGTGGTAAAATCTCAGCGGGCGCTCGGCATTTCCTCTCGTTTAGTTGAGCCGGGCCGGATCAAGTGGCTCTGAGGGCCTTATACGGCTCCACCCCTGTTGTAAGGGCTCTGAAGATATATGTGAAGAGAACTTCTCGTCACAGAAAGTCAGACTCTCTGTTTGTCCTATATGATCCCAAGAAAATTGGGTGTCCTGCTTCTAAGCAGACTATTTCTCGCTGGATTTGGTTCACTATCCAGCACGCTTATTCTACGGCAGGACTGCAGTGTCCAAAATCTGTTAAGGCCCACTCTACTCGTAAGGTGGGGTCTTCCTGGGCGGTTGCCCGAGGTGTCCCGGCAGTGCAACTTTGCAGAGCTGCAACTTAGTCTGGGTCAAACACGTTTGCATAGTTTTACAAGTTCGATACTTTGGCCTCTGAAGATCTGAAATTCAGTCAATTCGTTCTGCAGGAGCCTCCACGCTCTCCCTCCCGTTCTGGGAGCTTTGCTACATCCCATGGTACTAATGTGGACCCCAGCATCCTCTAGGACGTAAGAGAAAATAGGATTTTGGTTATCTACCGGTAAATCCTTTTCTCGTAGTCCGTAGAGGATGCTGGGCGCCCGCCCAGCGCTTTGTTTTCCTGCAACCGTTATTTGGTTCGGCACTACTTTGTTTAGATATGTACTGCATTGTTACTTGGTAAGTAATGTTTCAGCAGTTGCTGAATGTTTCAAGCTAGTTAGCTTGATGTGCCTTGTATGTGTGAGCTGGTATGAATCTTGCCACTATCTGTGTTAAATCCTTCTCTCGAAGATGTCCATCTCCTCGGGCACAGTTTCTAGACTGAGTCTGATAGGAGGGGCATAGAGGGAGGAGCCAGCGCACACTCTCAAACTCTTAAAGTGCCAATGGCTCCTGGTGGACCCATCTATACCCCATGGTACTAATGTGAACCCCAGCATCCTCTACGGACTACGAGAAAAGGATTTACCGGTAGGTAACCAAAATCCTATTTTTTTTTCATATAATTGCATTGCTAATAAAGGGCTTTCTCCTCCAAATGTGACCAAAGGGAATTCCTACAATAAGTAGAAAAGTTGAAAAATGGCCTCTGCACAAAACCACAAAAACTATCTTATGAAAAGGTAATTAAAATTGAATGAACACAAATATTGTGTAGTCGGTTGTGAGGACAGCGTTAAGTTTAGCTATAATGAGAGTAGGTGGGAATGTAAGTAAGTATTTTTAGAATATCAGATGTTTTTGAGAAAATATTTTCAATCTTCCAAGATACAGTCACATGTTGCTCCCTGTGCTGGGAGAGTAGGAGCAACACAGAGATTTGGGGGAGAGATGACAAAAGCTGCATTTCCCCATGTGTTTTCTACCAACCTCACCATCAAAAAACACCAAAACCTAAAGCAATTACATTTGAAAAAGTAACAAAAACTTTTCTGTTTCCATTTAAAAAATATTTTATATAGAAAACTTTTATGTCTGGTTATATTTGACAGTTCTACATTGTTCACAGCATATTTGTAATATCTAATGTGTTGATTTCTTATGTGAAAAAATGAAAACCATACGTGAAGTTGTTTCCACAACATTTTTTTTAATGAAAATAGCCTTAGTTCATCTGCCTTGATGCTGTAGGTTGTCTGTTTTTAAAATGGTATGCCTTGTTGCGCTACCAGGGTCGGATTAAGGTTTGTGGTGGCTCTGGGGCAAATAAATTGAGCGGGCCCCACCAATAAAATGGACTACCACAAATCCCAATTTTAAAGAGAGAGAAAAAGCAAATCAACTTGTTATAGCAGCACTCATTCCCTGAATAATTTTAATTACAAATATAATTTTATTTCAAAAAAGTTTATAGTTAGTAATGTAGACCACAAAAAAGATTCTCAATACCCATATGTGATGTCAATATCTTTATTATTATCACATATGATGTATTATATGTCTCCTTCGTTATAAGGGAGACAGCTGAGTGAAATATTAAAAATTATAGAGACAGAATAACGTGTAAGAAAAAAAGTAAATTATGTGTAGAGAATATGTTTAAAAGAAAGTGCTAGTGCGCTGTCTTAATTTATAGATCAATAAACCTGTGATTCAAAAAAAGAAAAACAAATTTGTTTTGTTTTTATTTTAATTAATTTATTTGTTTTATTGCAACTATCACTGATTTTTTCTAGCCAGTGGTGTATTTATTTAAATTAATTTATTTGTTTTATTACAACTACCACTGATTTTTTCTGGCCCGTGGTGTTTATAGAGGGTTATAAAATGCATCAGTGTTGTACCATTTCTAATATATTCTCAAATTAATGAATCCCAATGCAGCATTTGTTGCTAAATAATAGCGTAATGAGAATGTTAGAAACAACAGATGCAAAAATCCGGATGATAATTATGTCTATTAAAGACGTGAGGTTATTATTGCCTTTAATAACACTGGTATACGATAACACACTGACAAATTGTTCTTTGACGTTTCGAATTATAAGAAACCCCTATTGGAGTGTGTATTTCCTGGCCATTACTCCTTACTTGATATCTTGCTATTATAGTAGTGTTCTCAGGGAGACTTAGCAATTTTGTACCATACTGTCATAAAAATAAGGCTGTTTAAGCATCTATCTGCTACAAATAGCTTGTCTAAATACACAGCTAACCCAGGCAGATGTAAATTGGTACTACTCCCCTTAATCACTACTGTTAGGTTTGTTCCCAGTGGTTTATGTTCTCTGTAAAGGGAGCATGGCACATATTTGAGAGGTATAAATATCTCAATTTAAGTCAGATTCACACAGTGCTAGTTCCAATAATATACACATGAACCTGCTTAAACACCTATTGGTTGGGTTATGTAGGGCAAAGAGGTGGGGTTCATATGCGTATTATAATACTGTTATAGATAATGCTGTCTTATATAGACGGCTAAAGCAAACACATATAATTCCCAAATTAACAACAATGCCCTTATAACATCACTTTGTTACAACCCCATTGATGTGTGCTAGCAATAAATCATATCCAAATTTTCAAAGGTGTTAATAATTTGTAAGAGTCTCATATACATAAATGCAATAATTCCAGCCTATATTGCTGTCTCAGTATCTGGCTGATATTGCCATGCAGCACATGCACGCATTGATAATTAACCCCTTGATGTCTATTGTACAATTTATTACAAGCAGGCTTAATTTAATCAAAGTCTCAGATATCTCTCCTTCATCCTTAGAGAGCCATCACAAATCATACATTTTTCATGTCTTTGATGTTACGTTACTAGCTAACACTAGGAGGAAACCCTCCTGTCATCTGTGTGAATTATGTCAGCATGTAGGTACAAACTAAAGGTAACCCTCACTAATATTTAAAACATACACAGGTCATTAATACATGATGATATTAAAACTGACAGCGCACAGCAAAGCCAATGCGCATTTCACTTCATTAAAGCTTCGTCAGGGCATATTAAGTATGGGAAGGAGGGCACTAATTTATAGTTTGCAGGGGGGGGGGGGGCAAAAACAGTAGCACTGGCCCTGGGTCCACTTAATGTGAGGATGGGGTGGTAGGTGACGGGGTAAATTAGTTCCACCACCTCTCCAGGAGCACTTTAAGCCCTGGTGGTGGCTCTGGGGCAAATAAGATGAGCGGGGCCTCACCAATAAAATGGACTACCACAAATCCCGCCACCACCACAACAATGCTATGTTGTGGTGTCCCTTACCTTGTCTCTGGACCCCATACCATGAGTCCCAGCCTGATGCTGTGATGACGCCGACTGTGTTTGTTTTTTTCTCTACCCTCCCTGGCCCACATAAAATAACAAGCTGAGATGACAACTGGGAGGAGGTGGTGCCAAGCAGATGTCTTGGTCTGGACTGCAACAGGCTGCACTCATGGAACAAGTGCTCCCATTGGTTGTCCCATGGCTTTCTGTTCTCCGATTGTCCACAACACAGCTAAGCGGTGACAACAGTCAATGTTATGCTCAAAGTAGAGAATGTTGAGCAGCACTTCTACCAAGTCATTCGTACTGCAGGGAGAATCGAAGGAAGATGTTGGCGGCAGTGTAGGAGTACCTAATCAGGCTCTGTGAGCTTCCATATTCCCTTCACATTTTGGGGCTGATTCTGGACCCAAAGTAGCTGTTTTTGCCTGATGCTAATATGAGTTTCCTTAGTGTTACTCTGATAATCCCAGCGGCTTCTAGCAGGAAGCTGCTCCACCCATAGAGCCGCGACCATTACCATTAGTATTGGTACTTACCCCATGCTACAGTAGGTACAAGAGATCATTCAGAAACCGGCATCCCTTCTCTGTACACATGCCTCAGATGACATGGAACAGTAGCTACATGCCCATGACACACCAATAGATGCTGCCCAATAACACCCATTTCATGTGACATGCCCAATATATGACAATAGGCTTCAGAAGCAAAGGGGTTATGTTTTCCAGTTCTTTAAATATTAACTTTTTTTTTTTTTAACTGTTTTTATTTTCTTATTTTTATAATATAAAATTTTACATACAGTGGTGAGTCAAAATGAAAAAAGATAGGAATGGCCAAGATACATACATACATTTCAGCATTAACAGTACTGAGAGTGTCTCTGTGCCTTGCAACTCGTACCACTTAATTTCGCATATCCTATACTTATACACTGTAAACTGTCAACACCCACTTATAAGCATCATAAAATAATAAGGGAGAACACAAGAAGGGAAAAGGAAAGGGGGAGGGGGGGAGGAAAGACAAGACAGTTCACTCCTTAGTCGTGTGGCATACATACATACATACATACATACATACATTACCCCATTCCATGTGCCCATCAACCTCAATATAGCAAGGTATTAACTCATATCAATTAGCATCTACATGTTTGTGAAGAACCCAGGAGGTATTTTCAAAGAGCTTTTCAATGTGGCCCTGTGTATCAATGTCTGGACTGTCAATGTAAGGCTCCCATTTCGAGTAAAAGCGAGCGACTCCCCTCTCAACGTCTGGCAAGGTGGCTTGGCGCTCGAAATAGAGAACCCGTAAGTAAAAGAACATTTTTTAATTCCCCCAAAGAGGGAGATGACTTCTTCATCCAATGGTTCAAAATAACCTTATTAGTCACCGTGAGGATGACCGTGAGAATGGGCGTAACTCGCTTCCTATCCGGGCCAAGAGGCCAACCCTCAAAACAATTGCATAAACAAGCTATGGGGTCTCTGGCGACCCTCAATGAGAGAGTTCTATTAATAAATACAATAACTTTGTTCCAAAACGTGGCAATCTTCCTACATGTCTAAAAACAATGAAAAAAGTAGGCCCTGGACATGTGGCATTTTAAACATTCGCTATTCCCATCTGGGATCATATGCACTCTTTGGGTCGGGGCTATGTAAGCCCTGTGTAATAACTTAAAGTACACTTCCTGAAGCTGAGCCGAGTGTAGATATTTAAATGTATACTGACAGGATTTCAGTAGAATTGGTTGCGTCGGGAAGTCCGGTACATCCCCCTCCCAATTAGAAACCGTACGTTTCCATAGCTTTTCCGTCTGTATCACCCGTAAATGGTCATAATAATAAGATAAACGATAAGCTGAGGCGTTAGTGAGAGTGAGGAGAGTGGCTATCGGATCCTGTTTGTCTGGCGAGGTCATAGGGACAGACATAGTAACGACAAAATGTCGGGCTTGCAGGTACATATAAAAATTTGAGTTTGCTATACCATATTTGGACTTTAATTCCTCAAAGGAGAGCATATGCCTTCCCCCAGGGTCAAATACGTCTCTAAAAGGCGAAATTCCCCGCTCCCGCCACTGCTTAAAGTTAGCATTTTCCAGCCCAGGACTGAAGCAGGGATTCCCCCAGAAAGTTGTGTAACGGGAGGAGGCCGGGTTTCTATGTAATTTTGAATTGGAATAGTGCCAGGCTCCATGAGTATCTGAAAGGATAATATTCGCCTTGAGTGATGCCGGCAGCTTGTTCCTTGGGGTGTGAAGGAGGGCGCTGGGAGAGAAGGGGGCAAACAGTTCCTCCTCCAATGTATAATTGGTAAAACAAGAACGCTGCCATAACCAGTCTGTGACATAGCGGAACATCGCCGCTCTACTAAACGCTTCCAAGTCTGGAATCCCCAGCCCCCCCTCCGCCCTTGGCATCTGAAGTTTAGCATAAGAAATCCTTGGTTTCCTCCCCCCCCCCCCCATAAGAATTTAGAGAACATGGAATTTACAGACCTACAGTCTTTTTTTGTAAGGCGTAATGGCAGCATCTGCAAAATATATGAGAGTTTCGGGAACACTACACTTTTAAGGACCGTGGCCCTTCCCAGCAAGGACAAGGGCAAATTAACCCACCCGTCTAGGAGAGCCCGGACAGCCGTCAGGACCGGGGCAATGTTAACTGTATACAACATTTCCAGTGATGTGGTATCATTATCCCCAAATACTTAAGAGCCCTCTGGGTCCTAGGGAACAGGGACAATATCGGGTGCCTATTAAAGAAGGACGCATCTCCCGATAGAGGCATGAGTTCTGATTTGGAAAGATTAACCTTGTAACCTGCAAAGGATCCAAAGCTATCAATGATGGAGACTATAGGTCCTATCGACCTGCTGGGGTCAGCGATAAATAGCAACATATCGTCAGCAAACAACGCTATCTTAACCTCCAGCCTGCCCACCAAAATGCCTCTAAAGGAAGACGTGCCACGGAGGGATATCGCCAGTGGCTCCAGGGCCAGGGCGAATAGTAGAGGGGATAGAGGACAGCCCTGACGGGTGCCTCTCTGGATGTAGAAGGGGGAAGAAATATAGCCATTGCCTAATACTTGCGTGGCCGGGTCTGTGTATAGGCGGACCAACATTTCTACAAAGGCTGACGGGGCCCGAAACCTATGTAGGGTATCAAATAAATGGTCCCAAGTCACCATATCAAATGCCTTTTCGGCGTCAAGTGATAAAATTACATTGGTGCCGTATCTGAGGAAGACTGTAACCTCTGCATTACTGTTAAGACTTTTCTTATATTAACCACAGCCTGATGGCCCCAAATGAATCCCGACTGATCTGGGTGGACAATGGAGGGCAATACGAGTTTTAACCTGTCAGCCAATATCTTGGTAAACAGCTTATAGTCCGTATTAAGCAGGGAAATAGGCCTATAAGATTCCGGGAGTTCCGGATCCCTGCCAGGCTTCGGCAACACCCTGAGGAATGCTGAGTTAAAGAAACCAGGCAGGGCCCGACCGGAGAGTAATTCATTAAAAGATACCTGCAATGTGTCCCGGATATGGGGCATTAGGATTTTATAATAATCATTGGAGAGGCCGTCCGGTCCCGGTGCCTTTCCAGTCTTCAGTGCCTTAATTACCCTCTCCACCTCCTCCCCCGAGATGGGTGTCATAAGGGATGAGGCCTGGCTGTCAGACATCTGAGGTAAACTCATATTAGCCCAAAAGGCCTCTTTATTGGGCAAATTACTAGGAGGCTGAGAATACAGTTGGGCATAAAAAGAACTCAGCACCTCCGTTATTTTGGCATTAGACCTGACCCTAGTACCGTCACTAGTGCGGAGGGATTTAATAACTGAGGAAGAATGGCGCCCTTTCAATAAGAAGGACATTAATTTCCCCGGTTTATTACCATATCTGTGAAAAGAAGCAGACCTATAGAAAGTGTGCTTGGCTTCTAAATGATTCAGAATATTATCAAAAATGGCCTTTTTGTTATTATAATCAGCCCTATTAGTTGGAGTAGGTGAATGCTTAAACCTCTGAAAGGAAGTCGTTAAGTTTGCCTGGGCTTCCAAGTATGAGCCGTCTAATTGCCTATCCCTGTGTGCGCAGTAAGACATAATTACCCCTCTCATGACGGGTTTAGATGCCTGCCAGAATGTCAGAGGCTTCTCGGACTCATAACTTGCATTATTACTCTTATAATCTAGCCACGCCGCCTCCAACATGTTACGAAATTTCAATGAATTAGCCAGATGTGCAGGGAACCGCCACTGCCGCACCGGACCCTTATCCACCTGCACCGCCAGCTTAATCCAACATAAGGCATGATCCGAGATACTTATAGCTTCGATCCCAGCATCCATAACCTTAGGGAACATATGTTTTGACAACAGCAAGTAATCAAAGCGGGAAAGCGTACCATATGCAGCTGACAGGCAAGTATAATCCCGTTCTAGCGGATATCACGCCCTCCACACATCCACCACCCGCAGCCGGCATGTTATATAGTTAACACCCACTTTAGGGTCACTAAACCCTCGACTGGAAGCCACATTCCTATCCATAACATGAGACGAAAACCACATTGAAATCCCCCCCTAACACAATGTTGGAATCTATATGACCATACAGTTTGTTCAGCATTTCTAGAAAAAACCCTTTGGCGCGTTTATTCGGAGCATATATGTTACATAGCAATAGGCGTGTGCAGTCTACTGTGACGTCTGCAATAATATACCGACCCTGCGGGTCCACCTTTACAGAATGAACAGTATAAGAAAGAGACTGTCTAATCAATATGGCTACCCCCCGTGCCTTAGAGGAGTATGGGGCCGAGGCCAACACTGACCACCAAAGTGTGTTAATTTTGGCCATCTCTAGAGGAAGGAGATGCGTTTCCTGCAGTAAAGTTATATCCATATGGAGCTTGTTCATATACATAAGAATTTTTTTCCTCTTAGCCGGGGAGTTAATACCCCCCACGTTCCATGTGCTAATCGTTAAAGACGACATGCAGCCAATCTAAATAGACCCAGTGAAGTAATGATGAGCACATAAAGGCAATGGCGGTCCAGCCACCGCTGTTCCACCCACCACGCTACTTGAGCAAACATACAGGGGGGACTAGACAAGACACAGAGAGGGTAACAACATATAGAAACAAAAAAGCAGAACAGGACAGGAGGCTGCAACTCGCCTCCATCATCCAAGAAATAAGGACTTCCAGCCATTTAGAAATCCGTAATGTTAACTTCAAACATGGCGTGCTTACCCCTAGCACACCCCGGTCAATAGCAACCTTCAATGAAAAAATGAAACTCCCAGCTTCCCCCCAGCCCAACCGAGCAAACTAAACTGAGATTAAGGAAAAGAGGGTGTTTAGTACTTGTAAACTGGATGAGTATCACTTAAGCAATTTTCCCCCCGCATATGGATACCATACAAATAGCAGGCATGCAAGCAGTCCCATCCGGAACCTCCAGGCCTTTCATCAAGTGACACGTGAATCTGTCAGCACAGGGCCTATGATGCGGAACGTGGAGAAGCAGGAGAGGATGAGTGTCCCGACTTTCTTCCTTCAGACAGGTAGCCAGCTGCGTCAGCCGCATTAGAAAAGTCACGAAATGATTCCCCTTCAAAGAGCCGTAATCGTGCAGGGTACAGCAGTGCAAATTTCTTGCCCTCCTGGACCAGGCGGGAACAAATCTGGGAGAAATCCTTGCGGGCTCGGGAGACTTCTGCGGAGTAATCCTGAAAGAGACGAATGTCCCTACCATCCCCTGCCAGAGCTCTATGTCTCCTGGAAGCAGACCAAATAGCTTCTTTATGCAGAAAGTTTAAACAACGAAAAATTACCACGTGTGGCCTCGCGTTCTTCTGACCCGTCCTGGGCGGTCCGAGACGATGGGCCCTCTCCACTACCATGTCTGCACATGTATCCTTAATGTCCAGCAACTTCGGAAGAGACTCCTGTAGAAACTGGTATAGGTCTGGCCCTTTTAGAGATTCTGCTAGGCCCATGACCCTGAGGTTAATTCCTCCTCGATCTGTTCTCCAGGTCGTCTAATTTATTAATAACTTGGTAATAAGATTTCTGCATAGTGTCAGCGTTCGTTTTCAATTCTGCTACATCTTGGAACACTTCCCCCAATCTCTTCTCCGTGACTAATACCCTCTGGGACAGCTGTTTCATCTGAGACTTAATGTCCTGCGTTAACTTAGCAGCATGTGTGTCCATGAGGGGCCCCATCGTTACCTTGATAGGTTTCACGACATCCTCATATGAGACTGGGGCTGCAGGGTCGGGAGAGGCAGGCCAAGACCCATCGTCCAGCTGCGGACCATCCTGTGTGTCCGGTGCGGTGGCCATATTGGATTCTGCCTGGCGCCGCACAGAGCGGGATCTTTGCTGCTTTGCCGGCATTGAAGAGGTGAGAAACTTCTCCATATGGTGGAGGAGACCTTCCCCTCACTGAGGCTGCGGGAACCACCGGGTTTGTGTCCGCGAGCGCGGCTTTGCTTGCTGTGCTGGCCGGGGTAGCAACGGAGCTCTCACGCCAGGCTCCCGATCACATGGGAGCCGGAACCGGAAGTCTTAAATATTAACTTTTAACCACTAGAGAATATGAATAGATACAAGAATCTGCTTAGCAGGTAGCAGATCTGTACACGAGTGATCATGTGAATGAAACTCGTCTAATGTGATACATTGAGCATGGGTAATAATACGTTTGTTTTCAAGTGCTTTGATCATTTGTAAACGATCTGTATAAGATCCTTTTTTTTCACGGCATGTACCTAGGGATAATTGTAAGATCTCATGTAATGTGATGGAAAGTCATTTTGTTTGTGGGCACATTATATAATGGAAAACACGTAAAAGAATGAATAATACGATATTTAAATGCTGGATCACAAGTCCAGCATGTGGTAGATAAAACACCAGCACACAGGAATACTACTTTATCTTTGTCTATTACATGCTCTGTGGGTGAAAATGAGAGGTACCGTATATATTCGAGTATAAGTCGACCCGAATATAAGCCGAGGCACCTAATTTTACCACAAAAACCTGGGAAAACTCATTGACTCGAGTATAAGCCTAGGGTGGGAAATGCAGCTCTAGCCGTACACAGCCCTCAGTGCCAGATATGCCCTCATACTGCCAGATATGCCCCACAGTGCCAGATATGCCCTCATGCTGCCAGATATGCCCCACAGTGCCAGATATGCCCTCATGCTGCCAGATATGCCCCACAGTGCCAGATATGCCCCACAGTGCCAGATATGCCCCACAGTGCCAGATATGCCCTCATGCTGCCAGATATGCCCCACAGTGCCAGATATGCCCTCATGCTGCCAGATATGTCAGATGTGCCCTCATGCTGCCAGATATGCCCTCATGCTGCCAGATATGCCCCACAGTGCCAGATATGCCCTCATGCTGCCAGATATGCCCCAGTGCCAGATGTGCCCTCATGCTGCCAGATATGCCAGATATGCCCCACAGTGCCAGATGTGCCCTCATGCTGCCAGATATGCCAGATATGCCCCACTGTGCCAGATGTGCCCTCATGCTGCCAGATATGCCCCACAGTGCCAGGAAGGGTACTTACCCTCCATCGCTCCCGCGTTGTCTTCTAAAGGAGGGACACGGAGGGCACAGCACGCGGCTCTCCTGTGTCCCTCCTGCGTCTCCGGCGGCGTGTGTGTATTAAATGAAGTACCGGTTCATGAGCCAATCAGAGCTCACGAACGGGCAGTTCATTTAACACACACACAAACGCCGCCAGAGACGGAGACGCAGGAGGGACACAGGAGAGCCGCGCGCTGAGCCCTCCATGTCCCTCCTTCCACTGACTCGAGTATAAGCCGAGGGGGCTTTTTCAGCACAAAAAAAGTGCTGAAAAAGTCGGCTTATACTCGAGTATATACGGTATATTGTAACTCTGTCAAATACATTCATTTAAAAATAAAAATAAAAAAAAACATGTTTACATCAGTGTTAAAGCTGGGGTTTATATTTGAAGGGGTGTAAACCAGCTGTGCATGGATATTCTGAAACCCTGGACCATTAAGGTGCTTTGAGGACCGTGTTTGGGACCACTGGTTTACTTTAAAAATAATAAAGATGTATGTAATCAAAGTGTACATACAGTAGTATTCATAAATCACATTCAATGTTTTTTTTTTTAAATCTGCTTATTTTGATTTTCAGAGAATATAAGGTCAAACAGGAACAAATCGGTAGCATTTGATGAAGTAAACAATTACATCATGTAGGTAGGTACATCAAACTGTATCGAAAAGAAAACATACAATCTTATCTGAGCATAGGAAAAAAAAAAAAAAAAAAGTAGTAAAAAAGGCATATGTTTCCGTGTTTCAGGTATGCAATATTTGTACCATAATAACCCACAGGAAGATGTTCCCTAAAGCTAACCATTAAAACATCATTCAAAAATCAATTTGTTTTCACATGAAGATGAGAAAAAAGTACAGAGAGAGAAGAAAGAAGATGGGGTAGGGAAATACATTAGGGTAAATGGGGAAGGAGGGAAAGATGCTCCTGACAATTGAATCGAGGAAAAATAGCAGTGAATATATCAATCTCCTGGCAGGGTCTGGAGGAGGTCAACCCTAGGACTGAGCAGCATAAACGGTATGAATGGTTATGAGGTAGATTCTTCTAACAGTTTCCTATGGAGAAACCATTCAGTTTGTTCAAAGACTTTAAATATCTGGGCTTGTGTGGACTGATCTCGTGACTCTATATAAAGACCCCACTTCTTGTAAAATGTTTTAACCCCCACCTCTATATTGGCTTGGACCGATTTCCTATCATAGTATAGTATCTGTAGAAGTTTGCCATGAACTTCCCCGAGTGTAGGGGGAGAGGGTGATAACCAGTGTGATAAAATAATTTTCTTTGAGACTGTTACCAAAATTGTGAGAAATGGTATAGTTCGCCGTTTCTCAGTTCCTAAATTCCATTCGGAGAAATTTGCACACAAACAAGATAGGGGTGTTGCTGTTACATGCATATTCAAAAGCTTATTAATGTAAGCCAGAAGTTTGTTCCAAAAACGTTTAATCAGACCACATTCCCAGAACATATGATAGAAGGAAGCCGTATGTATATGACATTTGGGACATTCCCCAGTTTCCGTGGGGTGAAATTTAGCATGTTGACTCGGGGAAATATAGGCTCTCTGTAGAGTACGGAGGTGGACCTCCTGTAAGTAAGGTGAAGCCAGGGCTTTCAAGCTAGAAACATAATGATCACTGAGTTGGTGGTGGGCAGTCAGGGTAGGTATATCTTTACTCCATTGGTGAAGTAGTCTTTCCCATCTACGGTCTGTTGTGCTAGATGTCAGAATAGAATATATTTGTCTAATGCGTGTCGGGCCTATTCTATGTGTTTTAAGCGAAAGCTGTAGTGGGTTAGTAGACAAGGGGGTTTCTTGTGAGGTAGTACTCCTGTGAGTAGCTAAGCCTAGATAGTGTCTCGTCTGTAGATACATGAAAAAATGAGAGTGGGGTAGGTCATATTTCTCTTGGAGCGATGAGAAGGAGTACATGGAGCCTCCCGGGTCAAATACTTTGGAAGAGTTTGAGAGTCCTTTCTCTTTCCAGAGTCGGTAATTTGAGTTAAGGAGGGACGGGGGGAAAGCTGGATTACCCCATAGCGGGATGCATATAGATTCCTCAGGATTGCATTTAAATTTCTTGTGTAAAGAGCGCCAGTTATAATAGATATCCCTAAAAATGGGGTTAGCAAGGATGTGGGTCGGGATCAGTGAGGGTTTAGATAGGAGTAATGCCCCCGGGGAGTAAGGAGTGAATAGTGCCTCATCCAGAGCGGAGTCTGTATAGAGTTCCCTGTCAAACAGCCAGTCAGCAGCACATCTAAATAGGGACGCCATTGAGTAGGATGCGTAATCAGGAACACCAAATCCACCTGCGGACTTGGGTGCCATCAGTTTATCCAAAGCAATGAACGCCTTCTTGCCTTTCCATAAAAACCTTGACATAATTTTCCGTAGATATTGAATATCATGTTTAGTAAGGCGGACTGGGAGCATCTGCATGAGGTAAAATATCTTTGGGAAAACTATACTTTGTAACACAGCTATTCTCCCTATCAAGGATAGAGGTAACAATTTCCAACCATCCAGTAGTGCGGTAATACGTGCCAGAACAGGGGTAAAATTTTCTTCATAAAGCCTGGAAAGGTTTGCTTGGATTTGAATCCCTAGGTATGTGATCTTAGTGAGGGTTATTTTGAATGAGAGATCTGGAAGTAGTGTGGAAATAGTACGTGAGGAGGGGCCTAATGGTAAAAGTTCTGATTTGGCCACATTGATCCTATACCCCGCCCTAACTCCGAATGCCTGTATCATTCCAAGGATCTCTGGGATAGAGGTCGATGGATCTGAAACAAATAGTAGCATATCATCGGCAAAGAGGGCAAGGCGAAGGTCAATATCTCCTATTTGAATTCCCTTAATTACACTCGATTGGCGTAAGGCAATCGCCAGGGGTTCCAGTGCTACTGCGAATAGTAAGGGTGAAAGTGGGCACCCCTGTCTGGTACCTCTCTGGATCTCAAAGGGAGAAGAGAGAACTCCATTGCAGGATATCTGGGTTTGTGGAGCCGTGTAGAGAAGTTTTAGAAGATTTACAAAATCTACTGGGAAGCCAAATTGTAGGAGTGTGGAAAAAAGATGATCCCAGTTCACCATATCAAACGCTTTTTCCGCGTCGAGTGAGAGAATAACTGGAAGGGAGGAAGGGGCATTTGAAGAGGAGGAGGAGGCATAAATGGCAGAAAGAACTCTCCTTACATTGATCTCCGAGTGTCTGCCCCAGATAAACCCGGTTTGATCTTTATGTATGATATGAGGGAGTAATAATTTATTCCGGTTAGCTAAGATTTTAGTAAGTAGCTTGTAATCAAGATTTAAGAGTGAAATTGGGCGATATGACCCTGGTTGGGATAAGTCTCTACCAGGTTTAGGGAGGACTTTGAGGATGGCAGTGTTAAAGTGTTTAGGAAGCGTGTCAGAAGACAGAATCGCATTAAGGACAGACACCAGTGTGTCCCCTATTCGGGGTAAAAGAATTTTATAAAAGTCGGCACTAAAGCCATCAGGGCCCGGTGCCTTATCTCTGCCAAACTGTCCAATGACACTCCGGATTTCTTCCAACGAGATGGGCGCCAACAATGGTGATGTCATGGAAGCATGAAGCTGGGGAGCAGAAAGGTTATCCCAAAAGTTCTTGGGCCATGGTGACTGGGTGGGAGGAGTAGACGGGGTGGAGTTCGAGGAAGAGGAATATAGGTCCTCGTAAAATGTTTTCATAACATCAGAAATCTCCTGATTATTAGTAGTTAATGTGCCAGCAGGGGTATACAAAGGGTGAGTGACCATGGGAGGGCGGGAGCCCATGAGGAGTGTCGTCAACAACTTACCCGTTTTATTACCAAATTTGTAGAACCGATAGTTCACCGAGAATAAATACCTATTACCCATGGAGGACATGAATTCATCAAAGTGGGCTTTGGCTTCGATGTATATAAGGCGATTTTGAGGGGTCGGAAAGGATTTGTATTGCTGATAGGCTGTCGACAAGGGTCTCTGGAACTCCAAATATTGAGAGGCATATTTTTTATTGGTAGCTGAGACATAGGATATAATGTCTCCCCGGAGAACCGATTTTGCAGTCATCCAAAATAGAATTGGATTTTCCTCTAAATGGGAAGCGTTGTTAGTTTTAAAGGCCTCCCAAGAGGATTCCAACCTTTGCTGGAATTTCAGGGAGTGAGCGAGATAGGAGGGGAATCTCCACAATCTGGGAGAGTGCGATATGTCTGGGAAATGGAGCGTTGCAGTGACTAGGGCATGGTCCGATAAGGAGATTGCCTCAATTTGTGAATCTGATACGTTCGGTAGTAGGGAATGGGACAGTAAAATATAGTCTATCCTAGATAGCGTGTGATGGGCCGCTGAGAGACATGTGTATTCCTTCTCTGTGGGATGTAAAGCTCTCCAGATATCTACCGTCTGTAGGCTGTCGGCTAATAGAGGGACCCCGAGTTTGGGTAGTGAAAGAGGTTTTGTTGGTGTGTGGGATCGGTCCAAATAGGGGGAAGAGATAAGGTTCAAATCGCCACAGAGTATTAAGGGGTCTGTGAGAAGGGGGGTTAGTTTGGCGAGTAAAGACTGAAAGAAATTTTTGGAATAAATGTTGGGTGCATATACGTTGCATAGTGTGTAGACTCTACCATTAATCTTAACAGACATTATCACATAACGACCTTCAGGATCAGTGACTGTGGTCAGGATTTCAGTGGTCACAGAACGTTTCGCCACTATGACAACCCCTCTGGCTTTGGAATTGAAAGAGCTGAAACCTAAAACCCGCCAGTTCAGGGCATTCAATTTTGCCGTTTCCTCTGGAGTTAGGTGCGTTTCTTGTAGGAATGCCATGTCTATGTGCTGTTTACCTAAATATAGGAGTATTTTCCGTCTCTTTGCTGGGGAGTTAAAGCCCCCGACATTCCAAGATCCCACTATCAGGTTAGGCATAGTTCAGAGGAAAGGGCAAAACAGAGGACTTGTAAACCATCCACATAAGGGGCATGAGCATCATCACCTGCCTGAGGACGGGGGGTAGGAAGGAGGGGGGAGGGAAGAGACAAAACAGGAGGGGAAAAGAAGAGATAGAAATAGAAAGCAGTATTATATAACAGGCCATACAATTGAAAAGAGGATACTTTGCTAAATAGCCAATATTTCTGTGACCAGTGACCTCCGGTCAACGAGCATGGGCGACTACCAGTGGTAGCAGTCTCGCACCCCGGCATTAAACGGTGTGTACCAGCAGGAAAGGAGGAGCCCCTCCCCACCGCGATATACGTAAACAAATCCCACCCAGAAACCCCTAGTAATTGAGCTATATAACCAAATGCTCCAAGAAGCAATATAATATTATGATATAATATATGCAATATGCAGTGAGCAGTATATAGTATACAACCTGTGGCTAATGTAGTGGAGATGGCTGTATAACATGAAAATGCAGCATAATGGGGTATATCCCGACCAACATAGCGCTTTTTCAATTTGTATCTGCAAAGTAGGCACGTAGGTTAGAATATTTCAAAAGAAAGAAGCAGAGAATCGGTCAAAACAACATCTAAGAGCATATAAAGTAATTGTGGAGTAGCGATAGCTACCATAGTGCCTGTGAGTCATTGTTGCTCTAACAAAATAGATCAAGGCAGTCCATGCGTAATGAGCGACTAAACTGCAGGTGGACATTCAGCAGGAAATGATCAATTTGTCGCTGAAGGGAGATCAGAAATGTCCGCGCTGTCTTCTCTGGATATATTACGGAGGTAGGCCACTGCGTCAGCAGGTGTTAGGAAATCTTTGTGGGAGGTACCTTCGTAAATGCGCAGTCGAGCGGGATATAACAGGCCAAACTTGCGGCCCTCTGAGACAAGTTGAGTGCAAATAGGGGAAAAAGCTTTGCGGGCCCGGGTCAGTTCCACTGAATAGTCCTGGAATATGAAAAGCTTGTTAGCCTCCCACTGGATATCCCTCATTTTGCGAGACGCGGACCAGAATGCTACTTTATGAAGGTAGTTCAGACAGCGGAACAGAGTTACACGTGGGCGCGGTTTATTGGGGGTGGGCATAGGACCCACACGGTGAATTCTTTCAATTACTAAATCACTGCATTCCCGTTCTATATTCAAAATTGCGGGAAGGGTGACTCGGGCAAAATGAGCCAGTGCCGTGCCTTTAAGTGATTCCGGCAGTCCCACAAGTCTGATATTATTTCTTCTTGCGCGATTTTCCATATCATCTAACTTATTCCATATCTGATAGTTCTCTGTAGTTAGAGATTTCACTGAGTGGTGTAGCCCTTCTATGTCATGTGTTGCAGCATGCAGTTGAGATTCAGTGTGTGTGACCCTCTGCTGTAAGTGCTGCAGCTGTGTTGTTATATCACTGACAGCCTGTGAAAGCAGGGGGGCCATAGTGGCTTTTATTGCTGCCACAACGTCTCCATATGTTACCGGAGCCTCCGGATCCCTGCATACCTGTGAGCCTGCATACTCAGTCCCCTCCGCCGCGGCTTTCTTGGAGGCAGGAGAGGTGACTTCAGGTCCGGCGCCAGGCGCCATATTGCTTCCCGTGCGGCGCTTCTCCAGCCTCGTGGGTGCCTGTGTAGCCGCGGTTACGGGTGTCACAAAGCGATCCATCGTGATCACGGGTCTCACCAGGGGCAATCTGGGCGGTGTGGAGGCTGTAGCAGCCTTGAAAAGGTTCTGTGCGGCGGGCGGTAGGACGGAGCTCCGGCGCTGAGAGACTCACTCCATGGGTCCCGGAACCGGAAGTCCACATTCAATGTTTAATGACATATATTGCATTAGGATTTTGACCCCTTTCTCTGCGTGTTGCTGCTATCTATCACCAACTTGGGAAATCCAAACACTTTCTCGAAGATTTTTCTGCTTGGCTCTCTCACTTCTTGGGGGTCATTCCGAGTTGTTCGCTCGCTAGCAGATTTTAGCAGCATTGCACACGCTAGGCCGCCGCCCTCTGGGAGTGTATCTTAGGTTAGCAGAATAGCGAACAAAAGATTAGCAGAATTGCGAATAGAAAATTCTTAGCAGTTTCTGAGTAGCTCGAGACTTACGCCTACACTGCGATCAGCTCAGGCCGTTTCGTTCCTGGTTTGACGTCACAAACACGCCCTGGGTTTGGCCAGCCACTCCCCCGTTTATCCAGACACTCCCGCGTTTTATCCTGGCACGCCTGCGTTTTTCCGCACACTCCCAGAAAACGGGCAGTTTCCACCCAGAAACACCCACTTCCTGTCAATCACACTCCGATCACTTCAACAATTAAAATTCTTCGTTCGGACGTGAGTATATCTACTAAGTTTTGTGCTAAAATACTTAGCGAATGCGCACTGCGTACCATGCGCATTTTTGCCTTAATCGATCCGTTGCGAAAACCGGCAACGAGCGATCAACTCGGAATGACCCCCCCTTATCCTCTGACATCTCCACCATCATTATTGGCTATTGACAGTCCGCAATCTCCCCATGCCTCCAAACTTCTCTCTATAACCTCCTCTTGGCCTCTCCCAAAGGACTGGCTCCTCCACTCACCAGGAGGACCACAGTTTTAAATTCACTAACACTCACTCCCTCTCAGATCACAACCTCATCACTTGCCTGCTCTCCTCCATTACTTCAAACTCAATGTCACTGAAGTCTCAAACCCACAGAAATATTAACACTATTCATTTTCAACTATCCACCTCTCTGCAGCAACTATTCTCACTGATTTCTACATTCACCTGTCCTGAGACTGCTGTATCACAGCTGAACCAGACTCTAGAAATAGCACTCGATGAAGTGGTTCCAGCTACCCATCACACTCCAAATAGACTTAGATGTCAACTGTCAACTGTCAACAAATTCACAAGATACCCACAAAAACTCTCCCGTAAGGTAGAACGTCAGTGGCATAAATCTTGTACTGCAAGTGACTACCTCTCATATAAGACCATTTACCACTCTTATAATACTTTGGATACTGTCTAAACAATCATATTTCCAATCTCTCATCTCTGTTCGAGCATCTAATCCCAAGCAACTTTTGAATAAATTTAAATCACTTCTTATCCTTCTCTCACCAAAACCACCAGCTACTATCAGTGCACAAGATCTCGCTTCCTATTTCAAGGACAAGATTGATAAGATCCAAAATGAAATGGTATGTTCTTCCACAGCCAGTGACCTGCTCAATTCCTTTCCCGAACCCTCTAACACCTTCTCTTCATTTGATCCCACTACTCTACACTACACTACACTACTATTTGATCCCGCTACTTCGTGGCACTCACCTGATTGGCTGTAGGCGCGTCTGCTGGCAGACAGCGCATCGCACAGCTCCCTCCATTAGTTTCAATGGTGGGAACTTTGCCGTCAGCGGTGGGGTTAACGGCGGTCAGCCGCTGACCGCGGGTGACCTCACCGCTGACCGCAAAGTTCCCACCATTGAATATAATGGAGAGGCTTTGCGATGCGCTGTCTGACAGCTCAGACGCACATAGCCAATCAGCGGAGTGCCAGGACGTTGCGCTCGCTGATTGGCTGAAGAGACCTTTCTGTGACAGCAGTCACGTGGGGTCTCTGCATTCGGGGAAAGGGGTCCCATATGTAAACATGGGACCCCTTTCAGTCCGTTTGGTCCGGGTGTTCGTTTTTTTTTTTGCCAAGTACGTGGATTATAATCTGGACACTGGATCAGGTGAGTATAATTTTATTCACAGGTACACGTGGATTCTACTTGGACAAGTGGACAGAGGTCGGCGTGTGAACATAGGTAAGTATGTATGTGTCGACATGTGTGAAATAAAGTTTTACTATCACAGTGTGCGTGTCCTGTTTTTATTTGGGTATTTTTTTTCCAGTAGAACTACAGGTACCAGCGGGCCCGTTTTTCTCCCGCATGCTGGTACTTGTGGTTCTCCAAGTACCAGCTTGCGGGGGAGGCTTGCTGGGACTTGTAGTACTACTGGAAAAAAAACAATATTCTTTCAATTTTCTCAAGGCTATCAGCCCCCCATCCGCAGCCCTTGGATGGGGGGGACAGCCTCAGGCTTCAACCCTGGCCCTTGGGTGGTTGGGGGGGACCCCTTGATTGAAGGGGTCCCCACTCCCCCAGGGTACCCCGGCCAGGGGTGATTAGTTGGATATTTAATGCCACGGCCGCAGGGCGCTGTATAAAAGTGACCCCCGGCTGTGGCATTATCTGTCCAGCTAGTGGAGCCCGATGCTGGTGTAAAAAATACGGGGGACCCCTACTCTTTTGTCCCCCGTATTTTTTGCACCAGGCGCAGAGCCCGGTGCTGGTTTTAAAAATACGGGGGATCCCCTGTCATTTTTCCCCCCGGATTTTTAGAACCAGGACCGTCTCGAAGAGCCCGAGGCTGGTTATGCTTAGGAGGGGGGACCCCACGCAATTTTTTTCCGGGTTTTTTACAGTTTTTTCCGATTTTTTTTTTAAATCGGATCAAAATCCGTCAAATCGGACGTTTTTCGACAGCGGGACTGTCGAATCCGTTTTTTTATTGAATATGTTGAATTCCGACACCCACTTGCCGGAATTCGATGGTCGAATTGTGTTGAATTAAAAAACGGGCGAAAAATTGCCGCGATTTGCCGCTAATTGCATATACCCCGAAGTATCTACAGTACACTCTTCTCACCTGCCTACTCTACTACCTCTCTTGATCCCATACCCTGACAAATCAGTATTGCGCTGGCTCCTATGCTCATCACTACATTAACTAAAATATGTAATCTATCTATATCTACTGGTATCTAGAGATGTGCACCGGAAATTTTTCGGGTTTTGTGTTTTGGTTTTGGATTCGGTTCCGCGGCCGTGTTTTGGATTCGGACGCGTTTTTGGCAAAACCTCCCTCATTTTTGTCGGATTCGGGTGTGTTTTGGATTTGGGTGTTTTATTTCAAAAAACCCTCAAAAACAGCTTAAATCATAGAATTTGGGGATAATTTTGTTCCTATAGCATTATTAACCTCAATAACCATAATTTCCACTCATTTGCAGTCTATTCTGAACACCTCACACCTCACAATACTATTTTTAGTCCTAAAATTTGCACCAAGGTCGCTGGATGACTAAGCTAAGCGACCCAAGAGGGCGGCACAAAGACCTGGCCCAACTAGGAGTGGCACTGCAGTGTCAGACAGGATGGCACTTTAAAAAATTGGCTCCGAACAGCACATGATGCAAAGAAAAGAGAAAAAGAGGTGCACTGTGGTCACTAAATGGCTAAGCTAAGCGACACAAACACCTCAATATCACAGGAATTATTCGTTCTAATCAATAGTATTATTGGTCCAAGTCACTGGAAGAAAATGACAAAATCACAGGAATTATTCGTTCTAATCAATGGTATTAATGGTCCAAATCACTGGATGAAAATGACAAAATCACAGGAATTATTCGTTCTAATCAATGGTATTATTGGTCCAAATCACTGAAATAAAATGACAAAATCACTGGAATTATATGGCATTAATGTCGGGAATTATATGAAATGGCAGTACCACTGGACGGGCGTAGTATGGTATGCCGGCGGTCGGGCTCCCGGCGACCAGCATACCGGCGCCGGGAGCCCGACCGCCGGCTTACCGACAGTGTTGCAAACGCAAATGAGCCCCTTGCGGGCACGGTGGCACGTTATGCGTGCCACGCTATTTTATTCTCCCTCCTGGGGGGTCGTGGACCCCCACGTGGGAGAATAAGTGTCGGTATGCCGGCTGTCAGGATTCCGGCGCCAGTATACTGTGCGCCGGGATCCCGACAGCCGGCATACTGAAGACCACCCCCACTGAACATATATACGGAAGTGTCAGACAGGATGGCACTTAAAAAAATAGTCCCCAAACAGCACACGATGCAAAGAAAGGAGAAAAAGGTGTACTGTGGTCGCTGGATGGCTAAGCTAAGCGACACAAACACCTTAATATCACAGGAATTATTCGTTCTAATCAATGGTATTATTGGTCCGAATCACTGGAAGAAAATGACAAAATCACAGGAATTATTTGTTCTAATCAATGGTATTATTGGTCCAAATTACTGGAAGAAAATGACAAAATCACAAGAATTATTCGTTCTAATCAATGGTATTATTGGTCCAAATCACTGGAAGAAAATGACAAAATCACAGGAATTATTCGTTCTAATCAATGGTATTATTGGTCCAAATCACAAAATCACTGGAATCATTTGGCAAGATCACTGTAATTAATAATTAATTATAAATCACTGATATTAATTGGTAAAACCTTGCTATTGCCTGCCTAGTGAAGTGGAATCTAGATGAGATTTTGTACCGGGGACACAATAACTTCATCAATTGTCTAAATTCCAATGCACTAATGCGGAAAACGTCTAACAGCGCACTGATTATGCTGAGAACTGATTATACTGATCAATCACTGATTATACTGAGCACTGATTTTACTGAGCACTGATGATACTACAGAGAATTGACACTGAGCAGCGAGCACAGCACTGGACTATTGTACTGTAGTATACTGGTCACCACAATGCTGCACTGTACTACTATATACTGCTCACAACAATGCAGCACAGATATGGATACTTGCAGTGACACGGAGCTGCAAGATACAGCAATGGCCTACTGTACTGTACAACTATATACTGTTGGTCACCAAAATGCTGCACTGTACTACTATATATACTGTTCACAACAATGCAGCACAGATATATGGATACTTGCAGTGACACAGAGCTGCAAGATACAGCATGGGCCTACTGTACTGTACTATACTGGTGGTCACCAAAATGCTGTACTGTACTACTAAACAGTATACTGGTCACACAATAATGTAGTAGATATTGAGCACCGATCAGGATACTGTCTAGAACTGAGTCTGACACGGAGCTGCAAGATACAGCAATGGCCTACTGTACTGTACGACTATTATATACTGGTGGTCCCCACAATGCAGCACACTGAGCACAGATATTTGCAGCACACAGAGCACAGATATGGAGCTTTTCAGGGAGAGAACGTAGCCATGACCTCTCCGTTCAATCTTCAATGCACGAGTGAAAATGGCGGCGACGCGCGGCTCTTTATATGGAATACGAATCTTGCGAGAATCCGACAGCGGGATGATGACGTTCGGCCTCATTCGGGTTAACCGAGCAAGGCGGGAAGATCCAAGGCTGCCTCGGACCCGTGTAAAATACGTGAAGTTTAGGGGGGTTCGGATATCGACGAACCGAACCCGCTCATCTCTAGTATCTTTCCTTCACTGTTGAAACATGCAGTGATTACTGCCTTTATGGAAAAAAAAATTCTGACCCTACCTTTCAAATTATCGTCCCATTCTCAGCTCCCATGTCCCTTCACTCACACAACTTATTGTACCCACTTCAGTCAGGCTTTCGTACCGACTCTCCACACAGACAGCATTGACTAAAGAATGATCTGGTCACTGCAAAGTCTAAAGGCCATTACTCACTTCTTGTTCCAGAAGATCTTTCTGCTGCTTTTGACACTGTTGACCACTCTCTTCTCATACAAACATTACAATCCCTAGGTCACCGGTGGCCAACCCGTGGCTCTCGAGCCGCATGCAGCTCTTTCGAACTCCACATGCGTCTCGTAAGCTCCCGCGGCGCCACCCGCTGCCCTAGTCTGCAGTGCCCGGCGCCGGCCTATGAGCCAATCAGAGCTCGCGGACCGGCAGCCAGTCAGGAGTCTTAGCTGCCGGTCCGAGAACTCTGATTGGCTCACGGACTGCGCCTAATTAGAGAGGATCAATGCCGCTAGAGAGTGGAGACTGAGGGGCAGGAGAGGCGCACGCTGCGCACTGTGGCACTGTGGGGGCATATATGTATCTAGCACTGTGGAGGAATATATATGTCTGGCACTGTGGGGACATATATGTATGTGGCACTGGGGGCATATTTGGCACAGGGGGGACATGTGTATCTGGCACTGTGTGCATATCTGGCACTGGGGGGACATGTGTATCTGGCAGTGGGGGCATATCTGGCACTGGGGGCATATCTGGCACTGGGGGTACATGTGTATCTAACACTGGGGGCATTTCTGGCACTGGGGAGATATGTATCTGGTAGTGGGGGCATATCTGGCACTGGGGAGATGTGTATCTGGCAGTGGGGGTATATCTGGCATTATGGGGACATATATGTATCTGGCACTGTGGGGACATATATGTACCTGGCACTGTGGGGACATATATGTATCTGGCACTGTGTTGGCACCTATTTTTTGGTGTTTATATATGTATGTGGCACTGTACAGGGGCTTTATTTGTATGTGGCAATGTACAACATGACTAAAAATGGGGTTATGACACAAGGCCATACTCCTACAAATATCAAACTGAAAGGTGTGCGCATAAAAATGGGATGTGGCTTTGTGACAATTATGCCACGCCCCCATTTTTGCTTGCGCGTCTTCAGCGCACGCATGATATGGCGCTTACCGTTGACTACAGATCTTTTCTGGCTCTTTGCCACTGACTGGTTGGGCACCCCTGCCCTAGGTCTTCATGACACAGCCCTTTCTTGGTTTTTATCCTACCTATTTAATTGGTCTTTCAGTGTTCGTTTCTCTGAATCCACCTTCTCTTTGCTACCTCTATCAATTGAAGTACCGCAAAGCTTAGTTTTAGGCCCTCTGCTTTTCTCAATATATACCACATCTATTGGCAAACTAGAAAAACAAATAATTCCAGCGCGTCTTGAAACTCCTAAAAATATACAATTATGGTCGTATATGTTAAAAATAGCAGCTCTCAATTGGACAGTACTGATCTGTCCACCAATCCAGCAACAAGAAATGATAATATAATATACTATAAGAGAGCGCATATAACTGTGTAAATATCAAATTTATTAATATACAATATAATAAACACATGCACAAAAAAATAAAAAAATATATATCAATTAATTAAAAAAATCCCCCATGCTGCAGCGATTTGGTTTGAAGCAAACACTTGTATATCCAGATTAAAAGTTCAAGATGTGAGATATTCTCAATATATGGTCCTGAGAGAAAAGTCCTGTGCAAAAGAACAAAGCTGATATCTAGCGTTAATGTCCAGCTGTGAGCATATGTGCATGCTCAGAATGAACTCCAATGAGTCGCCGGCTTTTGACTCCCGTTAATTGCTGCCGCAGACAGCCAAATAATTTGAAGTGTTATGACTTTAATGTCCGTAATTTGTGGATTTATAGGTCCATACTCGCTGTGCTAATAGGGCCACTTTGCAGTAATGTCCACTATACTCACGGCCCAAAAGCGTGCCTGTTGATCGTCCGTGGACGGCCCCCGTTTTGCGATGTCAGTCACAGCCGAGTGGTAACACTTCTGTCACAACTGAGGGCCTGAGCTGACGGGAGGCAGCCTCAGTTGTAGGGGCTGAGATGTACCGGAACCTGGGAGGTTGTATCAGACCCCTGGACATGTAAGTAACATGAAGAATAACCGCCCGAAGGCGTGACCACGACAACTTGAATAAAAGTCAATGATGTTTATTTATGACAAACTCCATGCATCACAGTAGCAGTAAAAGAAACATAAAATCAGCAGAGAAATAATACAGTTCCTGGGTACTACAGGGTGGCAGGGACCACAGAGCTCTGGTAGTATGAGACAGTTCTTATTATCTGCGAGTTGGAAAGTCCTTACCAGGCCCGACTGTAGCAATGAGGAAAGCCCAGGATCGTACCAGCTGGTGTTCCAGGGAAAGCTGGACTGCTGTAAATAAAATAGCTGCTGTGGGTTCTGGTTGGAACCAGACAGATGTTGGCACGGAGTGGATACTGGCTGGAACCAGTTAAATAATAAATGAAGCTTGAGAGCGATGCAATATGAATGAAATGTAGAGCTTGAGAGCGGAGAAATAATAATACCGGTGGAGAGTGGTAAACTGTAGAAAGGACACCGGCCCTTTAAGAGAAGCTGTACTCTGCTGGAAGCTGGGCTGGAAGCAGGTAAAGTTGTGGCTGGAAACAGATGAATCCAAAATGGATCGGAGAGTCAGGCTACACTGCAGGTGGAATGCTGGTGCGGGTCTCTATGGTGGAAGTCTTGAGACAGGAGCTGGAACCTGGAAGACAATCACAGGAGAGAGACAAACAGGAACTAGGTTTGACAACCAAAGCACTGACGCCTTCCTTGCTCAGGCACAGTGTATTTATACCTGCAGCAAGGAAGGGATTGGCTAGGCAATTATGCAGATTAACAATACTGACAACAGATTGGAGGAAATGATCAGCTGACAGAATCCAAGATGGCTGCGCCCATGAAGACACCTGGAGGGAAGTTTGGCTTGTAATCCATGTGGTAATGAAAACAGTAATGGCGGCGCCGGCCACTGGAGACAGGAGACGCCAGGCAGACAAGTGCACATCCAACCACGCGGACACAGCGGAGGCCGCGGCTGACGTAATCCACTCAGACACTCTGCATGCAGAAGCTCAGGGACGGCGGCGGAGGCCGCAGGAGACGCCATGCCAGATGTATTATGGCGTTACTGTGACAGCGTCTCAGAGAGACAGGAGAGGATGCAGGAATGTGAACATTAGGATAACAGATGGGATCCGGTGCTGGAGCGCTGAGCCAGCCCTAGGAGGCATCTGATGGGTAAGAAATGGCGTCCAGATACCCGGATCGTGACAGCACCCCCCCCCCCCCCCTTTAGGAGTGGCCCCAGGACACTTCTTTGGCTTTTGAGGAAACTTAGAATGGAATCTCCGGACCAAGGCAGGAGCATGGACATCAGAAGCATTGGTCCATGAACGTTCCTCAGGGCCGTAACCCTTCCAGTCAATAAGATATTGTAGTTGACCGTAACGGTGACGTGAGTCCAGGATCTTAGCCACTTCATACTCAACGCCTCGTTGAGTTTGGACTTTCGGAGTTGGAGGAAGTGAGGAATGAAACCGATTTAAGATCAGCGGTTTCAACAGGGAAACATGGAATGTCCTGGGTATTTTTAAGAAGGGAGGCAACTGGAGTCTGTAAGCAACAGGATTGATGACTTGTTCAATCTTGAAAGGACCGATATAGAGAGGTGCAAACTTCATACTGGGAACTCTTAACCTCAAATTCTTCGTGGATAACCATACCCGATCACCCACCTTGAGAGCAGGAACTGCTCGACGCTTCCTATCCGCAAACTTCTTGTACCTGAACGATGCCTTGAGCAGAGCTGATCGTACGCTCTTCCAGATATTGGCAAACTGATGCAAGGTGATATCCACTGCGGGAACAGAAGTTGCTGGAAGCGGTTGGAACTCAGGGACTTTAGGGTGGAATCCAAAGTTAGTGAAGAATGGTGTTGAAGCAGATGAAGAATGATACTGGTTGTTATGACAGAACTCGGCCCAGGGAAGTAATTGAACCCAGTCATCTTGAGAGGAGGACACATAGATGCGGAGGAAGGCCTCCAAGTCCTGATTCACCCTCTTGGTTTGACCATTGGTCTGAGGATGGTAAGCCGTGGAAAACTTTAGCTTGACTTGGAGGACTTGACATAAACTTCGCCAGAATTTGGCTGTGAATTGAACTCCTCGATCTGAGATAATTTCTTCAGGAAGACCGTGGAGTCGGAAGATCTCTTGTATGAATACTTGAGCCAACTTAGAAGCTGACGGAAGACCGGTGAGAGGAATGAAGTGTGCCATCTTGGTGAACCGGTCAACTACCACCCAGATGGTATTGAACTTGTTGCACATGGGTAAATCTGTAATAAAATCCATCGACAAATGGGTCCAAGGTCGACGGGGAACAGATAGTGGAACCAGTTGCCCCGCAGGCGACTGGCGGGATACCTTATGTTGAGCACACTTTGGGCAAGATGCAATAAACTCCAAGACGTCCTTTTTCAGAGTTGGCCACCAATAGGACCTAGAGATAAACTCCAGGGTTTTTTGGATACCTGTATGTCCGGCAAAACGGGAAGCATGGGCCCAATGCATGAGCTTCTTCCTTAGCATCGGTTTCACAAAACTTTTCCCTGATGGGGGCGTAGAGTCCATCCCTACCGTGGAGAATGCCAACGGATTTATAATAGGATGCTTGTCTGAAGACTCTGACTCATTTTCTTGCTCACATGAGCGGGAAAGGGCATCGGCCTTGCGATTCTGAGAGCCCGGACAGAACTGGAGTTTAAAGTCGAACCTGGAAAAGAAAAGTGCCCATCTGGCCTGACGAGGGTTGAGACATTGTGCGCCTTTCAGATATAAAAGGTTCTTGTGGTCTGTAAGTATGGTGATTGAATGAGAAGCTCCCTCCAACAGATACCTCCACTCTTCTAGAGCGAGCTTGATGGCTAGCAACTCCTGGTCGCCAATGGCATAGTTGCGCTCAGCTGGGGAGAACTTCCGGGAGAAGAAACTGCAAGGGTGTAAATGGCCATCTTTAGCCCTCTGAGATAACACCGCTCCTACTCCAACGGAGGAGGCATCCACCTCTAAGATGAAAGGAGAGTCGATGTCAGGCTGTTTCAGAACAGGCGCAGAGATGAACCTTTGTTTTAACAGATGAAATGCTTGCATGGCTTCTTCAGACCACTTGGACGGGTTAGCACCCTTCTTAGTGAAAGCAGTAATAGGCGCCACAATGGTGGAAAAGTCTCGTATAAACTTTCGGTAATAGTTGGCGAACCCTAAGAACCTCTGGACCCCTTTGAGGGTTAAGGGTACCGGCCAATTTTGGATTGCTTGTAGTTTCTCAGGATCCATCTCTAGTCCGGAACCGGACACAATGTACCCTAGAAACGGAATGGACTTGACTTCAAAGACGCATTTCTCTAATTTGCAATAGAGATGATTGACACGGAGACGGGACAGAACCTCTTTAACCCAAAAACGATGTTCCTCTAAATCGTTGGCAAAAATGAGGATATCGTCTAGATAGACCACGATATGACGGTATAGAATGTCTCTGAAGATCTCATTGACAAAATGCTGGAAGACAGTTGGAGCATTGCTCAATCCGAAGGGCATGACGAGGTACTCATAATGTCCGTCACGGGTGTTAAAGGCGGTCTTCCACTCGTCACCCTCACGGATCCGGATGAGATTGTATGCACCTCTCAAGTCCAGCTTTGTAAAGATGGTAGCTCCGCTAACTCTGTCAAAGAGCTCAGTAATCAGGGGTAAAGGATAACGGTTCTTGATGGTAATGTCGTTCAAACCTCTGTAGTCGATGCACGGCCGCAGACCACCATCATTCTTCTTTACAAAAAAGAAGCCTGCGCCGGCTGGAGAAGAAGAAGGTCGAATGAACCCCTTTGCTAGGTTCTCTTTAATGTATTCCTCCATAGAATGCGTCTCAGGCAGAGACAACGGATAAGTTCGGCCTCGAGGTGGAACCTTCCCTGGAACAAGATCAATCGGGCAGTCCCATTCTCTATGAGGAGGAAGGATATCAGCAGAAGCTTTACTGAACACATCCGTGAAATCTTGATATGGAGGAGGTGGAACATCAGACGACCTGGGGGAGGAAGAACAGACAGGCAATACTTTAAACAAACATGTTTTAGCACAGGAGGAACCCCATGCCAGGATTTGCGTAGTCGTCCAATCAATTGTAGGATTGTGAAGACGGAGCCATGGAAGGCCCAGGACCACAGGATGTGTGGCTCTTGGAATCACTAAAAAAGAAATAAGTTCGAAATGAAGAACTCCCACTCTCAGACGAACTGGTAGAGTCCTTAAAGAAATAACTGCATCAAAAATTTTGCTGCCATCCACGGCAGTTAAAGAAATGGACGAAGGAAGTCTCTCGGTGGGTAGGGACCACCGTTTAACATAGGCTTCGGTAATAAAGTTCCCAGCTGCTCCGGAATCAAGGAGGGCAATGACGTTCCGATAACGTTGAGCAACTTGAAGCGAGACTGGGAGATTACAATCTTGAGGAGATGGAGAGGAGATCATTACTCCTAGCCGGCCCTCTCCTTGGCGAGCTAGGATTTGGAGTTTCCCGGACGTTTGGGACAGGCATTAATGGTGTGAGACGGAGCCGCACAATAAAGACAGAGAGACTCGGAGAGACGTCTTCGGCGCTCAGCAGGAGTTAAACGGGAACGGCCAATTTGCATGGGCTCATCTTTAGTTGGTGACAGTTGGCGAGGAGGAGGAGCAGAAGATTTTGGAGCAAATGATCTTCCACGCTCAGTTGCTCTCTCTCTGAAACGTAAATCAACTTTCGTGCAGAGTGAGATTAGCTCATCTAACTTAGAGGGTAAGTCTCTGGTAGCTAACTCATCTTTAATACGCTCAGATAAGCCATGCCAGAAAGCAGCATACAGGGCCTCGTCGTTCCAGACCAGTTCGGATGCCAGGATCTGGAACTGTATCAGATATTGTCCTACAGTACGTGACCCCTGGCGTAAACGGAGAATCTCGGATGAAGCTGAGGTTACCCGGCCTGGCTCGTCGAAGATGCGCCTGAATGTTGACACGAATGCAGTGTAAGAAGATAGCAGGGTGTCGGACCTCTCCCATAACGGTGATGCCCAATCAAGGGCTGAGCCACTGAGAAGAGAAATAATGTAGGCAATTTTTGTACGGTCACTGGGAAAATTGCCAGGTTGTAGCTCAAACTGAATCTCACACTGGTTGAGAAATCCCCTGCAGAATCTTGGAGATCCGTCAAATTTTGCTGGCGTTGGAAGATGAAGACGTGGAGCAGAAATGGGTAAGGTGGGTGGGGTTATAGCTGGAGTCACTGTGGTTGACGCACCAGACTCGCCTGATCCACGGAGAGTTGTCTGAATCCCATCCAGCCGAGTAGAGAGATCCTGGAGACAGCGGATGATGTGGCCCTGTGCAGCCTCCTGATGTTCTAGTCGGGCTGCCAGTTCTTGCATCGGCCTGGCCGCTTGATCCTGGTCTCCGGCTGGATTCATTAGGTCAGTGCTTACTGTCACAACTGAGGGCCTGAGCTGACGGGAGGCAGCCTCAGTTGTAGGGGCTGAGATGTACCGGAACATGGGAGGTTGTATCAGACCCCTGGACATGTAAGTAACATGAAGAATAACCGCCCGAAGGCGTGACCACGACAACTTGAATAAAAGTCAATGATGTTTATTTATGACAAACTCCATGCATCACAGTAGCAGTAAAAGAAACATAAAATCAGCAGAGAAATAATACAGTTCCTGGGTACTACAGGGTGGCAGGGGCCACAGAGCTCTGGTAGTATGAGACAGTTCTTATTATCTGCGAGTTGGAAAGTCCTTACCAGGCCCGACTGTAGCAATGAAGAAAGCCCAGGATCGTACCAGCTGGTGTTCCAGGGAAAGCTGGACTGCTGTAAATAAAATAGCTGCTGTGGGTTCTGGTTGGAACCAGACAGATGTTGGCACGGAGTGGATACTGGCTGGAACCAGTTAAATAATAAATGAAGCTTGAGAGCGATGCAATATGAGTGAAATGTAGAGCTTGAGAGCGGAGAAATAATAATACCGGTGGAGAGTGGTAAACTGTAGAAAGGACACCGGCCCTTTAAGAGAAGCTGTACTCTGCTGGAAGCTGGGCTGGAAGCAGGTAAAGTTGTGGCTGGAAACAGATGAATCCAAAATGGATCGGAGAGTCAGGCTACACCGCAGGTGGAATGCTGGTGCGGGTCTCTATGGTGGAAGTCTTGAGACAGGAGCTGGAACCTGGAAGACAATCACAGGAGAGAGACAAACAGGAACTAGGTTTGACAACCAAAGCACTGACGCCTTCCTTGCTCAGGCACAGTGTATTTATACCTGCAGCAAGGAAGGGATTGGCTAGGCAATTATGCAGATTAACAATACTGACAACAGATTGGAGGAAATGATCAGCTGACAGAATCCAAGATGGCTGCGCCCATGCAGACACCTGGAGGGAAGTTTGGCTTGTAATCCATGTGGTAATGAAAACAGTAATGGCGGCGCCGGCCACTGGAGACAGGAGACGCCAGGCAGACAAGTGCACATCCAACCACGCGGACACAGCGGAGGCCGCGGCTGACGTAATCCACTCAGACACTCTGCATGCAGAAGCTCAGGGACGGCGGCGGAGGCCGCAGGAGACGCCATGCCAGATGTATTATGGCGTTACTGTGACAGCGTCTCAGAGAGACAGGAGAGGATGCAGGAATGTGAACATTAGGATAACAGATGGGATCCGGTGCTGGAGCGCTGAGCCAGCCTTAGGAGGCATCTGATGGGTAAAAAATGGCGTCCAGATACCCGGATCGTGACAACTTCTCTTTGATGCAGGATACACCTGAGATTCTCTCAATGGTCTGTTTCCAAACAGACAGGATGATAATAGTGGGTGTGAATAGCTGGCAGTATAAGAGGACGTCATAAAGGAATACAGCGCCAGTCCTTACGCGTTTCTCCGCAATTATCCGTGTGCGGTTTCGTCAGAGGATAAAACGGGGCTATCTTGCTTGTTATTTAAATGCCAGGGGACCAATCACGTTGCAAATTGCCTCATTGTCACACCTGAATAATCCTGCAATCTCACATGTGCTTAATGAATTACAACCATATAGCGACCAATATAATGATATAACATTGCAATATAAAGTAATTTCATTATACAGCAATACAGATATGAATAATAAAAATAATAACTAATAAAATACCTAAAAAATACCTAATAAACAGAAGACAGAGGTGATGGCACACAATCACTAAATATATACAGAGATAACAAGTCAACCAAAAACTATATCCTTTACAGAGCCTCTACTATAGTCTAGTGGTCTAATGCCCGCACTAGCACACACAGGATCTCGGGTTCAAATCCAGAATAGATCACAACATCAGATATTAGTTTTTATTTTTATATACATTATTATTTCTTTAAATATAATAATCTACAATTCCTATCTGTATATTGCAACTGATATAAATATCTTTTAAGTGCAATATATCTAAAGAACAATAATGAAAAGAACCAAGTAAACCAAAAGCTGTGGTGATGACCCCCATTTATCTCCACGCCTTTTGGTCCTATTAAATTATTTATAGTTCACTCAATAGCAACAACCCAATATCATTCTCTTTTATTTGGATCGTTATCATTATTGTCATTATTAAATTTAAACCCCCTAATGTAGCTCATTAGGCATATATATATGTTATAAGGGATTAAAGGGAAGGAAACAAGGAAAGATGGATACGGAGAGGAAAGGTATACAATGTATAAAGATGGCAACCAATTTATTAACAAGCTCCTGGACTTTATCTGATGTTATTAATCTCCATATTTTCATTTAAACCGTCAGGAACCAAAGTTCCTAGATTAAAGATCCAGAATGCTTCTCTTGTACACAGCCTATTGAACCTGTCTCCACCTCTAGGAGTAGGGGCCACAGATTCAATACCCTGTATTCTCAAAGAGTCAACATTTCCATCATGATGTTGAGTTACATGTCTCGACACACTGTGATAATTATTCTTCTTTAAGACATTTCGTCTGTGTTCGAGAAACCTAATGTTGAGACTCCTAACCGTCCTCCCCACATATTGTTTTCCACATATACAACTAATCAAATAAATGACATATGTCTGTTGGCAATTGATAAAGGTCTCAATTCCAAAGTCCAATTCAAATGCTGTTGATTTAAAGGAGACACTTCTTTGAACTATGAATTTACAGGTACAGGTAATACAATTGGTCTTGCCACATCTAAAACAACCTATACTTTGATTCAACCAGGTTTTTTTAACCAATGTTTGTGCATTAGCCTGAAAAAAACTAGGAGATAAGTGATTCTTCAAATTCCTAGCATTCTGAAATACTACTCTGGCTGAATCTCCCAAACAGGGGTTTAGTATTTTGTCCAATTTCAGAAGTCCAAAATTCTTCTTTATAATTTTCTTAACATCCTCTGCATATGTGTTATATTTATTTATAAAAGGCATAATCAGATTATTGTCATGTCTTTCTTTCAGTATCCCTGATTTGCTGGTCATGGAGAGGAGAGAACTCCTCTCTCTCATGGCCACCCTTTCCAGGGAATCATCCAGAAGTTTCATAGAGTATCCTTGGTCAAGAAATGCACACGTGAGAGCATTGGATTGTTCTCGAAATGACTCTTCATCAGTGCAGTTACGTTTCATCCTAAAATATTGTCCCGAGGGTATGTTCTCTTTCTATTTGCGATGATGACAACAGCCATAATTCAAAAAAACTGTTGCAGTCTACCTCTTTTTTGTAGGTTTTGGTGACTAATTTATTGTCCCTAACCAAGAGAGCAACATCAAGGTAATTAATGTGCGTAGAGTGACAAGAGTGACTAAACTTAAGCCCAAAAGTGTTAGAATTAAGATAAGAAAGAAAAGAAGACACACTAGAAGCCCCATCCCAAATAATAAACAGATCATCAATGTACCGACCATAGAGCACCAAATTCGCGCCGAAGGGGCCCCCCCAAATATATTCCTCCTCAAAGAGCCCCATATACAAATTAGCAAAACTCGGCGCTTACTTCGTGCCCATGGCGGTACCGTGCACTTGAAGATAAAACTGTGAATTAAATAAAAAATAATTGTGTGATAAAATGAAATTCATGGATTCCAACACAAACCCACGTCGCCTGGACGACAGCCCCACAACGGGTTCAAGATAGTGGCGACAGGCCTCAACCCCTCCTTGATGGGGGATGTTGGTATAGAGTGACTCGACATCAAGTACATAGCTCTCTCGCCACTCAATACCACTCACTAGATGGAGAAAGTGAGTGGTGTCCCTGATGTATGACCGAAGTCCGACGACGTGGGGTTGTAGGTAGGAATCCACGAATGCTGATAGATTAGATGTGAGGGACCCAACACCAGATATAATGGGATGCCCAGGAGGTGCTACCAAAGATTTGTGAATTTTAGGGAGGTAATAGTAAGTGGGGATAACTGGATAAGGAGTGAAAAGATATAAATACTCATCCTTAGTAATTGCTCCCTCGGTTAGGGCTTGCATAAGAAATGATTTGAAAACTTGAACATAGGTCATTGTGGGATTGGAGGAAAGTCTAGAATAAAACTTCTCATTCCCCAATTGTCGGGAAGCTTCTTCTAGGTATACCGTCCTATCTTGTAACACAACCCCTCCCCCCTTGTCCCCCTTGTCCGCACTTTTGATGATGATGGTATGATCATCTTTAAGTGCCTTAAGGGCTCGTCTCTCATTGATATTTAGGTTGTCACCCTTTTTAACCCCTTTTTTACTTGCACATAATGAACGAAAATCATTTAATGTTGAGGTATAGAAGGTCTCAATATAAGAGCTTCTATGTTGAATAGGATAAAATTCTGACTTTTTCTTAAAATTTTTTTTACTGGCATCAACCTCCTCCTATGTATTATCCAAAATATCAAAGACCCTCTTAAGTTCTCTCTCACTATCCTGTTCTGAACTATCATTCTCAATTAAGAGTGAATTCAACATCTCTACTCCCCTTTGATCATCATCATTCAATATAATAGGTGTGCCTTCGATATCCTGTTGTTTTAAAGATTTATTAATAAAGTATATTGGCAAACTAATCAGATCTTTCAGATTTCAGTATCATCTGTATGCGGTTGATACTCAAATCTACTTATCCTCCCCAGAATTTTCACAATCTGTATTGGTCCGTGTTACTGAATGCCTTTCTGCCATTTCATCTTAGATGTCATCTCGCCACCTCAAACTTAATATTTCTACTATTAATTCTATATCCACTGGGCAGTAATAGTTACCAACATGATATCTCTATCACTATTGATAACTTGACAATCAAGCCTACCCCTCAAGGTCACTGCCTAGGTGTCATTCTGAACTGTCCTTTGTTCCCCACATTCAATCTGTCTCAAAATCATGTTACATACATCTAAAAAAACATATCCAAAATGCGACCATATCTTGCACAGGCACTGCCTCACTGGTCATAGACAAGTATACTTCAGAGTTTTGACTATAAAAATAATTAGAATAATACAGAGAAGATACAGTATTTATAAAATATTCTTTGTGTTTTTCATGTAATTTTTATAGTGAAAACTCTGGGAGTATACTGGAGTGTGACAGGAGAGGCTCTGCCTCACCACACTGCACATCACTGGCTCCTTCCAGATACTGAGTGTATGTAACAGTGAGTACGCCTGTACAAACACACTACTGCTCAATAAACAATACTAATGGTTAACTCGTGGCTTGTTTGGTGACTAATTCAGACCTGATTGATGCTGTTCGTTTTCGTGCAGCGGATGATCAGATCTGAACTGCGCATGCACCGGTGCCGCAGTGCGCCGACGCATGCCAGAGATGCGATCGACATCCCTGCCCAGCGATCGCCTGTGCCTGATTGACAGGCAGAGGCGGTTGCTGGGTGGGCCGGCAGCATTTGGCCCTTGTTTTAGGGGTGGTCCGGGCAACGCAGGCATGCCCGGACCGTGCGGGGGGCGGGCCGTGGCGGCTGCGCGACATCACACGCAGCCGATGTGACCCAGGAAACAATGAGTAGCTCCCTGCCAGCGCGCAGTAGCTGTGTTAGTAGGGAGCTACTCCTCAGGTACAAAAGCATCGCCGCTGTGCTTATACTATTTACTCTGCTCATACCATTGCCAGATAGAACACACACACTCAGCAGGAATGGGTCTCCCTGATAATCTGATTGGCTGATAAATATACCCACCCTCCATGTATGGTGTATTTCTATTTGCAGTAACTGGTCCCTGTGTGTTCCAGTCACCGCACCTCGGAGCCCATCCATTGGACATTCATTTGTGGGAATACAAGATACATGTCAGGTCATTCAGCACTCCAGTCACATATACCAGTGTATGCAGTGTATGCACAGCGTGAGGGCTGTGTCTTGTAATAATAATGTACATGGAGTGAAGCTTCAATATCCCTGTATGATGTATGTAAGCCCATCTGTCCTCATTCCTTCAACCTGTCACATTTATTGCTTTCATTCACTTGGCTGGCATATACATGCTATATGCTTAGTTATATATAAATGCACCTGTGAAATACTATATACATAATATATATACTACTTATACATAATCATTATATTGAAAAAAATGATATTTTATTATTCCATTTATACTGTGCAATAAATGGTTATGGTTAGTATTGTATACTTCTTTGGCATCTTGCTCTCTCCCATATCACGCTGCTCCTTCTCTCGTCTGACCATTGCCCTCGTTGCACCATGACTGGATACCGGCCAGAAGGTCTTAAACGCGCGGTAGAATAGGTTACAGCTGTAGCCCTGTCTGCGGCCAGTGTGAATGTGCTGCACTAGGGATGGGAGGGAAGGGAATTGCTGACAGCAGGCAGCACAGCCAAATCCAGTCCCCTTTGGCACGGTATAAGCAGACACCCTGAGGATGTCCCAGGTGCTGAGAGTGACCATGTCTGTAGCAGTTGTGATGTTTTGCTCAGACATTTGCTGCCTTTTGGCTGCGTTCTCCTCTAATAGTCTTTCTATCATTAACCGTCTCTCAGATGCAGAACTCTTCTCGCTCTTTATAATATGAGGCAGAGTCTCTACACTGGGGTCTGAATCAGTAGAATGACGAGAAGAAAGGCAACAGCATAAGTAACGCCACCACGGAATATTCGGTCTCCCATTGCCGGAACGGTGCCTGCCTGTAAGAGGATAAAGGATAAGGATAGTGCAGATAGGCTGCCAATTGTATTGCAGATTTACTGGCCCTTTGTCATAACTGGCAATATCTACAAACACTGATTTACAGAACATAAGCAGCAATCTTTGTAAATAACAAATAAAATAATAAAATATATTCTCTCTGCTTCATAGTACACGTTTCCTGAATTACACAGTAATATACTGTATCATTACAGTGATACAGGGCCGGATTAAGAGCAACATGGGCCTGGAGCTATAAATGATCATTGGGCATAATTTGAGAGACAGAGGAGGTGTGATCAGTCTGTGTGGGTGTGGCCAGAACCATGTCTCAATAAGACACTATTTCCTCACAGCGATTACCAAATACAAAATGTGGGCAGCAATAGTATTACTTTTTTATCTTTAATCCTTCACTTTATTAGCTTTACCATAAAAATGTCACAGTCAGAATAAATAATATTGAAACTGTTGGGGACACTTGAGGAGAGGGTAGAAACCTCTATTCTTGCCGATTCATTTTATTCAGTTGTCCTATTTCTATCTATCTATCTATCTATCTATCTATCTATCTATCTATCTATCTATCTATCTATCTATCTATCTATCTATCTATCTGTCTTGTCTGTCTTTCTATTGTGGTACATAGGTTATACCTTTTGTTTTCTTTTAACTTATTCTAGAAACGGGAAGGAATCAGTAAAATCAGTTTAGAAATTATTTTTTTTTAAATCAGAAACTGTACCTTTGTGCTGGTCAGTAGGTGCTGACATCACAGGAAGAGCGCCAGTTCCTTGCTTTGGGGTGTCAGTCCTCGGAGTCCGAGGGAACACATTGGAAGACAAAGTAAATTTGCCCATCATCTTGTCTCACTGCTTATCAAACGATAAACATTCAGCGACTGAGCACTACATGGACTGTTCTCTCCTTAGTGACACAGCATTGTGACATCACTCCATCCAGATACTAAACAGGCAACAAGTCCTACCATCTACTGGCAAGACTTTTATGAAAATAGTGTTAATTAGCAATAACCTTTTAACTTTGTTTAGATTGTATTTTCTAAATGTAAATAAAATAATATAAATCTACAACTAAAGGTGCCATATACTAGACGATATTATGAGCGATATGGCCATTTCCAATTAATCGGAACTACAAATCGTATATAATAGTGCAGATCGTTCAGTGTCTGATAACGATCACAATGAGCGGTTTCTCTGCATTGACAAAATTGAATAAAAGTAAAGTGATTGGACTTCCGGTTCCGGCTTGATGCTGTGAGGTGTGCTCTCAGCATCGCTCCGTGCATCGAGACACCACCTAGCTTTTAAAAGCCGTTTGTCACGATCCGGGTATCTGGACGCCATTTCTTACCCATCAGATGCCTCCTAAGGCTGGCTCAGCGCTCCAGGACCGGATCCCATCTGTTATCCTGATGTTTACATTCCTGTATCCTCTCCTGTCACTCTGAGACGCTGTCACAGTAAACGCCATATTACACCTGGCATGGCGTCTCCCGCGGCCTCCGCCGACGTCCCTGAGCTTCTGCATGCAGAGTGTCTGAGTGGCGATTACGTCAGCCGCGGCCTCCGCTGTGTCCGCGTGGTTGGATGTGCACCTGTCAGCTTGGCGCCTCCTGTCTCCGGTGGCCGGCGCCGCCATTACTGTTTTCATTACCACATGGATTACAAACCAAACTTCCCTCCAAGTGTCTGCATGGGCGCAGCCATCTTGGATTCTGTCAGCTGATCATTTCCACCAATCTGTTCTCAGTTTTGATAATCTGCATAATTGCCTAGCCAATCCCTTCCTTGCTGCAGGTATAAATACACTGTGCCTGAGCAAGGAAGGCGTCAGTGCTTTGGTTGTCAAACCTAGTTCCTGTTTGTCTCTCTCCTGTGATTGTCTTCCAGGTTCCAGCTCCTGTCTCAAGACTTCCACCATAGAGACCCGCACTAGCATTCCACCTGCGGTGTAGCCTGACTCTCCGATCCATTTTGGATTCATCTGTTTCCAGCTACAACATTACCTGCTTCCAGCCCAGCTTCCAGCAGAGTACAGCTTCTCTTAAAGGGCCGGTGTCCTTTCTACAGTTTACCACTCTCCACCGGTATTATAATTTCACCGCTCTCAAACTCCTAACTTCAGCTCATATTTCATCGCTCCCAAGTTCATTTATTATTTAACTGGTTCAAGCCAGTATCCACTCCGTGCCAACAACAGTCTGGTTCCAGCCAGTATCCACAGCAGCCGTTTTATCTTCAGCAGCCCAGCTTTTCCTGGAACACCAGCTGGTACAATCCTGGGTTATCTCCATTGCTACAGTCGGGCCTGGTAAGGACTTTCCATCTAGAAGATTATAAGAACTATCTCACACTACCAGTGCCCTGTGGCTCCTGCCACCCTGTAGTTCCCAGGAACTGTATTTATTCTTTGCTGACTTTTATGTTTCTTTTACTGCTACTGTGATGCATGGAGTTTGTCATAAATAAACATCATTGACTTTTATTCAAGTTGTCGTGGTCACGCCTTCGGGCGGTTCTTCTTCATGTTACTTACATGTCCAGGGGTCTGATACAACCTCCCAGGTTCCGGTACATCTCAGCCCCTACAACTGAGGCTGCCTCCCGTCAGCTCAGGCCCTCAGTTGTGACAGTAAGCACTGACCTAATGAATCCAGCCGGAGACCAGGATCAAGCGGCCAGGCCGATGCAAGAACTGGCAGCCCGACTAGAACATCAGGAGGCTGCACAGGGCCACATCATCCGCTGTCTCCAGGATCTCTCTACTCGGCTGGATGGGATTCAGACAACTCTCCGTGGATCAGGCGCGTCTGGTGCGTCAACCACAGTGACTCCAGCTATAACCCCACCCACCTTACCCATTTCTGCTCCACGTCTTCATCTTCCAACGCCAGCAAAATTTGACGGATCTCCAAGATTCTGCAGGGGATTTCTTAACCAGTGTGAGATTCAGTTTGAGCTACAACCTGGCAATTTTTTCCAGTGACCGTACAAAAATTGCCTACATTATTTCTCTTCTCAGTGGCTCAGCCCTTGATTGGGCATCACCGTTATGGGAGAGGTCCGACACCCTGCTATCTTCTTACACTACATTCGCCTCAACATTCAGGCGCATCTTCGACGAGCCAGGCCGGGTAACCTCAGCTTCATCTGAGATTCTCCGTTTACGCCAGGGGTCATGTACTGTAGGACAATATCTGATACAGTTCCAGATCCTGGCATCCGAACTGGCATGGAACGACGAGGCCCTGTATGCTGCATTCTGGCATGGCTTATCTGAGCGTATTAAAGATGAGTTAGCTACCAGAGACTTACCCTCTAAGTTAGATGAGCTAATCTCACTCTGCACGAAAGTTGATTTACGTTTCAGAGAGAGAGCAACTGAGCGTGGAAGATCATCTGCTCCAAAATCTTCTGCTCCTCCTCCTCGCCAACTGTCACCAACTAAAGATGAGCCCATGCAAATTGGCCGTTCCCGTTTAACTCCTGCTGAGCGCCGAAGACGTCTCTCCGAGTCTCTCTGTCTTTATTGTGCGGCTCCGTCTCACACCATTAATGCCTGTCCCAAACGTCCGGGAAACTCCAAATCCTAGCTCGCCAAGGAGAGGGCCGGCTAGGAGTAATGATCTCCTCTCCATCTCCTCAAGATTGTAATCTCCCAGTCTCGCTTCAAGTTGCTCAACGTTATCGGAACGTCATTGCCCTCCTTGATTCCGGAGCAGCTGGGAACTTTATTACCGAAGCCTATGTTAAACGGTGGTCCCTACCCACCGAGAGACTTCCTTCGTCCATTTCTTTAACTGCCGTGGATGGCAGCAAAATTTTTGATGCAGTTATTTCTTTAAGGACTCTACCAGTTCGTCTGAGAGTGGGAGTTCTTCATTCCAAACTTATTTCTTTTTTAGTGATTCCAAGAGCCACACATCCTGTGGTCCTGGGCCTTCCATGGCTCCGTCTTCACAATCCTACAATTGATTGGACGACTACGCAAATCCTGGCATGGGGTTCCTCCTGTGCTGAGACATGTTTGTTTAAAGTATTGCCTGTCTGTTCTTCCTCCCCCAGGTCGTCTGATGTTCCACCTCCTCCATATCAAGATTTCACGGATGTGTTCAGTAAAGCTTCTGCTGATATCCTTCCTCCTCATAGAGAATGGGACTGCCCGATTGATCTCGTTCCAGGGAAGGTTCCACCTCGAGGCCGAACTTATCCGTTGTCTCTGCCTGAGATGCATTCTATGGAGGAATACATTAAAGAGAACCTAGCAAAGGGGTTCATTCGACCTTCTTCTTCTCCAGCCGGCGCAGGCTTCTTTTTTGTAAAAAAGAAAGATGGTGGTCTGCGGCCGTGCATCGACTACAGAGGTTTGAACGACATTACCATCAAGAACCGTTATCCTTTACCCCTGATTACTGAGCTCTTTGACAGAGTTAGCGGAGCTACCATCTTTACAAAGCTGGACTTGAGAGGTGCGTACAATCTCATCCGGATCCGTGAGGGTGACGAGTGGAAGACCGCCTTTAACACCCGTGACGGACATTATGAGTACCTCGTCATGCCCTTCGGATTGAGCATTGCTCCAGCTGTCTTCCAGCATTTTGTCAATGAGATCTTTAGAGACATTCTATACCGTCATGTCGTGGTCTATCTAGACGATATCCTCATTTTTGCCAACGATTTAGAGGAACATCGTTTTTGGGTTAAAGAGGTTCTGTCCCGTCTCCGTGTCAATCATCTCTATTGCAAATTAGAGAAATGCGTCTTTGAAGTCAAGTCCATTCCGTTTCTAGGGTACATTGTGTCCGGTTCCGGACTAGAGATGGATCCTGAGAAACTACAAGCAATCCAAAATTGGCCGGTACCCTTAACCCTCAAAGGGGTCCAGAGGTTCTTGGGGTTCGCCAACTATTACCGAAAGTTTATACGAGACTTTTCCACCATTGTGGCGCCTATTACTGCTTTCACTAAGAAGGGTGCTAACCCGTCCAAGTGGTCTGAAGAAGCCATGCAAGCATTTCATCTTTTAAAACAAAGGTTCATCTCTGCGCCTGTTCTGAAACAGCCTGACATCGACTCTCCTTTCATCTTAGAGGTGGATGCCTCCTCCGTTGGAGTAGGAGCGGTGTTATCTCAGAGGGCTAAAGATGGTCATTTACACCCTTGCAGTTTCTTCTCCCGGAAGTTCTCCCCAGCTGAGCGCAACTATGCCATTGGCGACCAGGAGTTGCTAGCCATCAAGCTCGCTCTAGAAGAGTGGAGGTATCTGTTGGAGGGAGCTTCTCATTCAATCACCATACTTACAGACCACAAGAACCTTTTATATCTGAAAGGCGCACAATGTCTCAACCCTCGTCAGGCCAGATGGGCACTTTTCTTTTCCAGGTTCGACTTTAAACTCCAGTTCTGTCCGGGCTCTCAGAATCGCAAGGCCGATGCCCTTTCCCGCTCATGGGAGCAAGAAAATGAGTCAGAGTCTTCAGACAAGCATCCTATTATAAATCCGTTGGCATTCTCCACGGTAGGGATGGACTCTACGCCCCCATCAGGGAAAAGTTTTGTGAAACCGATGCTAAGGAAGAAGCTCATGCATTGGGCCCATGCTTCCCGTTTTGCCGGACATACAGGTATCCAAAAAACCCTGGAGTTTATCTCTAGGTCCTATTGGTGGCCAACTCTGAAAAAGGACGTCTTGGAGTTTATTGCATCTTGCCCAAAGTGTGCTCAACATAAGGTATCCCGCCAGTCACCTGCGGGGCAACTGGTTCCACTATCTGTTCCCCGTCTACCTTGGACCCATTTGTCGATGGATTTTATTACAGATTTACCCATGTGCAACAAGTTCAATACCATCTGGGTGGTAGTTGACCGGTTCACCAAGATGGCACACTTCATTCCTCTCACCGGTCTTCCGTCAGCTTCCAAGTTGGCTCAAGTATTCATACAAGAGATCTTCCGATTCCACGGTCTTCCTGAAGAAATTATCTCAGATCGAGGAGTTCAATTCACAGCCAAATTCTGGCGAAGTTTATGTCAAGTCCTCCAAGTCAAGCTAAAGTTTTCCACGGCTTACCATCCTCAGACCAATGGTCAAACCGAGAGGGTGAATCAGGACTTGGAGGCCTTCCTCCGCATCTATGTGTCCTCCTCTCAAGATGACTGGGTTCAATTACTTCCCTGGGCCGAGTTCTGTCATAACAACCAGTATCATTCTTCATCTGCTTCAACACCATTCTTCACTAACTTTGGATTCCACCCTAAAGTCCCTGAGTTCCAACCGCTTCCAGCAACTTCTGTTCCCGCAGTGGATATCACCTTGCATCAGTTTGCCAATATCTGGAAGAGCGTACGATCAGCTCTGCTCAAGGCATCGTTCAGGTACAAGAAGTTTGCGGATAAGAAGCGTCGAGCAGTTCCTGCTCTCAAGGTGGGTGATCGGGTATGGTTATCCACAAAGAATTTGAGGTTAAGAGTTCCCAGTATGAAGTTTGCACCTCGCTATATCGGTCCTTTCAAGATTGAACAAGTCATCAATCCTGTTGCTTACAGACTCTAGTTGCCTCCCTTCTTAAAAATACCCAGGACATTCCATGTTTCCCTGTTGAAACCGCTGATCTTGAATCGGTTTCATTCCTCACTTCCTCCAACTCCGAAAGTCCAAACTCAACGAGGCGTTGAGTATGAAGTAGCCAAGATCCTGGACTCACGTCACCGTTACGGTCAACTACAATATCTTATTGACTGGAAGGGTTATGGCCCTGAGGAACGCTCATGGACCAATGCTTCTGATGTCCATGCTCCTGCCTTGGTCCGGAGATTCCATTCCAAGTTTCCTCAAAAGCCAAAGAAGTGTCCTGGGGCCACTCCTAAAGGGGGGGGGTGCTGTCACGATCCGGGTATCTGGACGCCATTTCTTACCCATCAGATGCCTCCTAAGGCTGGCTCAGCGCTCCAGGACCGGATCCCATCTGTTATCCTGATGTTTACATTCCTGTATCCTCTCCTGTCACTCTGAGACGCTGTCACAGTAAACGCCATATTACACCTGGCATGGCGTCTCCCGCGGCCTCCGCCGCCGTCCCTGAGCTTCTGCATGCAGAGTGTCTGAGTGGCGATTACGTCAGCCGCGGCCTCCGCTGTGTCCGCGTGGTTGGATGTGCACCTGTCAGCTTGGCGCCTCCTGTCTCCGGTGGCCGGCGCCGCCATTACTGTTTTCATTACCACATGGATTACAAACCAAACTTCCCTCCAAGTGTCTGCATGGGCGCAGCCATCTTGGATTCTGTCAGCTGATCATTTCCACCAATCTGTTCTCAGTATTGATAATCTGCATAATTGCCTAGCCAATCCCTTCCTTGCTGCAGGTATAAATACACTCTGCCTGAGCAAGGAAGGCGTCAGTGCTTTGGTTGTCAAACCTAGTTCCTGTTTGTCTCTCTCCTGTGATTGTCTTCCAGGTTCCAGCTCCTGTCTCAAGACTTCCACCATAGAGACCCGCACCAGCATTCCACCTGCGGTGTAGCCTGACTCTCCGATCCATTTTGGATTAATCTGTTTCCAGCTACAACATTACCTGCTTCCAGCCCAGCTTCCAGCAGAGTACAGCTTCTCTTAAAGGGCCGGTGTCCTTTCTACAGTTTACCACTCTCCACCGGTATTATAATTTCACCGCTCTCAAACTCCTAACTTCAGCTCATATTTCATCGCTCCCAAGTTCATTTATTATTTAACTGGTTCCAGCCAGTATCCACTCCGTGCCAACAACAGTCTGGTTCCAGCCAGTATCCACAGCAGCCGTTTTATCTTCAGCAGCCCAGCTTTTCCTGGAACACCAGCTGGTACAATCCTGGGTTATCTCCATTGCTACAGTCGGGCCTGGTAAGGACTTTCCATCTAGAAGATTATAAGAACTATCTCACACTACCAGTGCCCTGTGGCTCCTGCCACCCTGTAGTTCCCAGGAACTGTATTTATTCTTTGCTGACTTTTATGTTTCTTTTACTGCTACTGTGATGCATGGAGTTTGTCATAAATAAACATCATTGACTTTTATTCAAGTTGTCGTGGTCACGCCCTCGGGCGGTTCTTCTTCATGTTACTTACATGTCCAGGGGTCTGATACAACCTCCCAGGTTCCGGTACATCTCAGCCCCTACAACTGAGGCTGCCTCCCGTCAGCTCAGGCCCTCAGTTGTGACACCGTTTTCACGGCTTCCACTGAGACCCTCTCACTGCACCACTAGCAGCCGAAGCATTATGGAGAAATACCTGGCCTCCGGGGCCGCACCGAAGCCCTCTGCTCTCCCGCTGCCGTCCAGACAGGAGAAGAAGCGCGCCAGTCCCAATATGGCGCCGTGTAACAGCACCCCGCCGGCGTCTCCCGCGGCTAAGAAAACTGCCACTGAATTATTTCAGAAGGACTCTCCTCAGGTCAGTCGCTCATCGGACGCCCCTATCACACATTCTGATCTGGCCACTGCAATTACAAACACCATGGGCCCCTTGCTGTCTAAAGCTGTAGCTGACATTACACAGCAGCTGCAGCATCTCACTCACAAGGTGTCTGTGCATGATAATCAGATTGGTGTTTTAAGCCACGATATGGCGTCAGCCCAGTGCTCCATTCTCCGCTTACAAAAAGAGAATCATCAATTATGGAACCGTCTAGAGGACGCAGAAAATCGCTCGCGGCGGAACAATATTAGATTAGTGGGTCTGCCTGAGTCTATTAAAGGAGCTGAGTTAGTTACATTCGTACAGACCACCCTACCATCCCTTTTAAATTAGGGATGAGCGGGTTCGGTTCCTCGGAATCCGAACCCGCCCGAACTTAATGTTTTTTTACACGGGGCCGAGCGACTCGGATCTTCCCGCCTTGCTCGGTTAACCTGAGCGCGCCCGAACGTCATCATCCCGCTGTCGGATTCTCGCGAGGCTCGGATTCTATCGCGAGACTCGGATTCTATATAAGGAGCCGCGCGTCGCCGCCATTTTCACACGTGCATTGAGATTCATAGGGAGAGGACGTGGCTGGCGTCCTCTCCGTTTATAGAGAAGAGAGTGAGACAGTAGAGAGAGACACAGTAGTAATTTTGGGGAGCATTAGGAGGAGTACTAGTTACTTGCTGAAGTGATAGATAGTGTGACTGTATATTATCTGACTTGTGGGGGAGACACTGACAGTGGGGAGCAGTTAGAGTCTGAGAGCAGGACTCAGGAGTACATATAACGTACAGTGCACACTTTTGCTCCCAGAGTGCCACACTGCCATTGTGACCACACTGACCACCAGTATAATATATATTGTGATTGTCTGCTTAGGAGTACTACTTGCAAGTTGCTGATAGTGTGACCAGTGACCTGACCACCAGTCACCACCAGTTTAATATATATATATATATATATATATATATAATTGTATATAATATATATATAATATTGTATACCACCTACCCGTGTTTTTTTTTTTTCTTTCTTCTTTATACATACTACTATAGTAGCTTACTGTAGCAGTCTGCGGTGCTGCTGAGCTGACTGTGTCCAGCAGGTCCGTCATCAGTCATTACATAATAAATATATATACCTGTCCGGCTGCAGTACTAGTGATATTATATATATATATATATTGATTTCATCTCATTATCATCCAGTCTATATTAGCAGCAGACACAGTACGGTAGTCCACGGCTGTAGCTACCTCTGTGTCGACAGTCGCTCGTCCATCCATAATTGTATACCACCTACCCGTGTTTTTTTTTTTTTCTTTCTTCTTTATACATACTACTATAGTAGCTTACTGTAGCAGTCTGCTGTGCTGCTGAGCTGACAGTGTCCAGCAGGTCCGTCATCAGTCATTACATAATAAATATATATACCTGTCCGGCTGCAGTACTAGTGATATTATATATATATATATATATATATATATATTAATTTCATCTCCTTATCATCCAGTCTATATTAGCAGCAGACACAGTACGGTAGTCCACGGCTGTAGCTACCTCTGTGTCGGCAGTCGCTCGTCCATCCATAATTGTATACCACCTACCCGTGTTTTTTTTTTTTCTTTCTTCTTTATACATACTACTATAGTAGCTTACTGTAGCAGTCTGCGGTGCTGCTGAGCTGACAGTGTCCAGCAGGTCCGTCATCAGTCATTACATAATAAATATATATACCTGTCCGGCTGCAGTACTAGTGATATTATATATATATATATATATATATTAATTTCATCTCCTTATCATCCAGTCTATATTAGCAGCAGACACAGTACGGTAGTCCACGGCTGTAGCTACCTCTGTGTCGGCAGTCGCTCGTCCATCCATAAGTATACTAGTATCCATCCATCTCCATTGTTTACCTGAGGTGCCTTTTAGTTGTGCCTATTAAAATATGGAGAACAAAAATGTTGAGGTTCCAAAATTAGGGAAAGATCAAGATCCACTTCCACCTCGTGCTGAAGCTGCTGCCACTAGTCATGGCCGAGACGATGAAATGCCAGCAACGTCGTCTGCCAAGGCCGATGCCCAATGTCATAGTACAGAGCATGTAAAATCCAAAACACCAAATATCAGTAAAAAAAGGACTCCAAAATCTAAAATAAAATTGTCGGAGGAGAAGCGTAAACTTGCCAATATGCCATTTACCACACGGAGTGGCAAGGAACGGCTGAGGCCCTGGCCTATGTTCATGGCTAGTGGTTCAGCTTCACATGAGGATGGAAGCACTCAGCCTCTCGCTAGAAAACTGAAAAGACTCAAGCTGGCAAAAGCACCGCAAAGAACTGTGCGTTCTTCGAAATCCCAAATCCACAAGGAGAGTCCAATTGTGTCGGTTGCGATGCCTGACCTTCCCAACACTGGACGTGAAGAGCATGCGCCTTCCACCATTTGCACGCCCCCTGCAAGTGCTGGAAGGAGCACCCGCAGTCCAGTTCCTGATAGTCAGATTGAAGATGTCAGTGTTGAAGTACACCAGGATGAGGAGGATATGGGTGTTGCTGGCGCTGGGGAGGAAATTGACAAGGAGGATTCTGATGGTGAGGTGGTTTGTTTAAGTCAGGCACCCGGGGAGACACCTGTTGTCCGTGGGAGGAATAGGGCCGTTGACATGCCTGGTGAAAATACCAAAAAAATCAGCTCTTCGGTGTGGAAGTATTTCACCAGAAATGCGGACAACATTTGTCAAGCCGTGTGTTGCCTTTGTCAAGCTGTAATAAGTAGGGGTAAGGACGTTAACCACCTCGGAACATCCTCCCTTATACGTCACCTGCAGCGCATTCATAATAAGTCAGTGACAAGTTCAAAAACTTTGGGCGACAGCGGAAGCAGTCCACTGACCAGTAAATCCCTTCCTCTTGTAACCAAGCTCACGCAAACCACCCCACCAACTCCCTCAGTGTCAATTTCCTCCTTCCCCAGGAATGCCAATAGTCCTGCATGCCATGTCACTGGCAATTCTGACGAGTCCTCTCCTGCCTGGGATTCCTCCGATGCATCCTTGCGTGTAACGCCTACTGCTGCTGGCGCTGCTGTTGTTGCTGCTGGGAGTCGATGGTCATCCCAGAGGGGAAGTCGTAAGCCCACTTTTACTACTTCCACCAAGCAATTGACTGTCCAACAGTCCTTTGCGAGGAAGATGAAATATCACAGCAGTCATCCTGTTGCAAAGCGGATAACTGAGGCCTTGACAACTATGTTGGTGTTAGACGTGCGTCCGGTATCCGCCGTTAGTTCACAGGGAACTAGACAATTTCTTGAGGCAGTGTGCCCCCGTTACCAAATACCATCTAGGTTCCACTTCTCTAGGCAGGCGATACCGAGAATGTACACGGACGTCAGAAAAAGACTCACCAGTGTCCTAAAAAATGCAGTTGTACCCAATGTCCACTTAACCCCGGCCTTTTAATTATTGGTCTCTATTCATATAATTAATATTACGTGGTGGTGTTGTCGGCAGGAGCACTATGTCGAAACTCCACAGTACTAGTGCTTAATGTTATTCACAATTTGTTTACCGGATTTCGGTCTGTATTATACAGACGTCATTCATTGTCTGTTTTGGTTTGCCTTTATTTTGCTTTGTTTCACCTATGTCCCTCCTCCTCCTCTCCCCACTCCATGTAGATATGCATGTACTAATTTCTTGCTTGTTGGTTGCTCTCTGTTATTCATTATTACTAAGCTTTATATTCTGAATGACTGAAATCACAATAGGTTCCCTTAACGTTGGGGGTATAAATTCTCTGCAGAAGCAACGTAAAATCCTTCACTATTTGAACAAACAAAATATAGATGTTATCTTCCTACAAGAATCACACCTTACTCATATAGAAACGCTTAAACTTCAAATGCTTCAGTGGTCCTTGATTGCGGACGCACCATTTACCTCCAAAGCACGCGGAGTAGTCATACTTGCTAAACGTAATATACCAGTTGTGGTAACACGAATCGATGCAGACCCTGCTGGTAGGGTCCTCCTTGTCGAACTCACTTTATATAATATCCCATACACCTTTTGCAATGTATACGCACCCAACGCTTATAGCAAGGCATTTTTCCAACAGTTGATTTCCAAACTTATTCCTCATGCCCATAATAACCTGGTAATGTGTGGGGATTTAAACTTGATCACTTCTCCCCATTTGGACCGCTCATACTCCTCTGGAGCTCCTCTTCACCTCCCCAAACTAGGTATCTCGCACCTATGTTCGTCCCTAACTTTAGTAGATATTTGGAGAGCCCTACACCCTACGGACAAAAATTATACTTGCCTTTCCGCTGCACACGGTACTCTGTCACATATTGATTACACCTTTATCTCTCACCAATTATTTCCAAACATCACGGACTCGGATATTGAATCAATAGCGATTTCCGACCATGCCTTGATTTGGTTCTCATTACTCATACGGCCTATACACAAAACACCCCCCCAATGGAGATTCCCATCTCACTTGATGACGTCCTCTAAATTTGGTGATATGTTGGATGCTGCCTGGGATACTTACTCTCATATTAATGAGTCTCATGCAGAATCTGACCCGTCCCTCTTTTGGCTAGCCTCTAAGGCGGTCTTACGTGGGGAAATTCTCTCTTATACCTCAGCACTTAAAAGAAAATATGCACAATCCTATATATCTGCTCAACAAGCCCTTACAAATGCGTACCAGTCCTATACTCTTACTCCATCCCCTGCTAATAAACACGTTTATCTCACACAAAAACTACACTTTAATGAACTACTATCATCTATGGGAGATAAATACAAATTTAAAATTGACTATAAATTCCATAAATTTGGCAATAAAACGGGCAAAATGCTCACAAATCTCTTAAAAGGCACTTTTACTCCCATGACAGTACATCCGTTATTGACGGCTGAAGGAACACTTACCACTGATCCTCAACAAATATCAGATATAATGAAAATATATTATGAAAAACTGTATTCTCCCCTCTCTGCCTTATCTGCCTGCCTTTCACTACTCAATCCCCTTCTCCAACTTGGGAATTCCCAGACCTCCCACAATTTCCGGCAGATGATTTTCCCTCCTTGATGTCCCCGATTACTTGTGAAGAAGTTCAACAGGCGATTTCTAAGTTAAAACCCTCCAAAGCCCCTGGTCCCGATGGATTATCAGGAGAATTCTATAAACACCTAGCCCCAAGAATAGCCACATATCTGACTGCTTTCTATAATCATATAATAGGCACTAATACGATTCCCCTTCATTTTAATTCGGCCATTATCAAGGTACTCCCAAAACAAGGTAAAGATCTTTCTAACCCCGCATCATATCGTCCCATTTCCCTCCTAAATTTAGATTACAAAATTTTAACAAAAATTCTGGCCGACAGATTGAAGTTCTCTCTGCCACAAGTCATACACCCTGATCAAACTGGTTTCATTTGTGGACGTCACTCTGTTCGAAATGTTAGACGGGCTACTATTCAACATTTGATGGTTACTGACACTCGAGACTCCCCCCACAATGTAGTTTTAACTTTAGATGCAGAAAAGGCCTTCGATCTCATAACATGGCCTCATTTATTTCTGACTTTAGAGAAATTCGGTTATCCTTCTACATTTATTTTACTACTAAAAACCTTATATACCTCCCCGAAATCCCAACTTATATGTAATGGTTACTCTTCTACTCCGTTCACCATATATAAAGGTACAAGGCAGGGATGCCCACTCTCCCCCTTGCTGTTCGCATTGGCAATTGAACCCCTTGTGGTTTCCATCCGTAATTCTCCACTTATTGATGGTGTTCGAATTGGCGATGTTGTTCTGAAGACGGCTCTTTTCGCCGACGATATGTTACTATTTCTGTCCCGACCTGATACCACAATCCCCAATGTAATGTCTCTGATACATTCTTTCGGGAGTGTGGCGGGCTTCAGGATTAACATTGCCAAGTCTGAACTACTTACTTTATCTAGCCCTCGATCGACCAACCCTCCTTCTTCCTCAACGCAATCCCACTTTACTAAAGTTGACAGTATTAAATATCTGGGTGTTCATATTCCCTCTAACCTCTCTTCCTTATATAAATTAAATTTTTCCCCAATTCTTACAAAAATCTCGACCCTATATGAGGCCTGGATGAACCTACCCCTTTCCCTCCTTGGCCGTCTAGCAATTGTTAAGAGTATTATTTTCCCGAAGATTTTCTATGCCCTGCAAATGCTCCCTATTGGACTCTCGAAATCAGACTTTTCCAAATTTGATAATCTCACTTCTCGCTTCTTATGGAAGCAACAACGCTCTAGAATTGCTCTAGATAAACTTCAATCCCCTCGCTCCAAAGGAGGAATGAATGCTCCCAATCTCCATAGATATTTTCTTTCCGTACAATTCAGGGTTATTAATGATTGGTTATTGAATTCTTCTACTTACACTGACCTAGCATTGGATTGCGCCATCTTCTCTCCATTTGCTCCTAGTGCCTTGCTTCACTCTAAACAAGGAGACATTCCACCCATTATCCTACAGAACATATTGTTTCATGATGTTTATTTGGCATGGAAGTCCATTAACAAAAAATTACTCAGAAACCACCTTTCATCTCCTTATGTCCCCCTGTGGGGAAACCCCTCATTTCCTCCCTCACTGACAAATGCTGAGTATCTGAATTGGAAACAGAAAGGTCTGTTTTTAGCTTCGCAAATCTTTGACCCAGGAGGCCTTCTGCTCCCCTATTCAGAACTAAAACTTACATATCAACTATCTGATCGGACCTTCTTTATGTACTTACAATCCAGACACTATGCATTATCCCTGACTCCCTCCACGCGCTTTATCCTTTCCACAGATCCTCTAAACAGTTTAATTAGGGCTTTAAAATCTATGCCATACCATACTAAAATGCTTTATTCTCTTCTTTCCCCTACCATTGCATCATTGGCATGGTCTAAGCTTCTGAAAGCATGGCAATCTGATATAGGAACAATACACACCTCCGCTGATGTTGTTAATCATTTCGAAACAACACTGAAACATTTGAAATCCTCATATTTACAAGAGGTACATTTAAAAACTTTACACAGAGCATATGTTTCTCCATTTCAGAGGGCCCGCATGTTCCCTGAAAATGATGGCTCCTGTTTGAAATGCTGTGCCTCTAAGGCAGATTTTTTCCACTGTATGTGGAGTTGTGGGAAGATTAAACGCTTTTGGTGCAAATTACTTAATTACATAAACTCTTTGTTCAATCTCCACCTCCTTCCGAATCCTTCTGCTTGTCTTTTAGCTGATTTTAAGGATTGGGCCCTGGGTACCCGTAAATCATCCATTTTGCCTTTACTATCGATTATAGTCACAGTAGCCAAGAAAATTATTTTAGTTCATTGGATATCCAAGACTACTCCATCCATATTGGAAGTTAGACAAAAATTACTTCAATTAATGTATTTTGATAGGAGGGATACCCTTCCAGATTTAAACAAAAATGTAGAGAAATTTAATTCGAAATGGGAACCTTTTATCTCTTCCTTAGATCTCTCCACTCAAAATACCATTATGGCGATTTTCGAGAACACGGAATGGCAACTCTTACGTAACCTCACTTAGGCACAGTCACGTGATTTAGTTCTTTAATCCCCTGACGGGTACTACTCAATATGATAATACGTTTGGTTTTGGTCTAGATTCAGATCCAACAGAGAGCTTTCTAAATGATAATTACCTGATGTCGCGAATATCTACCTCCCCTATCCCCCTTCAAACCCCCCCCCCCCCCCCCACATCCTGGTTTGTAGTTTTACTCTGGTGATATTTTATCTTTTATTAGCTTTTACTCTTATTTTGCCTTATTTTATTTTATTTTTCTATGTGTTTTCTGGAATGGGAAAAACGATGTGGGCTTCTCTAACTAAGCTCAGTTAGATATAGTTATTCATAAAGGTACATGTTTCCGAAATTATTACATGTTCACTAATTCTCCTACGGATGATGAGTTCATTCTGGTCAAATATCCCTTTCACATAGAAAGGGTTCTGTCATATATTGATGGATATGTTTAGTTACTTTATTTTTCTTTCTTTTGCCTTTGACTCCCTTAGGTGGGAACTACATTTATTCTCTGACAGAACTTTTATATTGTTATACCTATTTACTTGTAATGCCTTCATCGGTGTACCCTTTGTAATTGCATACACTGTCATGCCGATTTTCTTAAAAATAATAAAGAAATCGTTGTTTAAAAAAAAGTAAAGTGATTGTGTTATCTGATCACTTGTACTGATGAGTTGGAAGCAAACACATTGACTTAAAGTTCAATTCGACACTTTGTCCAAAAATCCATGCGTCTGAGGTGAGATCGGAATGTACAGATGTGTCCTTATACACTGTAGTTTCAGTAGCGCCAAACAGACCCTCTCGGAGTGCCAGGTGACTTGGCCGCGCCAAACATATTTATCACTCCAAGTTCATTTGTGCTTCATCTTCGATGTTAAAGGTCCAAACTGGCTCCATACATTAATTGCGGGCAAAAGCCAAAAATATATGTAGCATACCCTCCAACATTTTACACATAAAAATCGGTACAAATTCGAAAAAGGGTGTGGCCACAGGTAAATAGTGCGTGGTCACGCCCCCTTTCCCTATACTTTCAATGGAAGTTTAGAGAGCCAAAAATCGGTACAGACCATAAAAAACGGTACTGTACCTATTAAAAAGGTACAGTTGAAGGGTATGATGTAGCCTCCTGTAAATTATTATGTGGTCTGAGGTAAATGGGTGGACAGATCACCTCCTCTCTGACACTTGTCTCTGCCCTGTCCATGGGGTCCACACACCTGCAGGTTGTACATTGAGTCTTACAAGTGTGGTCACAGGCTTTGTTACTTGATGATGTAGTGTTGCATAATGGATCTGAATAAGTTATACACCAGACTTTCTCTATTTAAGCGTATATTCTCTTTATACAGTATATGGGATTCCTCCAGCTCATTTCGTGGCTACAAAACGACAAAGCCGCCCGATGGTGTTAGAGATGATCCAATACTGTGTCCTAGGATGTAGCTCAGATTAGTAATGCATGCAGAAAGCCTCCTGCTGAATTATCATGTTAGAGCTATTGCTGCTGCTTCTATATAAACAACTGCTATAGCAACTCCAACCCATAGTTGCCTACCCTCCCGCAATCTGCAGGAGACTCCCGATTTTTGGTGGAGTCTCACGCTGCCCCAGAAAGTTAAATAAACCCCCCAGATTCCACACTGCCCTGTCGTGCAGTGAAGGGGGAGGGGCATAATGAGAGTACATCACTGTGATGTTAGTGTATTAGAATGCTTAATATTTGTAGACACTCCCTTACTGATCTGTGTAAGCCTGAATCTTCAGTGATGGTCCCTTGGACCAGGGGTATGCTGGGAAGTGGTGGTCCAGTGTGCCTGGAGTTGGAGGGAATAAACAGCACAGCAGTGAACTCACATGTCTCTGTGTCCTGATCACTGGATTTACAAACGTATGAACAAAACATGGTGTCAGAAGAAGTTTAACTTGGACTGCTAGTGCTCTCAGAGTGTGAAAGAATCTTGCAGAAGTCTGTGGCTGTGATACTCTGTGTCTGCAAAACCTGCAGTGTGCTCCTATCTTCAAACAGTGAGTAACCATGGATAAACTAGCTCCTCCAACCGGCATGCTGATATCTGGTAACTTGTATGAAAACTGGAAAAGATTTAAGCAATGGTTTAATATATATCTTGCTGCATGTGGAGCTGATTCAGAGACTGACAAAACTAAGGCATCCATTTTCCTCCATGTGATAGGAGAGGATGTGCTGGACATTTATAATAGTTTTCAGTTTGCTGAGGGGCAGAATATGGTGCTATTTTCTATAATGCAAAAATTTGAAGACTACTTTGTGACAAGGAAAAATGTGACATATGAAAGATATAAGTTTTTCACATGTTATCAGAAGTCTGTAGATAGATTTGATCAGTATGTTACAGAGCTGCAATCACTCAGTAAAACCTGTGAGTTTGGTGATTTAAAGGATTCACTGATTAGAGATCGTATTGTCTGTGGAATACCTGATAATGGACTTAAGAGAGAGATTGCTGAGAGAGCAAGACTTAACACTAGAAAAGGCAGTGACTATGTGTAGATCTGCAGAAATAACTAGATTTCAAGCCAACAAGTTACACAAGGAAGCTGATGTGCATGTAGTGCAGAAAACAGAGCCATGCAAACCTCCATTCGCAAGAATGAAGCAGTCTAAGCCACAGTCTAATAAGGAAATGTATAGTAGATGTGGAAATGCTCACAATCCTAAAATGTGCCTTGCTTATGGTAAAACCTGCATGAAATGTGGTAGACTTAATCACTTTGCCAAATGCTGTAAAATTAAAAGTAAAACAACCAAAGTGCATGCTGTTAAACAAACAGATGATTTCTTTGTGGATTGCATTGAACTTTGCAGCGCAGATAAGAAAGAATGGATTGTCCCTTTAACTATGAACGAGATTGTCATTCCCTTTAAGCTTGATACTGGCGCGCAGGTGAATTTAATATTGTTTCAAGACTATAAGACTTTTAGAGTAAAACCTAAAATTCATCCAGTCAAAGTGAAAGTTACAGGGTACACTGGGGAGGAAATTCCTGTGAAAGGTACATGCTTAGTGACACTGAAATATAAGGGACAACAGTTTAAAACATCTCTACTGATTGTGGATAAAAATGTGCAACCGATTCTAGGATTAAGTTCCTGTGAGAAACTAGCTTGCTAAAGAAAGTTTTTATGGTGACATCACAAGTAGAAGATGACTGCAAATCGATGTTTACAGAATACAGAGACTTGTTTGAAGGTCTAGGTTGTTTGCCTGGAGAGCATAAAATAAATATAGACACGCAAGTTTCTTCAGTGATACACCCCTGTAGAAAAGTGCCATTTGCGCTGAGAGAGAAACTGAAACAAGAGTTAAATCGCATGGAAGCCTTGGGTGTGATACAGAAAGTTGATGAGCCTACTGAATGGGTAAGCTCCTTAGTAATTGTTGAAAAGAAAAATGGACAACTCCGAATATGTCTAGACCCCAGAGATTTAAACAAAGCTATTAAACGAGAACATTTCAAACTACTAACCAGAGATGAAATCATGTCGTAATTTGCGGGAGCAAAATGGTTCAGTAAATTGGACGCGTCTTCAGGATTCTGGCAAATGAAGCTAGATGAGGCCAGCTCAAAGCTTTGTACATTTAATACACCAGAAGGTCGATACAGATTTCTTCGACTACCATATGGAATATTGTCTGCTCCAGAAGTATATCACAAAAAGATACACATGATTTTTTAACATGTTCCAGGTGTTGAAACAATGATGGATGACATTATTGTCTGGGGATCTACAAAGGAAGAACATGATTCTAGATTGAGACAAGTAATGGAACTTGTCAAGAAAGTGAATCTAAAGCTAAACAAGGACAAATGTGAATTTGGCGTGAATATACTTACCTTTATGGGTGACGTGGTCTCGGATCAAGGTCTAAAACCAGACCCAAGGAAAATATCAGCCATAGTGAACATGGAACGTCCTAACAACAAAGACGACGTCAGAAGATTCCTAGGAATGATTACTTACTTAGGAAAGTTTATTTCTCAACTCTCTGAACGAACAGCCTCTCTTAGATGGTTGTTGGACAAAGATAACGAGTGGATGTGGTCACATGAACAAGAAGAAAGTTGGCAAAACTTGAAACAGATCATTACAGAGCAACCAGTGCTAAAATTCTTTGATCCTGTGAAAAGAATAAGAATTTCAGCAGATGCTTCGCAAGTTGGCCTAGGCTCAGTGCTGTTACAAGAACATGAGGATACATGGCAACCAGTAATCTATGCATCAAGAGCACTGACAAGTGCTGAAACAAGGTATGCTCAGATAGAAAAAGAACTTCTAGCGATCACATATGTATGTGAGCGATGTCATCAGTTTGTGTATGGTCAAACATTTACAGTGGAAACTGACCACAAGCCATTCATAGCTATCATGACTAAATCATTACATGACTGTTCCATGAGAATTCAACAACTGCTTATCAGACTACAGAAATATGATGTACACTTGCTGTACTGTCCCGACAAATACATGTACATTGCTGATACACTTTCTCGTGCTGTGGACAAAAGTGAAGGTTCCAAAAGACTGATGGATGAAGAGATAGAAGCCTATGTTAATTTGATCGTAGCTTCTCTACCAGTGTCTCTTGCAAGACAAGAACAGATTAGGAAAGAAACTGAGACAGATGACACAATGAAAGTGTTGAAAGATATCATTCTGAAAGGTTGGCCAGCAGAAAAATATGCATGCCCGCTGTCTATCCATGATTATTGGATGTACCGCAGTGACCTTACAGTTGTCGATGGTATTATTTACAAAGGCAACAGGTTTGTCATACCTGCATGACTAAGAAAAACTATGCTGTGCAAGATACATGAAGGCCACTTAGGAGAAGAAAAATGTAAGCGGAGAGCGCGTGAAGTTATGTATTGGCCAAGAATGAACCAAGACATAGCACAGACTACAGCTACATGTGAATTATGTCTTACGTATAGACCGAAACAACAAGTTGAGCCACTGAGTCCTCACGCAGTGCCAGAGAGACCGTACCAGAAAGTTGGCGCAGATTTGTTTGATTGTAATGGGAAAACATACATTGTCATGACTGATTATTACTCTAACTACCCTGAGGTGAAGACACTACATACAACTACTAGTAAAGCCGTAATCAATTGCATGAAGTCAATCTTTGCAAGGCATGGTGTTCCTATGGAAGTGTTCACTGACAATGGTCCTCAGTTTTCCAGTGCTGAATTTAGACAATTTGCTGATGAGTGGGAATTTGTCCATACTACGTCAAGTCCCCACTATCCACGCTCAAATGTGTTGGTGGAAAGTCCAGTAAAAACTGTAAAGAGTCTCATGAAAAAAGCTCAAGAAGGTAAAGAAGATTTCTACAAAAGTCTTTTAATCTACCGCAGTACACCTTTACAGAATGGACTTTCTCCTGCACAAATGCTGATGGGAAGGAGGATTAGAGCAAATCTCCCGATACATGATGAACTGCTTAATACACATAACTCAGCGTTGGTCAGACTGAGTAAGGAACGTCAACAGGCGAAACAGAAACTGTTCCATGACAGACGAACAAAACGCTTATCTGATCTAAAATCGGGTGACCAAGTCCGTCTCAGAGATCAACAGAAAGGTATTTGGGTGCAGAAAGGTATTGTGCAAGCACAAGTAGCACCAAGATCTTATACTATACGTACAGAGCGTGGAACGGAAGTAAGAAGAAATCGGGTGGATTTAAGATCTCAACCTAACCATAATGAAGACAACATGACTGAAGAATACCCTTCATCTGACATGTATGATGATCCTGATAATGGTGAACAAACCACGATTCTAGAAAGGTCCAACATGGTCGATGAAACACAGACTGTGTATGAAAGACCCAAAAGGGAAATACGCAGACCTGAGATACTCATTGAAATGTGTTAGATGATGTCCTTAATATGATGTTGTTAATTGTTGCATTGAAGCGTACAGGGCTTATCTTTAAAGAAAAGAGGATGTGATGTTAGTGTATTAGAATGCTTAATATTTGTAGACACTCCCTTACTGATCTGTGTAAGCCTGAATCTTCAGTGATGGTCCCTGGGACCAGGGGGATGCTGGGAAGTGGGTGGTCCAGTGTGCAGTGTGCCTTGGTTGGAGGGAATAAACAGCACAGCAGTGAACTCACATGTCTCTGTGTCCTGATGACTGGATTTACAAACGTATGAACAAAACAGTCACATGCTTCAGGACCCACACATTGTCAAAAGTCAAAAGCCTCAAGCCCCTGCCATTAAGGGGGTGGAGCTACTCCTCTGAGCGGACCCAGCAGCGTTTTCCTGCCTGCACAGCGCCGAGAGGGAGAATCGGGTCCCTCCACAGCAACTCCAGTTATCTGTAAACGGTACCAGGGGGTTGTAGAAGGGGGGGGGGGGGGGGGGGGCGGCGGCTCTGTAATACGACTGTGTTCTATTAAGGTGCACAGTGTCAGCGCTGACAAGGGGTCTCCCTTTGGTAAAAGTGCTGTGTGTGGGTTGGCTCCAATCTCTGTGTCTCTCTTGCCATTCTTGGGGGGAAACTCTGTCTGCCCTCACCTGTGTGTATGTAGAGTGTTTGGTGGTCTCCTTTAGTTATGTCCAGGGACACTGTGTCATATGCTGCAGAGGATTTGTCCTCCCAGGATGATCCCATTCCATGTAATCAGGATAGCACTGGTTTAGCACAGATACCAGCAAGGGAGCCTGAGTGGTTTTCCTCTATCAAATCTTGGATTTCTCAGATTTCTGACAGGGTTGCAAGTAATGAATCTGCAACCCAGGTATTACAGAGCTTTATGACAGTATGGCCGGTTTCTGGTACCTCTGATCGCTCCGCTATATACCCCCATAAGCGTGCGCTTGTGCATGTCACACAAGATGACACGGATACTGATTCTGACACAATAGGTGGTGATGGGGATGTGTTGCAGGGGTCCACATCTTTTGCAAATGGGGTGCAATTGATGATAGAGGTTATCAGGGATGTGTTGAATATTAATGATACCACACCTGAACAGGTCATGGGAAAAAACTGAGAAAAAAACTCCAGGTCCCTAAAAGGGTACAGGTGGCGTTTCCTTTCCCTGGGGAGGATAGAAAAAAATGGGAAAACCTGCAGATTGTTGACACATCTGTGTCCAGACTCTCAAAGAAGGTGGTTTTGCCTGTTCCAGGATCTACCACCTTAAAGGAGCCAGCTGATCGAAAGATTGATAACACACTTAAATCAATGTACACTGCTTCAGGGGCCATATTACGTCCCACTATTGCTAGTGCATGGATTGCAAAGGCAATAGTAAAGTGGTCGGCTACCTTACTTGAGGATTTGGATACGATGACTAAGGATGATGTTGCATTATTTTTACGCAATATACATGATTCAGCAGGTTTTATGGTAGAATCCATGAAAGACCTGGGTTCCATGGCTGCGGGAATCTCTTCCATGTTTGGTTCAGCTCGTCGGGGACTGTGGCTGCGCCAGTGGTCAGCCGTAGCGGAATCCAGAAAAAGTGTGGAGTCCCTACCCTATACATGTCAGGCTCTTTTTGGGAAAGCTTTAGACGCGTGGATATCCACGGCTACAGCGGGTAAGTCTCCGTTTCTTTCTCAGCAGCATCTGCTCCAAAGAAATCCTTCTCTTCATCTGCAACACAGTCCTTTCAGCCTAACAAGCCTAGAAAGGCCAGACCGTCCAATACCTTCTTTAGGGGAGGTCGAGTTAAGTCCAAGAAACCTGCCGCTGCAGGTTCCCAGGAACAAAAGCCTGCTTCAGGTACGCCAAAGTCCTCTGCATGACGGTGGACCGCGCGGCCTGGAGGTGGGGCCGGTGGGAGCGAGACTCAGACACTTCAGTCACGTCTGGGTATCGTCTGGCCTGGATCCCTGGGTGATAGATATTGTATCCCAGGGATACAGGCTGGAATTTCAAAGTCTCCCTCCTCATCATTTTTTCAAATCAGGCTTACCAGCTCTACTGGCAGACAGCACTGTACTACAAGAAGCTGTCCAAAAGCTGGTGGAGGCACAGGTCATTGTGCCAGTTCCTCCTCCTTCGCAGGCCACAGGTACCAAAATTGGATGGTTCGGTCAGGCCCATTCTGAACCTAAAATCATTGAAACCCTTTCTATAGGAGTTCAAGTTCAAGATGGAGTCTCTCAGGGCGGTGATATCAGGTCTGGAAGAGGGGGAATTCCTGCTATCCCTGGATATCAAGGATGCGTACCTCCACATTCCGATATAGCTGCCGCATCAGGCTTATCTCCGTTTCGCATTGCTGGACTGTCATTTCTGTTTCCAGGCCCTGCCATTCGGCCTCTCCACAGCAGCAAGGGTGTTTACCAAGGTGATGGCAGAGATGATGGTTCTCTTCCGCAAACAAGGGGTGAACATCATTCCATATCTGGACGATCTGCTGATAAAGGCATCGTCCAAGGAGAAGCTGCTGCAGTCCATTGTTCTCACAACACACCTCGTCAAGAGTCATGGTTGGATTCAGAACCTTCCAAAGTCACATTTGGAACCAACCCAGAGGTTGTCCTTTTTGGGAATGATCCTGGACACAGAAGTGCAGAAGGTGAGTGGTGATACAAACTATGGTCCGGGATGTCCTGAAGCCAGCCCAGGTGTCGGTTCATCAATGCATTCGCCTGTTGGGAAAGATGGTGGCCTCTTACGAGGCTCTCCAGTACAGGAGGTTCCACGCTTGGACCTTCCAACTGGACCTTCTGGACAAGTGGTCGGGATCTCATCTCCACATGCACCAGAGAATTTGCCTGTTGCCGAAGGCCAGGATTTCGCTCCTCTGGTGGTTACAATTACCTCACTGTCACGATCCGGGTATCTGGACGCCATTACTTACCCTTCAGATGCCTCCTAAGGCTGGCTCAGCGTTCCAGGACCGGATCCCATCTGTTATACTGATGTCCACATTCCTGCCTCCTCTCCTGTCACTCTGAGACGCGGTCACCGCAACGCCTGTTACATCCGGAATGGCGTCTCCCGCGGCCTCCGCTGTGCCCGCGTGGTTAAATGTGCACTTATCAGTCTGGCGTCTCCTGTCTCCTGTGGCCGGCGCCGCCATTACTGTTTTAATTCCCACATGGATTACAAACCAAACTTCCCTCCAAGTGTCTGCATGGGCGCAGCCATCTTGGATTCTGTCATCTGTTCATTTCCACCAATCTGCTGTTTGCAATTGTTAATCTGCATAATTGCCTAGCCAATCCCTTCCTTGCGGCAGGTATAAGTAATCTGTGCCTGAGCAAGGAAGGCGTCAGTGCTTTGGTTGTCAAACCTAGTTCCAGTTTGTCTCTCTCCTGTGGTTGTTTTCCAGGTTCCAGTTCCTATCTCCAAACCTCCACTAAAGAGACCCGCACCAGCATTCCACCTGCGGTGTAGCCTGACTCTCCTATCCTCTTGGATTCATCTGCTTCCAGCCATAGATCCACCTGCTTACAGCAATCAGCTTCCAGCAGAGATCAGCTCTTCTTAAAGTGCCGGTACCCTTTTCTACAGATTACCATTTATCACCGGTATTATTATTTCACCGCTCTCAAGCTCCATATATCATTTCATATTTCATCGCTCTCAAGCTACATTTATTATTTAACTGGTTCCAGCCAGTATCCACTCCGTGCCAACATCAGTCTGGTTCCAGCCAGTATCCACAGCAGCCGTTTTATCCACAGCAGCCCAGCTCTTCCTGGAACACCAGCTGGTACGATCCTGGGCTATCTCCATTGCTACAGTCGGGCCTGGTAAGGACTTTCCAACTAGAAGATTATAAGAACTATCTCATACTACCAGAGCCCTGTGGCCCTTGCCACCCTGTAGTACCCAGGAACTGTATTATTTCCCTGCTGAGTTTTATGTTTTCTTATTTGCTGCTGTGTTACGGAGTATGTCATAATAAACATCATTGACTTTTATCCTGGTTGTCGTGGTCACGCCTTCGGGCAGTTATTCTACATGTTACTTACATGTCTAGGGGTCTGATACAACCTCCCAGGTTCCGTTACATCTCAGCCCCTACAACTGAGGCTGCCTCCCGTCAGCTCAGGCCCTCAGTTGTGACAGTAAGCACTGACCTAATGAATCCAGCCGGAGACCAGGATCAAGCGGCCAGGCCGATGCAAGAACTGGCAGCCCGACTTGAACATCAGGAGGCTGCACAGGGCCACATCATCCGCTGTCTCCAGGATCTCTCTACTCGGCTGGATGGGATTCAGACAACCCTCCATGGATCAGACGCGTCCGGTGCGTCAACCACAGTGACTCCAGCTATGACCCCACCCACCTTACCCATTTCTGCTCCACGTCTTCATCTTCCAACGCCAGCAAAATTTGACGGATCTCCAAGATTCTGCAGGGGATTTCTCAACCAGTGTGAGATTCAGTTTGAGCTACAACCTGGCAATTTTCCCAGTGACCGTACAAAAATTGCCTACATTATCTCTCTTCTCAGTGGCTCAGCCCTTGATTGGGCATCACCGTTATGGGAGAGGTCCGACACCCTGCTATCCTCCTACACTGCATTTGTGTCAACATTCAGGCGTATCTTCGACGAGCCCGGCCGGGTAATTTCAGCCTCATCTGAGATTCTCCATTTACGCCAGGGATCACGTACTGTAGGACAATATCTTATACAGTTCCAGATCCTGGCATCCGAACTGGCATGGAACGACGAGGCCCTGTATGCTGCATTCTGGCATGGCTTATCTGAGCGTATTAAAGATGAGTTAGCTACCAGAGACTTACCTTCCAAGTTAGATGAGCTAATCTCACTCTGCACGAAAGTTGATTTACATTTCAGAGAAAGAGCAACTGAGCGTGGAAGATCATCTGCTCCAAAATCTTCTGCTCCTCCTCCTCGCCAACTGTCACCATCTAAAGATGAGCCCATGCAACTTGGCCGTTCTCATCTAACTCCTGCTGAGCGCCGAAGACGTCTCTCTGAGTCTCTTTGTCTTTATTGTGCAGCTCCGTCTCACACCATCAATGCCTGTCCCAACCGTCCGGGAAAATTCCAAATCCTAGCTCGCCAAGGAGAGGGCCGGCTAGGAGTAATGATCTCCTCTCCATCTCCTCAGGATTGTAATCTCCCAGTCTCGCTTCAAGTTGCTCAACGTTATCGGAACGTCATTGCCCTCCTTGATTCCGGAGCAGCTGGGAACTTTATTACCGAAGCCTATGTTAAACGATGGTCCCTACCCACCGAGAGACTTCCTTCGTCCATCTCCTTAACTGCCGTGGATGGCAGCAAGATTTTTGATGCAGTTATTTCTCTAAGGACTCTACCAGTTCGTCTGAGAGTGGGAGTTCTTCATTCCGAATTTATTTCTTTTTTAGTGATTCCAAGAGCCACACATCCTGTGGTCCTGGGCCTTCCATGGCTCCGTCTTCACAATCCATCTATTGATTGGACGACTACGCAGATTCTGGCATGGGGTCCCTCCTGTGCTGAGACATGTTTGTTTAAAGTATTGCCTGTCTGTTCTTCCTCCCCCAGGTTGTCTGATGTTCCACCTCCTCCATATCAAGATTTCACGGATGTGTTTTCTTTAAGGCTACTGCTGATATCCTTCCTCCTCATAGAGAATGGGACTGCCTGATTGATCTCGTTCCAGGGAAGGTTCCACCTCGAGGCCGAACTTACCCGTTGTCTCTGCCTGAGACGCATTCTATGGAGGAATACATTAAAGAGAACCTAGCAAAAGGGTTCATTCGACCTTCCTCTTCTCCAGCCGGCGCAGGCTTCTTTTTCGTAAAGAAAAAAGATGGTGGTCTGCGTCCGTGCATCGACTACAGAGGTCTGAACGACATTACCATCAAGAACCGCTATCCACTACCCCTGATTACTGAGCTCTTTGATAGAGTTAGCGGAGCTACCATCTTCACAAAGCTGGACTTGAGAGGTGCATACAATCTCATCCGGATCCGTGAGGGTGACGAGTGGAAGACCGCCTTTAACACCCGTGACGGACATTATGAGTACCTCGTCATGCCCTTCGGATTGAGCAATGCTCCAGCTGTCTTCCAGCATTTTGTCAATGAGATCTTCAGAGACATTTTATACCGTCATGTCGTGGTCTATCTAGATGATATCCTCACTTTTGCCAACAATTTAGAGGAACATCGTTTTTGGGTTAAAGAGGTTCTGTCCCGTCTCCGTGTCAATCATCTCTATTGCAAATTAGAGAAATGCGTCTTTGAAGTCAAGTCCATTCCGTTTCTAGGTTACATTGTGTCCGGTTCCGGACTAGAGATGGATCCTGAGAAACTACAAGCAATACAGAATTGGCCGATACCCTTAACCCTCAAAGGGGTCCAGAGGTTCTTAGGGTTCGCCAATTATTACAGAAAGTTTATACGAGACTTTTCCACCATTGTGGCGCCTATTACTGCTTTAACTAAGAAGGGTGCTAACCCGTCCAAGTGGTCTGAAGAAGCTACGCAAGCTTTTCATCTCTTAAAACAACGGTTCATCTCTGCACCAGTTCTGAAACAGCCCGACATCGACTCTCCTTTCATCTTAGAGATGGATGCCTCCTCCGTTGGAGTAGGAGCGGTGTTATCTCAGAGGGCTAAAGATGGCCATTTACATCCTTGCAGTTTCTTCTCCCAGAAGTTCTCCCCAGCGGAGCGCAACTATGCCATTGGCGACCAGGAGTTGCTAGCCATCAAGCTCGCTCTAGAGGAGTGGAGATATCTGTTGGAGGGAGCTTCTCATTCAATCACTATACTTACAGACCACAAGAACCTTTTATATCTGAAAGGCGCACAATGTCTCAACCCTCGTCAGGCCAGATGGGCACTTTTCTTTTCCAGGTTCGACTTTAAACTCCAGTTCTGTCCGGGCTCTCAGAATCGCAAGGCCGATGCCCTTTCCCGCTCATGGGAGCAAGAAAATGAGTCAGAGTCTTCAGACAAGCATCCTATAATCAATCCGTTGGCATTCTCCACGGTAGGGATGGACTCTACGCCCCCACTAGGGAAAAGTTTTGTGAAGCCGGTACTGAGGAAGAAGCTCATGCATTGGGCTCATGCTTCCCGTTTTGCCGGACATACAGGTATCCAAAAAACCCTGGAGTTTATCTCTAGGTCCTATTGGTGGCCAACTCTGAGAAAGGACGTCATGGAGTTTATTGCATCTTGCCCAAAGTGTGCCCAACATAAAGTATCCCGCCAGTCGCCTGCGGGGCAACTGGTTCCACTATCCGTTCCCCGTCGACCATGGACCCATTTGTCGATGGATTTCATTTCAGACTTACCCATGTGCAACAAGTTCAATACCATCTGGGTGGTAGTTGACCGGTTCACCAAGATGGCACACTTCATTCCTCTTACCGGTCTTCCGTCAGCTTCCAAGTTGGCTCAAGTGTTCATACAAGAGATCTTCCGACTCCACGGTCTGCCTGAAGAAATTATCTCAGATCGAGGAGTTCAATTCACAGCCAAATTCTGGCGAAGTTTATGTCAAGTCCTCCAAGTCAAACTAAAGTTTTCCACGGCTTACCATCCTCAGACCAATGGTCAAACTGAGAGGGTGAATCAGGACTTGGAGGCCTTCCTCCGCATCTATGTGTCTTCCTCTCAAGATGACTGGGTTCAATTACTTCCCTGGGCCGAGTTCTGTCATAACAATCAGTATCATTCCTCATCTTCTTCAACACCATTCTTCACCAACTTTGGATTCCACCCTAAAGTCCCTGAATTCCAACCGCTCCCAGCAACTTCTGTTCCAGCAGTGGATATCACCTTGCATCAGTTTGCAAACAACTGGAAGAGTGTACGAGCAGCTCTGCTCAAGGCATCGTTCAGGTATAAGAAGTTTGCGGACAAGAAGCGTAGAGCGGTTCCTGCTCTCAAGGTGGGTGATCGGGTATGGTTATCCACGAAGAATTTGAGGTTAAGAGTTCCCAGTATGAAGTTTGCACCTCGCTACATTGGTCCTTTCAAAATTGAGCAAGTCATCAATCCTGTTGCTTACAGACTTCAGTTACCTCCCTTCTTAAAAATACCCAGGACATTCCATGTTTCCCTGTTGAAACCGCTGATTCTGAATCGGTTTCATTCCTCACTTCCTCCAACTCCGAAAGTCCAAACTCAACGAGGCGTTGAGTATGAAGTGGCCAAGATCCTGGACTCACGTCACCGGTACGGTCAACTACAGTATCTTATTGACTGGAAGGGTTACGGCCCTGAGGAACGCTCATGGACCAATGCTTCTGATGTCCATGCTCCTGCCTTGGTCCGTAGATTCCATTCCAAGTTTCCTCAAAAGCCAAAGAAGTGTCCTGGGGCCACTCCTAAAGGGGGGGGTGCTGTCACGATCCGGGTATCTGGACGCCATTACTTACCCTTCAGATGCCTCCTAAGGCTGGCTCAGCGTTCCAGGACCGGATCCCATCTGTTATACTGATGTCCACATTCCTGCCTCCTCTCCTGTCACTCTGAGACGCGGTCACCGCAACGCCTGTTACATCCGGAATGGCGTCTCCCGCGGCCTCCGCTGTGCCCGCGTGGTTAAATGTGCACTTATCAGTCTGGCGTCTCCTGTCTCCTGTGGCCGGCGCCGCCATTACTGTTTTAATTCCCACATGGATTACAAACCAAACTTCCCTCCAAGTGTCTGCATGGGCGCAGCCATCTTGGATTCTGTCATCTGTTCATTTCCACCAATCTGCTGTTTGCAATGTTAATCTGCATAATTGCCTAGCCAATCCCTTCCTTGCAGCAGGTATAAGTAATCTGTGCCTGAGCAAGGAAGGCGTCAGTGCTTTGGTTGTCAAACCTAGTTCCAGTTTGTCTCTCTCCTGTGGTTGTTTTCCAGGTTCCAGTTCCTATCTCCAAACCTCCACTAAAGAGACCCGCACCAGCATTCCACCTGCGGTGTAGCCTGACTCTCCTATCCTCTTGGATTCATCTGCTTCCAGCCATAGATCCACCTGCTTACAGCAATCAGCTTCCAGCAGAGATCAGCTCTTCTTAAAGTGCCGGTACCCTTTTCTACAGATTACCATTTATCACCGGTATTATTATTTCACCGCTCTCAAGCTCCATATATCATTTCATATTTCATCGCTCTCAAGCTACATTTATTATTTAACTGGTTCCAGCCAGTATCCACTCCGTGCCAACATCAGTCTGGTTCCAGCCAGTATCCACAGCAGCCGTTTTATCCACAGCAGCCCAGCTCTTCCTGGAACACCAGCTGGTACGATCCTGGGCTATCTCCATTGCTACAGTCGGGCCTGGTAAGGACTTTCCAACTAGAAGATTATAAGAACTATCTCATACTACCAGAGCCCTGTGGCCCTTGCCACCCTGTAGTACCCAGGAACTGTATTATTTCCCTGCTGAGTTTTATGTTTTCTTATTTGCTGCTGTGTTACGGAGTATGTCATAATAAACATCATTGACTTTTATCCTGGTTGTCGTGGTCACGCCTTCGGGCAGTTATTCTACATGTTACTTACATGTCTAGGGGTCTGATACAACCTCCCAGGTTCCGTTACATCTCAGCCCCTACAACTGAGGCTGCCTCCCGTCAGCTCAGGCCCTCAGTTGTGACACTCACCTTCTGGAGGGCTGCAGGTTCGGGATTCAGGAATGGGTCCTTCTAACCATGAATGCGAACCTTCGGGCCTGGGGAGCAGTCACTCAAGGAGTAACTTTCCAAGGACGGTGGTCAAGCCTGGAAGCCGGCCTGCCCATCAACATCCTGGAACTAAGAGCCGTCTACAACGGTCTTCTTCAGGCGGCCCCTCTTCTAAGAAATCGGGCCATTCAAATGCAGTCGGACAACGTAACAACAGTGGCATACATATACCGACAGGGCGGAACGAAGAGCAGAGCGGCAATGTCAGAGGTGACAAGAATACTCCTCTGGACAGAAAAACACGCGTTGGCGCTGTCAGCCATCTTCATTCCGGGAGTATCAGCTCTTTCAGTGTTCGTTTCTCTGAATCTACCTTCTCTTTGCTACCTCTATCAATTGAAGTACCACAAAGCTCAGTTTTAGGCCCTCTGCTTTTCTCAATATATACCACATCTATTGGCAAACTAATCAGATCTTTCAGATTTCAGTATCATCTGTATGCGGTTGATACTCAAATCTACTTATCCTCCCCAGAATTTTCACAATCTGTATTGGTCCGTGTTACTGAATGCCTTTCTGCCATTTCATCTTAGATGTCATCTCGCCACCTCAAACTTAATATTTTCCCTATTAATTCTATATCCACTGGGCAGTAATAGTTACCAACATGATATCTCTATCATTATTGATAACTTGACAATCAAGCCTACCCCTCAAGGTCACTGCCTAGGTGTCATTCTGAACTGTCCTTTGTTCCCCACATTCAATCTGTCTCAAAATCATGTTACATACATCTAAAAAAACATATCCAAAATGCGACCATATCTTGCACAGGCACTGCCTCACTGGTCATAGACAAGTATACTTCAGAGTTTTGACTATAAAAATAATTAGAATAATACAGAGAAGATACAGTATTTATAAAATATTCTTTGTGTTTTTCATGTAATTTTTATAGTGAAAACTCTGGGAGTATACTGGAGTGTGACAGGAGAGGCTCTGCCTCACCACACTGCACATCACTGGCTCCTTCCAGATACTGAGTGTATGTAACAGTGAGTACGCCTGTACAAACACACTGCTGCCCAATAAACAATACTAATGGTTAACTCCTGGGTTGTTTGGTGACTTATTCAGACCTGATTGATGCTGTTCGTTTTCGTGCAGCGGGCGATCAGGTCTGAACTGCGCATGCGCCAGCGCCGCAGTATGCCGGCGCATGCCAGAGATGCAATCGGCATCCCTGCCCAGCGATCACCTGTGCCTGATTGACAGGCAGAGGCGGTTGCTTGGTGGGCCAGCAGCGTTTTCCGTTGTTTTGGGGGTGTGGTTCAAGCAACGCAGGCATGCCCAGACCGTGCGGGGGGGCGGGACGTGGCGGCTGCGTGACATCACACGCAGCTGATGTGACTCAGGAAACAATGAGTAGCTCCCTGCCAGCGCGCAGGAGCTGTGTTGGTAGGGAGCTACTCCTCAGGTACAAAAGCATGGCCGCCGTGCAATGCTTTTGTACCTGTGCGTGGGTGCAGAGCCAGACATGCGGGGCGGACTAGCCCTGTGCTGGGCGTCCCTGCGCATGTCTGTGAAACTGATCGTAGATGTGCTAAATTTAGCATATCTATGATCAGATCTGAATTAGGCCCTTTGTTAGATCTGCTGGAGTATGCTTATACTATTTACTCTGCTCATACCATTGCCAAATAGAACACACACATTCAGCAGGATTGGGTCTCCCTAATAATCTGATTGGCTGATAAATACCTGCAGCAGAAGGTTTGTGGGAATACAAGATACATGTCAGGTCATTCAGCACTCCAGTCAGATATACCAGTGTATGCAGTGTATGCACAGCGTGAGGGCTGTGTCATGTAATAATAATGTACATGGAGTGAAGCTTCAATATCCCTGTATGATGTATGTAAGCCCATCTGTCCTCATTCCTTCAACCTGTCACATTTATTGCTTTCATTCACTTGGCTGGCATATACATGCTGTATGCTTAGTTATATATAAATGCACCTGTAAAATACTATATACATAATATATATACTACTTATACATAATCATTATATTGAAAAAAATGATATTTTATTATTCCATTTATACTGTGCAATAAATGGTTATGGTTAGTATTGTATACTTCTTTGGCATCTTGCTCTCTCCCATATCACGCTGCTCCTTCTCTCGTCTGACCATTGCCCTCGTTGCACCATGACTGGATACCGGCCAGAAGGTCTTAAACGTGCGGTAGAATAGGTTACAGCTGTAGCCCTGTCTGCGGCCAGTGTGAATGTGCTGCACTAGGGATGGGAGGGAAGGGAATTGCTGACAGCAGGCAGCACAGCCAAATCCAGTCCCCTTTGGCACGGTATAAGCAGACACCCTGAGGATGTCCCAGGTGCTGAGAGTGACCATGCCTGTAGCAGTTGTGATGTTTTGCTCAGACATTTGCTGCCTTTTGGCTGCGTTCTCCTCTAATAGTCTTTCTATCATTAACCGTCTCTCAGACGCAGAACTCTTCTCGCTCTTTATAATATGAGGCAGAGTCTCTACACTGGGGTCTGAATCAGTAGAGTGACGTGAAGAAAGGCAACAGCATAAGTAACGCCACCACGGAATATTCGGTCTCCCATTGCTGGAACGGTGCCTGCCTATAAGAGGATAAAGGATAAGGATAGTGCAGATAGGCCGCCAATTGTATTGTAGCTTTACTGGCCCTTTGTCATAACTGGCAATATCTACAAACACTGATTTACAGAACATAAGCAGCAATCTTTGTAAATAACAAAGAAAATAATAAAATATTCTCTCTGCTTCATAGTACACGTTTCCTGAATTATACAGTAATATTCTGTATCATTACAGTGATACAGGGCCGGATTAAGAGCAACATGGGCCTGGGGCTATAAATGATCATTGGGCCTAATTTGAGAGACAGAGGAGGTGTGATCAGTCTATGTGGGTGTGGCCAGAACCATGTCTCTCTCCCCAGCACTCTCTCTACTTCTGCTCCTCTCTTTCCGCTCTCTATTGCTGGCCATGCCTGTATAGTGTGCAGCCCAGCAGTGCATTGTGCAGTGAGAGAGGACTGCTGCAGCAACCTCCTCTTTCTCACTGCTTGTATGCTCTGCTGTACAGGCGCAGCCAATGGTAGTGGGCAGAGCAGTGGCGGCGATCGTAGACCTGGGCCCACACCGAGTCTCTCCGTCTGGCCTGGGTAAATAGAACATATTGCCCCCTCTCTGCGCCACTGTGTATGGATCAATTTTATCTAATTTCTCACCTACGTGTGTAAGCAAATAAGACACTATATCCTCACAACGATTACCAAATACAAAATGTGGGCAGCAATAGTATTACTTTTTTATCTTTAATCCTTCACTTTATTAGCTTTACCATAAAAATGTCACCGTCAGAATAAATAATATTGAAACTGTTGGGGACACTTGAGGAGAGGGTAGAAACCTCTATTCTTGCCGATTCATTTTATTTATTTGTCATATCTATCTATCTATCTATCTATCTATCTATCTATCTATCTATCTATCTATCTATCTATCTATCTATCTATCTATCTTATACTTCTGTCTTGTCTGTCTTTCTATTGTAATAAATAGGTTATACCTTTTGTTTTCATTTAACTTATTCCAGAAACAGGAAGGAATCAGTAAAATCAGTTTAGAAATTATTTTTTTAAAATCAGAAACTGTACCTTTGTGCTGGTCAGTAGGTGCTGACATCACAGGAAGAGCGGCAGTTCCTTGCTTTGGGGTGTCAGTCCTCGGAGTCCGAGGGAACACATTGGAAGACAAAGTAAATTTGCCCATCATCTTGTCTCGCTGCTTATCAAACGATAAACATTCAGCGACTGAGCACTACATGGACTGTTCTCTCCTTAGTGACACAGCATTGTGACATCACTCCATCCAGATACTAAACAGGCAACAAGTCCTACCATCTACTGGCAAGACTTTTATGAAAATAGTGTTAATTAGCAATAACCTTTTAACTTTGTTTAGATTGTATTTTCTAAATGTAAATAAAATAATATAAATCTACAACTAAAGGTGCCATATACTAGACGATATTATGAGCGATTTGGCCATTTCCAATTAATCGGAACTACAAATCGTATATAATAGTGCAGATCGTTCAGTGTCTGATAACGATCACAGTGAGCGGTTTCTCTGCATTGACAAAATTGAATAAAAGTAAAGTGATTGGACTTCCGGTTCCGGCTTGATGCTGTGAGGTGTGCTCTCAGCATCGCTCCGTGCATCGAGACACCACCTAGCTTTTAAAAGCCGTTTGTCACGATCCGGGTATCTGGACGCCATTTCTTACCCATCAGATGCCTCCTAAGGCTGGCTCAGCGCTCCAGGACCGGATCCCATCTGTTATCCTGATGTTTACATTCCTGTATCCTCTCCTGTCACTCTGAGACGCTGTCACAGTAAACGCCATATTACACCTGGCATGGCGTCTCCCGCGGCCTCCGCCGCCGTCCCTGAGCTTCTGCATGCAGAGTGTCTGAGTGGCGATTACGTCAGCCGCGGCCTCCGCTGTGTCCGCGTGGTTGGATGTGCACCTGTCAGCTTGGCGCCTCCTGTCTCCGGTGGCCGGCGCCGCCATTACTGTTTTCATTACCACATGGATTACAAACCAAACTTCCCTCCAAGTGTCTGCATGGGCGCAGCCATCTTGGATTCTGTCAGATGATCATTTCCACCAATCTGTTCTCAGTATTGATAATCTGCATAATTGCCTAGCCAATCCCTTCCTTGCTGCAGGTATAAATACACTGTGCCTGAGCAAGGAAGGCGTCAGTGCTTTGGTTGTCAAACCTAGTTCCTGTTTGTCTCTCTCCTGTGATTGTCTTCCAGGTTCCAGCTCCTGTCTCAAGACTTCCACCATAGAGACCCGCACCAGCATTCCACCTGCGGTGTAGCCTGACTCTCCGATCCATTTTGGATTCATCTGTTTCCAGCTACAACATTACCTGCTTCCAGCCCAGCTTCCAGCAGAGTACAGCTTCTCTTAAAGGGCCGGTGTCCTTTCTACAGTTTACCACTCTCCACCGGTATTATAATTTCACCGCTCTCAAACTCCTAACTTCAGCTCATATTTCATCGCTCCCAAGTTCATTTATTATTTAACTGGTTCCAGCCAGTATCCACTCCGTGCCAACAACAGTCTGGTTCCAGCCAGTATCCACAGCAGCCGTTTTATCTTCAGCAGCCCAGCTTTTCCTGGAACACCAGCTGGTACAATCCTGGGTTATCTCCATTGCTACAGTCGGGCCTGGTAAGGACTTTCCATCTAGAAGATTATAAGAACTATCTCACACTACCAGTGCCCTGTGGCTCCTGCCATCCTGTAGTTCCCAGGAACTGTATTTATTCTTTGCTGACTTTTATGTTTCTTTTACTGCTACTGTGATGCATGGAGTTTGTCATAAATAAACATCATTGACTTTTATTCAAGTTGTCGTGGTCACGCCTTCGGGCGGTTCTTCTTCATGTTACTTACATGTCCAGGGGTCTGATACAACCTCCCAGGTTCCGGTACATCTCAGCCCCTACAACTGAGGCTGCCTCCCGTCAGCTCAGGCCCTCAGTTGTGACAGTAAGCACTGACCTAATGAATCCAGCCGGAGACCAGGATCAAGCGGCCAGGCCGATGCAAGAACTGGCAGCCCGACTAGAACATCAGGAGGCTGCACAGGGCCACATCATCCGCTGTCTCCAGGATCTCTCTACTCGGCTGGATGGGATTCAGACAACTCTCCGTGGATCAGGCGCGTCTGGTGCGTCAACCACAGTGACTCCAGCTATAACCCCACCCACCTTACCCATTTCTGCTCCACGTCTTCATCTTCCAACGCCAGCAAAATTTGACGGATCTCCAAGATTCTGCAGGGGATTTCTCAACCAGTGTGAGATTCAGTTTGAGCTACAACCTGGCAATTTTCCCAGTGACCGTACAAAAATTGCCTACATTATTTCTCTTCTCAGTGGCTCAGCCCTTGATTGGGCATCACCGTTATGGGAGAGGTCCGACACCCTGCTATCTTCTTACACTACATTCGCCTCAACATTCAGGCGCATCTTCGACGAGCCAGGCCGGGTAACCTCAGCTTCATCTGAGATTCTCCGTTTACGCCAGGGGTCATGTACTGTAGGACAATATCTGATACAGTTCCAGATCCTGGCATCCGAACTGGCATGGAACGACGAGGCCCTGTATGCTGCATTCTGGCATGGCTTATCTGAGCGTATTAAAGATGAGTTAGCTACCAGAGACTTACCCTCTAAGTTAGATGAGCTAATCTCACTCTGCACGAAAGTTGATTTACGTTTCAGAGAGAGAGCAACTGAGCGTGGAAGATCATCTGCTCCAAAATCTTCTGCTCCTCCTCCTCGCCAACTGTCACCAACTAAAGATGAGCCCATGCAAATTGGCCGTTCCCGTTTAACTCCTGCTGAGCGCCGAAGATGTCTCTCCGAGTCTCTCTGTCTTTATTGTGCAGCTCCGTCTCACACCATTAATGCCTGTCCCAAACGTCCGGGAAACTCCAAATCCTAGCTCGCCAAGGAGAGGGCCGGCTAGGAGTAATGATCTCCTCTCCATCTCCTCAAGATTGCAATCTCCCAGTCTCGCTTCAAGTTGCTCAACGTTATCGGAACGTCATTGCCCTCCTTGATTCCGGAGCAGCTGGGAACTTTATTACCGAAGCCTATGTTAAACGGTGGTCCCTACCCACCGAGAGACTTCCTTCGTCCATTTCTTTAACTGCCGTGGATGGCAGCAAAATTTTTGATGCAGTTATTTCTTTAAGGACTCTACCAGTTCGTCTGAGAGTGGGAGTTCTTCATTCCGAACTTATTTCTTTTTTAGTGATTCCAAGAGCCACACATCCTGTGGTCCTGGGCCTTCCATGGCTCCGTCTTCACAATCCTACAATTGATTGGACGACTACGCAAATCCTGGCATGGGGTTCCTCCTGTGCTGAGACATGTTTGTTTAAAGTATTGCCTGTCTGTTCTTCCTCCCCCAGGTCGTCTGATGTTCCACCTCCTCCATATCAAGATTTCACGGATGTGTTCAGTAAAGCTTCTGCTGATATCCTTCCTCCTCATAGAGAATGGGACTGCCCGATTGATCTCGTTCCAGGGAAGGTTCCACCTCGAGGCCGAACTTATCCGTTGTCTCTGCCTGAGACGCATTCTATGGAGGAATACATTAAAGAGAACCTAGCAAAGGGGTTCATTCGACCTTCTTCTTCTCCAGCCGGCGCTGGCTTCTTTTTTGTAAAGAAGAAAGATGGTGGTCTGCGGCCGTGCATCGACTACAGAGGTTTGAACGACATTACCATCAAGAACCGTTATCCTTTACCCCTGATTACTGAGCTCTTTGACAGAGTTAGCGGAGCTACCATCTTTACAAAGCTGGACTTGAGAGGTGCGTACAATCTCATCCGGATCCGTGAGGGTGACGAGTGGAAGACCGCCTTTAACACCCGTGACGGACATTATGAGTACCTCGTCATGCCCTTCGGATTGAGCAATGCTCCAGCTGTCTTCCAGCATTTTGTCAATGAGATCTTTTGAGACATTCTATACCGTCATGTCGTGGTCTATTTAGACGATATCCTCATTTTTGCCAACGATTTAGAGGAACATCGTTTTTGGGTTAAAGAGGTTCTGTCCCGTCTCCGTGTCAATCATCTCTATTGCAAATTAGAGAAATGCGTCTTTGAAGTCAAGTCCATTCCGTTTCTAGGGTACATTGTGTCCGGTTCCGGACTAGAGATGGATCCTGAGAAACTACAAGCAATCCAAAATTGGCCGGTACCCTTAACCCTCAAAGGGGTCCAGAGGTTCTTGGGGTTCGCCAACTATTACCGAAAGTTTATACGAGACTTTTCCACCATTGTGGCGCCTATTACTGCTTTCACTAAGAAGGGTGCTAACCCGTCCAAGTGGTCTGAAGAAGCCATGCAAGCATTTCATCTTTTAAAACAAAGGTTCATCTCTGCGCCTGTTCTGAAACAGCCTGACATCGACTCTCCTTTCATCTTAGAGGTGGATGCCTCCTCCGTTGGAGTAGGAGCGGTGTTATCTCAGAGGGCTAAAGATGGTCATTTACACCCTTGCAGTTTCTTCTCCCGGAAGTTCTCCCCAGCTGAGCGCAACTATGCCATTGGCGACCAGGAGTTGCTAGCCATCAAGCTCGCTCTAGAAGAGTGGAGGTATCTGTTGGAGGGAGCTTCTCATTCAATCACCATACTTACAGACCACAAGAACCTTTTATATCTGAAAGGCGCACAATGTCTCAACCCTCGTCAGGCCAGATGGGCACTTTTCTTTTCCAGGTTCGACTTTAAACTCCAGTTCTGTCCGGGCTCTCAGAATCGCAAGGCCGATGCCCTTTCCCGCTCATGGGAGCAAGAAAATGAGTCAGAGTCTTCAGACAAGCATCCTATTATAAATCCGTTGGCATTCTCCACGGTAGGGATGGACTCTACGCCCCCATCAGGGAAAAGTTTTGTGAAACCGATGCTAAGGAAGAAGCTCATGCATTGGGCCCATGCTTCCCGTTTTGCCGGACATACAGGTATCCAAAAAACCCTGGAGTTTATCTCTAGGTCCTATTGGTGGCCAACTCTGAAAAAGGACGTCTTGGAGTTTATTGCATCTTGCCCAAAGTGTGCTCAACATAAGGTATCCCGCCAGTCGCCTGCGGGGCAACTGGTTCCACTATCTGTTCCCCGTCGACCTTGGACCCATTTGTCAATGGATTTTATTACAGATTTACCCATGTGCAACAAGTTCAATACCATCTGGGTGGTAGTTGACCGGTTCACCAAGATGGCACACTTCATTCCTCTCACCGGTCTTCCGTCAGCTTCCAAGTTGGCTCAAGTATTCATACAAGAGATCTTCCGATTCCACGGTCTTCCTGAAGAAATTATCTCAGATCGAGGAGTTCAATTCACAGCCAAATTCTGGCGAAGTTTATGTCAAGTCCTCCAAGTCAAGCTAAAGTTTTCCACGGCTTACCATCCTCAGACCAATGGTCAAACCGAGAGGGTGAATCAGGACTTGGAGGCCTTCCTCCGCATCTATGTGTCCTCCTCTCAAGATGACTGGGTTCAATTACTTCCCTGGGCCGAGTTCTGTCATAACAACCAGTATCATTCTTCATCTGCTTCAACACCATTCTTCACTAACTTTGGATTCCACCCTAAAGTCCCTGAGTTCCAACCGCTTCCAGCAACTTCTGTTCCCGCAGTGGATATCACCTTGCATCAGTTTGCCAATATCTGGAAGAGCGTACGATCAGCTCTGCTCAAGGCATCGTTCAGGTACAAGAAGTTTGCGGATAAGAAGCGTCAAGCAGTTCCTGCTCTCAAGGTGGGTGATCGGGTATGGTTATCCACAAAGAATTTGAGGTTAAGAGTTCCCAGTATGAAGTTTGCACCTCGCTATATCGGTCCTTTCAAGATTGAACAAGTCATCAATCCTGTTGCTTACAGACTCTAGTTGCCTCCCTTCTTAAAAATACCCAGGACATTCCATGTTTCCCTGTTGAAACCGCTGATCTTGAATCGGTTTCATTCCTCACTTCCTCCAACTCCGAAAGTCCAAACTCAACGAGGCGTTGAGTATGAAGTAGCCAAGATCCTGGACTCACGTCACCGTTACGGTCAACTACAATATCTTATTGACTGGAAGGGTTATGGCCCTGAGGAACGTTCATGGACCAATGCTTCTGATGTCCATGCTCCTGCCTTGGTCCGGAGATTCCATTCCAAGTTTCCTCAAAAGCCAAAGAAATGTCCTGGGGCCTCTCCTAAAGGGGGGGGGGTGCTGTCACGATCCGGGTATCTGGACGCCATTTCTTACCCATCAGATGCCTCCTAAGGCTGGCTCAGCGCTCCAGGACCGGATCCCATCTGTTATCCTGATGTTTACATTCCTGTATCCTCTCCTGTCACTCTGAGACGCTGTCACAGTAAACGCCATATTACACCTGGCATGGCGTCTCCCGCGGCCTCCGCCGCCGTCCCTGAGCTTCTGCATGCAGAGTGTCTGAGTGGCGATTACGTCAGCCGCGGCCTCCGCTGTGTCCGCGTGGTTGGATGTGCACCTGTCAGCTTGGCGCCTCCTGTCTCCGGTGGCCGGCGCCGCTATTACTGTTTTCATTACCACATGGATTACAAACCAAACTTCCCTCCGCGCAGACATCTTGGATTCTGTCAGCTGATCATTTCCACCAATCTGTTCTCAGTATTGATAATCTGCATAATTGCCTAGCCAATCCCTTCCTTGCTGCAGGTATAAATACACTGTGCCTGAGCAAGGAAGGCGTCAGTGCTTTGGTTGTCAAACCTAGTTCCTGTTTGTCTCTCTCCTGTGATTGTCTTCCAGGTTCCAGCTCCTGTCTCAAGACTTCCACCATAGAGACCCGCACCAGCATTCCACCTGCGGTGTAGCCTGACTCTCCGATCCATTTTGGATTCATCTGTTTCCAGCTACAACATTACCTGCTTCCAGCCCAGCTTCCAGCAGAGTACAGCTTCTCTTAAAGGGCCGGTGTCCTTTCTACAGTTTACCACTCTCCACCGGTATTATAATTTCACCGCTCTCAAACTCCTAACTTCAGCTCATATTTCATCGCTCCCAAGTTCATTTATTATTTAACTGGTTCCAGCCAGTATCCACTCCGTGCCAACAACAGTCTGGTTCCAGCCAGTATCCACAGCAGCCGTTTTATCTTCAGCAGCCCAGCTTTTCCTGGAACACCAGCTGGTACAATCCTGGGTTATCTCCATTGCTACAGTCGGGCCTGGTAAGGACTTTCCATCTAGAAGATTATAAGAACTATCTCACACTACCAGTGCCCTGTGGCTCCTGCCACCCTGTAGTTCCCAGGAACTGTATTTATTCTTTGCTGACTTTTATGTTTCTTTTACTGCTACTGTGATGCATGGAGTTTGTCATAAATAAACATCATTGACTTTTATTCAAGTTGTCGTGGTCACGCCTTCGGGCGGTTCTTCTTCATGTTACTTACATGTCCAGGGGTCTGATACAACCTCCCAGGTTCCGGTACATCTCAGCCCCTACAACTGAGGCTGCCTCCCGTCAGCTCAGGCCCTCAGTTGTGACACCGTTTTCACGGCTTCCACTGAGACCCTCTCACTGCACCACTAGCAGCCGAAGCATTATGGAGAAATACCTGGCCTCCGGGGCCGCACCGAAGCCCTCTGCTCTCCCGCAGCCGTCCAGACAGGAGAAGAACGCGCCAGTCCCAATATGGCGCCGAGTAACAGCACCCCGCCGGCGTCTCCCGCGGCTAAGAAAACTGCCACTGAATTATTTCAGAAGGACTCTCCTCAGGTCAGTCGCTCATCGGACGCCCCTATCACACATTCTGATCTGGCCACTGCAATTACAAACACCATGGGCCCCTTGCTGTCTAAAGCTGTAGCTGACATTACACAGCAGCTGCAGCATCTCACTCACAAGGTGTCTGTGCATGATAATCAGATTGGTGTTTTAAGCCACGATATGGCGTCAGCCCAGTGCTCCATTCTCCGCTTACAAAAAGAGAATCATCAATTATGGAACCGTCTAGAGGACGCAGAAAATCGCTCGCGGCGGAACAATATTAGATTAGTGGGTCTGCCTGAGTCTATTAAAGGAGCTGAGTTAGTTACATTCGTACAGACCACCCTACCATCCCTTTTAAATTAGGGATGAGCGGGTTCGGTTCCTCGGAATCCGAACCCGCCCGAACTTAATGTTTTTTTACACGGGGCCGAGCGACTCGGATCTTCCCGCCTTGCTCGGTTAACCCGAGCGCGCCCGAACGTCATCATCCCGCTGTCGGATTCTCGCGAGGCTCGGATTCTATCGCGAGACTCGGATTCTATATAAGGAGCCGCGCGTCGCCGCCATTTTCACACGTGCATTGAGATTCATAGGGAGAGGACGTGGCTGGCGTCCTCTCCGTTTATAGAGAAGAGAGTGAGACAGTAGAGAGAGACACAGTAGTAATTTTGGGGAGTATTAGGAGGAGTACTAGTTACTTGCTGAAGTGATAGATAGTGTGACTGTATATTATCTGACTTGTGGGGGAGACACTGACAGTGGGGAGCAGTTAGAGTCTGAGAGCAGGACTCAGGAGTACATATAACGTACAGTGCACACTTTTGCTGCCAGAGTGCCACACTGCCATTGTGACCACACTGACCACCAGTATAATATATATTGTGATTGTCTGCTTAGGAGTACTACTTGCAAGTTGCTGATAGTGTGACCAGTGACCTGACCACCAGTCACCACCAGTTTAATATATATATATATATATATATATAATTGTATATAATATATATATAATATTGTATACCACCTACCCGTGTTTTTTTTTTTTTCTTTCTTCTTTATACATACTACTATAGTAGCTTACTGTAGCAGTCTGCGGTGCTGCTGAGCTGACAGTGTCCAGCAGGTCCGTCATCAGTCATTACATAATAAATATATCTACCTGTCCGGCTGCAGTACTAGTGTGATATAATATATATTGATTTCATCTCATTATCATCCAGTCTATATTAGCAGCAGACACAGTACGGTAGTCCACGGCTGTAGCTACCTCTGTGTCGGCAGTCGCTCGTCCATCCATAATTGTATACCACCTACCCGTGTTTTTTTTTTCTTTCTTTCTTCTTTATACATACTACTATAGTAGCTTACTGTAGCAGTCTGCGGTGCTGCTGAGCTGACAGTGTCCAGCAGGTCCGTCATCAGTCATTACATAATAAATATACCTACCTGTCCGGCTGCAGTACTAGTGATATTATGTATATATATATTGATTTCATCTCATTATCATCCAGTCTATATTAGCAGCAGACACAGTACGGTAGTCCACGGCTGTAGCTACCTCTGTGTCGGCAGTCGCTCGTCCATCCATAATTGTATACCACCTACCCGTGGTTTTTTTTTTCTTTCTTCTTTATACATACTACTATAGTAGCTTACTGTAGCAGTCTGCGGTGCTGCTGAGCTGACAGTGTCCAGCAGGTCCGTCATCAGTCATTACATAATAAATATATCTACCTGTCCGGCTGCAGTACTAGTGTGATATAATATATATTGATTTCATCTCATTATCATCCAGTCTATATTAGCAGCAGACACAGTACGGTAGTCCACGGCTGTAGCTACCTCTGTGTCGGCAGTCGCTCGTCCATCCATAATTGTATACCACCTACCCGTGTTTTTTTTTTTCTTTCTTCTTTATACATACTACTATAGTAGCTTACTGTAGCAGTCTGCGGTGCTGCTGAGCTGACAGTGTCCAGCAGGTCCGTCATCAGTCATTACATAATAAATATATATACCTGTCCGGCTGCAGTACTAGTGATATTATATATATATATATATATATATATATATTAATTTCATCTCCTTATCATCCAGTCTATATTAGCAGCAGACACAGTACGGTAGTCCACGGCTGTAGCTACCTCTGTGTCGGCAGTCGCTCGTCCATCCATAAGTATACTAGTATCCATCCATCTCCATTGTTTACCTGAGGTGCCTTTTAGTTGTGCCTATTAAAATATGGAGAACAAAAATGTTGAGGTTCCAAAATTAGGGAAAGATCAAGATCCACTTCCACCTCGTGCTGAAGCTGCTGCCACTAGTCATGGCCGAGACGATGAAATGCCAGCAATGTCGTCTGCCAAGGCCGATGCCCAATGTCATAGTACAGAGCATGTAAAATCCAAAACACCAAATATCAGTAAAAAAAGGACTCCAAAATCTAAAATAAAATTGTCGGAGGAGAAGCGTAAACTTGCCAATATGCCATTTACCACACGGAGTGGCAAGGAACGGCTGAGGCCCTGGCCTATGTTCATGGCTAGTGGTTCAGCTTCACATGAGGATGGAAGCACTCAGCCTCTCGCTAGAAAACTGAAAAGACTCAAGCTGGCAAAAGCACCGCAAAGAACTGTGCGTTCTTCGAAATCCCAAATCCACAAGGAGAGTCCAATTGTGTCGGTTGCGATGCCTGACCTTCCCAACACTGGACGTGAAGAGCATGCGCCTTCCACCATTTGCACGCCCCCTGCAAGTGCTGGAAGGAGCACCCGCAGTCCAGTTCCTGATAGTCAGATTGAAGATGTCAGTGTTGAAGTACACCAGGATGAGGAGGATATGGGTGTTGCTGGCGCTGGGGAGGAAATTGACCAGGAGGATTCTGATGGTGAGGTGGTTTGTTTAAGTCAGGCACCCGGGGAGACACCTGTTGTCCGTGGGAGGAATAGGGCCGTTGACATGCCTGGTGAAAATACCAAAAAAATCAGCTCTTCGGTGTGGAAGTATTTCACCAGAAATGCGGACAACATTTGTCAAGCCGTGTGTTGCCTTTGTCAAGCTGTAATAAGTAGGGGTAAGGACGTTAACCACCTCGGAACATCCTCCCTTATACGTCACCTGCAGCGCATTCATAATAAGTCAGTGACAAGTTCAAAAACTTTGGGCGACAGCGGAAGCAGTCCACTGACCAGTAAATCCCTTCCTCTTGTAACCAAGCTCACGCAAACCACCCCACCAACTCCCTCAGTGTCAATTTCCTCCTTCCCCAGGAATGCCAATAGTCCTGCATGCCATGTCACTGGCAATTCTGACGAGTCCTCTCCTGCCTGGGATTCCTCCGATGCATCCTTGCGTGTAACGCCTACTGCTGCTGGCGCTGCTGTTGTTGCTGCTGGGAGTCGATGGTCATCCCAGAGGGGAAGTCGTAAGCCCACTTTTACTACTTCCACCAAGCAATTGACTGTCCAACAGTCCTTTGCGAGGAAGATGAAATATCACAGCAGTCATCCTGTTGCAAAGCGGATAACTGAGGCCTTGACAACTATGTTGGTGTTAGACATGCGTCCGGTATCCGCCGTTAGTTCACAGGGAACTAGACAATTTCTTGAGGCAGTGTGCCCCCGTTACCAAATACCATCTAGGTTCCACTTCTCTAGGCAGGCGATACCGAGAATGTACACAGACGTCAGAAAAAGACTCACCGGTGTCCTAAAAAATGCAGTTGTACCCAATGTCCACTTAACCCCGGCCTTTTAATTATTGGTCTCTATTCATATAATTAATATTACGTGGTGGTGTTGTCGGCAGGAGCACTATGTCGAAACTCCACAGTACTAGTGCTTAATGTTATTCACAATTTGTTTACCGGATTTCGGTCTGTATTATACAGACGTCATTCATTGTCTGTTTTGGTTTGCCTTTATTTTGCTTTGTTTCACCTATGTCCCTCCTCCTCCTCTCCCCACTCCATGTAGATATGCATGTACTAATTTCTTGCTTGTTGGTTGCTCTCTGTTATTCATTATTACTAAGCTTTATATTCTGAATGACTGAAATCACAATAGGTTCCCTTAACGTTGGGGGTATAAATTCTCCGCAGAAGCAACGTAAAATTCTTCACTATTTGAACAAACAAAATATAGATGTTATCTTCCTACAAGAATCACACCTTACTCATATAGAAACGCTTAAACTTCAAATGCTTCAGTGGTCCTTGATTGCGGACGCACCATTTACCTCCAAAGCACGCGGAGTAGTCATACTTGCTAAACGTAATATACAAGTTGTGGTAACACGAATCGATGCAGACCCTGCTGGTAGGGTCCTCCTTGTCGAACTCACTTTATATAATATCCCATACACCTTTTGCAATGTATACGCACCCAACGCTTATAGCAAGGCATTTTTCCAACAGTTGATTTCCAAACTTATTCCTCATGCCCATAATAACCTGGTAATGTGTGGGGATTTAAACTTGATCACTTCTCCCCATTTGGACCGCTCATACTCCTCTGGAGCTCCTCTTCACCTCCCCAAACTAGGTATCTCGCACCTATGTTCGTCCCTAACTTTAGTAGATATTTGGAGAGCCCTACACCCTACGGACAAAAATTATACTTGCCTTTCCGCTGCACACGGTACTCTGTCACGTATTGATTACACCTTTATCTCTCACCAATTATTTCCAAACATCACGGACTCGGATATTGAATCAATAGCGATTTCCGACCATGCCTTGATTTGGTTCTCATTACTCATACGGCCTATACACAAAACACCCCCCCAATGGAGATTCCCATCTCACTTGATGACGTCCTCTAAATTTGGTGATATGTTGGATGCTGCCTGGGATACTTACTCTCATATTAATGAGTCTCATGGAGAATCTGACCCGTCCCTCTTTTGGCTAGCCTCTAAGGCGGTCTTACGTGGGGAAATTCTCTCTTATACCTCAGCACTTAAAAGAAAATATGCACAATCCTATATATCTGCTCAACAAGCCCTTACAAATGCGTACCAGTCCTATACTCTTACTCCATCCCCTGCTAATAAACACGTTTATCTCACACAAAAACTGCACTTTAATGAACTACTATCATCTATGGGAGATAAATACAAATTTAAAATTGACTATAAATTCCATAAATTTGGCAATAAAACGGGCAAAATGCTCACGAATCTCTTAAAAGGCACTTTTACTCCCATGACAGTACATCCGTTATTGACGGCTGAAGGAACACTTACCACTGATCCTCAACAAATATCAGATATAATGAAAATATATTATGAAAAACTGTATTCTCCCCTCTCTGCCTTATCTGCCTGCCTTTCACTACTCAATCCCCTTCTCCAACTTGGGAATTCCCAGACCTCCCACAATTTCCGGCAGATGATTTTCCCTCCTTGATGTCCCCGATTACTTGTGAAGAAGTTCAACAGGCGATTTCTAAGTTAAAACCCTCCAAAGCCCCTGGTCCCGATGGATTATCAGGAGAATTCTATAAACACCTAGCCCCAAGAATAGCCACATATCTGACTGCTTTCTATAATCATATAATAGGCACTAATACGATTCCCCTTCATTTTAATTCGGCCATTATCAAGGTACTCCCAAAACAAGGTAAAGATCTTTCTAACCCCGCATCATATCGTCCCATTTCCCTCCTAAATTTAGATTACAAAATTTTAACAAAAATTCTGGCCGACAGATTGAAGTTCTCTCTGCCACAAGTCATACACCCTGATCAAACTGGTTTCATTTGTGGACGTCACTCTGTTCGGAATGTTAGACGGGCTACTATTCAACATTTGATGGTTACTGACACTCGAGACTCCCCCCACAATGTAGTTTTAACTTTAGATGCAGAAAAGGCCTTCGATCTCATAACATGGCCTCATTTATTTCTGACTTTAGAGAAATTCGGTTATCCTTCTACATTTATTTTACTACTAAAAACCTTATATACCTCCCCGAAATCCCAACTTATATGTAATGGTTACTCTTCTACTCCGTTCACCATATATAAAGGTACAAGGCAGGGATGCCCACTCTCCCCCTTGCTGTTCGCATTGGCAATTGAACCCCGTAATTCTCCACTTATTGATGGTGTTCGAATTGGCGATGTTGTTCTGAAGACGGCTCTTTTCGCCGACGATATGTTACTATTTCTGTCCCGACCTGATACCACAATCCCCAATGTAATGTCTCTGATACATTCTTTCGGGAGTGTGGCGGGCTTCAGGATTAACATTGCCAAGTCTGAACTACTTACTTTATCTAGCCCTCGATCGACCAACCCTCCTTCTTCCTCAACGCAATCCCACTTTACTAAAGTTGACAGTATTAAATATCTGGGTGTTCATATTCCCTCTAACCTCTCTTCCTTATATAAATTAAATTTTTCCCCAATTCTTACAAAAATCTCGACCCTATATGAGGCCTGGATGAACCTACCCCTTTCCCTCCTTGGCCGTCTAGCAATTGTTAAGAGTATTATTTTCCCGAAGATTTTCTATGCCCTGCAAATGCTCCCTATTGGACTCTCGAAATCAGACTTTTCCAAATTTGATAATCTCACTTCTCGCTTCTTATGGAAGCAACAACGCTCTAGAATTGCTCTAGATAAACTTCAATCCCCTCGCTCCAAAGGAGGAATGAATGCTCCCAATCTCCATAGATATTTTCTTTCCGTACAATTCAGGGTTATTAATGATTGGTTATTGAATTCTTCTACTTACACTGACCTAGCATTGGATTGCGCCATCTTCTCTCCATTTGCTCCTAGTGCCTTGCGTCACTCTAAACAAGGAGACATTCCACCCACCATCCTACAGAACATATTGTTTCATGATGTTTATTTGGCATGGAAGTCCATTAACAAAAAATTACTCAGAAACCACCTTTCATCTCCTTATGTCCCCCTGTGGGGAAACCCCTCATTTCCTCCCTCACTGACAAATGCTGAGTATCTGAATTGGAAACAGAAAGGTCTGTTTTTAGCTTCGCAAATCTTTGACCCAGGAGGCCTTCTGCTCCCCTATTCAGAACTAAAACTTACATATCAACTATCTGATCGGACCTTCTTTATGTACTTACAATCCAGACACTATGCATTATCCCTGACTCCCTCCACGCGCTTTATCCTTTCCACAGATCCTCTAAACAGTTTAATTAGGGCTTTAAAATCTATGCCATACCATACTAAAATGCTTTATTCTCTTCTTTCCCCTACCATTGCATCATTGGCATGGTCTAAGCTTCTGAAAGCATGGCAATCTGATATAGGAACAATACACACCTCCGCTGATGTTGTTAATCATTTCGAAACAACACTGAAACATTTGAAATCCTCATATTTACAAGAGGTACATTTAAAAACTTTACACAGAGCATATGTTTCTCCATTTCAGAGGGCCCGCATGTTCCCTGAAAATGATGGCTCCTGTTTGAAATGCTGTGCCTCTAAGGCAGATTTTTTCCACTGTATGTGGAGTTGTGGGAAGATTAAACGCTTTTGGTGCAAATTACTTAATTACATAAACTCTTTGTTCAATCTCCACCTCCTTCCGAATCCTTCTGCTTGTCTTTTAGCTGATTTTAAGGATTGGGCCCTGGGTACCCGTAAATCATCCATTTTGCCTTTACTATCGATTATAGTCACAGTAGCCAAGAAAATTATTTTAGTTCATTGGATATCCAAGACTACTCCATCCATATTGGAAGTTAGACAAAAATTACTTCAATTAATGTATTTTGATAGGAGGGATACCTTTCCAGATTTAAACAAAAATGTAGAGAAATTTCATTCGAAATGGGAACCTTTTATCTCTTCCTTAGATCTCTCCACTCAAAATACCATTATGGCGATTTTCGAGAACACGGAATGGCAACTCTTACGTAACCTCACTTAGGCACAGTCACGTGATCTAGTTCTTTAATCCCCTGACGGGTACTACTCAATATGATAATACGTTTGGTTTTGGTCTAGATTCAGATCCAACAGAGAGCTTTCTAAATGATAATTACCTGATGTCGCGAATATCTACCTCCCCTATCCCCCTTCAAACCCCCCCCCCCCCCACATCCTGGTTTGTAGTTTTACTCTGGTGATATTTTATCTTTTATTAGCTTTTACTCTTATTTTTGTTATGCACACCAGTGCCTGCAGGAAAGTACTGGTGTCAGGACTGTTATGCACTCCAGTGCCTGCAGGAATGTACTGGTGTTTGAACTGTTATGCAAAACAAATGGACTCACAGACAGACTAGGGAATATGACATAACGTACACAGAAGGTGGTAGGGTAACAAAATACACACAACGTGAACAGAGAAGCCCAGAGGCTAAGGAACTGGGTATCTCCCTTGTATTAGAACTGCTCAGATGTGAAAAGCAAGATGTTGTGTTTTAATACATAGAAAACCCGAAATGCTGTTGCTAAGGGCAACAGCAAAACCCTAAAGGGTTACCAACGGGTGTGGCAGTAAACTCCTTGGTCAGAGATGGAATGATAGACACAAGGAGATTCTCCACAATCCTAATTCTCACTTGCAGTGCACAGGTTCGGTTTACTGCCACTAAACTGACCCCTGACACCTAGCACAGTGAGACAGGATTAGACAGGCAAGTCTTAGAATACAGCCGCAAACTTGCTAAGTTCACAGAGTAGTAACAGAACCCCAGCAAGCTAAACGACTGACTCCAGTCTTACTGCTAGGTCTGGATTGGCAGAGTGTAATACCAAATACCCAGGCCTATTTGCAGTAAGCAACAAACAAATACAAAGCTACACAGTACTGGCTAACTTTCAGAAACTGACTAACCAACAAAGATTCAGCAGCATCTGCTTACCCTGAAAAGAGGCCTTATAAAGCAGGTGCTGTCCATGCCCCACTCAGACCTCACAGACTGTGAGCACAAAAACCAGCACCGGATCCCCTGCCATGCACAGAGCCTATAACCACTGCACAGCAAAAGACCCGAACCGGAGTATCAGCTGCGCTCAGGTTACTCCGCTAGCACTTGTCTCCCGGTTGCCATGACGACGTGGCAGCACAGGGCAGGAGACCCTAACAGTACCCCCCCTCTGACGAGGGGTCAAAGAACCCCTACCACCGGGTTTATCGGGGAACTGCGAGAAGAAAGAGCGTATCAGTCTGGGGGCATGAAGATCACAACTGCGCACCCACGACCGCTCCTCCGGGCCATACCCCTTCCAGTGCACCAAAAATGACAGCCGACCCCGAACCACCTTGGAGTCAAGAATCCTTTCAACAACAAACTCCCTCTGGCCACGTATCAGAAGAGGGGAAGGTCTTCCACTGGAAGAAGGATTACTAATCGCCCGTTTTAAAAGGGAACAATGAAATGTTTTATTGATACCCAAAGAACGGGGCAGATCTAACTGAAATGCCACCGGATTGATAACCCTGGTGATCTTATAAGGGCCGATGAACCGGGGGCCTAACTTATGAGATGGCTGTCTCAACTTCAAATTCTTGGTAGACAACCAGACGAAGTCTCCTAATTTGAAGCTGCAGGGTCTTTTCCGCTTATCAAAAACCCTTTTGGTCACTAATGACACAGACACAAGGGCTTTCTTCACTTTCCGCCAAATACCTCTAAGGACCGAAACCACAGAGGAACCACCAGGCGTGGAGTCCAGGGGGTCAAAAGAATTGGCCTTAGGATGATGCCCATACACACAAAGGAAGGGAGAGATCCCTGTAGCAGAGTGAGCCGCGTTGTTATAGGCAAACTCCGCCATGGACAGATGAGCAACCCAGTCAGTCTGACACTTGGAGACATAACACCTGAGGAACTGCTCCAAGGACTGGTTCACCCTTTCAGTCTGCCCATTAGACTGCGGATGGTAGCCCGACGACAAGCTGACAGAAATCTGGAGATCGGAACAAAATGCCCTCCAGAATTTGGCCACAAACTGGGATCCGCGGTCAGAGACCTCATCAAGTGGCAACCCGTGGAGACGCACAACATGCAGCATAAATAATTCAGACAGGCGTCTGGCCGATGGCAGCCCAACCAGTGGAACGAAGTGCGCCATCTTCGAAAACCTGTCAACGACAACCCAGATGGCTGTCATCCCCGAGGATTTGGGCAAGTCCACCACAAAATCCATTGAAATGTGGGTCCATGGCTTAGATGGGATAGAGAGTGGATGTAGTGGGCCAACAGGAACCCCTCTAGGAGTCTTATTTCGGGCACAGATGTCACATGCCCGAACCCACTGATCCACATCCTTAGCCACCGAGGGCCACCACACCGCCCTAGATAGCAACTCCCGAGTTCTGGCAATACCCGGGTGACCTGCAGACTTCTTGGCATGGAATTCCAGGAACACTCGCTGTCTTAACCTAGGAGGCACAAACAAAAGACCTACCGGAAGGTCTGGAGGAGCCTGCTCCTGTGCTCTAAGGACTAATGATAAGAGGTCCTGGGTAATGCCCACTTTAATACATGATGGGGAAACAATGGGCAACGGCTCCTCGGTGGTCTCCTGGATTGGAGCAAAACTCCGCGAGAGCGCATCAGCCTTGATGTTTTTTGACCCAGGGCGATATGTTATCAAAAAATTAAAGCGAGCAAAAAACAAAGCCCATCGTGCCTGCCTGGCATTGAGACGCTTCGCTGACTCTAAATATGCCAGATTCTTATGGTCAGTGAGAATTTGTCAGGTCCGGGTGTTTTTGTGAATCCGTTAACCTGGAACCAACCACAGGTGTAGGTGCTGGGGTATGAAGAAAACAGGGAGGACGAAGGAAGTTCCGTTTCATATATTTATTAAAGTAACAATTCAGTAAGGAGTTAAATGACTAGTTGTTAATCATCATTATACTGAAGTATTGCAGGAATGACAGAAATAATATGCAAGAGAAAACTCAGAAATAAATAAAAGAAATGTTCATGGAAACATATGCAAAAACAAGCTAAAGAATAAATGTTGAATTGTCCAAATATAAACAGGCTTTGATGCTGAACTGCAGATTGTGTTTAACTGGTTAATGCAGACATGGAGAATTAACTGTAAGAATTTGCAATGGAGTTTTAAGAGTTAACTGAGAGACTGTGAAGAATTATCCTTGTAATGACAACATAGAAAATAAAAGTACTGAATTGGGTTACTTGCGGGTTCCGGAGATCACTGTGAAACTGTAGTAGATGGCAAGGTGATGAATGGGTTAAATGCAGAGTTGAACAAACGAACAGCTGAGGGAATTGGAATCCTCCAGACTTTGTATGATAGGCAGACAGACAAGGTAACCTCATGCAGGACACTGGGAATCCAAGTATTTCCAATAGGTATGCAATTGACTGATAGCACAATGGAGAGCCGGTAGATCTTTGGCAGTGAAGGCTGCAAACGGACCTCTGGGAACGGAGGCGATATCTGGACCACGGGAATCACACAGGAATGCACGGAGAGAGTTCAGAGCTAGAGCACAGCTTTGATACAACAAAGCACTGGCCCAGAGTGACATAATCCCAGCCTACTTAAAGGCAGCACAAGCACGGGATTGGCTTACACCTGCCCACAGGTGTTTTCACAAGTGCTCAGTATTAGCTATTTGGTCTCCAACATGGCCACCTCCTATACAGCAGACACACCGCAGTGCCTTAGGCCATTTGGTCCCCACACTCACAGTTCCCAGACTCTGCATTACCTGTGCCATTGATCACGCCGTGTCCCCACACGGGCGCACAGCACCGCGAGCAACCGCACTGGCAACGGATGAACCCCAGAACCCGCAAAGGTGAGAGACCGGTTCGTGACAGTACCCCCTCTTCTACGGGTGGTCTCCGAACACCTTTGAACCTTGTCAGGATTTTTGGAGAAGTATTTCTGTACCAGTCTTGGAGCATGAACATCTTCAGAGAAAACCCAGGATCTCTCCTCCGGACCGTAACCCTTCCAGTCGACCAGAAACTGTAAACGTCCATATCGGGAACGTGAGTCCACAATCTCTTTAACTTCAAATTCCTCATTCTGCAAAGAGTGAACTTTAGGAGATTTGGACTGGGTAGTACGGAACTTATTGAGAATCAAAGGCTTCAGTAAAGATGTATGAAAGGCGTTAGGAATTCTCAAAGACGGTGGCAGCTTGACTTTGTATGACACAGGGTTGAGTACCTTTACAATGGGAAATGGACCAATAAACCTGGGAGCAAATTTCTTAGAAGGAACTTTGAACTTGAGATTGCGCGTAGAAATCCAAACTTGGTCTCCCACTTTGTAATTCGGTACAGCTTTACGTTTTCTATCTGCAAAAGATTTATAACGAGCGGAAGTTTTGACCAAGGACTTACGTACACAACTCCAGATGCTAGATAGACGTTGAAGCTCTTGATCTGCCGCTGGGACCTCTAGGGCTGGCAATGGATGAAACTCTGGCACACGAGGATGAAAGCCGAAGTTAATATAAAAGGGCGTAGATTCTGAAGATGAATGGAAGAGATTATTATGAGCAAATTCTGCCAATGGAAGGTAGTCAACCCAGTCATCCTGTGAGGACGATATATATAGCCGGAGAAATGTTTCAAGGTCTTGGTTGACTCTCTCAGTCTGTCCATCTGTCTGAGGATGATATGCAGAAGAAAAGTTCAACTTGACATTTAAAGATGAACAAAGCGACCTCCAAAACTTGGCCACAAACTGTGTTCCCCGATCAGAGATAATTTCTCGAGGAAGGCCATGCAACTTGAAGATTTCAGAGATGAACAATCTGGCTAGTAAAGGGGCTGATGGTAACCCAGTTAATGAAATGAAATGTGCCATTTTCGAAAATCGATCCACTATCACCCAAATGGTATTTCGCCCTTTTGATGGAGGTAGATCGGTCACGAAATCCATTGAGATATGAGTCCATGGTTGTTTGGGTATGGATAGTGGATGTAGTAGACCTGGTGGAGAACTTCTTGGACTCTTATGTTGGGCACATTTAGGACATGCTGCTATAAACTCTTGGACATCGGCTTTGAGACGTGGCCACCAATAAGACTGTTGAATAAATTTGAGAGTCTTTAGAACCCCAGGATGACCCATGAAGGAAGAGGAGTGAGCCCAGGTAAGCAGCCGTTTTCGAAGACTTGTGGCGACAAAGGTCTTGCCAGGCGGAGGAACTGGAGAGGTTCGAGTCATTAAAAAGGACGTAGGATTCACAATGGCTTGATTCGTGGTAGCATCGTTTAATTCAGAAGAAGCAAAGGACCGGGAAAGGGCATCTGCCTTTTTGTTCTGAGACCCTGGACGATAGGTGAGTTTGAAATCAAATCGTGAGAAGAAAAGCGCCCATCGAGCTTGTCGTGGATTCAAACACTGAGCTGACTGCAGATACAGAAGATTCTTATGATCAGTATAAACTGTAATGCGATGTTGAGCTCCTTCTAGAAGGTATCTCCACTCCTCAAATGCCAACTTGATGGCAAGTAACTCTTGCTCACCGATTGCATAATTACGTTCTGCCGGGAGGAACTTACGGGAGAAATATCCACAGGGATGGACCTTTTTATCTTCAAAGACTTGTGACAACACAGCTCCTACTGCTTCTGTAGATGCATCCACCTCTAGTAGAAAGGGACGATTCAAATCAGGCTGTCGAAGAATGGGGGCTGACACAAAGGCTTGCTTTAAATCAGAGAAGGCTTTGATTGCTTCAGAAGACCAGTTCGTAGGATTTGCTCCCTTGCGAGTTAGGGCTGTGATAGGAGCAGCTAACGTAGAATAATTCTTGATGAATCTCCTATAGAAATTCGCAAAGCCAAGAAATCGCTGAATCCCCTTGAGAGTTGAAGGAGTGGACCAATCTCGGATAGCTTGTACCTTACCTGGATCCATACATAGCTCTGATCCAGAAATGATGTAACCAAGGAACGGTATGGAAGATACTTCAAAAGTGCACTTCTCTAACTTACAGTAAAGTTGATTTTTCCTCAGACGTGTCAGAACCTCTTTAACTTGGTGACGGTGAGACTTTAGATCCTTAGAGAATATTAGGATATCATCCAGGTACACTACTAGACACTTGTAGAGAAGATCACGAAAAAGTTCATTCACATAGCTTTGAAAAACTGCAGGTGCATTACAAAGACCAAAGGGCATTACGAGGTATTCGTAATGCCCATCCCGGGTATTAAAAGCAGTCTTCCACTCGTCCCCTGCACGGATGCGGATTAAATTGTAGGCCCCTCGGAGATCCAGTTTTGTAAACACAGTAGCTCCCTTTACCCGGTCAAATAATTCTGGAATTAAGGGTAATGGATACTTGTTTTTCACAGTGATCTCATTGAGTCCACGGTAATCTATGCATGGTCGTAACCCACCGTCCTTCTTTTTAACGAAAAAGAATCCGGCTCCTGCAGGTGAAGAAGATGGTCTGATAAATCCTTTGATTAGATTTTCCTGTATATAGTCAGACATAGCTTGCGTCTCTGGGATGGATAGCGGATAAATTCGTCCCCTAGGAGGGGTTTTGCCTGGAACCAGGACGATTGGGCAGTCCCATTCGCGGTGAGGAGGTAGAGAGTCTGCTGCTTGTTTACTGAAAACATCTGCAAAAGATTGATACACCGGAGGTAGGTCGGGAAGGCTAATTGACCGGAGAGGTACAATGGAGGCTAAACAGTCCTTGGTACAAGATTTACCCCACGAAAGGACTTCCATGGTTTGCCAATTGAGTTGAGGATTATGTTTCTGCAGCCAAGGTAAACCAAGTATCACATCTTGAGAGGCTTTGGGAATCACGTAGAAGGAGAGGTATTCGGAATGGAGCACACCAACTTTCATCTTGAGACATACGGTTCGATGAGTAATTATACCATCTGGAATTCGACTTCCATCCACTGCTGTAACGGCAACTGCTGCTTCCAGAGGCATGGTTTGAACTTTAGACCGCATGACAAAGGCTGAGGAGATGAAGTTCTCGGCTGCCCCGGAATCTAGGAGAGCTGAAACTTTCACTGTAGAACTTGGAACTTCTAATTGAATAGACAAGGTCGGCTCTTTCCCAGAACGTGGTTCTAAAGTAACTCCTAGCTTAAGCTCCCTTGAATAAGCTAGGAGCGAGAGTTTTCCAGGCCGGAGTTTGCAGGATTTAACTAAATGTTCGGAGGACCCACAGTACATGCAGAGGTTACCCTGTCGACGATGAAGTCGTTCCTCCTCTGTGAGGCGAGAGCGCCTAATCTGCATAGGTTCTTCTGTTGTTACCGGCGACTGTGATGAAGAATCTTGTCGAGGCCTAGGATGATAACGTGGACTAGATCGCTCTGTCCTGGATTTCTCTAAAGATCGCTCCCTGTAGCGTAGGTCAAGTTTGTTACAGAGAGAAATCAATTCATCCAGTGTAGTAGGCACATCCCGGATGGTTAAATCATCCTTGATTTTCTCTGAAAGTCCATTCCAAAACGCGGCGATCAGGGCCTCCTCATTCCAATTTAACTCTGAAGACAGCGTACGAAACTGAATAATATATTGACTGACAGGACGTAAACCTTGACGCAGACGGAGAATCTCTAAAGATGCTGAGGTGGTTCTGCCTGGTTCGTCAAAGATTCTCCGGAAGGATGATACGAACTCCTTGTAATTAGAGAGGATAGGATCACCTCTTTCCCATAATGGAGATGCCCACTCCAGAGCCTGACCGGAGAGGAGGGCAATAATATATGCGACCTTAGAACGAGCTGATGGGAAACTGGCGGACAACAGTTCAAACTGGATCTCGCATTGATTCAGGAATCCTCTGCAAAGTTTTGGGGTTCCGTCAAACTTACTTGGAGAGGGTAACTGCAAACAGGACGTAGGTAGCGTCTCAGGAGAAGCTGTAGTGGTAACTGGGACAACTGGAGTTGAAATCTGGACTAGAGGCGTTTTAATAGCTGTATGAAGAATCTCTAAACGGTCTGCCATAGTTTGCATAAACTGTACTATTTGTGTCTGTATAGACTCCTGGTTTTCCAGACGGGAAAGGATATCTGATGTAGCACCGCCTCCTGCGAATTGGTCACTTGACGGATCCATGTGGCCAGTGCTTACTGTCAGGTCCGGGTGTTTTTGTGAATCCGTTAACCTGGAACCAACCACAGGTGTAGGTGCTGGGGTATGAAGAAAACAGGGAGGACGAAGGAAGTTCCGTTTCATATATTTATTAAAGTAACAATTCAGTAAGGAGTTAAATGACTAGTTGTTAATCATCATTATACTGAAGTATTGCAGGAATGACAGAAATAATATGCAAGAGAAAACTCAGAAATAAATAAAAGAAATGTTCATGGAAACATATGCAAAAACAAGCTGAAGAATAAATGTTGAATTGTCCAAATATAAACAGGCTTTGATGCTGAACTGCAGATTGTGTTTAACTGGTTAATGCAGACATGGAGAATTAACTGTAAGAATTTGCAATGGAGTTTTAAGAGTTAACTGAGAGACTGTGAAGAATTATCCTTGTAATGACAACATAGAAAATAAAAGTACTGAATTGGGTTACTTGCGGGTTCCGGAGATCACTGTGAAACTGTAGTAGATGGCAAGGTGATGAATGGGTTAAATGCAGAGTTGAACAAACGAACAGCTGAGGGAATTGGAATCCTCCAGACTTTGTATGATAGGCAGACAGACAAGGTAACCTCATGCAGGACACTGGGAATCCAAGTATTTCCAATAGGTATGCAATTGACTGATAGCACAATGGAGAGCCGGTAGATCTTTGGCAGTGAAGGCTGCAAACGGACCTCTGGGAACGGAGGCGATATCTGGACCACGGGAATCACACAGGAATGCACGGAGAGAGTTCAGAGCTAGAGCACAGCTTTGATACAACAAAGCACTGGCCCAGAGTGACATAATCCCAGCCTACTTAAAGGCAGCACAAGCACGGGATTGGCTTACACCTGCCCACAGGTGTTTTCACAAGTGCTCAGTATTAGCTATTTGGTCTCCAACATGGCCTCCTCCTATACAGCAGACACACCGCAGTGCCTTAGGCCATTTGGTCCCCGCACTCACAGTTCCCAGACTCTGCATTACCTGTGCCATTGATCACGCCGTGTCCCCACACGGGCGCACAGCACCGCGAGCAACCGCACTGGCAACGGATGAACCCCAGAACCCGCAAAGGTGAGAGACCGGTTCGTGACAGAATTGAGACCACAAACTTAGCCCCCTCAAGCCAGTGTCTCCACTCCTCGAGTGCATCCTTAATAGCCAACAATTCCCGGTTACCCACGTCATAATTCATCTCGGCAGGCGAAAATTTACGGGAAAAGTAAGCACAGGGATGAAGGCGATTATCTGACACTCCCATCTGAGAAAGCACTGCCCCAATACCCATCTCAGAGGCATCCACCTCCACCACAAAAGGACGCTCTGGATCTGGGTGTCGCAGCACCTTGGCCGAAACAAATGCCCTTTTGAGACGGGCAAAAGCCGCTTTAGCCTCACAAGACCAGTGAGCAACATCCGCCCCTTTCTTAGTGAGTGCCACCAAGGGCGCCACTATAGACGAAAATCCAGCGATAAATCGTCTATAAAAATTCGCAAAGCCCAGGAAACGCTGAAGCGCCTTCAAACTAGTGGGCTGCACCCAATCCAGGACTGCCTGTACCTTGGAACCCTCCATTTGGAAACCTTCTGGGGAGATAATATATCCTAGAAATGCGATTTGCTGAACTTCAAATTCGCACTTCTCCAGCTTCGCCCCAAGCCGGTGGTCTCTGAGTTTCTGGAGGACTAAGCGTACATGCTTCCGATGTTCCTCCAGGGAATGGGAGAAGATTAGGATGTCATCTAAGTATACAACTAAGAATCTATCCAAATATTCCCTGAGCACATCATTCATGAAATCCTGGAAGACTGCCGGGGCATTACAGAGCCCAAAAGGCATCACCAAATATTCATAATGCCCCGAGTGGGTATTAAAGGCAGTCTTCCATTCATCCCCCTCTCTTATTCGGATTAGATTGTACGCACCGCGTAGGTCAATCTTAGAAAAAATGGTGGCAGTACGAAGCTGGTCAAACAAGACCGAAATGAGAGGCAGTGGGTATGAGTTTTTAATCGTGATACGGTTCAATTCCCTGAAGTCGATGCAGGGTCGCAACGAACCGTCCTTTTTACCCACGAAGAAGAACCCCGACCCAACTGGAGACTGTGAAGGTCTGATAAATCCCTTAGCCAAGTTCTCCTGAATGTACTCTGCCATAGCCTGAGTCTCAGGACGTGACAGGGAGTACAACCTGCTCTTGGGAAGCTTAGCATTTGGCAACAAATCAATGGCACAGTCATAGGAGCGATGGGGAGGTAGTACCTCTGCAACTTTTTTGGAGAACACGTCCGCAAAATCTGCATAACACCCTGGCAATCCTGGCAAACTTAGCTGCGAGAACCTGACTGGAAGGATCAAGCAACTCCTGAAACAATCAGTACTCCAACTAAGAATCTCCCCAGAGACCCAGTCAAATTGAGGATTGTGGGCCCTTAACCAGGGTAACCCCAACACCAATGGGGCAAAAGTACAGACAGTCACATAAAAGGACAATTTTTCAGAGTGTGTGGCTCCAATAAACAAAGAAATCTGGCTAGTGCAAGAGGTAATTTTACCTTGGGATAATGGTTCCCCGTTTAACCCACAAATCTCAATTTCCGATGCCAAGGGTACTAAGGGAACAGAGTGTTTCAGGGCGAATTGGCGGTCCATAAAAACCCCGTCGGCCCCACTGTCCACAAAGGCCTCAGTCTTGACAGTTTGACCGAGGATCTTCAAGGTCACCGGAATGATAAAAGTCTTCTTGGGAAATTCTGACTTCTGGCCTGACAGGATATTTCCCATCACCCTCAGGCCCTGAAGTTTTCCGGCTTTTCTGGGCATGATACTACCACATGACCTTTATTCCCACAGTACAAACACAACCCCTGCTGTCTCCTCCGCATCTTCTCACGCGAGGAGAGGCGGGTAGCCCCAATCTGCATAGGCTCCTCGGAAAATTCCTCAGAGTCTGAGGTTCCCTTGGGAAGGAAGGAAATCTCAGTCTCCCTTTCAAGCCTACGCTCTCTCAGCCGTCTATCCACCCGGATGGATAACTGCATGAGCTGATCCAAGCTATCAGGCAAGGGATGTTGTACCAGTTGGTCCTTTATCTGGTTAGAAAGACCTCTTCGGTACTGGTGTCTCAGGGCTGGGTCATTCCACTGGGTATCATGGGCCAACCTCCGAAACTCCGTACAGTAAACCTCAACTGGCCTTCGCCCTTGCTTAAGGATCGAAATCTGAGCCTCGGCTGAGGCCGTCTTGTCAGGGTCATCATACAACATGCCCAGTGCCGTAAAAAAAGCATCAACACTTTTAAGCGACGGACAGTCAGGCTGCAACCCATATGCCCAGACCTGTGGGTCTCCTTGTAGCAAGGAAATCACTATGCCCACCCGCTGAATCTCCGACCCAGAAGACTGAGGCCTAAGCCGGAAGTATAGCTTGCAGCTCTCCTTGAAACAAAAGAACTGCGAGCGATCTCCAGAAAAACGATCCGGGAGATTTACTTTCGGCTCCTTAACCCCTGCAGGTGCTGCTGCTGCGGGAGCTCCGCCAGCAGCCTGGGAGGTGTGCATTTTAATGGACAAATCATTACATTTTTGAGTCAGGACCTGCACCTGATCAACCACCTGTTGCAACGTATTTTGAGGGGTATGCTCCATATTCCCACAAAATTTCAACAGGAGTATTGGGCTGCTGAATATGTTATGCACACCAGTGCCTGCAGGAAAGTACTGGTGTCAGGACTGTTATGCACTCCAGTGCCTGCAGGAATGTACTGGTGTTTGAACTGTTATGCAAAACAAATGGACTCACAGACAGACTAGGGAATATGACATAACGTACACAGAAGGTGGTAGGGTAACAAAATACACACAACGTGAACAGAGAAGCCCAGAGGCTAAGGAACTGGGTATCTCCCTTGTATTAGAACTGCTCAGATGTGAAAAGCAAGATGTTGTGTTTTAATACATAGAAAACCCGAAATGCTGTTGCTAAGGGCAACAGCAAAACCCTAAAGGGTTACCAACGGGTGTGGCAGTAAACTCCTTGGTCAGAGATGGAATGATAGACACAAGGAGATTCTCCACAATCCTAATTCTCACTTGCAGTGCACAGGTTCGGTTTACTGCCACTAAACTGACCCCTGACACCTAGCACAGTGAGACAGGATTAGACAGGCAAGTCTTAGAATACAGCCGCAAACTTGCTAAGTTCACAGAGTAGTAACAGAACCCCAGCAAGCTAAACGACTGACTCCAGTCTTACTGCTAGGTCTGGATTGGCAGAGTGTAATACCAAATCCCCAGGCCTATTTGCAGTAAGCAACAAACAAATACAAAGCTACACAGTACTGGCTAACTTTCAGAAACTGACTAACCAACAAAGATTCAGCAGCATCTGCTTACCCTGAAAAGAGGCCTTATAAAGCAGGTGCTGTCCACGCCCCACTCAGACCTCACAGACTGTGAGCACAAAAACCAGCACCGGATCCCCTGCCATGCACAGAGCCTATAACCACTGCACAGCAAAAGACCCGAACCGGAGTATCAGCTGCGCTCAGGTTACTCCGCTAGCACTTGTCTCCCGGTTGCCATGACGACGTGGCAGCACAGGGCAGGAGACCCTAACAATTTTGCCTTATTTTATTTTATTTTATTTTTCTATGTGTTTTCTGGAATGGGAAAAACGATGTGGGCTTCTCTAACTAAGCTCAGTTAGATATAGTTATTCATAAAGGTACATGTTTCCGAAATTATTACATGTTCACTAATTCTCCTACGGATGATGAGTTCATTCTGGTCAAATATCCCTTTCACATAGAAAGGGTTCTGTCATATATTGATGGATATGTTTAGTTACTTTATTTTTCTTTCTTTTGCCTTTGACTCCCTTAGGTGGGAACTACATTTATTCTCTGACAGAACTTTTATATTGTTATACCTATTTACTTGTAATGCCTTCATCGGTGTACCCTTTGTAATTGCATACACTGTCATGCCGATTTTCTTAAAAATAATAAAGAAATCGTTGTTTAAAAAAAAGTAAAGTGATTGTGTTATCTGATCACTTGTACTGATGAGTTGGAAGCAAACACATTGACTTAAAGTTCAATTCGACACTTTGTCCAAAAATCCATGCGTCTGAGGTGAGATCGGAATGTACAGATGTGTCCTTATACACTGTAGTTTCAGTAGCGCCAAACAGACCCTCTCGGAGTGCCAGGTGACTTGGCCGCGCCAAACATATTTATCACTCCAAGTTCATTTGTGCTTCATCTTCGATGTTAAAGGTCCAAACTGGCTCCATACATTAATTGCGGGCAAAAGCCAAAAATATATGTAGCATACCCTCCAACATTTTACACATAAAAATCGGTACAAATTCGAAAAAGGGTGTGGCCACAGGTAAATAGTGCGTGGTCACGCCCCCTTTCCCTATACTTTCAATGGAAGTTTAGAGAGCCAAAAATCGGTACAGACCATAAAAAACGGTACTGTACCTATTAAAAAGGTACAGTTGAAGGGTATGATGTAGCCTCCTGTAAATTATTATGTGGTCTGAGGTAAATGGGTGGACAGATCACCTCCTCTCTGACACTTGTCTCTGCCCTGTCCATGGGGTCCACACACCTGCAGGTTGTACATTGAGTCTTACAAGTGTGGTCACAGGCTTTGTTACTTGATGATGTAGTGTTGCATAATGGATCTGAATAAGTTATACACCAGACTTTCTCTATTTAAGCGTATATTCTCTTTATACAGTATATGGGATTCCTCCAGCTCATTTCGTGGCTACAAAACGACAAAGCCGCCCGATGGTGTTAGAGATGATCCAATACTGTGTCCTAGGATGTAGCTCAGATTAGTAATGCATGCAGAAAGCCTCCTGCTGAATTATCATATTAGAGCTATTGCTGCTGCTTCTATATAAACAACTGCTATAGCAACTCCAACCCATAGTTGCCTACCCTCCCGCAATCTGCAGGAGACTCCCGATTTTTGGTGGAGTCTCACGCTGCCCCAGAAAGTTAAATAAACCCCCCAGATTCCACACTGCCCTGTCGTGCAGTGAAGGGGGAGGGGCATAATGAGAGTACATCACTGTGATGTTAGTGTATTAGAATGCTTAATATTTGTAGACACTCCCTTACTGATCTGTGTAAGCCTGAATCTTCAGTGATGGTCCCTTGGACGAGGGGTATGCTGGGAAGTGGTGGTCCAGTGTGCAGTGTGCCTGGAGTTGGAGGGAATAAACAGCACAGCAGTGAACTCACATGTCTCTGTGTCCTGATCACTGGATTTACAAACGTATGAACAAAACATGGTGTCAGAAGAAGTTTAACTTGGACTGCTAGTGCTCTCAGAGTGTGAAAGAATCTTGCAGAAGTCTGTGGCTGTGATACTCTGTGTCTGCAAAACCTGCAGTGTGCTCCTATCTTCAAACAGTGAGTAACCATGGATAAACTAGCTCCTCCAACCGGCATGCTGATATCTGGTAACTTGTATGAAAACTGGAAAAGATTTAAGCAATGGTTTAATATATATCTTGCTGCATGTGGAGCTGATTCAGAGACTGACAAAACTAAGGCATCCATTTTCCTCCATGTGATAGGAGAGGATGTGCTGGACATTTATAATAGTTTTCAGTTTGCTGAGGGGCAGAATATGGTGCTATCTTCTATAATGCAAAAATTTGAAGACTACTTTGTGACAAGGAAAAATGTGACATATGAAAGATATAAGTTTTTCACATGTTATCAGAAGTCTGTAGATAGATTTGATCAGTATGTTACAGAGCTGCAATCACTCAGTAAAACCTGTGAGTTTGGTGATTTAAAGGATTCACTGATTAGAGATCGTATTGTCTGTGGAATACCTGATAATGGACTTAAGAGAGAGATTGCTGAGAGAGCAAGACCTAACATTAGAAAAGGCAGTGACTATGTGTAGATCTGCAGAAATAACTAGATTTCAAGCCAACAAGTTACACAAGGAAGCTGATGTGCATGTAGTGCAGAAAACAGAGCCATGCAAACCTCCATTCGCAAGAATGAAGCAGTCTAAGCCACAGTCTAATAAGGAAATGTATAGTAGATGTGGAAATGCTCACAATCCTAAAATGTGCCTTGCTTATGGTAAAACCTGCATGAAATGTGGTAGACTTAATCACTTTGCCAAATGCTGTAAAATTAAAAGTAAAACAACCAAAGTGCATGCTGTTAAACAAACAGATGAATTCTTTGTGGATTGCATTGAACTTTGCAGCGCAGATAAGAAAGAATGGATTGTCCCTTTAACTATGAACGAGATTGTCATTTCCTTTAAGCTTGATACTGGCGCGCAGGTGAATTTAATATTGTTTCAAGACTATAAGACTTTTAGAGTAAAACCTAAAATTCATCCAGTCAAAGTGAAAGTTACAGGGTACACTGGGGAGGAAATTCCTGTGAAAGGTACATGCTTAGTGACACTGAAATATAAGGGACAACAGTTTAAAACATCTCTACTGATTGTGGATAAAAATGTGCAACCGATTCTAGGATTAAGTTCCTGTGAGAAACTAGCTTGCTAAAGAAAGTTTTTATGGTGACATCACAAGTAGAAGATGACTGCAAATCGATGTTTACAGAATACAGAGACTTGTTTGAAGGTCTAGGTTGTTTGCCTGGAGAGCATAAAATAAATATAGACACGCAAGTTTCTTCAGTGATACACCCCTGTAGAAAAGTGCCATTTGCGCTTAGAGAGAAACTGAAACAAGAGTTAAATCGCATGGAAGCCTTGGGTGTGATACAGAACGTTGATGAGCCTACTGAATGGGTAAGCTCCTTAGTAATTGTTGAAAAGAAAAATGGACAACTCTGAATATGTCTAGACCCCAGAGATTTAAACAAAGCTATTAAACGAGAACATTTCAAACTACTAACCAGAGATGAAATCATGTCGCAATTTGTGGGAGCAAAATGGTTCAGTAAATTGGACGCGTCTTCAGGATTCTGGCAAATGAAGCTAGATGAGGCCAGCTCAAAGCTTTGTACATTTAATACACCAGAAGGTCGATACAGATTTCTTCGACTACCATATGGAATATTGTCTGCTCCAGAAGTATATCACAAAAAGATACACATGATTTTTTAACATGTTCCAGGTGTTGAAACAATGATGGATGACATTATTGTCTGGGGATCTACAAAGGAAGAACATGATTCTAGATTGAGACAAGTAATGGAACTTGTCAAGAAAGTGAATCTAAAGCTAAACAAGGACAAATGTGAATTTGGCGTGAATATACTTACCTTTATGGGTGACGTGGTCTCGGATCAAGGTCTAAAACCAGACCCAAGGAAAATATCAGCCATAGTGAACATGGAACGTCCTAACAACAAAGACGATGTCAGAAGATTCCTAGGAATGATTACTTACTTAGGAAAGTTTATTTCTCAACTCTCTGAACGAACAGCCTCTCTTAAGCTAGCCATACATCAGACCAACTTTTCTCCAACACTCCAAACTTCCAACCATCCAACTTGTCTGTTCAACTAAAACAGTGCCCCATACATCTCACCAACTTTTTACCAGTGCTCCACACATCTAACCAACTTTTCATCAGACCAACCAACCTTCCAACTTCTGTCCAACTTGTGATGTCACCGAAGTAGGCGGACAGTGCCTGCCTACAGTTCTTCAGTTTTGTTTTGTTTTTTTTTTCATTTCAAAACATGCAGAATTGTCTTTTTTTCAGTGAAACTGGGCTTTTCTTTCACCACCATACATTTATTAGATTTACTTGTTTTTATACTGAACTGTGGATATACCAGCATGGTTGGGCTGCCAAGGCAAATTATATATATATATATATATAGAAATAGCAGAAATGGCGGCACTCCACAGACTTCAAGTAGATTAAAACAGCTTTTACTTTATTGCGTCCTACGCCGTTTCGGGTAACAACCCGTCTTCAGGGACAATCATATACAAATGACAGACATTTACAAACAATATATACCCCCCACCAAGACAATCAATCCATCATTTCACATCACCTGTCCACCGGTGCCGCTGACGCCCAATCCACGTCTCCACACTATAGACGCAGGATAAAGACGTCAGACTTAGGAGCCCGAGGACAGGTGTATCAATTAAGGAGATAATTCAATCATAGAGAAAAACATACATATGTGTCAAACAAAAAACCTCCTATCTGATATAAAAAGAAACAATGAAAAACATATATACCTGGATTATTACAGAAAACTGTATAACATTGTATAGCAACAATCATATTAATAAGCTGCATGGAAGAAGTCCCATAATGATATCCATTATCGAAAAACATTAATGAAGTTATAAGAAACACTGGAGCCCCAGTGTTTCGTTAAGTCCCTTAGGTGCCAAGGTATTTAAGATGAAAATCCATCTGCTCTCTCGCTGCAATAGAATTTTATTGCGGTCTCCCCCCCTATGGGACTGTGGGACATGATCAATGATTATGGCCCGTAAGCTGGAAACATTGTGCTTAGCCGCTAAACAATGCCGTGCTAATGATTGGTCACTAGTTTTTTTCTCATGCGCTTGCTTGATGGCACTACGATGTAATGCCATTCTTTCACGAAATTGTCTCTGGGTCTTGCCCACATAGGCAAGACCACAGGGACACTTTAACATGTATACCACATGTGTAGTGGTGCATGTTACACGATGCCTAATGGTGTAGGATTTGCCAGTGTGTGGATGTGAAAACACCTGGCCAGTTAGCAGTGTATTACAAGTTGAGCACCCAAGGCACCGGTAACAGCCCAATCTAGGTCTTAAAAAATGTGTTTGTTGTTTTTTAGTTAAAGGATATACATCAAGTTTAACGATCCTGTCAGAAATGCTTTTCCCTCTAGTATAACAAGGGAGCAGCCGAGTATCCTTTAAATTTGGCAAATCACTGTCAGTGTTTATTATGGGCCACAGACTCTTAGCTCGTTTTGTAATGGAGTCTGATGTGGTTGTATAACGATTAACCCATGGGATGCGGGAGGCTGTTTTTTTATCTTTACTGCCTGTAGAGACTGGCAAAGACAATAGGGAATCCCTTGACTTCTGTAATACCTTTTGTTTACTCCTAATTAGTTCTTTCTTGGGATATCCCCTTTGTATGAACTTATTGATCATACAATCAATTACTGGTTCCACCTCCTCCTCATTGGACGTGATCCGCTTGGCCCGCAAAAACTGCGAGTAGGGCAGACCCCTCCTCAGAGGTAGAGGGTGGAAGCTGTCATGACACAGTAATGAATTCCTGTCTGTTGGTTTGACAAAAAGTGCAGTTTTTAAATTGCCATCAGAAATCGATATATCCACATCCAAAAAGTGAACCGACAATTCATCCATCACATAAGTAAATTTAATTACACTATTAGTGTCATTATGTGTGTCAATCAGTTGTTGTAATGATTGGGAGGAACTTTGCCAAAAAATCAAAAGATCGTCAATGTACCTTTTGTAAAAAAACAAAGAGGTACCTTTATGACAATCAAACAAATCATCTTCAATTAAGGACATAAAAGCATTAGCGTACGATGGGGCCACCGGGGACCCCATCGCACAGCCTGCTAGCTGTAGATACAAAGAGCCATTAAAAGAAAAATAGTTGCGTGTGAGTACCAACCTTAACAACTGCACAAAAAAGTCTATTGCTGGACCATGGTAAAGAGGATTGTCAGTTATTAATTTTCTAACAGCCTCTACACCTGCATCATGTGGGATACAGGTGTAGAGGCTGGTTACATCAGCACTACACAACACAAGTCCAACAGGAATGTTTGTTAATTTACCCAAATCATTAAGTAATGCTGTAGTATCCCGTAGATGTGAAGACAAACCCTGAATGCAGGGATTTAAATAAATGTCAAGAAAGACAGATACGGGGTAGTACAGCGAATTTCTAGCCGACACAATTGGTCGGCCAGGCGGCTGTGACAGGGACTTGTGTACCTTCGGGAGTGTATAAAATAAAGGGACTGAGGGGCAATCTACCGTCATAGCCTTCAATTGTGCTTCAGAAATAATGCCATTATTCATAGCTGATAATAATAAACCGTCTAGTTCTGTCTTAAATTTAACAGTTGGATCATAGGTTAACAATACATATGTACTTGCGTCACTGAGTTGTCTTCTACATTCATTCATATAGTCCGATAGGTCCTGGACCACAATAGCGCCGCCCTTGTCAGCACTTCGGATTATCAGATCAGTCCGTTTAGATAGATCATTCAATGCCATTAATTCAGGGCCAGTCAGATTATTGTGCTGACACGAAGGGACAGCTGTTTGATAATTATGTTCCATTAGACGTGAAAATGTCCGGACTGATGAATTCCTGGTGACTGGATCAAACCTGGAACGGGGAGCCAATTTCCTTAATTTATCCGGCAATTGATTCGTCATAGATGTATTCTCCTGCATTCCGAAATGTTCTTTCAAATGTAGTGTCCTGTTGAACTTATAAAGTTCCACTTTAGATTGAAAGGGATCTGGTCTTACTGTAGGTACAAAAGTTAACCCCTTCGAAAGGACACTGAGCTCAGAATCGGTAAGCGGTGACGATGATAGATTGAAAACCAGATCCGTCACCGTCGAGGCTGCCACCGTCCGTTGTTGCCTTGTATTCTGCCCCGACCTCCTCGTCCGCGGCCGGGTATTGTATGATGTGGTAAGCCGGCCGTTACCCCTAAAGGGTGTGATGCTGTGGTGTTTTTAGCGGAGGATGGCTGATCAGACTCACTGACTGAAGAGCTAGACGCAGTATTGTCATGAAATCGTCTACGGGGACGCTGTCTCCTAGCATGCTGGTGGACATCACTGTTGGAATTAGTGTTATTTAGCCATGAATAAACACGTCTCTGTTGATAATCAAGCTGTACCTTGTGTAATTTTTCTTTTTTAAACTTAATGAGATCGCGTTTATATTGGTCCATTTGGACCGTTAATTTGTCCAACCAATTAGTACTGGTATCCTGAGATAAAGTAGTACGGTGTATGGTTTCAAAAGAAATTAATTGTTCTTTAACAAGGTTTAGCTCACGAGTGGATTCCTCCACCACCAGAAGTAGCAAGTCCATAGAACATTTATTCAGGATCGCAACCCACCGGCGACAGAAAGGCATACTATACCTCCCTATCGTCGGTGTGTTGCGAATCCTGAATCCTCGCGGTATTTGGTTGTTCCGATAATAGTCTGAAAGACTAATCCCATGGTAAGTAAAGTCACATTCACGTTGTTTGAGCTTTAACCATTGGCGATACAGTTCTTCTGAAGTAGACACAGTTGTATCGTCATCCAGTTTGCGTGTAATTAATATAGCTTGTGCCTCAACATCAGAGAAACTGAACCGCTCTCGGGCATCCTGCTGGGCTAACTCCCATGCTGCATCCATATCTGAACCACCTTCAGCCATAGTGGTTAAATATCAAAAGATGTGTAAATAACTGTAAACTCCAGGTATCACCACAGTGTTATTTACACATCTTTTGATATTTACATGGGAACCCCGGTCACAGCTGTCACAGAAGAGTCTCTTCAGCCAATCAGGAAGCGCCACTCCGTGGCACTCACCTGATTGTCTCCGTGCGCGTCTGAAGTGACAGAAGGCTTGCGGAGGGGGGCCGCGGTGCGGGCGGAGGGAGGCGGGGTGGGGGGTGAATTACCGGTGCGGGAGCCGGTGCGGGCTGGAGCTGGCCCTGGTGGTGGTGAGGGGGAAGGGGTGCCGCGATCTTGGGGGGCAGTGACTGCAGGAGGGGAGCAGAGGTCCCGCGATCGCTGGTGATATGCGGGGAGTGCCGCGATCGTGGATGATATGCGGGGGGTGCCGAGATCGCAGGTGATATGCGGGGGTGCCGCGATCGTGGGTGATGTGCGGGGGTGCCGCGATCGTGGGTGATATGCGGGGGGTGCCGCGATCGCGGGTGGGGTGCGGGGGGTGCCGCGATTGCGGGTAAATTGCGGGGGGTGCCGCGGAGGGGTGCCGCGATTGTGGGTAAACTGCGGGGGGTGCCATGATTGCGGGTAAGTTGCGGGGGGTGCCGCGATTGCGGGTAAGCTGCGGGGGGTGCCGTGATCACGGGTGGGGTGCGGGGGGTGCCGCGATCGCGGGTGGGGTGCGGGTGTGCCGCAACCGCAGGTGGGGTGCCAGTGATCGGGGGTGGCGTGCGTGGGTGCAGCAATCATGGGTGGGGTGCGGGGGATGCCGCGATCGTGGGTGGGGTGCGGGGGGTGCCGCGATTGCGGGTAAGTTGCGGGGGGTGCCGCGATTGCGGGTAAGCTGCGGGGGGTGCCGTGATCACGGGTGGGGTGCGGGGGGTGCCGGGATCGCGGGTGGGGTGCGGGGGTGCCACAACCGCAGGTGGGGTGCCAGTGATCGGGGGTGGCATGCGTGGGTGCAGCAATCATGGGTGGGGTGCGGGGGATGCCGCGATCGTGGGTGGGGTGCGGGGGGTGCCGCAATTGCGGGTAAGTTGCGGGGGGTGCCGCGATTGCGGGTAAGCTGCGGAGGGTGCCGTGATCACGGGTGGGGTGCGGGGGGTGCCGGGATCGCGGGTGGGGTGCGGGGGTGCCGCAACCGCAGGTGGGGTGCCAGTGATCGGGGGTGGCGTGCGTGGGTGCAGCAATCATGGGTGGGGTGCGGGGGGTGCCGCGATCGTGGGGTATCGCGGGAGGGGTGCCACTGCTGGGTGTCCTGTGACAGCGGCAGCAGTGATGTGCTACCGTAGCTGCCCCTGCACCTCCTCCCGCTCCGCCGCCGCCGCTCCACAGGGTCCGCTGTGACCGGGGCAGCCTGGCAGCAGTGATGAACTGCCGCAGGCTGCCCCTGGTCCTCCTCCCGCTCCGCCGCCGCTCCACGGGGACCCGCTGTGACAGGGGCAGCCCGGCAGCAGTGATGAACTGCCGCAGCTGCCCCTGCACCTCCTACCGCTCTGCCGCTGCTCCACGGGGACCCGCTGTGACAGGGGCAGCCCGGCAGCAGTGATGACCTGCCGCAGCTGCCCCTGAACCTCCCGGCTCGTGCTGCCCAGTAGGCAGTGATCGGGAAGAAGTAGGTGGACACTGCTGGTCAGTGTCCACCTGCTTATCGTTCAGTTGGGGGGAAAGTTTCCCCTACACCTGAACGATTAGTTGGGAAAATCAAACAGGTTTGATTTTCCCAACTAGTTGGACAGACCGTTTCTGGCCGTTTTTCAGCGTGTGGGAGCAAACGGCTGATAATCGTTTGCTCCCACACACTGCCAGATTATCGTTCCAACCAGCCAACTAGTTGGCTGGTTGGAACGATATCTTCCTGATGTATGGCCAGCATTAGATGGTTGTTGGACAAAGATAACGAGTGGATGTGGTCACATGAACAAGAAGAAAGTTGGCAAAACTTGAAACAGATCATTACAGAGCAACCAGTGCTAAAATTCTTTGATCCTGTGAAAAGAATAAGAATTTCAGCAGATGCTTCGCAAGTTGGCCTAGGCTCAGTGCTGTTACAAGAACATGAGGATACATGGCAACCAGTAATCTATGCATCAAGAGCACTGACAAGTGCTGAAACAAGGTATGCTCAGATAGAAAAAGAACTTCTAGCGATCACATATGTATGTGAGCGATGTCATCAGTTTGTGTATGGTCAAACATTTACAGTGGAAACTGACCACAAGCCATTCATAGCTATCATGACTAAATCATTACATGACTGTTCCATGAGAATTCAACAACTGCTTATCAGACTACAGAAATATGATGTACACTTGCTGTACTGTCCCGGCAAATACATGTACATTGCTGATACACTTTCTCGTGCTGTGGACAAAAGTAAAGGTTCCAAAAGTCTGATGGATGAAGAGATAGAAGCCTATGTTAATTTGATCGTAGCTTCTCTACCAGTGTCTCTTGCAAGACAATAACAGATTAGGAAAGAAACTGAGACAGATGACACAATGAAAGTGTTGAAAGATATCATTCTGAAAGGTTGGCCAGCAGAAAAACATGCATGCCCGCTGTCTATCCATGATTATTGGATGTACCGCAGTGACCTTCCAGTTGTCGATGGTATTATTTACAAAGGCAACAGGTTTGTCATACCTGCATGACTAAGAAAAACTATGCTGTGCAAGATACATGAAGGCCACTTAGGAGAAGAAAAATGTAAGCGGAGAGCGCGTGAAGTTATGTATTGGCCAAGAATGAACCAAGACATAGCACAGACTACAGCTACATGTGAATTATGTCTTACGTATAGACCGAAACAACAAGTTGAGCCACTGAGTCCTCACGCAGTGCCAGAGAGACCGTACCAGAAAGTTGGCGCAGATTTGTTTGATTGTAATGGGAAAACATACATTGTCATGACTGATTATTACTCTAACTACCCTGAGGTGAAGACACTACATACAACTACTAGTAAAGCCGTAATCAATTGCATGAAGTCAATCTTTGCAAGGCATGGTGTTCCTATGGAAGTGTTCACTGACAATGGTCCTCAGTTTTCCAGTGCTGAATTTAGACAATTTGCTGATGAGTGGGAATTTGTCCATACTACGTCAAGTCCCCACTATCCACGCTCAAATGTGTTGGTGGAAAGTCCAGTAAAAACTGTAAAGAGTCTCATGAAAAAAGCTCAAGAAGGTAAAGAAGATTTATACAAAAGTCTTTTAATCTACCGCAGTACACCTTTACAGAATGGACTTTCTCCTGCACAAATGCTGATGGGAAGGAGGATTAGAGCAAATCTCCCGATACATGATGAACTGCTTAATACACATAACTCAGCGTTGGTCAGACTGAGTAAGGAACGTCAACAGGCGAAACAGAAACTGTTCCATGACAGACGAACAAAACGCTTATCTGATCTAAAATCGGGTGACCAAGTCCGTCTCAGAGATCAACAGAAAGGTATTTGGGTGCAGAAAGGTATTGTGCAAGCAAAAGTAGCACCAAGATCTTATACTATACGTACAGAGCGTGGAACGGAAGTAAGAAGAAATCGGGTGGATTTAAGATCTCAACCTAACCATAATGAAGACAACATGACTGAAGAATACCCTTCATCTGACATGTATGATGATCCTGATAATGGTGAACAAACCACGATTCTAGAAAGGTCCAACATGGTCGATGAAACACAGACTGTGTATGAAAGACCCAAAAGGGAAATACGCAGACCTGAGATACTCATTGAAACGTGTTAGATGATGTCCTTAATATGATGTTGTTAATTGTTGCATTGAAGCGTACAGGGCTTATCTTTAAAGAAAAGAGGATGTGATGTTAGTGTATTAGAATGCTTAATATTTGTAGACACTCCCTTACTGATCTGTGTAAGCCTGAATCTTCAGTGATGGTCCCTGGGACCAGGGGGATGCTGGGAAGTGGGTGGTCCAGTGTGCAGTGTGCCTTGGTTGGAGGGAATAAACAGCACAGCAGTGAACTCACATGTCTCTGTGTCCTGATGACTGGATTTACAAACGTATGAACAAAACAGTCACATGCTTCAGGACCCACACATTGTCAAAAGTCAAAAGCCTCAAGCCCCTGCCATTAAGGGGGTGGAGCTACTCCTCAGAGCGGACCCAGCAGCGTTTTCCTGCCTGCACAGCGCCGAGAGGGAGAATCGGGTCCCTCCACAGCAACTCCAGTTATCTGTAAACGGTACCAGGGGGTTGTAGAAGGGGGGGGGGGGGGGGCGGCGGCTCTGTAATACGACTGTGTTCTAATAAGGTGCACAGTGTCAGCGCTGACAAGGGGTCTCCCTTTGGTAAAAGTGCTGTGTGTGGGTTGGCTCCAATCTCTGTGTCTCTCTTGCCATTCTTGGGGGGAAAACTCTGTCTGCCCTCACCTGTGTGTATGTAGAGTGTTTGGTGGTCTCCTTTAGTTATGTCCAGGGACACTGTGTCATATGCTGCAGAGGATTTGTCCTCCCAGGATGATCCCATTCCATGTAATCAGGATAGCACTGGTTTAGCACAGATACCAGCAAGGGAGCCTGAGTGGTTTTCCTCTATCAAATCTTGGATTTCTCAGATTTCTGACAGGGTTGCAAGTAATGAATCTGCAACCCAGGTATTACAGAGCTTTATGACAGTATGGCCGGTTTCTGGTACCTCTGAACGCTCCGCTATATACCCCCATAAGCGTGCGCTTGTGCATGTCACACAAGATGACACGGATACTGATTCTGACACAATAGGTGGTGATGGGGATGTGTTGCAGGGGTCCACATCTTTTGCAAAGGGGGTGCAATTGATGATAGAGGTTATCAGGGATGTGTTGAATATTAATGATACCACACCTGAACAGGTCATGGGAAAACCCTGAGAAAAAAACTCCAGGTCCCTAAAAGGGTACAGGTGGCGTTTCCTTTCCCTGGGGAGGATAGAAAAAAATGGGAAAACCTGCAGATTGTTGACACATCTGTGTCCAGACTCTCAAAGAAGGTGGTTTTGCCTGTTCCAGGATCTACCACCTTAAAGGAGCCAGCTGATCGAAAGATTGATAACACACTTAAATCAATGTACACTGCTTCAGGGGCCATATTACGTCCCACTATTGCTAGTGCATGGATTGCAAAGGCAATAGTAAAGTGGTCGGCTACCTTACTTGAGGATTTGGATACGATGACTAAGGATGATGTTGCATTATTTTTACGCAATATACATGATTCAGCAGGTTTTATGGTAGAATCCATGAAAGACCTGGGTTCCATGGCTGCGGGAATCTCTTCCATGTTTGGTTCAGCTCGTCGGGGACTGTGGCTGCGCCAGTGGTCAGCCGTAGCGGAATCCAGAAAAAGTGTGGAGTCCCTACCCTATACAGGTCAGGCTCTTTTTGGTAAAGCTTTAGACGCGTGGATATCCACGGCTACAGCGGGTAAGTCTCCATTTCTTCCCTCAGCAGCATCTGCTCCAAAGAAATCCTTCTCTTCATCTGCAACACAGTCCTTTCAGCCTAACAAGCCTAGAAAGGCCAGACCGTCCAATACCTTCTTTAGGGGAGGTCGAGTTAAGTCCAAGAAACCTGCCGCTGCAGGTTCCCAGGAACAAAAGCCTGCTTCAGGTACGCCAAAGTCCTCTGCATGATGGTGGACCGCGCGGCCTGGAGGTGGGGCCGGTGGGAGCGAGACTCAGACACTTCAGTCACGTCTGGGTATCGTCTGGCCTGGATCCCTGGGTGATAGATATTGTATCCCAGGGATACAGGCTGGAATTTCAAAGTCTCCCTCCTCATCGTTTTTTCAAATCAGGCTTACCAGCTCTATTGGCAGACAGCACTGTACTACAAGAAGCTGTCCAAAAGCTGGTGGAGGCACAGGTCATTGTGCCAGTTCCTCCTCCTTCGCAGGCCACAGGTACCAAAATTGGATGGTTCGGTCAGGCCCATTCTGAACCTAAAATCATTGAAACCCTTTCTATAGGAGTTCAAGTTCAAGATGGAGTCTCTCAGGGCGGTGATATCAGGTCTGGAAGAGGGGGAATTCCTGCTATCCCTGGATATCAAGGATGCGTACCTCCACATTCCGATATAGCTGCCGCATCAGGCTTATCTCCGTTTCGCATTGCTGGACTGTCATTTCTGTTTCCAGGCCCTGCCATTCGGCCTCTCCACAGCAGCAAGGGTGTTTACCAAGGTGATGGCAGAGATGATGGTTCTCTTCCGCAAACAAGGGGTGAACATCATTCCATATCTGGACGATCTGCTGATAAAGGCATCGTCCAAGGAGAAGCTGCTGCAGTCCATTGTTCTCACAACACACCTCCTCAAGAGTCATGGTTGGATTCTGAACCTTCCAAAGTCACATTTGGAACCAACCCAGAGGTTGTCCTTTTTGGGAATGATCCTGGACACAGAAGTGCAGAAGGTGAGTGGTGATACAAACTATGGTCCGGGATGTCCTGAAGCCAGCCCAGGTGTCGGTTCATCAATGCATTCGCCTGTTGGGAAAGATGGTGGCCTCTTACGAGGCTCTCCAGTACAGGAGGTTCCACGCTCGGACCTTCCAACTGGACCTTCTGGACAAGTGGTCGGGATCTCATCTCCACATGCACCAGAGAATTTGCCTGTTGCCGAAGGCCAGGATTTCGCTCCTCTGGTGGTTACAATTACCTCACCTTCTGGAGGGCTGCAGGTTCGGGATTCAGGAATGGGTCCTTCTAACCATGAATGCGAACCTTCGGGCCTGGGGAGCAGTCACTCAAGGAGTAACTTTCCAAGGACGGTGGTCAAGCCTGGAAGCCGGCCTGCCCATCAACATCCTGGAACTAAGAGCCGTCTACAACGGTCTTCTTCAGGCGGCCCCTCTTCTAAGAAATCGGGCCATTCAAATGCAGTCGGACAACGTAACAACAGTGGCATACATATACCGACAGGGCGGAACGAAGAGCAGAGCGGCAATGTCAGAGGTGACAAGAATATTCCTCTGGACAGAAAAACACGCGTTGGCGCTGTCAGCCATCTTCATTCCGGGAGTATCAGCTCTTTCAGTGTTCATTTCTCTGAATCCACCTTCTCTTTGCTACCTCTATCAATTGAAGTACCACAAAGCTCAGTTTTAGGCCCTCTGCTTTTCTCAATATATACCACATCTATTGGCAAACTAATCAGATCTTTCAGATTTCAGTATCATCTGTATGCGGTTGATACTCAAATCTACTTATCCTCCCCAGAATTTTCACAATCTGTATTGGTCCGTGTTACTGAATGCCTTTCTGCCATTTCATCTTAGATGTCATCTCGCCACCTCAAACTTAATATTTCCCCTATTAATTCTATATCCACTGGGCAGTAATAGTTACCAACATGATATCTCTATCACTATTGATAACTTGACAATCAAGCCTACCCCTCAAGGTCACTGCCTAGGTGTCATTCTGAACTGTCCTTTGTTCCCCACATTCAATCTGTCTCAAAATCATGTTACATACATCTAAAAAAACATATCCAAAATGCGACCATATCTTGCACAGGCACTGCCTCACTGGTCATAGACCAGTATACTTTACAGTTTTGACTATAAAAATAATTAGAATAATACAGAGAAGATACAGTATTTATAAAATATTCTTTGTATTTTTCATGTAATTTTTATAGTGAAAACTCTGGGAGTATACTGGAGTGTGACAGGAGAGGCTCTGCCTCACCAGACTGCACATCACTGGCTCCTTCCAGATACTGAGTGTATGTAACAGTGAGTACGCCTGTACAAACACACTACTGCTCAATAAACAATACTAACTGTTTTGGGGGGGGGTGGTCCGGGCATCGCAGGCGTGCCCGGACCGTGCGGGGGGCAGGCCGTGGCTGCTGCGTGACATCACACGCAGCCGCCGTGACCCAGGAAACAATGAGTAGCTCCCTGCCAGTGCGCAGGAGCTGTGTTGGTAGGGAGCTACTCCTCAGGTACAAAAGCATGGCCGCCGTGCAATGCTTTTGTACCTGTGCGGGGAGTGCAGAGCCAGACATGCGGGGCAGACTAGCCCTGTGCTGGGCGTCCCTGCGCATGTCTGTGAAACTGATCGTAGATGTGCTAAATTTAGCACATCTACGATCAGATCTGAATTAGGCCCTTTGTTAGATCTGCTGGAGTATGCTTATACTATTTACTCTGCTCATACCATTGCCAAATAGAACACACACATTCAGCAGGATTGGGTCTCCTTATAATCTGATTGGCTGATAAATATGCCCACCCTCCATGTATGGTGTATTTCTTAGTGATGAGCGCCTGAAATTTTTCGGGTTTTGTGTTTTGGTTTTGGGTTCGGTTCCACGGCCGTGTTTTGGGTTCGACCGCGTTTTGGCAAAACTTCACCGAATTTTTTTTGTCGGATTCGGGTGTGTTTTGGATTCGGGTGTTTTTTTCAAAAAACCCTAAAAAACAGCTTAAATCATAGAATTTGGGGGTCATTTTGATCCCATATTATTATTAACCTCAAAAACCATAATTTCCACTCATTTTCAGTCTATTCTGAATACCTCACACCTCACAATATTATTTTTAGTCCTAAAATTTGCACCGAGGTCGCTGGATGACTAAGCTAAGCGACCCTAGTGGCCGACACAAACACCTGGCCCATCTAGGAGTGGCACTGCAGTGTCACGCAGGATGTCCCTTCCAAAAAACCCTCCCCAAACAGCACATGACGCAAAGAAAAAAAGAGGCGCAATGAGGTAGCTGTGTGAGTAAGATTAGCGACCCTAGTGGCCGACACAAACACCGGGCCCATTTAGGAGTGGCACTGCAGTGTCACGCAGGATGTCCCTTCCAAAAAACCCTCCCCAAACAGCACATGACGCAAAGAAAAAAAGAGGCGCAATGAGGTAGCTGTGTGAGTAAGATTAGCGACCCTAGTGGCCGACACAAACACCGGGCCCATTTAGGAGTGGCACTGCAGTGTCACGCAGGATGTCCCTTCCAAAAAACCCTCCCCAAACAGCACATGACGCAAAGAAAAAGAAAAGAAAAAAGAGGTGCAAGATGGAATTGTCCTTGGGCCCTCCCACCCACCCTTATGTTGTATAAACAAAACAGGACATGCACACTTTAACCAACCCATCATTTCAGTGACAGGGTCTGCCACACGACTGTGACTGATATGACGGGTTGGTTTGGACCCCCCCCAAAAAAGAAGCAATTAATCTCTCCTTGCACAAACTGGCTCTACAGAGGCAAGATGTCCACCTCATCATCATCCTCCGATATATCACCGTGTACATCCCCCTCCTCACAGATTATCAATTCGTCCCCACTGGAATCCACCATCTCAGCTCCCTGTGTACTTTGTGGAGGCAATTGCTGCTGGTCAATGTCTCCGCGGAGGAATTGATTATAATTCATTTTAATGAACATCATCTTCTCCACATTTTCTGGATGTAACCTCGTACGCCGATTGCTGACAAGGTGAGCGGCGGCACTAAACACTCTTTCGGAGTACACACTTGTGGGAGGGCAACTTAGGTAGAATAAAGCCAGTTTGTGCAAGGGCCTCCAAATTGCCTCTTTTTCCTGCCAGTATAAGTATGGACTGTGTGACGTGTCTACTTGGATGCGGTCACTCATATAATCCTCCACCATTCTTTCAATGGGGAGAGAATCATATGCAGTGACAGTAGACGACATGTCCGTAATCGTTGTCAGGTCCTTCAGTCCGGACCAGATGTCAGCATCAGCAGTCGCTCCAGACTGCCCTGCATCACCGCCAGCGGGTGGGCTCGGAATTCTGAGCCTTTTCCTCGCACCCCCAGTTGCGGGAGAATGTGAAGGAGGAGATGTTGACAGGTCGCGTTCCGCTTGACTTGACAATTTTCTCACCAGCAGGTCTTTCAACCCCAGCAGACTTGTGTCTGCCGGAAAGAGAGATCCAAGGTAGGCTTTAAATCTAGGATCGAGCATGGTGGCCAAAATGTAGTGCTCTGATTTCAACAGATTGACCACCCGTGAATCCTTGTTAAGCGAATTAAGGGCTCCATCCACAAGTCCCACATGCCTAGCGGAATCGCTCCGTGTTAGCTCCTCCTTCAATGTCTCCAGCTTCTTCTGCAAAAGCCTGATGAGGGGAATGACCTGACTCAGGCTGGCAGTGTCTGAACTGACTTCACGTGTGGCAAGTTCAAAGGGCAGCAGAACCTTGCACAACGTTGAAATTCTCCACTGCGCTTGAGACAGGTGCATTCCACCTCCTATATCGTGCTCAATTGTATAGGCTTGAATGGCCTTTTGCTGCTCCTCCAACCTCTGAAGCATATAGAGGGTTGAATTCCACCTCGTTACCACTTCTTGCTTCAGATGATGGCAGGGCAGGTTCAGTAGTTTTTGGTGGTGCTCCAGTCTTCTGTACGTGGTGCCTGTACGCCGAAAGTGTCCCGCAATTCTTCTGGCCACCGACAGCATCTCTTGCACGCCCCTGTCGTTTTTTTAATAATTCTGCACCACCAAATTCAAGGTATGTGCAAAACATGGGACGTGCTGGAATTTGCCCATATTTAATGCACACACAATATTGCTGGCGTTGTCCGATGCCACAAATCCACAGGAGAGTCCAATTGGGGTAAGCCATTCCGCGATGATCTTCCTCAGTTGCCGTAAGAGGTTTTCAGCTGTGTGCGTATTCTGGAAAGCGGTGATACAAAGCGTAGCCTGCCTAGGAAAGAGTTGGCGTTTGCGAGATGCTGCTACTGGTGCCGCCGCTGCTGATCTTGCGGCGGGAGTCCATACATCTACCCAGTGGGCTGTCACAGTCATATAGTCCTGACCCTGCCCTGCTCCACTTGTCCACATGTCCGTGGTTAAGTGGACATTGGGTACAGCTGCATTTTTTAGGACACTGGTGACTCTTTTTCTGAGGTCTGTGTACATTTTCGGTATCGCCTGCCTAGAGAAATGGAACCTAGATGGTATTTGGTACCGGGGACACAGTACCTCCAACAAGTCTCTAGTTGGCTCTGCAGTAATGATGGATACCGGAACCACGTTTCTCACCACCCAGGATGCCAAGGCCTCAGTTATCCGCTTTGCAGTAGGATGACTGCTGTGATATTTCATCTTCCTCGCAAAGGACTGTTGGACAGTCAATTGCTTGGTGGAAGTAGTAAAAGTGGTCTTACGACTTCCCCTCTGGGATGACCATCGACTCCCAGCAGCAACAACAGCAGCGCCAGCAGCAGTAGGCGTTACACGCAAGGATGCATCGGAGGAATCCCAGGCAGGAGAGGAATCATCAGAATTGCCAGTGACATGGCCTGCAGGACTATTGGCATTCCTGGGGAAGGAGGAAATTGACACTGAGGGAGTTGGTGGGGTGGTTTGCGTGAGCTTGGTTACAAGAGGAAGGGATTTACTGGTCAGTGGACTGCTTCCGCTGTCACCCAAAGTTTTTGAACTTGTCACTGACTTATTATGAATGCGCTGCAGGTGACGTATAAGGGAGGATGTTCCGAGGTGGTTAACGTCCTTACCCCTACTTATTACAGCTTGACAAAGGGAACACACGGCTTGACACCTGTTGTCCGCATTTCTGTTGAAATACCTCCACACCGAAGAGCTGATTTTTTTGGTATTTTCACCAGGCATGTCAACGGCCATATTCCTCCCACGGACAACAGGTGTCTCCCCGGGTGCCTGACTTAAACAAACCACCTCACCATCAGAATCCTCCTGGTCAATTTCCTCCCCAGCGCCAGCAACACCCATATCCTCCTCATCCTGGTGTACTTCAACACTGACATCTTCAATCTGACTATCAGGAACTGGACTGCGGGTGCCCCTTCCAGCACTTGCAGGGGGCGTGCAAATGGTGGAAGGCGCATGCTCTTCACGTCCAGTGTTGGGAAGGTCAGGCATCGCAACCGACACAATTGGACTCTCCTTGTGGATTTGGGATTTCGAAGAACGCACAGTTCTTTGCGGTGCTACTGCTTTTGCCAGCTTGAGTCTTTTCATTTTTCTAGCGAGAGGCTGAGTGCCTCCATCCTCATGTGAAGCTGAACCACTAGCCATGAACATAGGCCAGGGCCTCAGCCGTTCCTTGCCACTCCGTGTGGTAAATGGCATATTGGCAAGTTTACGCTTCTCCTCCGACAATTTTATTTTAGGTTTTGGAGTCCTTTTTTTTACTGATATTTGGTGTTTTGGATTTGACATGCTCTGTACTATGACATTGGGCATCGGCCTTGGCAGACGACGTTGCTGGCATTTCATCGTCTCGGCCATGACTAGTGGCAGCAGCTTCAGCACGAGGTGGAAGTGGATCTTGATCTTTCCCTAATTTTGGAACCTCAACATTTTTGTTCTCCATATTTTAATAGGCACAACTAAAAGGCACCTCAGGTAAACAATGGAGATGGATGGATACTAGTATACAATTATGGACGGACTGCCGAGTGCCGACACAGAGGTAGCTACAGCCGTGGACTACCGTACTGTACTGTGTCTGCTGCTAATATAGACTGGTTGATAAAGAGATGTAGTAGTATGTATGTATAAAGAAGAAAGAAAAAAAAACCACGGGTAGGTGGTATACAATTATGGACGGACTGCCGAGTGCCGACACAGAGGTAGCTACAGCCGTGGACTACCGTACTGTACTGTGTCTGCTGCTAATATAGACTGGTTGATAAAGAGATGTAGTAGTATGTATGTATAAAGAAGAAAGAAAAAAAAACCACGGGTAGGTGGTATACAATTATGGATGGACTGCCGAGTGCCGACACAGAGGTAGCTACAGCCGTGAACTACCGTACTGTGTCTGCTGCGACTGGATGATAAATAATGATATAAAAAATATATATATATCACTACTGCAGCCGGACAGGTATATATTATATAATGACGGACCTGCTGGACACTGTCTGTCAGCAGAATGAGTTTTTTATAGAATAAAAAAAAAAACACCACACAAGTGAAGTCACACGACGAGTGTTTAACTTTTTCAGGCAATCACAATATAGTATACTACTAACTATACTGGTGGTCAGTGTGGTCAGGTCACTGGTCAGTCACACTGGCAGTGGCACTCCTGCAGCAAAAGTGTGCACTGTTTAATTTTAATATAATATGTACTCCTGGCTCCTGCTATAACCTATAACTGGCACTGCAGTGCTCCCCAGTCTCCCCCACAATTATAAGCTGTGTGAGCTGAGCACAGTCAGATATATATACATAGATGATGCAGCACACTGGGCTGAGCAGTGCACACAGATATGGTATGTGACTGAGTCACTGTGTGTATCGTTTTTTTCAGGCAGAGAACGGATATATTAAATAAAACTGCACTGTCTGGTGGTCACTGTGGTCAGTCACTAGTAAACTCTGCACTCTCTACACTTCTACAGTACTCCTAAGCTCCAGTAAATCAGGTCAATCTCTCTCTCTCTCTCTCTTCTAATCTAAATGGAGAGGACGCCAGCCACGTCCTCTCCCTATCAATCTCAATGCACGTGTGAAAATGGCGGCGACGCGCGGCTCCTTATATAGAATCCGAGTCTCGCGAGAATCCGACAGCGTCATGATGACGTTCGGGCGCGCTCGGGTTAACCGAGCAAGGCGGGAGGATCCGAGTCTGCTCGGACCCGTGAAAAAAACCATGAAGTTCGGGCGGGTTCGGATTCAGAGAAACCGAACCCGCTCATCTCTAGTATTTCTATTTGCAGTAACTGGTCCCTGTGTGTTCCAGTCACCGCACCTCGGAGCCCATCTATTGGACATTCATTTGTGGGAATACAAGATACATGTCAGGTCATTCAGCACTCCAGTCAGATATACCAGTGTATGCAGTGTATGCACAGCGTGAGGGCTGTGTCATGTAATAATAATGTACATGGAGTGAAGCTTCAATATCCCTGTATGATGTATGTAAGCCATCTGTCCTTATTCCTTCAACCTGTCACATTTATTGCTTTCATTCACTTGGCTGGCATATACATGCTGTATGCTTAGTTATATATAGATGCACCTGTAAAATACTATATACATAATATATATACTACTTATACATAATCATTATATTGAAAAAAATGATATTTTATTATTCCATTTATACTGTGCAATAAATGGTTATGGTTAGTATTGTATACTTCTTTGGCATCTTGCTCTCTCCCATATCACGCTGCTGCTTCTCTCGTCTGACCATTGCCCTCGTTGCACCATGACTGGATACCGGCCAGAAGGTCTTAAACGTGTGGTAGAATAGGTTACAGCTGTAGCCCTGTCTGCGGCCAGTGTGAATGTGCTGCACTAGGGACGGGAGGGAAGGGAATTGCTGACAGCAGGCAGCACAGCCAAATCCATTCCCCTTTGGCACGGTATAAGCAGACACCCTGAGGATGTCCCAGGTGCTGAGAGTCACCATGTCTGTAGCAGTTGTGATGTTTTGCTCAGACATTTGCTGCCTTTTGGCTGCGTTCTCCTCTAATAGTCTTTCTATCATTAACCGTCTCTCAGACGCAGAACTCTTCTCGCTCTTTATAATATGAGGCAGAGTCTCTACACTGGGGTCTGAATCAGTAGAATGACGAGAAGAACGGCAACAGCATAAGTAACGCCACCACGGAATATTCGGTCTCCCATTGCTGGAACGGTGCCTGCCTATAAGAGGATAAAGGATAAGGATAGTGCAGATAGGCAGCCAATTGTATTGCAGCTTTACTGGCCCTTTGTCATAACTGCCAATATCTACAAACACTGATTTACAGAACATAAGCAGCAATCTTTGTAAATAACAAAGAAAATAATAAAATATATTCTCTCTGCTTCATAGTACACGTTTCCTGAATTATACAGTAATATACTGTATCATTACAGTGATACAGGGCCGAAATAAAGAACAACATGGGCCTGGGGCTATAAATGATCATTGGGCATAATTTGAGAGACAGAGGAGGTGTGATCTGTCTATGTGGGTGTGGCCAGAACCATGTCTCTCTCCCCAACACTCTCTCTCCTTCTGCTCCTCTCTTTCCGCTCTATATTGCTGGCCATGCCTGTATAGCGTGCAGCCCAGCAGTGCATTGTGCAGTGAGAGAGGACTGCTGCAGCAACCTCCTCTTTCTCACTGCTTGTATGCTCTGCTGTACAGGCGCAGCCAATGGTAGTGGGCAGAGCAGTGGCGGCGATCGTAGACCTGGGCCCACACCGAGTCTCTCCGTCTGGCCTGGGTAAATAATCTCTCCTTGCACAATCTCTCCTTGCACAAACTGCCTCTACAGAGGCAAGATGTCCACCTCATCCTCATCGTCCGATTCCTCACCCCTTTCACTGTGTACATCCTCCTCCTTACAGAGTATTAATTCATCCCCACTGGAATCCACCATCACAGGTCCCTGTGTACTTCCTGGAGGGAATTGCTGGTAAATGTCTCCACGGAGGAATTGATTATAATTCATTTTGATGAACATCATCTTCTCCACATTTTGTGGAAGTAACCTCCTATGCCGATCTCTGACAAGGTGACCGGCTACCCTAAACACTCTTTCGGAGAACACACTGGAGGGGGGGCAACTTAGGTAAAATAAAGCCAGTTTGTGCAAGGGCCTCCAAATTGCCTCTTTTTACTGCCAGTATACGTACGGACTGTCTGACATGCCTACTTGGATGCTGTCACTCATATAATCCTCCACCATTCTTTCAATGGTGACAGAATCATGTGCAGTGACAGTAGACGACATGTCAGTAATCGTTGGCAGGTCCTTCAGTCCGGACCAGATGTCAGCACTTGCTCCTGACTGCCCTGCATCACCGCCAGCGGGTGGTTTTGGAAATTGTATCCTTTTCCTGGCAGCTCCAGAGATACAACGTAGGCTTTAAACCTAGGATCAAGCATGGTGGCCAAAATGTAGTGCTCTGATTTCAACAGATTGACCATCCATGAATCCTGGCTAAGCGAATGAAAGGCTCCATCCACAAGTCCCACATGCATAGGGGAATCGCTCCGTTTTAGCTCCTCCTTCAATCTCTCCAGCTGCTTCTGCAAAAGCCTGATGAGGGGAATGACCTGACTTAGGCTGGCAGTGTCTGAACTGACTTCACATGTGGCAAGTTCAAAGGGTTGGAGAACCTTGCACAACATGGAAATCATTCTCCACTGCGCTTGAGTCAGGTGCATTCCCCCTCCTTTGAATGGTCTTTGCTGCTCCTCCATCCTCTGAAGCATATAGAGGGCTGAATTCAACCTCGTTACCACCTTTTGCTTCAGCTGATGGCAGGGCATGTTCAGGAGTGTTTGCTGACGCTGTGGCTGAATGCCGAAAGTGGCCCGCAATTTTTCGGGCCACTGACAGCATCTCCAGCACGACCCTGTCGTTTTTAAAAAAAATTATACACCACCAAATTAATTGTATGTGCAAAACATGGGACGTGCTGGAATTTGCCCACATGTAATGCATGCACAATATTGGTGGCGTTGTCCGATATCACAAATCCCCAGGAGAGTCCAACTGGGGTAAGCCAATCTGTGATGATGTTCCTCAGTTTCTGTAAGAGGTTGTCAGCTGTGTGCCTCTTATGGAAAGCGGTGATACAAAGCGTAGCCTGCCTAGGAACGAGTTGGCGTTTGCGAGATGCTGCTACTGGTGCCGCCGCCGCTGTTGTTGCTGCGGGAGGCAATACATCTACCCAGTGGGCTGTCACAGTCATATAGTCCTTAGTCTGCCCTGCTCCACTTGTCCACATGTCCGTGGTTAAGTGGACAGTGGGTACAACTGAATTTTTTAGGACACTGAGAACACTTTTTCTGACGTCTGTGTACATTCTCGGTATCGCCTGCCTAGAGATGTGGAACCTAGATTGGATTTGGTACCGGGGACACACTAACTCAAGCAGTTCTCTAAGTCCCTGTGAACTAACGGTGGATACCAGACGCACATCTAACACCAACATAGTTGTCAAGGCCTGAGTTATCTGCTTTGCAACAGGATGACTGCTGTGATATTTCATCTTCCTCGCAAAGGACTGTTGGACAGTCAATTGCTTACTGGAAGTAGTAGAAGTGGTCTTCCGACTTCCCCTCTGGGATGACGATCGACTCCCAGCAGCAACAACAGCAGCAACAGCAGCAGTAGGCGTTACACTCAAGGATCCATCGGAGGATTTCCAGTTAGGAGAGGACTCAATCAGACTTGCCAGTGACAAGGCCTGCAGGACTATTGGCGTTCCTGACTAAGGAGGAAATTGACATTGAGGGAGTTGGTGGTGTGGTTTGCAGGAGCTTGGGTACAAGAGGAAGAAGGGATTTAGTTGTCAGTGGACTGCTTCCGCTGTCACCCAAAGTTTTTGAACTTGTCAATGACTTCTGATGAATGCGCTCCAGGTGACGTATAAGGGAGGATGTTCCTAGGTGGTTAACATCCTTACCCCTACTTATTACAGCCTGACAAAGGCAACACATGGCTTGATACCAGTTGTCCACATTTCTGTTTAAATAATTCCACACCGAAGAGGTGATTTTTTTTTTTTTTGTATTTTGACCAGGCATGTCAATGGCCTTATTCATCCCACGGACAACAGGTGTCTCCCCGGGACCCTGACTTAAGCAAACCACCTCTCCATCAGAATTCTCCTCGTCAATTTCCTCCTCAGCGCCAGCAACACCCATATCCTCATCCTGGTGTACTTCAACAGTGACATCTTCAATTTGAATATCAGGAACTGGACTGTGGGTGCTCCTTCCAGCACTTGCAGGGGGCGTGCAAATGGTGGAAGGAGCCACCTCTTCCCGTCCAGTGTTGGGAAGGTCAGGCATCGCAACCGACACAATTGGACTCTCCTTGGGGATTTGTGATTTAGAAGAACGCACAGTTCTTTACTGTGCTTTTACCAGCTTAACTCTTTTCATTTTTCTAGCGGGAGGATGAGTGCTTCCATCGTGATGTGAAGCTGAACCACTAGTCATGAGGAACATAGGAGAGGGCCTTAGCCGTTCCTTGCCACTCCGTGTTGTAAATGGCATATTGGCAAGTTTACGCTTCTCCTCAGACGATTTTAATTTCGATTTTTGGGTCATTTTACTAGTGATGAGCACCGGAAATTTTTCGGGTTTTGTGTTTTGGTTTTGGGTTCGGTTCCGCGGCCGTGTTTTGGGTTCGAACGCGTTTTGGCAAAACCTCACCGAATTTTTTTTGTCGGATTCGGGTGTGTTTTGGATTCGTTTTTTTTTTTTTTTTAAACCCTAGAAAACAGCTTAAATCATAGAATTTGGGGGTCATTTTGATCCCAAAGTATTATTAACCTCAATAACCATTATTTCCACTCATTTTCAGTCTATTCTGAACACCTCACAATATTATTTTTAGTCCTAAAATTTGCACCGAGGTCGCTGGATGACTAAGCTCAGCGACCCAAGTGGCCGACACAAACACCTGGCCCATCTAGGAGTGGCACTGCAGTGTCACGCAGGATGGCCCTTCCAAAAAACACTCCCCAAACAGCACATGACGCAAAGAAAAAAAGAGGCGCAATGAGGTAGCTGTGTGAGTAAGATAAGCGACCCAAGTGGCCGACAAAAACACCTGGCCCATCTAGGAGTGGCACTGCAGTGTCACGCAGGATGTCCCTTCCAAAAAACACCTCCCAAACAGCACATGACGCAAAGAAAAATGAAAGAAAAAAAGAGGTGCAAGATGGAATTGTCCTTGGGCCCTCCCACCCACCCTTATGTTGTATAAACAGGACATGCACACTTTAACCAACCCATCATTTCAGTGACAGGGTCTGCCACACGACTGTGACTGAAATGACGGGTTGGTTTGGACCCCCACCAAAAAAGAAGCAATTAATCTCTCCTTGCACAAACTGGCTCTACAGAGGCAAGATATCCACCTCATCATCATCCTCCGATATATCACCGTGTATATCCCCCTCCTCACAGATTATCAATTCGTCCCCACTGGAATCCACCATCTCAGCTCCCTGTGTACTTTGTGGAGGCAATTGCTGCTGGTCAATGTCTCCACGGAGGAATTGATTATAATTCATTTTAATGAACATCATCTTCTCCACATTTTCTGGATGTAACCTCGTACGCCGATTGCTGACAAGGTGAGCGGCGGCACTAAACACTCTTTCGGAGTACACACTTGTGGGAGGGCAACTTAGGTAGAATAAAGCCAGTTTGTGCAAGGGCCTCCAAATTTCCTCTTTTTCCTGCCAGTATAAGTACGGACTGTCTGACGTGCCTACTTGGATGCGGTCACTCATATAATCCTCCACCATTCTTTCAATGGGGAGAGAATCATATGCAGTGACAGTAGACGACATGTCCGTAATCGTTGTCAGGTCCTTCAGTCCGGACCAGATGTCAGCATCAGCAGTCGCTCCAGACTGCCCTGCATCACCGCCAGCGGGTGGGCTCGGAATTCTGAGCCTTTTCCTCGCACCCCCAGTTGCGGGAGAATGTGAAGGAGGAGATGTTGACAGGTCGCGTTCCGCTTGACTTGACAATTTTGTCACCAGCAGTTCTTTGAACCCCAGCAGACTTGTGTCTGCCGGAAAGAGAGATCCAAGGTAGGTTTTAAATCTAGGATCGAGCACGGTGGCCAAAATGTAGTGCTCTGATTTCAACAGATTGACCACCCGTGAATCCTTGTTAAGCGAATTAAGGGCTCCATCCACAAGTCCCACATGCCTAGCGGAATCGCTCTGTGTTAGCTCCTCCTTCAATGTCTCCAGCTTCTTCTGCAAAAGCCTGATGAGGGGAATGACCTGACTCAGGCTGGCAGTGTCTGAACTGACTTCACGTGTGGCAAGTTCAAAAGGTTGCAGAACCTTGCACAACGTTGAAATCATTCTCCACTGCGCTTGAGACAGGTGCATTCCACCTCCTATATCGTGCTCAGTTGTATAGGCTTGAATGGCCTTTTGCTGCTCCTCCAACCTCTGAAGCATATAGAGGGTTGAATTCCACCTCGTTACCACTTCTTGCTTCAGATGATGGCAGGGCAGGTTCAGGCGTTTTTGGTGGTGCTCCAGTCTTCTGTACGTGGTGCCTGTACGCCGAAAGTGTCCCGCAATTCTTCTGGCCACCGACAGCATCTCTTGCACGCCCCTCTCGTTTTTTAAATAATTCTGCGCCACCAAATTCAAGGTATGTGCAAAACATGGGACGTGCTGGAATTTGCCCATATTTAATGCACACACAATATTGCTGGCGTTGTCCGATGCCACAAATCCACAGGAGAGTCCAATTGGGGTAAGCCATTCTGCGATGATCTTCCTCAGTTGCCGTAAGAGGTTTTTAGCTGTGTGCGTATTCTGGAAAGCGGTGATACAAAGCGTAGCCTGCCTAGGAAAGAGTTGGCGTTTGCGAGATGCTGCTACTGGTGCCGCCGCTGCTGTTCTTGCGGCGGGAGTCCATACATCTACCCAGTGGGCTGTCACAGTCATATAGTCCTGAGCCTGCCCTGCTCCACTTGTCCACATGTCTGTGGTTAAGTGGACATTGGGTACAACTGCATTTTTTAGGACACTGGTGAGTCTTTTTCTGAGGTCTGTGTACATTTTCGGTATCGCCTGCCTAGAGAAATGGAACCTAGATGGTATTTGGTACTGGGGACACAGTACCTCCAACAAGTCTCTAGTTGGCTCTGCAGTAATGATGGATACCGGAACCACGTTTCTCACCGCCCAGGATGCCAAGGCCTCAGTTATCCGCTTTGCAGCAGGATGACTGCTGTGATATTTCATCTTCCTCGCAAAGGACTGTTGGACAGTCAATTGCTTGGTGGAAGTAGTAAAAGTGGTCTTACGAGTACGGCTTCCCCTCTGGGATGACCATCGACTCCCAGCAGCAACAACAGCAGCGCCAGCAGCAGTAGGCGTTACACGCAAGGATGCATCGGAGGAATCCCAGGCAGGAGAGGACTCGTCAGAATTGCCAGTGACATGGCCTGCAGGACTATTGGCATTCCTGGGGAAGGAGGAAATTGACACTGAGGGAGTTGGTGGGGTGGTTTGCGTGAGCTTGGTTACAAGAGGAAGGGATTTACTGGTCAGTGGACTGCTTCCGCTGTCGCCCAAAGTTTTTGAACTTGTCACTGACTTATGATGAATGCGCTGCAGGTGACGTATAAGAGAGGATGTTCCGAGGTGGTTAACGTCCTTACCCCTACTTATTACAGCTTGACAAAGGCAACACACGGCTTGACAAATGTTGTCCGCATTTCTGTTGAAATACTTCCACACCGAAGAGCTGATTTTTTTGGTATTTTCACCAGGCATGTCAATGGCCCTATTCCTCCCACGGACAACAGGTGTCTCCCCGGGTGCCTGACTTAAACAAACCACCTCACCATCAGAATCCTCCTTGTCAATTTCCTCCCCAGCGCCAGCAACACCCATATCCTCCTCATCCTGGTGTACTTCAACACTGACATCTTCAATCTGACTATCAGGAACTGGACTGCGGGTGCTCCTTCCAGCACTTGCAGGGGGCGTGCAAATGGTGGAAGGCGCATGCTCTTCACGTCCAGTGTTGGGAAGGTCAGGCATCGCAAACGACACAATTGGACTCTCCTTGTGGATTTGTGATTTCGAAGAACGCACAGTTCTTTGCTGTGCTTTTGCCAGCTTGAGTCTTTTCATTTTTCTAGCGAGAGGCTGAGTGCTTCCATCCTCATGTGAAGCTGAACCACTAGCCATGAACATAGGCCAGGGCCTCAGCCGTTCCTTGCCACTCCGTGTGGTAAATGGCATATTGGCAAGTTTACGCTTCTCCTCCGACAATTTTATTTTAGATTTTTGAGTCCTTTTTTTACTGATATTTGGTGTTTTGGATTTTACATGCTCTGTACTATGACATTGGGCATCGGCCTTGGCAGACGACGTTGCTGGCATTTCATCGTCTCGGCCATGACTAGTGGCAGCAGCTTCAGCACGAGGTGGAAGTCGATCTTGATCTTTCCCTATTTTTGGAACCTCAACATTTTTGTTCTCCATATTTTAATAGGCACAACTAAAAGGCACCTCAGGTAAACAATGGAGATGGATGGATACTAGTATACTTATGGATGGATGAGCGACTGCCGACACAGAGGTAGCTACAGCCGTGGACTACCGTACTGCGTCTGCTGCTAATATAGACTGGATGATAATGATATAAAAAATATATATATATATCACTACTGCAGCCGGACAGGTATATATTATATAATGACGGACCTGCTGGACACTGTCAGCACTGCAGACTCCTAAAGTAAGCTACTAGTATCAAGAAGATAGAAGAAAAAAAAAAACACCACAGGTAGGTGGTATACAATTATGGATGGACGAGCGACTGCCGACACAGAGGTAGCTACAGCCGCGGACTACCGTACTGCGTCTGCTGCTAATATAGACTGGATGATAATGATATAAAAAATATATATATATATCACTACTGCAGCCGGACAGGTATATATTATGTAATGACGGACCTGCTGGACACTGTCAGCACTGCAGACTCCTAAAGTAAGCTACTAGTATCAAGAAGATAGAAAAGAAAAAAAAAACACAACAGGTAGGTGGTATACAATTATGGATGGACGAGCGACTGCTGACACAGAGGTAGCTACAGCCGTGGACTACCGTACTGCGTCTGCTGCTAATATAGACTGGATGATAATGATATAAAAAATATATATATATCACTACTGCAGCCGGACAGGTATATATTATATAATGACGGACCTGCTGGACACTGTCAGCAGCACTGCAGACTCCTAAAGTAAGCTACTAGTAGTATCAAGAAGATAGAAGAAAAAAAAACACCACAGGTAGGTGGTATACAATTATGGATGGACGAGCGACTGCCGACACAGAGGTAGCTACAGCCGTGGACTACCGTACTGCGTCTGCTGCTAATATAGACTGGATGATAATGATATAAAAAATATATATATATCACTACTGCAGCCGGACAGGTATATATTATATAATGACGGACCTGCTGGACACTGTCAGCATCACTGCAGACTCCTAAAGTAAGCTACTAGTAGTATCAAGAAGATAGAAAAAAAAAACACCACAGGTAGGTGGTATACAATTATGGATGGACGAGCAACTGCCGACACAGAGGTAGCTACAGCCGTGGACTACCGTACTGCGTCTGCTGCTAATATAGACTGGATGATAATGATATATAAAATATATATATATATCGCTACTGCAGCCGGACAGGTATATATTATATAATTAATGACGGACCTGCTGGACACTGTCAGCAGAATGCGTTTATAGAATAAAAACACCACACGACGAGTGTTTAACTTTTTCAGGCAGACAATCACAATATACTGGTGGTCAGACAGTGGTCACTGGTCAGTCACACTGGCAGTGGCACTCTGGCAGCAAAAGTGTGCACTGTTAAATAATATGTACTCCTGCTACTGCTCCCCAGTCTCCCCCACAATTAAGCTGTGTGAGCACTGAGCACTCAGCACAGTCAGATATACATAGATGATGCAGCACACTGAGGCTGAGCACAGATATGGTACACTGTTACTGTGTCACTGTGTATCGTTTTTTTTTCAGGCAGAGAACGGATTAAATTAAATAATAATATAATAAAACTGCACTGGTGGTCACTGGTCAGTCACTAGTAAACTCTGCACTCTCTGAGTACTCCTAAGCTCCAGTAAATCAAGTGTCTCACTCTCACTCTCTCTCTTCTAATCTAAATGGAGAGGACGCCAGCCACGTCCTCTCCCTATGAATCTAAATGCACGTGTGAAAATGGCGGCGACGCGCGGCTCCTTATATAGAATCCGAGTCTCGCGATAGAATCCAAGCCTCGCGAGAATCCGACAGCGGGATGATGACGTTCGGGCGCGCTCGGGTTAGCCGAGCAAGGCGGGAAGATCCGAGTCTGCCTCGGATCCGTGTAAAAAGGCTGAAGTTCGGGGGGGTTTGGATTCCGAGGAACCGAACCCGCTCATCACTACATTTTACTGAACTTTTGCTTTGTGGATTTTACATGCTCTCTACTATGACATTGGGCATCGGCCTTGGCAGACGACGTTGATGGCATTTCATCGTCTCTGCCATGACTAGTGGCAGCAGCTTCAGCACTAGGTGGAAGTGGATCTTGAGCTTTCCCTATTTTACCCTCCAAATTTTGTTCTCTATTTTTTAATGTGTGGAATTACATGCCAGTAATATATCTGGAATTAGACGTCAGTAATGTCTGGAATTAGATACCACTAGAAAGATACCAGATACCACTGTGACTGGAATGATGATGACCTATGTACAGTGACAGGACACTACCACAGCACCCTACAGCAGAAAGATGCAGCACAAGACACTGTACTAGTATTAGTAATGTAGTATTACTGAACACCACAAGACTGAGCAGTGATACTGAGCACTGGTGATACTACGGAGTACTGACACTGAGCAGCACGATTAGCACAATACACTGTACTAGTATTGGTAATGTAGTATTACTGAGCACCACAAGACAATGAGCAGTGATACTGAGCATTGATGATACTGAGCACTGATGATACTACGGAGAACTGACACTGAGCAGCACGATTAGCACAAGACACTGTACTAGTATTAGCAATGTAGTATTACTCAGCACCACAAGACAATGAGCAGTGATACTGAGCACTGATGATACTACGGAAACTGACACTGAGCAGCACGATTAGCACAAGACACTGTACTAGTATTAGTAATGTAGTATTACTGAGCACCACAAGACAATGAGCAGTTATACTGAGCACTAATGATACTACGGAGAACTGACACTGAGCAGCACGATTAGCACAACACACTGTACTAGTATTAGTAATGTAGTATTACTGAGCACCACAACACAATGAGCAGTGATACTGAGCACTAATGATACTACGGAGAACTGACACTGAGCAGCACGATTAGCACAACACACTGTACTAGTATTAGTAATGTAGTATTACTGAGCACCACAAGACAATGAGCAGTTATACTGAGCACTAATGATACTACGGAGAACTGACACTGAGCAGCACGATTAGCACAACACACTGTACTAGTATTAGTAATGTAGTATTACTGAGCAACACAAGACAATGAGCAGTGATACTGAGCACTGATGATACTACGGAGAACTGACACTGAGCAGCATGATTAGCACAAGACACTGTACTAGTATTAGTAATGTAGTATTACTGAGCACCACAAGACAATGAGCAGTGATGATACTACAGAGAACTGACACTGAGCAGCACGATTAGCACAAGACACTGTACTAGTATTAGTAATGTATTATTACTCAGCACCACAAGACAATGAGCAGTGATACTGAGCACTGATGATACTACGGAAACTGATACTGAGCAGCACGATTAGCACAAGACACTGTACTAGTATTAGTAATGCAGTATTACTGAGCACCACAAGACTATGAGCAATTATACTGAGCACTGATGATACTACGGAGAACTGACACTGAGCAGCACGATTAGCACAACACACTGTACTAGTATTAGTAATGTAGTATTACTGAGCACCACAAGACAATGAGCAGTGATACTGAGCACTGATGATACTACGGAGAACTGACACTGAGCAGCACGATTAGCACAACACACTGTACTAGTATTAGTAATGTAGTATTACTGAGCACCACAAGACAATGAGCAGTGATACTGAGCACTGATGATACTACGGAGAACTGACACTGAGCAGCATGATTAGCACAAGACACTGTACTAGTATTAGTAATGTAGTATTACTGAGCACCACAAGACAATGAGCAGTGATGATACTATGGAGAACTGACACTGAGCAGCACGATTAGCACAAGACACTGTACTAGTATTAGTAATGTAGTATTACTCAGCACCACAAGACAATGAGCAGTGATACTGAGCACTGATGATACTACGGAGAACTGACACTGAGCAGCACGATTAGCACAACACACTGTACTAGTATTAGTAATGTAGTTTTACTGAGCACCACAAGACAATGAGCAGTTATACTGAGCACTAATGATACTACGGAGAACTGACACTGAGCAGCACGATTAGCACAACACACTGTACTAGTATTAGTAATGTAGTATTACTGAGCACCACAAGACAATGAGCATTGATACTGAGCACTGATGATACTACGGAGAACTGACACTGAGCAGCACGATTAGCACAAGACACTGTACTAGTATTAGTAATATAGTATTACTGAGCACCACAAAACAATGAGCAGTGATACTGAGCACTAATGATACTACGGAGAACTGACACTGAGCAGCACGATTAGCACAACACACTGTACTAGTATTAGTAATGTAGTATTACTGAGCACCACAAGACAATGAGCAGTTATACTGAGCACTAATGATACTACGGAGAACTGACACTGAGCAGCACGATTAGCACAACACACTGTACTAGTATTAGTAATGTAGTATTACTGAGCACCACAAGACAATGAGCAGTGATACTGAGCACTGATGATACTACGGAGAACTGACACTGAGCAGCATGATTAGCACAAAACACTGTACTAGTATTAGTAATGTAGTATTACTGAGCACCACAAGACAATGAGCACTGATGATACTATGGAGAACTGACACTGAGCAGCACGATTAGCACAAGACACTGTACTAGTATTAGTAATGTAGTATTACTCAGCACCACAAGACAATGAGCAGTGATACTGAGCACTGATGATACTACGGAAACGGACACTGAGCAGCACGATTAGCACAAGACACTGTACTAGTATTAGTAATGCAGTATTACTGAGCACCACAAGACTATGAGCAATTATACTGAGCACTGATGATACTACGGAGAACTGACACTGAGCAGCACGATTAGCACAAGACACTGTACTAGTTTTAGTAATGTAGTATTACTGAGCACCACAAGACAATGAGCAGTGATACTGAGCACTGATGATACTTCGGAGAACTGACACTGAGCAGCACAAGACACTGTACTAGTATTACTGAGCAGCACAAAAGCTCTCTGGAATTGTTACCCCCCCAGATACCACTGTGACTGGAATGATGATGACCGATGCAGTCACAGGACACTACTACCAGAGCACCTTACAGCAGCAAGGTGCAGCACAAGAGAGACACTGTACTAGTATTACTGAGCAGCAATTAGCACTGATACTGAGATTTGACACTGAGAGAACGTAGCCACGTCCTCTCTATACCCTCTACAATGCACAAGTGAAAATGGCGGCCACGCGCGGCTCTTTATATGGAATCCGAACCTCGCGAGAATCCAACAGCGGGATGATGACGTTTTGCCTCGTTCGGGTTTTCCGAGTCAGGCTGCAACAACCGAGCCTGGCTCGGACCCGTGTTTGACACGTGAAGTTTGGTAGGGTTCGGTTCTCGGAGAACCGAACCCGCTCATCTCTAATTAGTACAGTCAAAAGACTTATCATAACACACTAATAAGTATTTTTTTATGCCACTCACAAATACCAGACACCCATTCTTTTTATCAGCGACATCATCAGCTTTTATTTATAAAAGATAAAGTACCGACATATTATGTATCAGTCTACATAGAGGGGATTATGACAAACATTACATACAGTGACACAACACATAAGGCAACGATAGCCCTAGCCAAATAAGCTTACAATCTAAGAGTTGTGAGAAACATTTGATACATAAGGCTGCAACTGCAGCTGGTGGTATGTTATTGTAAGACAGCAGCACTATGTGCCACCAATAATGGAGCAGTCTGTGGCAACTGACCTTTCTGCGTAGCAACCACTGATATAGTATAGTTGGAAAGAGGTGAGACAATAGAAGGTGCTGACATTACCCAGTCACTGCATACATCTAAAAGACAGGCATCCGCTGTCAATAATAGGTGTCCCCATTTATTTTACCTAGTCTGCTTTCCCATTCTGGCCCTAGAAAAAGGGATTTTGCCTTCATTCTGCACAGGTACGCTCGTGGTTATCCGCCAGCTTGGAATTGCCAAGACAGTTCACCATATCCATCAGCTGCTGTGACCAAAGAGGATGCAGAGATCACCAGAGGAGGGATAGATATGGCATCAACAATGAAGGCTGAACTCCCTTTGTCCAGTAACTGAACTGGTAGCAGCAGCTGTTCTAATCACCGGCACTGGTGCGATGACACCACGATCCCGACACTTCCCACTGCCTTTACCTTTGTGTGAAAATCATGACGTGGAAGATAAGGACAGATCTCATCAACAGTAGAATTATCACCAACTGCCATCCAGGAAATCCGATGGGTACCGCACCTGTGTGTATATACACGTGTTTGCAAACTTTTACACACTAAATCACACATTTACCAACAGATGATGGACTTTTTTTTTAAAAATGTAAACAATGTCAAAAATCACCTGTTGGTAAATGTGTAATTTAGACCCTGAAACACAAATCAACCAGTCCAACATCGACCAAAAAACGAGAATTATGGTAAGAACTTACCGTTGTTAAATCTCTTTCTGCGAGGTACACTAGGCTCCACAGGGAATGACATTGGGGGTGTAGCGTAGGATCTTGATCCAAGACACCAATAGGCTCAAAGCTTTGACTGTTCCCAGAATGCATAGCGCCGCCTCCTCTATAACCCCGCCTCCATGCACAGGAGCTCAGTTTTTGTTAACCAGTCCAATGCAGTAGCAGGCAAAAGAGACGACAACTGTTAGTAGCCACATACACCACATTCTCACAACAGGAGAAAGTGTCAGCGGCTAATGCCAAACCCTCTCGGCGTCCCAGGTGACTTGGCCGCGCCAAACCTCTTTTTTGCTCAAAATGTGCATCTTATTCACACAAATAAAACAACTGAAAGTGACAAAACTACTTTACTAGATTGCACTGATCCATTTAATGGGATACGTCTGATTTGCTGGCTGACAGGATGCCGGCTGTCATGATCCAGACTGCGGGATCCCATCCGCTAGAATTCCAGCAGTGGGGTGAGCACTCGCTGCGCTCGCCACAGGTTATATTCTCCCGCTATGGGTGTTGTGGAAACCCACATAGGGAGAATAGCCTGTGTCGCCAGTATTCCAGCAGCGGCAATTCACCCGTCGGGATTCAGGTGTCGGTATTGTGACCGCCGGGATCCCGACTGGCGGTATTTTAACCGCTTCCCCATTTAATATGTGACATTTGTACAGATGAGTACAACCAAGTCTGACTCTGTGTACGTGCTATGAGTTGGTGGTGTGGTTTGAAGGAGCTTGGGAAGAAGGGATTTCGTTGTCAGTGGACTGCTTCTGCTGTCACCCAAAGTTTTTGAACTTGTCAATGACTTCTGATGAATGCGCTCCAGGTGACGTATAAGGGAGGATGTTCCTAGGTGGTTAACGACCTTACCCCTACTTATTACAGCCTGACAAAGGCAACACACGACACCAGTTGTCCACATTTCTGTTTAAATAATTCCACACCGAAGAGGTGATTTTTTTTTTTTTGTATTTTGACCAGGCATGTCAATGGCCTTATACATCCCACGGACAACAGGTGTCTCCCCGGGTGCCTGACTTAAACAAACCACCTCTCCATCAGAATCCTCCTCGTCAATTTCCTCCTCAGCGCCAGCAACACCCATGTCCTCATCCTGGTGTACTTCAACAGTGACATCTTCAATTTGAATATCAGGAACTGGACTGTGGGTGCTCCTTCCAGCACTTGCAGGGAGCGTGCAAATGGTGGAAGGAGCCACCTCTTCCCGTCCAGTGTTGGGAAGGTCAGGCATCGCAACCGACACAATTGGACTCTCCTTGGGGATTTGTGATTTAGAAGAACGCACAGTTCTTTACTGTGCTTTTGCCAGCTTAACTCTTTTCATTTTTCTAGCGGGAGGATGAGTGCTTCCATCGTGATGTGAAGCTGAACCACTAGTCATGAGGAACATAGGAGAGGGCCTTAGCCGTTCCTTGCCACTCCGGGTTGTAAATGGCATATTGGCAAGTTTACGCTTCTCCTCAGACGATTTTAATTTAGATTTTTGGGTCATTTTACTAAACCTTTTGCTTTGTGGATTTTACATGCTCTCTACTATGACATTGGGCATCAGCCTTGGCAGACGATGTTGATGGCATTTCATCGTCTCTGCCATGACTAGTGGCAGCAGCTTCAGCACTAGGTTGAAGTGGATCTTGAGCTTTCCCTATTTTACCCTCCAAATTTTTTGTTCTCCATTTTTTAATGTGTGGAATTATATGCCAGTAATATATCAGGAATAAGACGTCAGTAATGTCTGGAATTAGATACCACTAGAAAGATACCAGATACCACTGTGACTGGAATGATGATGACCTATGCACAGTGACAGGACACTACCACAGCACCCTACAGCAGAAAGATGCAGCACAAGACACTGTACTAGTATTAGTAATGTAGTATTACTGAGCAGCACAAGACAATGAGCAGTGTTACTGAGCACTGATGATACTACGGAGTACTGACACTGAGCAGCACGATTAGCACAAGACACTGTACTAGTATTGGTAATGTAGTATTACTGAGCACCACAAGACAATGAGCAGTGATACTGAGCACTGATGATACTACGGAGTACTGACACTGAGCAGCACGATTAGCACAAGACACTGTACTAGTATTGGTAATGTAGTATTACTGAGCACCACAAGACAATGAGCAGTGATACTGAGCACTGATGATACTGAGCACTGATGATACTACGAAGAACTGACACTGAGCAGCACAAGACACTGTACTAGTATTAGTAATGTAGTATTACTGAGCACCACAAGACAATGAGCAGTGATACTGAGCACTGATGATACTGAGCACTGATGATACTACGGAGAACTGACACTGAGCAGCACGATTAGCACAAGACACTGTACTAGTATTAGTAATGTAGTATTACTGAGCACCACAAGACAATGAGCAGTGATACTGAGCACTGATGATACTACGGAGAACTGACACTGAGCAGCACAAGACACTGTACTAGTATTACTGAGCAGCTCAAAAGCACTCTGGAATTGTCACCCCCCTCCCCCAGATACCACTGTGACTGGAATGATGATGACCGATGCAGTCACAGGACACTACTACCGCAGCACCCTACAGCAGCAAGATGCAGCACAAGAGAGACACTGTACTAGTATTACTGAGTAGCAATTAGCACTGATACTGAGATTTGACACTGAGAGAACGTAGCCACGTCCTCTCTGTACCCTCTACAATGCACGAGTGAAAATGGCGGCGACGCGCAGCTCTTTATATGGAATCCGAACATCGCGAGAATCCGACAGCGGGATGATGACGTTTTGCCTTGTTCGGGTTTTCCGAGTCAGGCTGCAACAACCGAGCCTGGCTCGGACCCGTGTTTGACACGTGAAGTTTGGTAGGGTTCGGTTCTCGGAGAACCGAACCCGCTCATCTGTAATTAGTACAGTCAAAAGACTTATTATAACACACTAAAATGTATTCTTTTATGCCACTCACAAATACCCGACACCCATTCTTTTTATCAGCGACATCATCAGATTTTATTTATAAAAGATAAAGTACCGAAATATTATGTATCAGTCTACATAGAGGGGATTATGACAAACATTACATACAGTGACAACACAGAAGGTAACGATAGCCCTAGCCAAATAAGCTTACAATCTAAGAGTTGTGGTAAACATTTGATACATAAGGCTGCAACTGCAGCTGGTGGTATGTTATTGTAAGACAGCAGCATTATGTGCCACCAATAATGGAGCAGTCTGTGGCAACTGACCTTTCTGCGTAGCAACCACCAGGGGCGGATCCAGGAAAAAATGACAGGGGGGGCACCTTGTGCATGCCGAAGGTGTGCGGTCCCATGAAGGTGTGCGTGGCCTCACAACAAGGGCATGACCTAGCAACAAGGGTCATGGCCTCTAAGGGAACGTCGTATTCGTAAAACGGGAAGAAGGTGACACTTTGGAGAGGCAGCGGGTGACAGGAGAGAGAGGGTGATGGGTTTATAGTGACACAGGGGAGAGTCAGTGGATGAAGGAGACATAGTGGGAGACGGAGAGGCAGTGGGTGACAGAGAGAGGGTGACAGTGAGAGGCAGAGTGGGTAACACTAGGGAAAGGGTGACAAGGAAAAAGTGGGTGATGCCAGGGGGAGGTGGCAGTGGCTAACAAGGAGAGGGGGTCAGGGAGAGGCAGTGGGTACCTAAGGTCTCTGTAGGAGTAGGAGGGAGTATTGCACTTTCATTATTGCTGCATGCAGTTGTCACAAGGAAACATTAAATCATGGGGCATAACCAGGCAGCACAGAATGTACCGGCCAGGTAGGCAGCTGACAGGCGAGTGAATGTAGGATGCACCGATGTATATGCTATGACACAGCACATGCAGGAAGGAACTTAATGTAAAGCAATGTGATATTTCCTGATAATGCAGAAGCAAAATGTGTGGTAAGACGATAACGTCTGCAGCCTGCAACCCCAAACTAGGCAGGTAGGTAGGCAGGTAGCTGGGTGTGTTTTATATATATTACTACAATTTATAAGGCACAACAAATTTACTAAGCGATATACATAGCAAAAGATAGAGTAAGAAAAGTAACTAATATATTTACATCATTGCTAGTGTAAGTATAGTTACAGTGGTGTGCAGTATATATATATCTGCAGACATATGTTTCTGTAGTTAGACACACAGCTGTACATGACTCTACTCTGTGGAAACATATACCAATAAAGAGAAGCCAACTCCTGGTGCCCAGGCATGGCCACCTGGCATCTTACATGAATTAGGGGCAATGCCACCCGCACAGACATCAGAAACAGCTGTTAGGTCCCCGTCGGACTTCCAGGTGGAAATAGTGCCCCCCACCCACAGAGAGAGCCGTGACGCGTACGCTGCAGGCAGCAGTGATACAGCGCTGCCGGCTCTATCGTGGCCAGAGCACACTCTGCGACTACGAGTGGAGGAGAGAAGGGGAATGCCTCTCCTCCGAGTCTTCCGGCTTTACTACAGCGGCTGCAGCGCACTGTAATGAGTCAGTCTGACTCATTAGTACTAGAGATGAGCGGGTTCGGTTTCTCCGAATCCGAACCCGCCAGAACTTCATGTTTTTTTTCACGGGTCCGAGCGACTCGGATCTTCCCGCCTTGCTCGGTTAACCCGAGCGCGCCCGAACGTCATCATGACGCTGTCGGATTCTCGCGAGGCTCGGATTCTATCGCGAGACTCGGATTCTATATAAGGAGCCGCGCGTCGCCGCCATTTTCTCACGTGCATTGAGATTGATAGGGAGAGGACGTGGCTGGCGTCCTCTCCGTTTAGAATTAGAATAGATTAGAGAGACACTTGATTTACTAATTTTGGGGAGCATTAGGAGTACTCAGTAGTGTACAGTGCAGAGTTTTGCTGATAGTGACCAGTGACCACCACTTTTATTTATAATCCGTTCTCTGCCTGAAAAAAGCGATACACAGCACACAGTGACTCAGTCACATACCATATCTGTGTGCACTGCTCAGGCTCAGGCCAGTGTGCTGCATCATCTATTATCTATATATAATATTATATATATCTGTCTGACTGCTCAGCTCACACAGCTTATAATTGTGGGGGAGACTGGGGAGCACTACTGCAGTGCCAGTTATAGGTTATAGCAGGAGCCAGGAGTACATAATATATTATATAGTGAGTGACCACCAGACACACAGTGCAGTTTATTTAATATATCCGTTCTCTGCCTGAAAAAAGCGATACACACAGTGACTCAGTCAGTCACATACCATATCTGTGTGCACTGCTCAGGCTCAGGCCAGTGTGCTGCATCATCTATATATATATTATATATCTGTCTGACTGCTCAGCTCACACAGCTTATAATTGTGGGGGAGACTGGGGAGCACTACTGCAGTGCCAGTTATAGGTTATAGCAGGAGCCAGGAGTACATAATATTATATTAAAATTAAACAGTGCACACTTTTGCTGCAGGAGTGCCACTGCCAGTGTGACTAGTGACCAGTGACCTGACCACCAGTATATAATATTAGTAGTATACTATCTCTTTATCAACCAGTCTATATTAGCAGCAGACACAGTACAGTGCGGTAGTTCACGGCTGTGGCTACCTCTGTGTCGGCACTCGGCAGCCCGTCCATAATTGTATATACCACCTAACCGTGGTTTTTTTTTCTTTCTTTATACATACATACTAGTTACGAGTATACTATCTCTTTATCAACCAGTCTATATATTAGCAGCAGACACAGTACAGTGCGGTAGTTCACGGCTGTGGCTACCTCTGTGTCGGCACTCGGCAGCCCGTCCATAATTGTATATACCACCTAACCGTGGTTTTTTTTTCTTTCTTTATACATACATACTAGTTACGAGTATACTATCTCTTTATCAACCAGTCTATATTAGCAGCAGACACAGTACAGTGCGGTAGTTCACGGCTGTGGCTACCTCTGTGTCGGCACTCGGCAGCCCGTCCATAATTGTATATACCACCTAACCGTGGTTTTTTTTTCTTTCTTTATACATACATACTAGTTACGAGTATACTATCTCTTTATCAACCAGTCTATATATTAGCAGCAGACACAGTACAGTGCGGTAGTTCACGGCTGTGGCTACCTCTGTGTCGGCACTCGGCAGCCCGTCCATAATTGTATATACCACCTAACCGTGGTTTTTTTTTCTTTCTTTATACATACATACTAGTTACGAGTATACTATCTCTTTATCAACCAGTCTATATTAGCAGCAGACACAGTACAGTGCGGTAGTTCACGGCTGTGGCTACCTCTGTGTCGGCACTCGGCAGCCCGTCCATAATTGTATATACCACCTAACCGTGGTTTTTTTTTCTTTCTTTATACATACATACTAGTTACGAGTATACTATCTCTTTTTCTTTGCGTCATGTGCTGTTTGGGGAGGGTTTTTTGGAAGGGACATCCTACGTGACACTGCAGTGCCACTCCTAAATGGGCCCGGTGTTTGTGTCGGCCACTACGGTCGCTAATCTTACTCACACAGCTACCTCATTGCGCCTCTTTTTTTCTTTGCGTCATGTGCTGTTTGGGGAGGGTTTTTTGGAAGGGACATCCTACGTGACACTGCAGTGCCACTCCTAGATGGGCCCGGTGTTTGTGTCGGCCACTAGGGTCGCTAATCTTACTCACACAGCTACCTCATTGCGCCTCTTTTTTTCTTTGCGTCATGTGCTGTTTGGGGAGGGTTTTTTGGAAGGGCCATCCTGCGTGACACTGCAGTGCCACTCCTAGATGGGCCCGGTGTTTGTGTCGGCCACTAGGGTCGCTAATCTTACTCACACAGCTACCTCATTGCGCCTCTTTTTTTCTTTGCGTCATGTGCTGTTTGGGGAGGGTTTTTTGGAAGGGACATCCTGCGTGACACTGCAGTGCCACTCCTAGATGGGCCCGGTGTTTGTGTCGGCCACTAGGGTCGCTAATCTTACTCACACAGCTACCTCATTGCGCCTCTTTTTTTCTTTGCGTCATGTGCTGTTTGGGGAGTGTTTTTTGGAAGGGACATCCTGCGTGACACTGCAGTGCCACTCCTAGATGGGCCCGGTGTTTGTGTCGGCCACTAGGGTCGCTTATCTTACTCACACAGCGACCTCGGTGCAAATTTTAGGACTAAAAATAATATTGTGAGGTGTGAGGTATTCAGAATAGACTGAAAATGAGTGTAAATTATGGTTTTTGAGGTTAATAATACTTTGGGATCAAAATGACCCCCAAATTCTATGATTTAAGCTGTTTTTTAGTGTTTTTTGAAAAAAACACCCGAATCCAAAACACACCCGAATCCGACAAAAAAAATTCGGTGAGGTTTTGCCAAAACGCGGTCGAACCCAAAACACGGCCGCGGAACCGAACCCAAAACCAAAACACAAAACCCGAAAAATTTCAGGCGCTCATCTCTAATTAGTACTGCTGCCGCCGTAACGAGATCCTTCATCGCGGCGGGCGCCGTCTGCACCGCCGCTTCTTTTTTAAAGGGACTGCTGTGTGTTGTTCTTTTTTTAAAGTGCCAGACATGACAGGAAGAGGGGCATGATATAGTATAGTTGGAAAGAGGCAAGACAATAGAAGGTGCTGACATTACCCAGTCACTGCATACATCTAAAAGACAGGCATCCGCTGTCAATAAGTGTCCCCATTTATTTTACCTAGTCTGCTTTCCCATTCTGGCCCTCGAAAAAGGGATTTTACCTTCATTCTGCACAGGTACGCTTGTGGTTATTCGCCAGCTTGGAATTGCCAAGACAGTTCACCATATCCATCAGCTGCTGTGACCAAAGAGGATGCAGAGATCACCAGAGGAGGGATAGATATGGCATCAACAATGACGGCTGAACTCCCTTTGTCCAGTAACTGAACTGGTAGCAGCAGCTGTTCTAATCACCGGCACTGGTGCGATGACATCACGATCCCGACACTTCCCATTGCCTTTACCTTTGTGTGAAAATCATGACATGGAAGATAAGGACAGATCTCATCAACAGTAGAATTATCACCAACTGCCATCCAGGAAATCCGATGGGTACCGCACCTGTGTGTATATACACGTGTTTGCAAACTTTTACACACTAAATCACACATTTACCAACAGATGATGGATTTTTATTTTATTTTTTAAACAATGTCAAAAATCACCTGTTGGTAAATGTGTGATTTAGACCCTGAAACAAAAATCAACCAGTCCAACATCGACCCAAAAAACGAGAATTATGGTAAGAACTTACCGTTGTTAAATCTCTTTCTGCGAGGTACACTAGGCTCCACAGGGAATTACATTGGAGGTGTAGAGTAGGATCTTGGTCCAAGACACCAATAGGCTCAAAGCTTTGACTGTTCCCAGAATGCATAGCGCCGCCTCCTCTATAACCCCGCCTCCATGCACAGGAGCTCAGTTTTTGTTAACCAGTCCAATGCAGTAGCAGGCAAAAGAGACGACAACTGTTAGTAGCCACATACACCACATTCTCACAACAGGAGAAAGTGTCAGCGGCTAATGCCAAACCCTCTCGGCGTCCCAGGTGACTTGGCCGCGCCAAACCTCTTTTTTGCTCAAAATGTGCATCTTATTCACACAAATAAAACAACTGAAAGTGACAAAACTACTTTACTAGATTGCACTGATCCATTTAATGGGATACGTCTGATTTGCTGGCTGACAGGATGCCGGCTGTCATGATCCAGACTGCGGGATCCCATCCGCTAGAATTCCAGCAGTGGGGTGAGCACTCGCTGCGCTCGCCACAGGTTATATTCTCCCGCTATGGGTGTTGTGGAAACTCACATAGGGAGAATAGCCTGTGTCGCCAGTATTCCAGCAGCGGCAATTCACCAGTCAGGATTCAGGTGTCGGTATTGTGACCGCCGGGATCCCGACTGGCGATATTTTAACCGCTTCCCCATTTAATATGTGACATTTGTACATGTGAGTCCAACCAAGTCTGAATCTGTGTATGTGCTATGATGCAGCGGCCACAGCTTTTATCACTCCAAGTTCACTTGGCTTCCTCTTTGACATCAAATTTAAAACTACAGTAATTCCTGTGCAGTTACTGCCGCAGCCCAGCATCTGTAGTACACTGTGAGAGATGTTTTGCTGTGTCTGAGATGCGAATAAGATGCAAAATGTAAAGAAAAAGATGATACGCTGTATCTCTCGGAGCAACTGAATCTCATCTGGCATCTCATACCATATGTCGTATTTAGGCTAGGTGTATGAGGACACACCTGTATTTCTCAACGACTGCTCACCACCGCTGTAACAAATGGATTACAGTAATTTATGTTGGCTTCCAAGTAATCAGACATTTTGGCTACATATAATCTTGTCCCCGATTTGTTGACATAGGGGTTTGTTCAGGCCTGCTAGCAAACCAAAAAAAGTACATAACTGTGCAAAACCATGTTGCACTGCAGTTGGGGAAGATGTAACATGTGCAGAGAGTGTTAGATTTGGGCGGGGTGTGTTCAAACTGAAATCTAATTGCAATGTAAAAATTAAGCATGCCCCACCTACAGTGCAACATGGTTTTGCCTAGTTGTGTGCTTTTTTGGTTTGCTAACAACTCTGACTAATCCCCACAATCAACTTCTCCCTGACCTTAATAGGTCTTTAAAATTAAATTGAATATAAAAAGGTCCAAACTGGCTCCATACATTAATTACAGCTAAAAAGCCAAACATATATGTAGCCTCCTGTCACTGTGTATGTGGTCTGAGGTAAATGGGAGGACAGATCACCTCATCTCTGACACTTGCCTCTGCCCTGACCATGGGGTCCACACGCCTGCAGGTTTTACATTGAGTCTTACAAGTGTGGTCACAGGCTTTGTTACTTGATGACGTAGTGTTGCACAATGGATCTGAATAAGTTATACACCAGACTTTCTCTTTTTCAACATATAAAGGAGATTTATGGTAGACTTACCATGGTTAAATATCTTTCTGCGAGGTTCACTGGATTCCACAGGGAATACATCGAGGTGTAGAGTTGGATCGTGATCCGAGGCACCAACAGGCTAAAGCTTTGACTGTTCCCAGGATGCATTGCACCACCTCCTCTATAACCCTGTCTCCAGGCACTGGAGCTCAGTTTTGTTAACCAGTCCAATGCAGTAGCAGGTAAAAGAGACGGTAGATGTTAGTCACATAGAACCACATTCTCACGACAGGAGAAGGGACTAGCGGCTAATGCCATACAAACCCAAAGAAACTAAGTGCGTCAGGGTGGGCATCCTGTGGAATCCAGTGTACCTTGCAGAAAGAGATTTAACCATGGTAAGTTTACCATAAATCTCCTTTTCTGCAACGGGGTACACTGGGATTCCACAGGGAATACATCGGGGATGTCCTAAAGCAGTTCCTCATGGAAGGGAATGCACCGTATCGGGCACAGGAACCCGGCGTCCAAAGGAAGCATCCTGGGAGGCGGAAGTATCAAAGGCATAGAACCTGATGAAAGTGTTCACTGAGGACCACGTAGCCGCCTTGCACAACTGTTAAGCAGACCTGCCTCGGCGGGCCGCCTAAGAAGGTCCAACAGACCAAGTAGTATGGGCTTTAATAGCAGCAGGAGCTGGAAGACCAGCCTGTGCATTGACTTGTGCAATCACCATTCTAATCCATCTGGCCAAGATTTGCTTATTCGCAGGCCAGCCATGTTTGTGAAAACCAAAAAGTACAAAAAGGGTATCTGAACTCCTGAGGGAGGCAGTCCTCTCTACGTAAATACGGAGAGCCCGTACCACATCCAAAGACCGCTCTTTGGAGGACAAACCAGAAGAGATAAAGGCGGGAACCACAATCTCTTGGTTAAGATGAAAAGATGATACCACCTTAGGTAGATAACCAGGGCGAGTTCGAAGAACTGCCCGGTCCCGGTGAAAATCCAGAAAGGGTGGACGACAGGACAAAGCGCCTAAGTCCAACACCCTCCTAGCAGAGGCAATAGCCAGTAAAAACACGACCTTAAGCGTAAGACATTTAAGGTCCACAGACTCAAGAGGTTCAAATTGAGTGAGGCCAGACGAAGGCCTAAATCTAGGCCTTGTTGCAGAAAAGCCAAAAGCCTAGAAGTTCTGAACGAATAGGCATCATAATTCTTAGCAGCACATCATGTAAAGTAAGAGTTCCAGACCCTGTAATAAATCCATGCAGAATCCGGTTTGCGGGCCTTCAACATAGTTTGAATAACCGCCTCAGAGAATCCCTTGGCCCTCAGAAGTGAAGCTTCAAGATCCAAGCCATCAAAGCCAGTCTGGACAGGTCTGGATAGACACAAGGGCCCTGAACGAGGAGCGTTGAGGAAGTAGAAGAGGATGCTCTATTGATAGACCCTGCAGGTCTGAGAAACAATGCCATCTTTCTTGTTTGAACTTCCGTAGTACCCTGGAAGGAACACGTAGGGCAGCCAAAAGTTCCATGGAATTGCCAGTGCGTCCACAAATGCTGCTTGAGGATCCCTTGTTCTTGATCCGAAGACCGGAATCTTGTGATTGTGTCGATACGCCATCAGGTCTACATCTGGTAGGCCCCACTTGTCCACTAGGAGTTGAAAGACTTCCGGATGAAGACTCTACTCTCCGGCATGAACGTCCGGACGACTGAGGAAATCTGCTTCCCAGTTGAGGACTCCGGGGATGAACACTGCTGATACTGCTGGCAGACGGCGTTCCGCCCAACTGAGGATTTTTGATACTTCCAGCAATGCCATGTGGCTTCGAGTGCCGCCTTGATGATTTATGTACGCCACCGTGGTACGTACATAAATACGTACTTGAACAAGCCTGTTCTGTACGAAAGGCAGGGCCAGTGTCAACGCACTGAACACCGCTCGCAATTCAAGAATGTTTATCGGGAGGAGAGACTCCTCCTTGGTCCACAGACCCGGAGAGAGTGTTGCTCCAACACCGTGCCCTAATCCCTCAGACTGGCATCCGTAGTCAGGAGGACACAGTTGGAGATCCAGAAGGGACGGCCCCTGCTCAATTGTTGGTCCTGTAGCCACCAGCTCAGTGACAGACGAACCTCCGGAGTCAAGGAGATCATTTAAGACCTGATCCAATGAGGCAGGCCGTCCCACTTGGAAAGGATTAACTTCTGCACAGGGCGGGAATGAAATTGAGCGTACTCTACCATGTCGAAATCTGACACCATGAGGCCTAGTACTTGCATCGCTGAGTGTATCGACACTCTTGGGCGAGAGAGGAAATATCTGATCCTGTCCTGACGTTTCAATACTTTCTCTGGAGACAAAAACAATCGTTGGCTGTGTGTCCAGTAGTGCCCCCAGGTGCACCATGCTCCGAGCAGTGACCAGTGAGGACTTTTTCCAGTTGATGAGCCACCCGTGGGCTTGTAGGAATTGGACCATCAGTTCCAGATGACTGAGGAGAACTTCTTGGGAGTACGCCAGGATCAGCAAGTCGTCCAGATACAGCAGGATCCTGATTCCCTGACGGCGGAGAAGAGCCGTCATCATGGCCATGACCTTGGTGAAGATCCGAGGGGCCGTGGCGAATCCAAAAGGCAGTGCCTGGAATTGATAATGTAGGTTGCCAATAGCAAACCGCAGATATTGCTGATGCGACATGGCAATAGGTATGTGCAGATAAGCATTCTGTATGTCCAGGGATACCATATAGTCTTCGGGTTCCATGGCCAGCACTATAGAGCAAAGAGTTTCCATACGGAATTTGGATACTCTCACAAACTTGTTCAATGATTTGACGTTGAGTATAGGCCGGAAGGACCCATTTGGCTTCGGAACTAGAAACAGGGTCGAATAGTATCCCCTGCCTCTCTGAGACAGAGGTACCGGCACTACCACTCCTGTATCCAGGAGGGATTGCACAACCAAGTGTAGAGCTTGCGCTTTTAACGGATCCGCAGGGATAACCATTGTGCAAAACTGGCGAGGGGGACGTCTCTTGAAAGAGATTGCGTACCCGTGAGAGACAACTTCCGGCACCCAGGCATCTGAAGTGGTCTTTATCCAGGCCTGGGCGAACTGTAGAAGTCGGCCTCCCACCCTGGGATCCCCCAGGGGGAGGCCCGCCCCGTCATGCGGCAGGCTTGTCTTGTTTGGAAGCATGCTGACGGGCGGCCCAGGAATGTTTAGATTTAGGATTAGTGGTTTTTGAAGCACGAGCTTGTTGCGAATACGCCTGACCCTTTGCTTTCCCTTTAGGTCGAAAGGAATGAAAGATGGTACTCTTAGCCTTCGGAGCAGAAGGATTAGTATTTGGGAGAAACGCAGTCTTAGCAGTAGCCAAGTCAGTTACAATCTTGTTCTGGTCCTCCCCAAATAGGATGTCTCCCTTAAAAGGGAGCACCTCCAAGGTCTTTTTGGAGTCCAGGTCCACCTTCCAGGGCCTCAACCGCATAATTCGACGAGCCAGGATAGACGTAGTAGATGCATCGGCCGCCATTACACCTGCATCAGAGGCCGCCTCCTGAATATAGTGGGAGGCTGTGGTAATATAAGACAGATATTGTCTGGCAGTGTCAGAAAAATCCTGAGGCAGCTCATCCTCAATTGCCTGAACCCATGCTTCAATTCCTTTTGCAGCCCAGGAGGCTGCCATAGTGGGTCTATGTACCGCACCAGTAAGAGAGTAAAGAGACTTCAGGCATCCCTCCACATGCTTATGCGTCGGTTCCTTCAGTGAGGTGACAGTGGTGACAGGCAGAGTAGATGACACCACAATACAGGTGACATGAGACTCCACCAGCGGTGGAGTTTCCCACTCAACTCCGCAGGGATAGGATAACGAGCTAGCATCTTTTTACACTGGGAAAAAATCTTTCCTGGCGATGACCAGGATTCCTGACGTATGTCAATTAAGTGGTCAGAATATGGTAAGACTACCAGTAGTGGATCTTGCCATGGGCAAGCAGGACTTTTGCCCGGGGCGCCACCCTTCGGAGGGCGCCGGGCAAGATTCGCTACTGCTGTGCCCCCCGCTGCCCACTGTGTCCCCCTGGTTCCCCGCTGTGAAGGGAACTAGACGCTATGCATCTAGTTTCCCTTTGTGGAGAGGACCTTTGCTGTGCGGTGCGCGATGACACACAGCATTGTGGGACTGACAGACGCTAGGGGTCATAATTGACTTCTAGTGTGTCTATGGCAGATCCGAGGAGAGGAGCGGCGCCGGCGGAGGTCTGCAGCGGTCAGGAGCGGAGATAGTAAGTTTTCTTTTATTTATTTTTTCATTTTCTGCGGCGTTACTCTACTGTACAGGGGGCGTAACTGACCACGCCCCCTGTATGAAGCCATGCCCCTATTTTCCGCTCGGGGCGCCAAAAGGGCAAGAACCGACCCTGAAGACTACTTTAGCAACCTTCTCACGTTTGAACTTATCAGGTTTCTTAGACACAGTAGTAGGCTCAATGTCATCATCTATTTGAAGAATTAGCTTAATAGCCTCCATTAGGTCAGGAACATCAACCTGAGTTGTAGATTCCTCATCAGAAGCAACTGTATTAGTGTCTGACGGATCAGTATATTACCCATCCTCATCGGAAGAATTATCTGAAATATTAGTGGATTGTGAGGAAGAAATGGCCCGTTTAGATGACCCCTTAGCCCCAGAGGGGCATGGGGTAGACTTTTGTCTAACCAAGGATTAACTACAGGGCCAATATGTGGCTGCAATGGCATTGGAGGTCCCACAGGGGGCGTAAGATGTGTCACAAGTGTACTCAGCATACTTGAGAATGCTGCCCAAGGTTGGTCCTGATTGGCCACAGGCGCTGCAGGTTAACTGGTTGTATGGCACTCAGCGCCTGAGGCAGCAGCTAAAACTTCTCCCTCAGGTAAATCCGTGGCACCAGTACTGCAGGATGCAGGAAGCGTCCGCGGATTTCCCGCCCTGTGTGGCAGACATTATAAGGAATGTAGCCTTAGGGCGTAACAGTACAATATAGCCAGACAAATACGATACCTGCAAAAAACCCCTATGTTATGTGACAGTAAACACAGGACACAATATATAATAAGAATTTACTTACCGATAATTCTATTTCTCATAGTCCGTAGTGGATGCTGGGGACTCCGTAAGGACCATGGGGAATAGCGGCTCCGCAGGAGACTGGGCACAAAAGTAAAGCTTTAGAACTACCTGGTGTGCACTGGCTCCTCCCACTATGACCCTCCTCCAAGCCTCAGTTAGGATACTGTGCCCGGACGAGCGTACACAATAAGGAAGGATTTTGAATCCCGGGTAAGACTCATACCAGCCACACCAATCACACCATATAACTTGTGATCTAAACCCAGTTAATAGCATGATAACAGAGGAGCCTCTAGAAAAGATGGCTCACTACAGCAATAACCCGATTTTTCTGGTAACAATAACTATGTACAAGTATTGCGGACAATCCGCACTTGGGATGGGCGCCCAGCATCCACTACGGACTATGAGAAATAGAATTATCGGTAAGTAAATTCTTATTTTCTCTGACGTCCTAGTGGATGCTGGGGACTCCGTAAGGACCATGGGGATTATACCAAAGCTCCCAAACGGGCGGGAGAGTGCGGATGACTCTGCAGCACCAAATGAGAGAACTCCAGGTCCTCCTCAGCCAGGGTATCAATTTTGTAGAATTTTACAAACGTATTTGCTCCTGACCAAGTAGCTGCTCGGCAAAGTTGTAAAGCCGAGACCCCTCGGGCAGCCGCCCTAGATGAGCCCACCTTACTTGTGGAATGGGCTTTTACAGATTTTTGGCTGTGGCAGGCCCGCCACAGAATGTGCAAGCTGAATTGTACTACAAATCCAACGAGCAATAGTCTGCATAGAAGCAGGAGCACCCAGCTTGTTGGGTGCATACAGAATAAACAACGAGTCAGATTTTCTGACTCCAGCCGTCTTGGAAACCTATATTTCCAGGGCTCTGACAACGTCTAGCAACTTGGAGTCCTCCAAGTCCCTAGTAGCCGCAGGCACCACAATAGGTTGATTCAGGTGAAACGCTGAAAACCACCTTAGGGAGAAACTGAGGACAAGTCCTCAATTCCGCCCTGTCCGAATGGAAAATCAGATGAGGGCTTTTACAGGATAAAGCCGCCAATTCTGACACGCACCTGGCCCAGGCCAGGGCCAACAGCATGACCACTTTCCATGTGAGATATTTTAACTCCACATATTTAAGTGGTTCAAACCAATGTGACTTTTGGAACCCAAAAACTACATTTAGATCCCAAGGTGCCACTGGAGGCACAAAAGGAGGCTGTATATACAGTACCCCTTTCACAAACGTCTGAACTTCAGGGACTGAAGCTAGTTCTTTTTGGAAGAAAATTGACAGGGCCGAAATTTGAACCTTAATGGACCCCCATTTCAGGCCCATAGACACTCCTGTTTGCAGGAAATGTAGGAATCGACCTAGCTGAAAATTCCTCCGTCGGGGCCTTACTGGCCTCGCACCCCGCAACATATTTTCGCCAAATGCGGTGATAATGTTTTGCGGTTATATCTTTCCTGGCTTTGATCAGGATAGGAATGACTTCATCCGGAATGCCTTTCTCCTTCAGGATCCGGCGTTCAACCGCCATGCCGTCAACCGCAGCCGCGGTAAGTCTTGGAACAGACAGGGTCCTTGCTGGAGCAGGTCCCTTCTTAGAGGTAGAGGCCACGGATCCTCCGTGAGCATCTCTTGAAGTTCCGGTTACCAAGTCCATCTTGGCCAATCCATCTTATAATTCTCAGTACCTTGGTATGAGAGGCAGAGGAGGGAACACATACACTGACTGGTACACCCACTGTGTTACCAGAGCGTCTACAGCTATTGCCTGAGGGTCCCTTGACCTGGCGCAATACTTGTCGAGTTTTATAAACTTGTGGAAGACTTCTGGGTGAAGTCCCCACTCTCCCGGGTGGAGGTCGTGTCTGCTGAGGAAGTCTGCTTCCCAGTTGTCCACTCCCGGAATGAATACTGCTGACAGTGCTATCACATGATTTTCCGCCCAGCGAAGAATCCTTGCAGCTTCTGCCATTGCCCTCCTGCTTCTTGTGTCACCCTGTCTGTTTACGTGGGTGACTGCCGTGATGTTGTCCGAATGGATCAACTCCGGGTGACCTTGAAGCAGAGGTCTTGCTGAGCTTAGAGCATTGTAAATGGCCCTTAGCTTCAGGATATTTATGTGAAGTGATGTCTCCAGGCTTGACCATAAGCTCTGGAAATTCCTTCCCTGTGTGACTGCTCCCCAGCCTCGCAGGCTGGCATCCGTGGTCACCAGGACCCAGTCCTGAATATGCGGCCCTCTAGAAGATGAGCACTCTGCAACCACCACAGGAGAGACACCCTTGTGCTTGGTGACAGGGTTATCCGCTGATGCATCTGAAGATGCGACCCGGACCATTTGTCCAGCAGGTCCCACTGGAAAATTCTTGCGTGGAATCTGCCGAATGGGATTGCTTCGTAGGAAGCCACCATTTTTCCCAGAACCATTTTATTGATGTACTGAGACTTGGCTCGGTTATAGGAGGTTCCCGACTAGCTCGGATAACTCCCTGACTTTCTCCTCCGGGAGAAACACCTTTTTCTGGACTGTGTCCACGATCATCCCTAGGAACAGAAGACGAGTCGTCGGAATCAGCTGCGATTTTGGAATATTGAGAATCCAATCGTGCTGCCGCAACACTACCTGAGATAGTGCTACACCGACCTCCAACTGTTCCCTGGATCTTACCCTTATCAGGGAATCGTCCAAGTAAGGGATAACTAAAATTCCCTTCCTTCGAAGGAGTATCATCATTTCGGCCATTACCTTGGTAAAGACCCGGGGTGCCGTGGACCATCCATACGGCAGCGTCTGAAACTGATAGTGACAGTTCTGTACCATAAACCTGAGGTACCCTTGGTGAGAAGGGTAAATTGGGACATGAAGGTAAGCATCCTTGATGTCCCGAGACATCATGTAGTCCCCTTCTTCCAGGTTCGCAATCACTGCTCTGAGTGACTCAATCTTGAATTTGAACCTCCGTATGTAAGTGTTCAAGATTTTAGATTTAGAATCGGTCTCACCGAGCCGTCCGGCTTCGGTACCCCAACAGTGTGGAATAATACCCCGTTCCCTGTTGCAGGAGGGGTACCTTGATTATCACCTGCTGGGAATACAGCTTGTGAATGGCTTCCAAAACTGCCTCCCTGTCAGAAGGAGACATCGGTAAAGCCGACTTTAGGAAACGGCGAGGGGGAGACGTCTCAAATTTCAATTTGTACCCCTGAGATATCACCTGAAGGATCCAGGGGTCTACTTGCGAGTGAGCCCACTGCGCGCTGAAATTCATTGAGACGGGCCCCCACCGTGCCTGATTCTGCTTGTAAAGCCCCAGCGTCATACTGAGGGCTTGGCAGAGGCGGGAGAGGGCTTCTGTTCCTGGGAACTGGCTGATTTCTGCAGCCTTTTTTCCTCTCCCTCTGTCACGGGGCAGAAATGAGGAACCTTTTGCCCGCTTGCCCACGAAAAGACTGCGCCTGATAATACGGCGTCTTCTTATGTTGAGAGGCGACCTGGGGTACAAACGTGGATTTCCCAGCTGTTGCCGTGGCCACCAGGTCTGAAAGACCGACCCCAAATAACTCCTCCCCTTAATAAGGCAATACTTCCAAATGCCGTTTGGAATCCGCATCACCTGACCACTGTCGTGTCCATAACCCTCTACTGGTAGAAATGGACAACGCACTTAGACTTGATGCCAGTCAGCAAATATTCCGCTGTGCATCACGCATATATAGAAATGCATCTTTTAAATGCTCTATAGGCAATAATATACTGTCCCTATCTAGGGTATCAATATTTTCAGTCAGGGAATCCGACCACGCCAACCCAGCACTGCACATCCAGGCTGAGGCGATTGCTGGTCGCAGTATAACACCAGTATGTGTGTAAATACATTTTAGGATACCCTCCTGCTTTCTATCAGCAGGATCCTTAAGGGCGGCCATCTCAGGAGAGGGTAGAGCCCTTGTTCTTACAAGCGTGTGAGCGCTTTATCCACCCTAGGGGGTGTTTCCCAACGCACCCTAACCTCTGGCGGGAAAGGATATAATGCCAATAACATTTTAGAAATTATCAGTTGTTATCGGGGGAAACCCACGCTTCATCACACACCTCATTTAATTTCTCAGATTCAGGAAAAACTACAGGTAGTTTTTCCTCACCGAACATAATACCCCTTTTTGGTGGTACTCGTATTATCAGAAATGTGTAAAACATTTTTCATTGCCTCAATCATGTAAAGTGTGGCCCTACTGGAAGTCACATTTGTCTCTTCACCGTCGACACTGGAGTCAGTATCCGTGTCGGCGTCTATATCTGCCATCTGAGGTAACGGGCGCTTTAGAGCCCCTGGCGGCCTATGAGACGTCTGGACAGGCACAAGCTGAGTAGCCGGCTGTCTCATGTCAACCACTGTCTTTTATACAGAGCTGACACTCCTTCCAACAGTTCATCCACTCAGGTGTCGACCCCCTAGGGGGTGACATCACTATTACAGGCAATCTGCTCCGTCTCCACATCATTTTTCTCCTCATACATGTCGACACAAACGTACCGACATACAGCACACACACAGGGAATGCTCTGATAGAGGTCAGGACCCCACTAGCCCTTTGGGGAGACAGAGGGAGAGTTTACCAGCACACACCAGAGCGCTATATATATACAGGGATAACCTTATATAAGTGTTTTTCCCCTTATAGCTGCTGTATCTTTTAATACTGCGCGTAATTAGTGCCCCCCTCTCTTTTTTAACCCTTTCTGTAGTGTAGTGACTGCAGGGGAGAGCCAGGGAGCTTCCCTCCAACGGAGCTGTGAGGGAAAATGGCGCCAGTGTGCTGAGGAGATAGGCTCCGCCCCCTTATCGGCGGCCTTATCTCCCGTTTTTCTATGTATTCTGGCAGGGGTTAAATTCATCCATATAGCCCAGGAGCTATATGTGATGCATTTTTTGCCATCCAAGGTGTTTTTATTGCGTCTCAGGGCGCCCCCCCCCAGCGCCCTGCACCCTCAGTGACCGGAGTGTGAAGTGTGCTGAGAGCAATGGCGCACAGCTGCAGTGCTGTGCGCTACCTTGTTGAAGACAGGACGTCTTCTGCCGCCAATTTTCTGGACCTCTTCTGTCTTCTAGCTCTGTAAGGGGGCCGGCGGCGCGGCTCTGGGACCCATCCATGGCTGGGCCTGTGATCGTCCCTCTGGAGCTAATGTCCAGTAGCCTAAGAAGCCCAATCCACTCTGCACGCAGGTGAGTTCGCTTCTTCTCCCCTTAGTCCCTCGATGCAGTGAGCCTGTTGCCAGCAGGTCTCACTGAAAATAAAAAACCTAAAACTAAACTTTTCACTAAGCAGCTCAGGAGAGCCACCTAGTGTGCACCCTTCTCGTTCGGGCACAAAAATCTAACTAACTGAGGCTTGGAGGAGGGTCATAGGGGGAGGAGCCAGTGCACACCAGGTAGTTCTAAAGCTTTACTTTTGTGCCCAGTCTCCTGCGGAGCCGCTATTCCCCATGGTCCTTACGGAGTCCCCAGCATCCACTAGGACGTCAGAGAATATATATATATATATATATATATATATATATATATATATATATATATATATATGGGACCCTGACGCACCTAGCCCCTCAAGGTACAGATTATAGTGATAGCGATAGGTGAAACAGGAGAATGGAATCCCACACAACACCTAGAGGCACACTCAGTCCAGGGCCGGATCTTGCCCTTGTGGCGCCCCGGGCAAAAATGGGGGCGTGGCTTCATATGGGGGCGTGGTCAGTTACGCCCCCTTTTGTGCCCCCTGTAGCGCAGCTGGAAAAAAATAAAAAATAAATAAAAGTATACTTACAATCCCCGCTCCTGATTCCAGACCTCCTCCTCCGCCGGCGCCGCTCTTCTCCTGGACTCGGATGGTTGTGTCTGTCCTCGGATCTATGGGAGAGACGTCATTACGTCTCTCCCATAGCACAGCATAGACACTAGAGGTCAATTATGACCCCTAGTGTCTCTGCCACTATGCTGTGAGGTGCGCAATGACGTCATCGCGCACCGCACAGCAAAGGTCCTCTCCATGAAGGGAAACTAGACGCTTCGTCTAGTTTCCCTTCATGGAGAGGACCTTTGCTGTGCGGTGCGCGATGACGTCATCGCGCACCGCACAGCACAGTCCTCTCCATGAAGGGAAACTAGACGCTTAGCGTCTGGTTCCCTTCAAAGCGGGGGACCAGCGGCGGGCACAGCGGGGGGCACTGCAGAGGGCATAGTGGCGGATCTTGCCATGGTGCGGCGCCCTCCGGAGGGCGCCGGCGCCCTCCGGAAGGCGGCGCCCCGGGCAAAAGTACTGCTTGCCCGTGGCAAGATCCGGTACTGACTCAGTCACATGTACAATGCAGGAGTTATTACATATAAACAATAAAACTGCACTGGACTAGTAAATTTACAATATAAATATGTATGAGTATAGATATAACAATGCACAGTAGATACTAGGGATGTGCACTTGAAATTTTTCGGGTTTTGGGTTCGGTTCCGCGGCCGTGTTTTGGGTTCGACCGCGTTTTGGCAAAACCTCACCGAATTTTTTTTGTCGGATTCGGGTGTGTTTTGGATTCGGGTGTTTTTTTCAAAAAACCCTAAAAAACAGCTTAAATCATAGAATTTGGGGGTCATTTTGATCCCAAAGTATTATTAACCTCAAAAACCATAATTTCCACTCATTTTCAGTCTATTCTGAATACCTCACACCTCACAATATTATTTTTAGTCCTAAAATTTGCACCAAGGTCGCTGGATGACTAAGCTAAGCGACCCTAGTGGCCGACACAAACACCTGGCCCATCTAGGAGTGGCACTGCAGTGTCACGCAGGATGGCCCTTCCAAAAAACACTCCCCAAACAGCACATGACGCAAAGAAGAAAAAAAGAGGCGCAATGAGGTAGCTGTGTGAGTAAGCTAAGCGACCCTAGTGGCCGACACAAACACCTGGCCCATCTAGGAGTGGCACTGCAGTGTCACGCAGGATGGCCCTTCCAAAAAACACTCCCCAAACAGCACATGACGCAAAGAAGAAAAAAAGAGGCGCAATGAGGTAGCTGTGTGAGTAAGCTAAGCGACCCTAGTGGCCGACACAAACACCTGGCCCATCTAGGAGTGGCACTGCAGTGTCACGCAGGATGGCCCTTCCAAAAAACACTCCCCAAACAGCACATGACGCAAAGAAGAAAAAAAGAGGCGCAATGAGGTAGCTGTGTGAGTAAGATAAGCGACCCTAGTGGCCGACACAAACACCTGGCCCATCTAGGAGTGGCACTGCAGTGTCACGCAGGATGGCCCTTCCAAAAAACACTCCCCAAACAGCACATGACGCAAAGTAGAAAAAAAGAGGCGCAATGAGGTAGCTGTGTGAGTAAGCTAAGCGACCCTAGTGGCCGACACAAACACCTGGCCCATCTAGGAGTGGCACTGCAGTGTCACGCAGGATGGCCCTTCCAAAAAACACTCCCCAAACAGCACATGATGCAAAGAAGAAAAAAAGAGGCGCAATGAGGTAGCTGTGTGAGTAAGATAAGCGACCCTAGTGGTCGACACAAACACCTGGCCCATCTAGGAGTGGCACTGCAGTGTCACGCAGGATGGCCCTTCCAAAAAACACTCCCCAAACAGCACATGACGCAAAGAAGAAAAAAAGAGGCGCAATGAGGTAGCTGTGTGAGTAAGCTAAGCGACCCTAGTGGCTGACACAAACACCTGGCCCATCTAGGAGTGGCACTGCAGTGTCACGCAGGATGGCCCTTCCAAAAAACACTCCCCAAACAGCACATGACGCAAAGAAGAAAAAAAGAGGCGCAATGAGGTAGCTGTGTGAGTAAGATAAGCGACCCTAGTGGCCGACACAAACACCTGGCCCATCTAGGAGTGGCACTGCAGTGTCACGCAGGATGGCCCTTCCAAAAAACACTCCCCAAACAGCACATGACGCAAAGAAGAAAAAAAGAGGCGCAATGAGGTAGCTGTGTGAGTAAGCTAAGCGACCCTAGTGGCCGACACAAACACCTGGCCCATCTAGGAGTGGCACTGCAGTGTCACGCAGGATGGCCCTTCCAAAAAACACTGCCCAAACAGCACATGACGCAAATAAAAATGAAAGAAAAAAGAGGTGCAAGATTGAATTGTCCTTGGGCCCTCCCACCCACCCTTATGTTGTATAAACAGGACATGCACACTTTAACCAACCCATCATTTCAGTGACAGGGTCTGCCACACGACTGTGACTGAAATGACGGGTTGGTTTGGACCCCTACCGAAAAAGAAGCAATTAATCTCTCCTTGCACAAACTGGCTCTACAGAGGCAAGATGTCCACCTCATCATCATCCTCCGATATATCACCGTGTACATCCCGCTCCTCACAGATTATCAATTCGTCCCCACTGGAATCCACCATCTCAGCTCCCTGTGTACTTTGTGGAGGCAATTGCTGCTGGTCAATGTCTCCACGGAGGAATTGATTATAATTCATTTTAATGAACATCATCTTCTCCACATTTTCTGGAAGTAACCTCGTACGCAGATTGCTGACAAGGTGAGCGGCGGCACTAAACACTCTTTCGGAGTACACACTTGTGGGAGGGCAACTTAGGTAGAATAAAGCAAGTTTGTGCAAGGGCCTCCAAATTGCCTCTTTTTCCTGCCAGTATAAGTACGGACTGTCTGACGTGCCTACTTGGATGCGGTCACTCATATAATCCTCCACCATTCTTTCAATGGTGAGAGAATCATATGCAGTGACAGTAGACGACATGTCCGTAATCGTTGTCAGGTCCTTCAGTCCGGACCAGATGTCAGCATCAGCAGTCGCTCCAGACTGCCCTGCATCACCGCCAGCGGGTGGGCTCGGAATTCTGAGCCTTTTCCTCGCACCCCCAGTTGCGGGAGAATGTGAAGGAGGAGATGTTGACAGGTCGCGTTCCGCTTGACTTGACAATTTTCTCACCAGCAGGTCTTTGAACCCCAGCAGACTTGTGTCTGCCGGAAAGAGAGATCCAAGGTAGGTTTTAAATCTAGGATCGAGCACGGTGGCCAAAATGTAGTGCTCTGATTTCAACAGATTGACCACCCGTGAATCCTTGTTAAGCGAATTAAGGGCTCCATCCACAAGTCCCACATGCCTAGCGGAATCGCTCCCTTTTAGCTCCTCCTTCAATGCCTCCAGCTTCTTCTGCAAAAGCCTGATGAGGGGAATGACCTGACTCAGGCTGGCAGTGTCTGAACTGACTTCATGTGTGGCAAGTTCAAAAGGTTGCAGAACCTTGCACAACGTTGAAATCATTCTCCACTGCGCTTGAGACAGGTACATTCCACCTCCTATATCGTGCTCAATTGTATAGGCTTGAATGGCCTTTTGCTGCTCCTCCAACCTCTGAAGCATATAGAGGGTTGAATTCCACCTCGTTACCACTTCTTGCTTCAGATGATGGCAGGGTAGGTTCAGGCGTTTTTGGTGGTGCTCCAGTCTTCTGTACGTGGTGCCTGTACGCCGAAAGTGTCCCGCAATTCTTCTGGCCACCGACAGCATCTCTTGCACGCCCCTGTCGTTTTTTAAAAAATTCTGCACCACCAAATTCAAGGTATGTGCAAAACATGGGACGTGCTGGAATTTGCCCATATTTAATGCACACACAATATTGCTGGCGTTGTCCGATGCCACAAATCCACAGGAGAGTCCAATTGGGGTAAGCCATTCCGCGATGATCTTCCTCAGTTGCCGTAAGAGGTTTTCAGCTGTGTGCGTATTCTGGAAACAGGTGATACAAAGCGTAGCCTGCCTAGGAAAGAGTTGGCGTTTGCGAGATGCTGCTACTGGTGCCGCCGCTGCTGTTCTTGCGGCGGGAGTCCATACATCTACCCAGTGGGCTGTCACAGTCATATAGTCCTGACCCTGCCCTGCTCCACTTGTCCACATGTCCGTGGTTAAGTGGACATTGGGTACAACTGCATTTTTTAGGACACTGGTGAGTCTTTTTCTGAAGTCTGTGTACATTCTCGGTATCGCCTGCCTAGAGAAGTGGAACCTAGATGGTATTTGGTAACGGGGGCACACTGCCTCAAGAAATTGTCTAGTTCCCTGTGAACTAACGGCGGATACCGGACGCACATCTAACACCAACATAGTTGTCAAGGCCTCAGTTATCCGCTTTGCAACAGGATGACTGCTGTGATATTTCATCTTCCTCGCAAAGGACTGTTGGACAGTCAATTGCTTGGTGGAAGTAGTAAAAGTGGGCTTACGACTTCCCCTCTGGGATGACCATCGACTCCCAGCAGCAACAACAGCAGCGCCAGCAGCAGTAGGCGTTACACGCAAGGATGCATCGGAGGAATCCCAGGCAGGAGAGGACTCGTCAGAATTGCCAGTGACATGGCATGCAGGACTATTGGCATTCCTGGGGAAGGAGGAAATTGACACTGAGGGAGTTGGTGGGGTGGTTTGCGTGAGCTTGGTTACAAGAGGAAGGGATTTACTGGTCAGTGGACTGCTTCCGCTGTCGCCCAAAGTTTTTGAACTTGTCACTGACTTATTATGAATGCGCTGCAGGTGACATATAAGGGAGGATGTTCCGAGGTGGTTAACGTCCTTACCCCTACTTATTACAGCTTGACAAAGGCAACACACGGCTTGACAAATGTTGTCCGCATTTCTGGTGAAATACTTCCACACCGAAGAGCTGATTTTTTTGGTATTTTCACCAGGCATGTCAACGGCCCTATTCCTCCCACGGACAACAGGTGTCTCCCCGGGTGCCTGACTTAAACAAACCACCTCACCATCAGAATCCTCCTTGTCAATTTCCTCCCCAGCGCCAGCAACACCCATATCCTCCTCATCCTGGTGTACTTCAACACTGACATCTTCAATCTGACTATCAGGAACTGGACTGCGGGTGCTCCTTCCAGCACTTGCAGGGGGCGTGCAAATGGTGGAAGGCGCATGCTCTTCACGTCCAGTGTTGGGAAGGTCAGGCATCGCAACCGACACAATTGGACTCTCCTTGTGGATTTGGAATTTGAAGAACGCACAGTTCTTTGCGGTGCTTTTGCCAGCTTGAGTCTTTTCAGTTTTCTAGCGAGAGGCTGAGTGCTTCCATCCTCATGTGAAGCTGAACCACTAGCCATGAACATAGGCCAGGGCCTCAGCCGTTCCTTGCCACTCCGTGTGGTAAATGGCATATTGGCAAGTTTACGCTTCTCCTCCGACAATTTTATTTTAGATTTTGGAGTCCTTTTTTTACTGATATTTGGTGTTTTGGATTTTACATGCTCTGTACTATGACATTGGGCATCGGCCTTGGCAGACGACGTTGCTGGCATTTCATCGTCTCGGCCATGACTAGTGGCAGCAGCTTCAGCACGAGGTGGAAGTGGATCTTGATCTTTCCCTAATTTTGGAACCTCAACATTTTTGTTCTCCATATTTTAATAGGCACAACTAAAAGGCACCTCAGGTAAACAATGGAGATGGATGGATACTAGTATACTTATGGATGGACGAGCGACTGCCGACACAGAGGTAGCTACAGCCGTGGACTACCGTACTGTGTCTGCTGCTAATATAGACTGGATGATAATGAGATGAAATCAATATATATATATATATAATATCACTAGTACTGCAGCCGGACAGGTATATATATTTATTATGTAATGACTGATGACGGACCTGCTGGACACTGTCAGCTCAGCAGCACCGCAGATTGCTACAGTAAGCTACTATAGTAGTATGTATAAAGAAGAAAAAAAAAAAAACCACGGGTAGGTGGTATACAATTATGGATGGACGAGCGACTGCCGACACAGAGGTAGCTACAGCCGTGGACTACCGTACTATGTCTGCTGCTAATATAGACTGGATGATAATGAGATGAAATCAATATATATATATATATATATATATAATATCACTAGTACTGCAGCCGGACAGGTATATATATTTATTATGTAATGACTGATGACGGACCTGCTGGACACTGTCAGCTCAGCAGCACCGCAGACTGCTACAGTAAGCTACTATAGTAGTATGTATAAAGAAGAAAGAAAAAAAAAACCACGGGTAGGTGGTATACAATTATGGATGGACGAGCGACTGCCAACACAGAGGTAGCTACAGCCGTGGACTACCGTACTGTGTCTGCTGCCAATATAGACTGGATGATAATGAGATGAAATCAATATATATATATATATAATATCACTAGTACTGCAGCCGGACAGGTATATATATTTATTATGTAATGACTGATGACGGACCTGCTGGACACTGTCAGCTCAGCAGCACCGCAGACTGCTACAGTAAGCTGCTATAGTAGTATGTATAAAGAAGAAAAAAAAAAAAAAAAACACGGGTAGGTGGTATACAATTATGGATGGACGAGCGACTGCCGACACAGAGGTAGCTACAGCCGTGGACTACCGTACTGTGTCTGCTGCTAATATAGACTGGATGATAATGAGATGAAATCAATATATATATATATATAATATCACTAGTACTGCAGCCGGACAGGTATATATATTTATTATGTAATGACTGATGACGGACCTGCTGGACACTGTCAGCTCAGCAGCACCGCAGACTGCTACAGTAAGCTACTATAGTAGTATGTATAAAGAAGAAAGAAAAAAAAAACCACGGGTAGGTGGTATACAATTATGGATGGACGAGCGACTGCCGACACAGAGGTAGCTACAGCTGTGGACTACCGTACTGTGTCTGCTGCTAATATAGACTGGATGATAATGAGATGAAATCAATATATATATATATATATATATATAATATCACTAGTACTGCAGCCGGACAGGTATATATATTTATTATGTAATGACTGATGACGGACCTGCTGGACACTGTCAGCTCAGCAGCACCGCAGACTGCTACAGTAAGCTACTATAGTAGTATGTATAAAGAAGAAAAAAAAAAAAAACACGGGTAGGTGGTATACAATTATGGATGGACGAGCGACTGCCGACACAGAGGTAGCTACAGCCGTGGACTACCGTACTGTGTCTGCTGCTAATATAGACTGGATGATAATGAGATGAAATCAATATATATTATATCACACTAGTACTGCAGCCGGACAGGTAGATATATTTATTATGTAATGACTGATGACGGACCTGCTGGACACTGTCAGCTCAGCAGCACCGCAGACTGCTACAGTAAGCTACTATAGTAGTATGTATAAAGAAGAAAAAAGAAAAAAAAAACCACGGGTAGGTGGTATACAATTATGGATGGACGAGCGACTGCCGACACAGAGGTAGCTACAGCCGTGGACTACCGTACTGTGTCTGCTGCTAATATAGACTGGATGATAATGAGATGAAATCAATATATATATATATAATATCACTAGTACTGCAGCCGGACAGGTATATATATTTATTATGTAATGACTGATGACGGACCTGCTGGACACTGTCAGCTCAGCAGCACCGCAGACTGCTACAGTAAGCTACTATAGTAGTATGTATAAAGAAGAAAGAAAAAAAAAAAACACGGGTAGGTGGTATACAATTATGGATGGACGAGCGACTGCCGACACAGAGGTAGCTACAGCCGTGGACTACCGTACTGTGTCTGCTGCTAATATAGACTGGATGATAATGAGATGAAATCAATATATATATATATATAATATCACTAGTACTGCAGCCGGACAGGTATATATATTTATTATGTAATGACTGATGACGGACCTGCTGGACACAGTCAGCTCAGCAGCACCGCAGACTGCTACAGTAAGCTACTATAGTAGTATGTATAAAGAAGAAAGAAAAAAAAAAACACGGGTAGGTGGTATACAATATTATATATATATTATATACAATTATATATATATATATATATATATATATATATATATATTAAACTGGTGGTGACTGGTGGTCAGGACACTGGTCACACTATCAGCAACTTGCAAGTAGTACTCCTAAGCAGACAATCACAATATATATTATACTGGTGGTCAGTGTGGTCACAATGGCAGTGTGGCACTCTGGCAGCAAAAGTGTGCACTGTACGTTATATGTACTCCTGAGTCCTGCTCTCAGACTCTAACTGCTCCCCACTGTCAGTGTCTCCCCCACAAGTCAGATAATATACAGTCAAACTATCTATCACTTCAGCAAGTAACTAGTACTCCTCCTAATGCTCCCCAAAATTACTACTGTGTCTCTCTCTACTGTCTCAGTCTCTTCTCTATAAACGGAGAGGACGCCAGCCACGTCCTCTCATTATGAATCTCAATGCACGTGTGAAAATGGCGGCGACGCGCGGCTCCTTATATAGAATCCGAGTCTCGCGATAGAATCCGAGCCTCGCGAGAATCCGACAGCGGGATGATGACGTTCGGGCGCGCTCGGGTTAACCGAGCAAGGCGGGAAGATCCGAGTCGCTCGGCCCCGTGTAAAAAAACATGAAGTTCGGGCGGGTTCGGATTCCGAGGAACCGAACCCGCTCATCCCTAGTAGATACTGGATGTATATCACAGAATACTTGAACTAAATATTCAGATAGCAGTACACTTGTTCTTAACTAACACTGCCTAAAATGATATGTAGAATACTTAAGTGCCTGTAAATGCACAGCGCTGATGAGACAGGCGGCTTTACAGAGAAGACAGAGCCCTGCAGTCCCGGAGATTAGTCCAGCTAGCCGTGCCAAAATCTCTGTCAGGGAATGAGGGAGAGTGACATGCAGCTCCAGGGTGGGAACACCAGCAGTAGATGGCGCCCGGAGCTGGTGTAGAGGCTACATGTCAGCGCCTTATCCCCTATGCCGGTCCTCCCCACCGGGTACTGTGGAGCCTATATAAAATGGATTTTAGTAAATCCGACCTGTGCTCCCTTGCCCTGGTGGGGTCCCTATGCAGCACAGTGTTCACGCCAGCGGTGCGGTCCATCTGCTGGGACCGCGATTAACTGGCAGGTCCCCACCTGGGGGACCGTCGTACCTCCTCCCTGATGTGCAGCCACGCGATCCCGGAGAGTAGTGTGCCTGATGAACGGTGCGCCTCCGCTGCAAGTACCCAGGATCCCAGCCGCGGTAGTATGCAGCGCTGCTGGAGATGTGACGGAGCCGCAGCACAGAATGTCAGACTGACATAAGCAGCGTGCACCGTAGAGTCTGACACCTCAGTTCAGAGGGAGCAGACCGAGAAGCGGCTGTGGGAGAGATTAGCGCTGGAGGCAGCGCCGGCACCGAAGCTTGGAAGCGGTGTGTGGTCCGGGGGAGAGGATGAGGTGAGCACTTCATTATATACCTCATACAAATGGAATTATTGCTGCACAGCTCTCCCATTACCAAGTAAAACCATCACTTGCATAAAAAAGGAAAATTGTGCCTCCCCTGCACCTTAACAAATAAGAGACTGCCTTATAGTGAACTATACTGGGTATATTAATATTCAGTTTGAGTATTGCACACAAGACAGCTCATTATCTGAATATACCTCATTTCCAGATAGGTCCGCATTAAAAGGAACTGCTACCAGCGGACGGGAAGAGGGACTATTATCATTGAGCTGGGTATATACATCGGTGCAATAGATCTCAAGTGCCTCGATATTTGTCTGCTATAAAGGACATTCTGACAAATAATTTTTTTTTTTTTTATATAGGAATGAATTTGTTTTATATTTTAAGGATTGTATAAATCATGTAATGCATTTCAATATACTTACCGGCCGGTATTAATATAAATAATCGTTTTTATTGCTTAAAATAAAATATTATTAATTATATATATTGTCATAGTACGTGTGTATTAATAATATTCTCATATCAGCGCCTCTACCCTCTTTCCACTTGTGGAAAGAAATTTTCTAGTTTTTTTGTCATTTTGTGGGAAGAGCATACCCACTTTAGAGGCTGCAGATATTGGAATATTATCAGCTTGCGCTGGGTTATCTTTCTTTTTGACATAAATAGTGCTGCGGCCCTTGAGTTCTTCTTAAAAAGCTCTTTTCAGGGCTGCCTAGTGCATCCCCACCTGTTAGTGACCTGCACTGCAGGCACAAACTGAGCTCCAGTGCCTGGTGGCGGGGTTATAGAGGAGGCGGTGCAATGCATCCTGGGAACAGTCAAAGCTTTAGCCTGTTGGTGCCTCGGATCAAGATCCAACTCTACACCCCAATGTATTCCATGTGGAATCCCAGTGTACCCTGTATACTATATACGCAAATCCTCCAGCTCATTTTGTGGCTACAAAATGACAAAGCCAGCCGATGGTGTCAGAGATGATCCGATACTGCGTCCTAGGATATAGCTCAGATCAAGTAATGCATGCAGAAAGCCTCCTGCTGAATTATCATATTAGAGCTATTGCTGCTGCTTCTATATAAACAACAGCTATAGCAACTCCAACCACATCTGAATGAGAGATAATAATAATAATAATAATAATAATAATAATAATGAGTTTTATGGTAAGAACTTACCTTTGTTAAAACTCTTTCTGCGAGGTACACTGGGCTCCACAAGGAATGGACAATGGGGTGTAGAGTAGGATCTTGATCCGAGGCACCAACAAGCTTAAAGCTTTGACTGTTCCCAGAATGCATAGCGCCGCCTCCTATATCACCCCGCCTCCCTGCACAGGATCTCAGTTTTTAGTTAACCAGTCCAATGCAGTAGCAGGAAAAGAGACGACAACGGTTAGTAGCCACAACACCGCATTCTCACGACAGGAGACGTGTCAGCGGCTAATGCCATACCAACCCAAAGAAGCTAAGTGCATCAGGGTGGGCGCCTTGTGGAGCCCAGTGTACCTCGCAGAAAGAGTTTTAACAAAGGTAAGTTCTTACCATAAAACTCGTTTTCTGCTGCGGGGTACACTGGGCTCCACAAGGAATGGACAGTGGGGATGTCCTAAAGCAGTTTCTTATGGGAGGGGATGCACTGTAGCGGGCACAAGAACCCGGCGTCCAAAGGAAGCATCCTGGGAAGCGGCAGTATCGAAGGCATAGAACCTTATGAACGTGTTCACAGAGGACCACGTAGCCGGCCTTGCACAATTGTTCAAGGGTCGCACCACGTTGGGCCGCTCAAGAAGGTCCAACAGACCGAGTAGAATGGGCCTTAATGTGATCAGGAGCAGAGAGACCAGCCTTCACATAAGCATGTGCAATCACCATTCTAATCCATCTGGCCAGAGTTTGCTTGTGAGCAGGCCAGCCACGTTTGTGAAACCCAAACACAACAAAAAGAGAATCAGATTTCCTAATAGGAGCAGTTCTCTTCACATATATACAGAGAGCCCCGTACCACACCCAAAGACCGCTCTTTGGGAGACAGATCAGGAGAAACAAGTGCCGGAACTACAATCTCCTGATTAAGGTGGAACGAAGAAACCACCTTAGGTAGATAGCCGGGACGAGTCCTAAGAACTGCCCGGTCACGGTGAAATATCAGATATGGGGAACTACAGGACAAGGCACCCAAATCCGACACTCTTCTAGCTGAAGCAATAGCTAGCAGAAACACCACCTTAAGGGAAAGCCACTTAAGGTCAGCTGAACCAAGAGGTTCAAACGGAGACTCTTGTAACGCCTCCAAAACCACTGACAAGTCCCAAGGAGCCACAGGGGAGGTTGGATACGCAACACACCCTGAGTAAAGGTATGCACATCCGGTAAGGTCGCAATTTTTCTCTGAAACCACACCGACAAGGCAGATATTTGAACCTTCAGGGAGGCCAGACGCAGGCCTAAGTCCAGGCCCTGCTGAAGAAAAGCCAACAACTTGGCTATACTAAACTTGGAAGCGTCATAATCGTTAGATGCGCACCAAACAAAGTAAGAATGTCAGACCCTATAGTAAATCCAAGCCGAAGCCGGATTCCGGGCCCGCAACATAGTTTGAATGACCGCCTCAGAAAACCCTTTAGCCCTTAAGACGGAAGCTTCAAGAGCCACGCCGTCAAAGACAGCCGGGCTAGGTCCTGGTAGACACAGGGGCCCTGAACGAGGAGGTCTGGGTGTTGTGGAAGTAGAATTGGACACTCTGACGATAGGCCTTGCTGGTCTGAGAACCAGTGCCGTCTGGGCCACGCTGGAGCTATGAGAAGCAGAATTCTTTTTTCTTGCTTGAACTTCCGAATTACCCTGGGCAGGAGTGACACCGGAGGGAACACGTACGGCAGCCGAAACCTCCACGGTACCGTCAGCGCATCCATGAATGCTGCTTGAGGATCCCTTGTCCTTGCTCCGAAGACCGGAACCTTGTGATTGTGTTGAGACGCCATCAGATCTACGTCTGGAAGGCCCCACCTTTCCATGAGGAGTTGAAACACTTCTGGATGGAGGCCCCACTCGCCGGCATGCACGTCCTGACGACTGAGAAAGTCCGCTTCCCAATTCAGGACTCCCGGAATGAATATTGCCGATATGGCCGGTAGATGGCGTTCTGCCCACTGTAGAATCCGTGAGACTTCCTTCATTGCTAGGCGGCTTCGAGTGCCGCCTTGATGATTTATGTAAGCCACTGTGGTGGCGTTGTCCGACTGTACTTGAACAGGACGGTTCTGAATTAAATGCTGGGCTAGGTTCAAGGCATGGAAGACCGCCCGCAACTCCAGAATATTGATCGAGAGGACGGACTCCTCCTTGGTCCACTGCCCCTGAAGGGAGTGTAGCTCCAGCACCGCGCCCCAACCTCTTAGACTGGCATCTGTCGTCAACAGGACCCAGTCGGATATCCAGAACGGACGGCCCCTGCACAGTTGTTGGTGCCGGAGCCACCAGAGCAGCGACAGACGGACCATTCGGAGTCAATGAGATCATTTGAGACCTGATCCGGTGAGGCAGGCCGTCCCATTTGGCTAGAATCAGCCTCTGGAGAGGGCGAGAGTGAAATTGAGCGTACTCCACCATGTCGAATGCTGACACCATGAGGCCCAGCACCTGCATCCCCGAATGTATCGACACTTGCGGACGAGATAGGAAGCAACGAATCCTGTATGAAGTTTCAGGACTTTCTCCTGAGACAGGAACAACCGCTGGTTGTGAGTGTCCAATAGTGCTCCCAGATGCACCATGCTCTGAGCAGGAATCAGGGATGACTTCTTCCAGTTGATGAGCCACCCGTGGGCTTGCAGAAACCGGACCGTCACATCTAGATGACGCAGGAGAAGTTCTGGGGAATTTGCAAGGATTAACAAGTTGTCCAAATATGGCAGTATCCTGACCCCTTGACGGCGGAGTACCACCGTCATTACCGCCATGACTTTTGTAAAGACTCACGGAGCCGTTGTTAAACCAAAAGGAAACGCCCAAAACTGGTAATGGCAGTTGCCAATCGCAAATCTCAGGTATTGCTGATGAGACACTGCCTTAGGAATATGCAGGTAAGCATCCTGTATATCCAGGAAGACCATGTAGTCCCCAGGTTCCAAGGCCAGAACTATAGAGCGAAGGGTTTCCATCCAGAACTTGGAAACCTTCACAAACCTGTTCAATGCCTTGAGGTTGAGAATGGGCCGGGAGGACCCATTCGGTTTCGGGACTAGAAACAGCGGAGAATAGTACCCCCGGCCCCTCTGCGCAAGAGGCACCTGTACTACGACTCTTGTATCCAGGAGGGTCTGTACCACCGAATGTAGAGTGTTTGCCTTTGTCTTGTCCAACGGGACATCTGTCTGGCAAAATCGATGAGGGGGTCGGTTTTTGAAGGCTATGGCGTAACCTCGAGTGACGACTTCCCGTACCCAGGCATCTGAAGTGGTCTTCAACCATTCCTGGGTATACCCTAGAAGCCGGCCCCCCACCCTGGGATCCCCCAGAGGGAGGCCCGCCCCGTCATGCAGCAGGCTTATCTTTCTTGGAAGCTGGCAAACGGGCCGCCCAGGCTCTTTTGGGCTTTGGCTTACCAGGTTTGGAAGTGCGGGCCTGCTTGTTGTACGCCTGACCTTTTGCTTTACCTGAAGGACGAAAGGGGCGAAAGGAAGTACCTTTAGCCTTCGACACAGAAGGAGCAGTACTTGGCAGACAGGCAGTTTTGGCAGTAGCCAAGTCAGCCACAATCTTATTTAAATCCTCCTCAAACAGAATATCTCCCTTAAAGGGGAGTACCTCCAGGGTTTTTCTAGAGTCCAGATCCACAGACCAGGATCTCAGCCACAGTATCCGGCGAGCCAGGACTGACGTAGTAGAGGCCTTGGCTGCCAGGATACCGGCATCAGAAGCCGCCTCTTTAATATAACGAGAAGCTGTGACAATATAAGACAAGCATTGTCTAGCATGGTCAGGGGAGATTTCAGCATCTAACTCCAAGGCCCATGCTTCAATGGCCTCTGCAGCCCAAGTAGCTGCAATAGTGGGCCTCTGTGCAGCACCCGTGAGGGTGTAAATCGCTTTCAGACAACCCTCCACACGTTTATCCGTAGGCTCTTTTAGAGACGTGACGGTGGTGACCGGCAGAGCTGAGGAAACCACCATCCTAGCCGCATGTGAGTCCACTGGAGGAGGCGTTTCCCAATTCTTAGACAGCTCCGGCGCGAGGGGATAGCGAGCCAGCATCTTCTTTTGAGGCACAAACTTCGTACCCGAGTTTTCCCAGGGTTCCTGACGTATATCAATTAGGTGGTCAGAGTGAGGTAAAACTTGTTTAATCACCTTCTGATGCTTGAACCTATCTGGTTTCTTAGGAGGAACGGATGGCTCGGGATCATCCGTAATCTGTAAAATTAACTTAATAGCCTCCAAAAGATCAGGAACATCCACATGTGAACCACCCTCCCCATCAACCGTATCTGAGTCAGAACCTGTGGGGTCAGTGTAAGTGCCATCTTCATCCTACAACGTGTCAGTGACAGCAGTGGATTGTGAGTAGACAAGCGCTCGCTTAGCGGACCCCTTGGACGTAGGCGAGCGACGGTCAGACTTTTTAGTAGTCAGGGACTGGTTCAACTTCTTTATTTGAGCAGATACAAATTGTCCGCCCACGGCGGGTTAGCTGCAGGGACCACAAACTGTTGTACCGGCTTTGGGGGTCCCATAGGGGGTGTTAGTTTATGAACTAGCGTATGCAGAAGCGTGGAAAAAGCGGCCCACGGCGGGTCATTATTTGCCTCCGTTACCACCGTCCCACTGGGGGGCAAGGAGCCCCCAGAACCAGAGCCCAAAGCTGCTATATTCTCTTCATAGGTATCTGCGGCTTCACCAACACCGGCAGTGTGTTCAGCCCCAGAACCGTTACCCTCAGAAGCAGACATGATATATCTTGCAGTATCAGGTAACACAGTACAGTTTGTCAGCAGCACAATACCTCTAGCCCAAACCCCTGCGCAGTGTAGTCAGTACCAGCAGAGATAAAGGAGAGATATGGTGACTAAATCACAAAGAAAAATACGTAATACAGTATATCTTTGTGAAAAACCTATATAGATAAAACCTGACGCACCAAGCCCCCTCAGGTTATAGAATAAAGGGATAGCAGGTTGAGTGAAAGACACGAAAGGGATACCACCCAGCTATCAAATGCACACACAAATAGTCACAGTTTGAACAATGCAGAGGTTATTACTAACAATGTTTTAAAGTCAGAAAAATATCATGCTACACGTTGCCATATATTCACCTCATGCGCTTGCCCGCTGCACATGCACTTTCTCTGGCGTGCGTGCACATATTCGCAAGTTGCGTGACGGCGCCCCTACGGGCGTGCGCTTGAGCGCATGGTATGTGCATTTACGGTAGAGTTTGTGTGCGTCTAGCGGGCGACTCAATCATTTAATAATAAAACCAAATAGTATGTTTTATAGATAATGTTCCCCTTAGTGATAACTGTAAGTTTGTTTAATTGACTTGTTCACGGACTTGGGAATCCCTCTTTACGTGGTACAAAGGGTCTGATTAAGGTTGAACAGTGGTGTCTGGTACCTAACCGAAGAGTATTTTAATAGCAATAATCCGGTGTTGGTTAGGTAAAGATTAATCGCTCCTGCGTGTAGTTATGGCCATTAGTAGTTTCTGGACATTTCATATATTTGCAGTTCATTATCCATGCGGCGGGAATCCGGCGATTCCCTCCCACCTGAGCAGTTTGTAATAGCCACAGCCCACCTGTTCAAATCCACCTATGACCTTTTGTTACAGTGCAGAGAGACATTCCTGTGTCCAATGAACAATAAGATTGTAGGGCCCTTTGTAGTACACTGTATGTTGTGTATATAAGGGTCACTGTCCCCAGACCGGCCAGTACTCTCACTCTTCAACATTTATCTCAGATAATTGGAGGACTGGATTCCGGTTGCGCTTGCGAGTGTTCCCCGTATGGTATGTTTCTCTGTGGCCACTTTGTTACCCGTTTAAATGTTAGTCATTCATTCTTATTTGTTGTATTAGTGTTTGCGATCGTTCGCTATTGTGTATATTTCTGTTTAGTTATTCTGTTAGATTTTAATGTTAGCCTGTAGTGTATGAACTGTTCACGGTTTTCTTTTCCCATTTACTTAGTTAAATATTGTTAGTAAAGGTGTTGGAACCTTAGCCAGGTATTGTGTGTTTATTACATTACTGAGGGTAATCGGAGCATCTCAATCGCTCAAACAACTAGCTTACAAACCAAGGTTAAACAGCATTATATCATTACAGTATCTAACACTAAGATTTACAGTATAAGCATACTCTGTGTAAGGTATAAAAGGTTATTATCTGTGTGTACGCTAGCTGTGTGTTCAGTACACCCAGCGCAGCGTGTGTACGTGACTTGCGTACCACGTGCAAGGTATTCTTACGCAAATAGCGTACGGAGTGCGTAGCATGTGCACGAGGTTCAGTGGCCATTACGGCTTCACGGTATAGATTTAATAGCTTGTGTTGTAGAGTATAAGAATCAGCTTTATCAATTGGGGGCTCGTCCGTCCTCCACATATCCGCACTAACGAAAACAAACGTTATCTGCCAGCAAGGGCGGGAAGGCAGTAGTGCTGGATAGATAAGCGTCTGTTTCGCTACGTTGTAGGAGTGCTGGTGGAATCCGGAACCGGAGGTAAGAACAATACGCTATTATCTTTTAAAACTGTTCATTTCTGTTTTTTGCGTACGCACACACGCACGCACGCACACACCTGCATTGTTGCGGCTCACTCTCTTGTTGCCATTAGAAACGTGCTGAGGAAATCTGGTGCTATTTAGTTGAGATTATAAAGGATAATTTTTTTAAGGAAATAATTGTAAAGGACACGCACACAGCATAGCAAATACTGTGTGGTGTACGGTAAGCGATTACAGTTGAACATCGTTTACATTGATAGAAACGTGATGGTTGCGTTGCTGTGAGCATATCTGGACTTTGTGCATACGTGTCTCGGGCAACGTGCGAGATTACATACGCAACACAAAGGCATACGCACGTGGCGTGTTTACGCAGCGGAGCGTACGGATACGCCCACCGAGACTCAAATCACACGATAACATTGTTTTAGTGGGGGCGGTATAGTATAGCCACCTGAATAATAGCACAGGTTTGTTCAGTTTTCCAAAAAAGCTTAGTTAAAAGAGAACCTTTTTCCATTGCAATACTCAGGGATTGAACTACTGCCTGTATGAAAGGAATTTCTGTACAGAAAGATCAGTGTGTATATGAGTGAGTAGGAGTGAGTGTGGAAATAAAGGTATTATTTTCTGTGAACCCACAAATCGAGATCCCGTCGGAGACCACATCAGGTGAGTGGACACTTGGTGGCGTGGGACTGGCTTGCCCGCGTTAACATTATTCAAGGTAAAAGGAGCAAGTAGTATCCGCAGACAAAACGACTGCGAAGGTTTAAGCGCAGCCCGGGGGGTTTTGCGTATTACCCATATAGATTGAGCTCCGGCTGAAGGTTTTGCAGCCTAAACAACTGATTCCGTTGGTCGTACAGCGTATAAATATTAAGTTACTTATGCGCAGTGCGACTGGACCGCACGTAATTGTGTGCATTAGTTTGTTACCTTGATACCCTTTAAAATTTACTGTGGGATCATAAACGCTATTTGTACATTCTAACGTGATTTGTGTAGGTTTTTGTTATTTTAAGGGAGTTTCGCTGTTCACTCAGGAAATCTCCAACAACCAATACTTACTGGGGAGGGTAGCATACTCCCACGCGCCCCAGTAAATAGAGGTTACAAAAGATCCCACGGATTGGATTGGCCAATTGGGGCGCAGAGTGAGTGAAGGCACTAGTGGAACTTTCACCGTCGCCTTACCGCGGGCAACTTGGTTTGTTTTGTAAGAATTTGCTGAGACAGCAATATCTGCAAACAATGGGGGCCAGTTGTTCAAAGAAGGGACGTCCAACAAGGGTTCACGTTGGTAGTTGTTGGCCCAAAGGGTCAGCACGGTATATAATGTGTGAAAAATACGGATCACATACACAGGTATTTTGCAAAGAATGGGAACGAATGACAGAGGATGATGGGGAGCAGTTTCCCCGGGTAGGCAGTTTGAACCCTGAGGTATTGCAGAATCTAAGAAAAAGGATAGGTCTAATAAAATCTGCAAAGCAGAGGATTAGACATTATGATTGCTTACAGGTATGGCAACAGGAAAGTGAAATACAACAGGAATTAGCTCAGAAAGCAAATTCAAATCCTGGTAGGAGTCTGATAGCAACGGCACCACCACCGTATATAGTAGGGGACAAAGTGGCTGCAGAGAATGACATGCGGGTGTACGACAAGGGTGCACTTAACCAATGTAGTAATGATAAGAGTAAAATGAAAGTTAATGCAAATGTTGAGACTAACGCTAACCCATGCAAGTTGTATCCCATTTTAAACCTCCCCCAGGAATACAACCAGGAAGATGAGCCCACTACGATTTCAGCTCTCTCTTTAGCGGCCACCATAAACGATACTTCAGTGGGCATCACCCAACCAGTAAGATTGGTATCAAAGGCACATAGTTCAGGGACAGGTGAGGTTGTATCTAAAGGTAAGTACGGCACTGTACAATATGCTGAAACTGTTGCACCACCCACTGTAGAATCAACCCAGAGTGAAGTAATTAATATTAATCCTGTTAGAGTGATAGCGGTCCCCAATGGGAAGACCGACACAAATGGGGTCACACCCATCAGGAATATTGCAATGCACTGTCCCTGGTCCCGAGCAGAATTAAGAACAATTTTGTCTGAATTTCCTGATCCCAGAAAAGATTTAGCCGCATGTCAGAGGTTCATTAAGGACCTGGGTAACTCCACTGAACCAAATAACAAATATTGGCGGACACTACTGAGGGCATGCCTGCCCTCTAGTATTGACCCTGTGAAATTTTTAGCTGACTGTAAATTAGATGAAGAAGTACCCCTTACGGATGAGTATAATCAAGATAATGTAACCAGGATCAATCTGCAGCTGGGAGTATACTTCCCAGCTGTGGTAAAATGGAACAAAATCTTCTCCATCAAACAAATGGAAGGAGAAACTGCCGCTGACTATTTCCACCGGGCACTGGAGGAAATAGCTAAATATACTGGGATCGTGGAAATTGAGGCAAATGTACACCATAGAGAGGTAGCGGTGTCCGTCTTGATGGACGGTTTAAAGGAGGTATTAAGGAATAGGGTACAAACCACTCAACCTAACTGGAGAGGTATGTCGGTGGCCGCCTTAAGAGAGACTGCTGTTGGGCACGACAGGAACATCACAAGACGCAGGGAGTCACAGAGTGATAAACTGATGGCTATAAGTATCCAAGCCCTTACAACAAGGCAGCCTCAGTCTAAATCTCAGACCCCTGGTGGTAAGTTACATACGGTAAAATGTTACAATTGTAATAGGGAAGGTCATTTTGCACGTAACTGCACCAGTAATCCACACAATGCATATAAAAACCCTAGACAACGACATGACATACGAGATTGGGATCAAGGACCGCAGAGTTGGAGTTATGAGACACACGCAGGGGAAACAAGAAGGTATCCCCCAAGAAGAGACTGGCAAGTCTCTGATAATTCCCATTTACCTCCTTCACAGGTAATAGCTGCCAGTGTGATGCAGGGAGGTCACCACGCACCATAGGGGCGGGGCCACACCTGTAGTCTGCAGCCAGTGAAATTAATTGCGAGCCTTGGAAGCGAACCCGAGGTCACAATTGATGTAGCTGGTAAATCTCTAAATTTCCTTGTAGATACGGGGGCGGCCAAGTCAGTGATAAATTCGACCGTGGGCATGAGAACCACTGGTAAAACCATTCCAGCCATGGGAGTAACAGGAGTAGTGCGACAATACCCTTTAAGCAAACCAACAGAGGTTACGATAGGGCCTTTGCAGACCAAGCATTCTTTTCTGCTGGCTGCATCGGCTCCGACTAATCTCTTAGGGAGAGATTTACTGTGCAAAATGGGATGCGTCATATACTGTACTCCTGAAGGTGTGTTCTTGGACATACCCGAAAACCACGCTCAGGAAGCGCAGGATATGCTAGACTCCCCAACAAGATTAATGTCACACACTGTTGTTGTAAATAGGTGTCCGTCCAAGGTAGAGGAAGTGATTTCCCAGATACCGGAATCACTTTGGACCAAGGATGGACAAGACACTGGATTGATGGCAAACGTAGCCCCAGTAGTTGTGCAAGTAAAAGAGGGTAGGATAGCTCCAAAAATCCCACAATATCCTCTGAAGCCAGAGGTGGAGTTAGGAGTTTTCCCTGTAATAGAGCGCTTGCTACAACAGGGCATTCTGGTAAGAACGTCCAGCACTGCCAATAGTCCCATCTTCCCTGTTAAAAAGAGTGGGGGGAGGGGTTACAGATTAGTGCAGGATCTAAGAGGGATCAACAAAATAGTTGAGAGTCAATTCCCCGTAGTACCAAATCCAGCTGTCATCCTTATGCAAATCCCTCCCACTGCTCCGCTTTCTTCTCGGTACCTCTGCACCCTGACAGTCAATACTTATTCGCATTCACATACAGAGGAGTTCAATACACATGGACTCGCTTACCACAAGGTTTCATAGACAGTCCAAGTATTTTCTCACAAGCCCTGCATGATTGTTTACAGTCTTTCCAACCAGAGAGTGGATCAGTATTGATCCAGTACATGGACGATTTACTACTGTGTTCAGATTCACTGGAAGCGTCCCTGAGAGATACGAAACAACTCCTGTTTCATCTTTCAGACACAGGACATAAAGTTTCCAAAGATAAATTACAATTATGCCAGGCCCGGGTGAAGTATTTGGGACACTGTCTGACACAAGGACTGAGACACCTCACCGCTGATAGAATTCAAGCAATTCGTGACATGACTCTGCCACAAACCCAGCAACAGATTAGAACATTTTTAGGAATGTGTGGGTATTGCCGTAACTGGATCCCAGGTTTTTCCATACTGGCCTTACCTTTGCAGGAAATGGTTTCATCAAGTAAACCTGATCGGATTTTGCATACAGACGAATCTGAGATGGCATTTGAGAAACTTAAACAGTGCCTAACGCAGGCACCGGCATTGGGTATGCCAGACTATGGGAAACCCTTTGAGCTGTACGGAACAGAGAGTGCTGGGTGCGCAGCAGGTGTCTTAACCCAGAAGCATGGTGATGCCAGCAGGCCGGTAGCCTACTATAGCGCTCAGCTAGATACGGTAGCGCGATCCCTCCCCACATGCTTGCGAAGCGTTGCAGCAATAGCACTGCTAGTTACAAAAAGCGAAGATGTAGTGCTAGGACACAACCTCACAATTCATACACCACATGCAGTGTCAGCCTTACTGAATTCTGCCCAAACCAGACACGTCTCATCAGCGCGGTTTACAGGATGGGAATTGGCATTGATGGCCCCCGTAAACATCACCATAAGGAGATGCAGCGCATTAAATCCTGCAACGTATCTCCCAGGTGTGCCTGGACAGGCACAAAGGGTGGAGGATGAGAGTGATGGTGAAGGAGGATTTAAATACAGGGGATGACACGCATGATTGTATGGAATATTTGACCCAAAATTTCACGGCAAGGCCTGACATCAGTGACAACCCACTGGAAGATGTAGATTTTACTTTCTACACTGACGGTAGTTGTCACAGACAGACGGACTCGGGAGACTTGTGTACTGGATACGCAGTCGTAGATGACCAAGGTACCATAGAAGCAGAACCGCTAGGCCCACCACACTCAGCACAAGTTGCTGAACTGGTTGCCCTAACCAGAGCATGTGAATTGGCTAAGGGCAAATCAGCCAACATTTACACAGATTCTAGGTACGCCTTCGGAGTAGTCCATGATTTCGGAGCCCTATGGCGCCTCAGAAATTTCATGACGGCAGCTGGCACACCCGTAGCGCATGCAGCCCACATCAAAAGACTTCTAACAGCGATACAGGAACCCGACAGAGTGGCTGTTATCAAGTGTAAAGCTCACACATATAGCCAAGACCCGGTATCACTTGGTAACAGCCGAGCAGACGAAGCTGCTAAATCAGCAGCCGGTAACCCCATACAAACAGATAGTACACGACTGATGGTATTTAATACTGTAAACACACAGAAATTGTGTGAAATGCAAAATTTGTGTTCCCCACAGGAAAAGGCAGTCTGGAGGTCAAAAGGATATGGCCAGGAGTCCTCAGGACTCTGGACAGATGGACAGGGTAAACCAGTGGCACCCAGAGCATACCTTCCAAGTCTAGCGGAAGCAGCACATGGGCTGACTCATCTAGGCAAAGAAGGGATGTGTAAGCTAGTAAGAGCTTATTGGTGCGCCCCAGGATTTTCCTCCCATGCGGGTAAAAGAGCAATGACATGTCTCACCTGCTTGAGGAAGAATATCGGAAAGGCAATACCGACAGAGCCATCCCATATCCCTCCGACAGATGGTCCTTTCCAGGTAATACAGATTGACTTCATACAATTGCCACCTTGTAGAAATTTAAAATATGTATTGGTCTGTATTGATGTGTTCTCAAATTGGGTTGAAGCATTTCCCGCGGCCACAAATACCGCTGTATTTACTGCAAAGAAAATTGTGCAGGAATTTGTGTGTAGGTACGGTATCCCTAGAATAATTGAAAGTGATAGGGGTACCCATTTCACAGGTGAAGTCTTTCAAACAATGTGTAAGTTGATGGGAATTAATAGTAAGCTGCATACTCCGTACCGCCCCCAGGCGAGCGCGAAGGTGGAAAGAGAAAACAGCACTATTAAAAATAAATTGAGCAAGGTAATGACTGAAACAGGACTGTTATGGCCTGAAGCTTTGCCAATCGTACTATACAGCATCAGAACCACACCCAGGTCCCCTCTAAATCTGTCTCCTTTTGAAATTCTGTTTGGTCGACAACCCCATGTTATGATTAACCCCCAGGATGATTTGAAATGTAACAATGAAGTAACCGTAAAGTACTTGGTTAAGATGAGTAAACAATTGAGAAATCAGAATGATAATCTAAAGTTGGTGATTCCTGATTTGCCAGACAGTAATTGTCATGACATTGAACCTGGGGATTATGTAATGATACGGAATTTTCTACGCTCAGGTTGCCTTATTGATAGATGGGAAGGACCATATCAAGTCTTATTAACCAGCACAACAGCATTGAAGGTTGCCGAGAGAGAGACTTGGGTCCATTCGTCTCATTGTAAAAAGGTCACTGACCCAGAGAGGTCCCGTGATAAAGAACAGACGGTAGAGGTTGTATCACTAGAGTGTCTGTTCAGGGAGGATTGAGACGACACCTGAGCGCTGAGAATAACAAGACCGGAAGCTTGTCGAGCCAGATTTCTTTTTCCCATTTGTTATTTTCTCCAGTTCCCACCTCCCTCCTATTTCCTTTCCCCCTTCTTATTTTTCTCCTTTTACTCCTCTAAGATGGACTTGCCCCAAGAGACTGTGATCCGGATTTTCCTGTTGACCATGATGTTGACCAGAGCAGTCTGTTTCGGTGAGAGTACCATGGAGGTCGAGAAAGGATCGGGAATGGGTTCTGATGACCAGGATGCAGGCGTAGATTTCCAAGAACAACATAATCTCCGAGTAAAGGCGAGTATCAGAAAACGATCTGGTAGCATTGACAATAGAAGGAATTGTGAAGGATTGTTAGCTGAAGAGAACTGCATCTGTAGGCATTGTGACAATATAGTTGAGGATGGGTGCATAAAGAAATGTCAGTCCAGTTTTAATGTCCACATGGACCGGCATCCATTGAGTGACTATCACTCCTTAGTGGGTAAAGTGTTAAATCAGACAGACTGTTGGGTATGCTCTCAAGTACCTCAAGGCCATAGCAAATCAGGACTAGTACCATTCCCATTAACTGTAGGAGAGGTACTTGAGCTAAGTGGTGGGAGGCCGGTGGACAAGAGGTTTAATATCTCTAGTCCTCCTAGTTTGAAGCTCCACCAATATCATGTGGATAGGTCTTTAGTATGCTTTAACATTTCCAATCCCCGAAAGCCAAGAAATTGGGAAGTGTCATGGAGTAATCAAACCATGACCTTTTCATACAGACCCGACAGAATGCCCATAGACACAGAACTTATACGCCAGATAGCCGACCATAGGAAATTTTTCCGGTATAGGTACACCTTAGGAAGTAGGACCATGCGAGTTGGAGAGGTATCACCAGGATACTGTGCACAGATAGTACAAACTGATACGTGTACTAGACAGATGGGAGAATTAGGGTTAGGAGATTTCACATGGAAAATTTGTAACATGATAATGTCATACTCTGTCCCATATGTTCTCCCCGATGATGCATATTTCATATGCGGGAGGAAGGCGTATAAGTGGCTTGCCCCAAACTCAGAGGGATTGTGCTATATTGGAAAAGTACTGCCTGAAGTAATAACTGTAACCCATAACAAAATGAAAGATATTCACCGCAGTGCCCAAGCTCCTTATACTCACACTCATTACGAGCACATCGTTAAACGGCACATGATAGAAAGAACAGAGCATTCGGCCTCTGACCTGATCCATGAATCCACCGGGATTCAATTCCTACTCGCGTTAGATATCACTCGTACCGCCAGAGGAGTGATAAATTACAAATATATATCTGCGCTTGCAAATTTATTAGACAATATCACCGAAATGTATGACGACACATTCAGGTACACTGGGAAAGAGTTACAAGCCTACAAACGGAACTGGTTCAGCATAGGATGATTCTCAATTACCTCACAGCTGTGACAGGCGGGTATTGTGTTACCCTGGCAACTCAATATGGAATCAAGTGCTGTACGTACATTACAAACAGCACGGAGGACCAAGCCGAGGTCATAGACCAAAAGATGGATGACATTTTACAATTAAAATGGTAGTTTCGAAGGAAACACAATCTCACACTCGCTACTGTGGGTAATGAGCTGACCAGTTGGGTGTCATGGTTGAACCCACGAAATTGGTTCTCGGGTTTAGGAGAATGGGCCCAAGATATTATTATGGATGTAGGGAAATTTCTTTTGTGTATTCTGGGGGTCGTCATATTGGTTGGCCTGATATTTAGATGCGTTCGGGTTTTAGCGAAGCGTAAAAGCAGTACCAGGGTGATGAGTTTAAGGAGCGAGGACACTGTACTAACAACAACTAATTTGATTTATGACCCAACGATAGAGACAATGTTGTGATGAAAATGTGATTCCACGGTCCGTTTCTTTCACCCGTTTCTCCTTTGTTTTCCTCCAAGGTACAAAGACATCCGCTTGGAAGAAGAATTTGACAACCTTTTACACAGACCACTGATGGACAATGCCATAGACCCCCAATATCCCTAGTGACTTTAACTTTTACGATAGCCCAATACTTTAAAGATTGGAAGTCTATGGACATTGAGAAAGCTTTTTGTTCAGCATTTATAGCAAAAGCATCGGGAGACTACAGTCAACATGTACATCGAGACAAGACATCAGACAAGACCTCAATCAGCAAATGTATATTAAACTCACATAGTTTATGACTGCATTTACCATAATTGCTTCTTATCTTCATTTCTACAACCTTCAGGTAATGACACACATAGTCGATAGGGAATATAGACACAGGTATCAGCACTCACATATCCCCTCATTCATGTATCATCAACTAAATGTGCTCCCCCATTTGTTGCAACCAAAAGCCGAAAAGAGCTCGGTAAAGTTTGACAGCCCATCCACAGACCCGTACTACGGGATAAGAAGGAATTCAAATGTATACTTCGCAATACCTCAAAGCTTTATTTAAAACACGTACGGCACGATGATACATGACCCCTCAAACATGGATTCATACACACATGCTTCTACTATCTCACTAGGTCATACCTTTTTCCCACCTTCCTCTCTTCTCTCTTACCCAACCATAGAAATGTATTTACACATGACATATATTTTTCTCTTTTTGAACTGTTTTAGGAAGTGGCAGTTATTGATGACTGCCAAAGGGTGGACTGTCAAAGTCAGAAAAATATCATGCTACACGTTGTCATATATTCACCTCATGCGCTTGCCCGCTGCACATGCACTTTCTCTGGCGTGCGTGCACATATTCGCAAGTTGCGTGACGGCGCCCCTACGGGCGTGCGCTTGAGCGCATGGTATGTGCATTTACGGTAGAGTTTGTGTGCGTCTAGCGGGCGACTCAATCATTTAATAATAAAACCAAATAGTATGTTTTATAGATAATGTTCCCCTTAGTGATAACTGTAAGTTTGTTTAATGTGACTTGTTCATGGACTTGGGAATCCCTCTTTACGTGGTACAAAGGGTCTGATTAAGGTTGAACAGTGGTGTCTGGTACCTAACCGAAGAGTATTTTAATAGCAATAATCCGGTGTTGGTTAGGTAAAGATTAATCGCTCCTGCGTGTAGTTATGGCCATTAGTAGTTTCTGGACATTTCATATATTTGCAGTTCATTATCCATGCGGCGGGAATCCGGCGATTCCCTCCCACCTGAGCAGTTTGTAATAGCCACAGCCCACCTGTTCAAATCCACCTATGACCTTTTGTTACAGTGCAGAGAGACATTCCTGTGTCCAATGAACAATAAGATTGTAGGGCCCTTTGTAGTACACTGTATGTTGTGTATATAAGGGTCACTGTCCCCAGACCGGCCAGTACTCTCACTCTTCAACATTTATCTAAGATAATTGGAGGACTGGATTCCGGTTGCGCTTGCGAGTGTTTCCCGTATGGTATGTTTCTCTGTGGCCACTTTGTTACCCGTTTAAATGTTAGTCATTCATTCTTATTTGTTGTATTAGTGTTTGCGATCGTTCGCTATTGTGTATATTTCTGTTTAGTTATTCTGTTAGATTTTAATGTTAGCCTGTAGTGTATGAACTGTTCACGGTTTTCTTTTCCCATTTACTTAGTTAAATATTGTTAGTAAAGGTGTTGGAACCTTAGCCAGGTATTGTGTGTTTATTACATTACTGAGGGTAATCGGAGCATCTCAATCGCTCAAACAACTAGCTTACAAACCAAGGTTAAACAGCATTATATCATTACAGTATCTAACACTAAGATTTACAGTATAAGCATACTCTGTGTAAGGTATAAAAGGTTATTATCTGTGTGTACGCTAGCTGTGTGTTCAGTACACCCAGCGCAGCGTGTGTACATGACTTGCGTACCACGTGCAAGGTATTCTTACGCAAATAGCGTACGGAGTGCGTAGCACGTGCACGAGGTTCAGCGGCCATTACGGCTTCACGGTATAGATTTAATAGCTTGTGTTGTAGAGTTTAAGAATCAGCTTTATCAAATAATACTGCACTGGACTAGCTTACACAGCTATATAACAATAGATATAACAGTACACAGTAAGAACTGGATGTATAGCACAGGGTAATTGTACTAGGAAACCCTGATTAAATGCACTCTTTCTTAACTAACACTGACTAAAAAAGGCAGGTAGAATACTTAAGTGTCTCGTAAAGTCACAGCACTGACAACCAGGCGGCTTTACATAGGAGGATTTGCCCAAGCATTCCCAGGAACAGTGAGCTGAGGGATAATGGCGCTGCAGACACTGCCAGGGAGTTAGGGAGAGACAGATATGCAGCTCCAGGGCGGGAACATTTGCAGAAAATGGCACCCTGGGGCTGGGGCTTCAGGTCCAAGCTCTATCCCCCTGCTGGCAAAACCACCGGGTACTGCGGGCTCTAATAAAACGGTTTATAGAGAAAACCTGACCTGTCCCATGCCCTGGTGATCTAGTGGGATCGCCTGTACTGCCACAGTGTCCACCGCCAGCGCGCGCGGTCCGCCTCCCACTGACCACGCCGGATCGCGATAAAGACCAGGTCCCGCAAGCGGGTCCCACTTACCACCTCCTGAAGCGTGGCCACGCGATCCCGGAGAGCCCCGTCGTGTGTGCCTGACAAGAAGAAAACCGGAGCCACCTGCTGTAGTTACCCGGCAACCAGGGCTCGGGAGTGCACAGCGCCACTGGGGAGAGCCGGAGCTGCAGCCATGAATGTCCACTGACATGTAACACTGCTGCTGCCCTTGAAGTCTTCACTTTTTTCCTCAGAAAAAAAAGCTCTTTTTAGGGCTGCCTGGAGCAGCCCCTCTGTTAAGTGCCTGCTACTGCAGCACCAACTACAAAACTGAGATCCTGTGCAGGGAGGCGGGGTGATATAGGAGGCGGCGCTATGCATTCTGGGAACAGTCAAAGCTTTGAGCCTGTTGGTGCCTCGGATCAAGATCCTACTCTACACCCCATTGTCCATTCCTTGTGGAGCCCAGTGTACCCTGCAGCAGAAAATAATAATAATAATAATAATATGCATTAATTCTGGATGCCAGCCGGCAAATATCCCTCTGTGCATCCTTCATATATAAGAAGACGTCTTTAATATGCTCTATGTTAGCAAAATATTATCCCTGTCTAGGGTATTAATATTATCTGACAGGGTATCAGACCACGCTGCAGCAGCACTATTTATGCTGAGGCAATTGCAGGTCTCAGTATAGAACCTGAGTGTGTATATACAGACTTCAGGATAGCCTCCTGCTTTTTATCAGCAGGCTCCTACAAGGTGGCCGTATCCTAAGACGGCAGTGCCACCTTTTTTGACAAACATGTGAGCGCCTTATCCACCCAAGGGGATATCTCCCAACGTGACCTATCCTCTGGCGGGAAAGGGTACGCCATCAGTAACTTTTTAGAAATTACCAGTTTCTTATCGGGGGAACCCACGCTTCTTTACACACTTCATTCACTGATGGGGGAACAAAACACTGGCTGCTTTTTCTCCCCAAAAATAAAACCCCTTTTATGTGGTATTTGGGTTCCTGTCAGAAATGAGTAACACATTTTTTCATTGCCGAGATCATGTAACGGATGTTCCTAGTGGATTGTGTATATATATCTCAACCTCGTCGACACTGGAGTCAGACTCCGTGTCGACATCTGTGTCTGCCATCTGAGGTAACGGGCGTTTATTGAGCCCCTGATGGCCTTTGAGACGCCTGGGCAGGCGCGGGCTGAGAAGCCGGCTGTCCCACAGCTGTTACGTCATCCAGCCTTTTATGTAAGGAGTTGACATTGTCGGTTAATACCTTCCACCTATCCATCCATTTCTTTCTTGGAGCTCAGGAAAGCCCCTAGTGTGCATCCAGCTCAGCCGGGCACAAGATTCTAACTGAGGTCTGGAGGAGGGTCATAGTGGGAGGAGCCAGTGCACACCAGGTAGTCCTAAAGCTTTCTTTAGTTGTGCCCAGTCTCCTGCGGAGCCGCTATTCCCCATGGTCCTTACGGAGTCCCAGCATCCACTTAGGACGTCAGAGAAATAATAATAATAGTATCTTGTGTAAATAGACACCTCCTGATAGCTTCTGTTAACAGCTGCTGTGTCCAAAGACACAGCATCGGATCATCTGTATAAACAATGGTCATCTCAGTAACACTCAGGCTACTCAGGATGGCTGGGATATTCATGCTGCTGGAGCCTGTGAAGCAATATCCCGACAGCTGCATCCCACCTGCCAGAATGCCGACAGTGGGGCGAGCCCCTTTGCAGGCACGCTGCGCTTGCCAAAGGATCTATTCCCACGCTATGGGTGTTGTGGACACCCACGAGTGGGAATAGCCCTTGTGCTTCGGGAATCCAGCTGGCGGCATTTTCAGCGTTGGTATCCTAAAGGTCGGTATCCCAAGAGCCGGCATTGTAACTGCATCTCCTTTTTCCATAAGAAATGGCTTAATGCAGTCCAGTCTGGCATTGTTTCATCATAGTGTACCAAATAAATATTAAGGGGTTCAGTATATTAGATCAACAATTATCATGTTGGCATGGCGATAGTCAGTATGTCAACACTGACCCTGTTGACATTCAGCATGTCAACAATGATGAAACGTCAACAATGTGTGGTTTTCAGGTGAATCTACTGCTAACAACTAACCCCAACCCTCAATCTTATCCTAATCTCGACATTCTGTCCATGTCGACACCATTCTGAATGTTGATAATCCGACGGCATACTGACCTTACAGTATCTCATGCATGGAACACATTGTTAAAAACACATTGCGCAAAATATAAAAGCATTATGACAGCTCTTCCTATAGAACCAAAGACACATGCCAGCAATTCCTCACCTCTTCCTTGGCCCCATTTGAAACAAAACCTTTACCCTACATTTCCATTATAGAACACATGGTTCTCATTAGGTTAATGTAATGTGTATAGATACTAACAACTGGTTTATTCACTACCTCCTAGTTGTACTGTACAAGTCTGCTAAATAAGGCTAAATTGGTAGCAGTAAGGGAGAAGTCTTGTACTGAGTGGTGAATATCAGAATTGAGGAACAGGTCAAAGGCAGATATACAGATTATGGGGGATATTCAGTATGAGATGCGATCGTATCTCCCGGTCTTCCCCGAGCACTGCGCAGCGCGGGCCGGGAAGAAGCGATCATATCTCACTGATGTGAACGCCTCTGCCTGATTGACAAGAAGAGGCGTTTGCTGGGCGGTACGTGGAGGTGTTGCGGGGGCAGTGATGCGGCATTGGGAGGGTGCGACATCAGAAATGGGGGTGGGTTTTAGGCAGCCGTGTAACGTCACACGCGGCCAATGCGACCCAGAAAATTGCCACTTTTCGCCTGCCTTCGCAGTCTGGCTGCAGAGGAAGGGGGCATCCACAAGTCAGTGGTCGCAATTTAATTGCGATCGCATCTCTGCCGGCCATTTGCATGCTGGGCAGCCCCTTTGCTGCAGTATCATCAAACAGCCCCTCTTGGCACACCAGGTTGCACAAGACTCTTCTAGCGTTGGGCTTCTTTGCCTAAAATGTGTCTTAGTCGCAACGCAATGTGACTAGAACGCATGAGGAGACTGTCCTGATTCATTTGTTATGACACTTGTATATCTGTGTGCAACTGAGTCTCTGAATCTGTAAACAATGTGCTACAATGTAGCAGCTGCAGCTTTTTTCCAATACAAGTTCTGTTCTGCTCCATATACAGACTTATGGGCTCTACACACTGGACGATATCTTTGAACGATCTAGTTCAGAAATGAACGGTATATCGTTCATATCGTTTAGTGTGGATGCTCCGACGATGAACGATAAGCGCCCCCACAGTCATTCATCGTTGGTTTTTCCATCATTTTCCAATGCAAGCCAATTCTGACGATATCGATCATCATTCAAATCGCACTAATTGTCCAGTGTTTAGGACCCATTAGTCATGCACAATATACAAGTGTCATATCTAATTAATCAGAGATGCACGGGACCTGGCAGCTTACTCTCACTATTGAGGCTAGATCACTATTCAGGACACATCTCTATGCATAAAACAAAGGCAGGGGTGAATTTAGGGGTGAGTATGCCCTTCGGCACAACAGTGCCCCGTTCCCTTCCTAATTTTATTATTTTTATTGATTTATTATAAGCCCTTATTTGATAATAGGCGATTTAATTTTATAATTAAAAATCCAGCAACTATGATTTTAATTTTTTAATTATGTATATACATATTTACTAAGTAGGACAGCTTACACGGGCAATATGTACATGTCCTACCCATTTACACTCCATTCAAGATGGCATATGGTACAGTACACTGGAAATATTTTGCAGTTAATGGTACCGCCCCCAATCATGTGCCTTAAGTGCCTAATGAAAAAGCCGCCACTGCATAAAGGAGAGTATTTTAAGATGTATGAAGGTTTGTTACGTGGTATGTAGGTAAAGAGAAGAAATAGTAATTGAGTATATGGGCAGCCGGGTGTGGTATGGTATGCCGGCGGTCGGGCTCCCGGCGAGCAGCATACCGGCGCCGGGAGCCCGACCGCCGGCTTACTGATAGTGTGGCGAGCGTAAATGAGCCCCTTGCCGGCTCGCTGCGCTCGCCACGCTGGGGGCACGGTGGCACGCTATTTTATTCTCCCTCCAGGTGGGTCGTGGACCCCACGAGGGAGAATAAGCGTCGGTATGCCAGCTGTCGGGATTCCGGCGCCGGTATACTGTGCGCCGGGATCCCGACAGCCGGCATACTGAAGACCACCCAGGCAGCCAGTGTACGGCTATACATGGGGCAGCATTTAGATTAAAGTGGGGTTAGGTGGGCAAAAGGAATGGCAAATAAGAGAAGATTACAGTCTTTATAATTATAAAATTATATTGTAATGCTACAGATGGAGCGACGCTAATCGTGGCTCAGCCTGTGACTAGGCGCGTCCGGACACTGTAAGCATCTCCATCTGGTCGGGCGCGCCCTTGACAGAGACGCACCCTATTCACTTAAACGGAGAGCGTCTCCGTCCAAGAGGGCTCGCACGCCCAAACAGAGACGCTCAGAATGGGAATAGTCTCTGTGCACTCCCGCAATGACTAGGCAGACGGATCGCCTAGTCACGCCGGGAGTGCACGTTTGCCATGGAGCTGCTATAGATAAGAGCGGCTCCATCTGTAGTCTGCTTTCACACTGCACTCACTTCTAGGATTGTAGGCACTAGTTATGATTATGTTACTCAAAGTTATTAAAGGGTCTTGTAGGCTACACAGAAATCCTCTTACATTTGTTAATACTGTAACACCCTCTAGGAGATGGTAATAGAATAACATCACTGTTAAATACAGCTGCCTATTGCATATACTGCTTGTTTGAGTACCTGAGAAGGTTTTGCAGGAAAAGGGGGCATGGCCATGCAGATGAGGATCTACATCAGTGGTTCCCAAACTTGGTCCTCAAGAACCCCCAACAGCTCACACTTTCCAGGTCTCATCAGAGAATCACAAGTGAAATAAATAGCTCCACCTGTGGCTCTTTTATAATGTTTCAGTGAGTAATGAATACACCTGTGCACCTGCTATGTGACATGGAAAACATGAACTCTTGGGGATCCTTGATAACAGAGTTTGAGAACCACTGACCTAGAGGCAGAGTGAAACCTAGTCTTTAAAGGGGACAGGTATTTCTGCTTTTGGGAGAGTCATCTTGGAGCTGTAAAGCATGGTAGAAGGGTGTTCTGCCATGATGCTCACCTAAGGTCCAAGGAATAGAGACTTCTGGAGAGAGAACAGAGAAATATCTGTAAGCCTGCAGTGTGAGCAACCCAGTGAGGTCTCCCATCATGCAGCACCCATGAGTAGGTAAGAACAGCAGAGGCATTGCAGAGACAGGGAAGAGTAGTTTCCCAAAGCTTTATTGTTAAGAGGGGAAGAGGAGTCCCCAAGGCAAAAAAAAAGCCCCTCAGCAGACATTAGAGGAGGGGTCACTGTTGGAGCAGTGTGGCTAGCGGAGCCATTCCTATAGTAGAGGGGTGGGTGCAGCTGACAGTATCGGGATCCGTTCTACTGCTGTCCCACGTGAAGGAGAAGAGGTGGGGGGTAGGGTTCGGGGAGAGAGATGTGTATGTGACTATCTGTATATTGTTGGGAGGAGCAGGGAGAGGCAGACTGGGTGTGAGGCATTCTGTACATTGTCTGCAGAGAGGCAGATTGCAGTAGCACATAAGGGAAGTAAAAAGGCATTTGCATACAGTGTGTCCTGCAGAGGAATGTGTCTGAGGTGGGAGGAGTTGCACATTCTACAATCCAGGGACTGGAGTATGTGATTGAGGTAGTCGGCACTGATTAATCTACAGAATAGGCAAGTGGATTATCAAGAGCATGGGTATCTGCTCAAGAGGAAGCCGAGAAGATCCAGGGCTGTAATGTTCTGTGCTCTGTTTGCAGTTGAGAAAATGTAAGATAGCGGGAATCCAAGAAATCTGCAAGACCAGGCATTATCTAGCTTTAATATGGCCGGTTCATTTACAGGCACAGAGCAGTGAATCAGCAATGTACAACATAGTTGTTAGAGGGACAGTCAGACAATGCCAACTCAAGTCTGGTGAGGTGATTTGTACTAGCATCAATGTTATTTCTGCAGTCATGTATTAGTACAGTCAAAAGACTAATCATAACACGCTAAAAATAGGATTTTAGTTACCTACCGGTAAATCCTTTTCTCGTAGTCCGTAGAGGATGCTGGGGTACACATTACTACCATGGGGTATAGATGGGTCCACCAGGAGCCATTGGCACTTTAAGAGTTTGAGAATGTGGGCTGGCTCCTCCCTCTATGCCCCTCCTACCAGACTCAGTCTAGGAATTGTGCCCGAGGAGACGGACATCTTCGAGAGAAGGATTATACACAGATAGTGGCGAGATTCATACCAGCTCACACATACAAGGCACGTCAAGCTAACTTAGCTTGAACACTCAGCAACTGCTGAAACATTACTTACCAAGTAACAATGCAGTACTCAACTAAAACTAAGTTGTACTGAACCAAATAATGTTTGCAGGAAAACTAAGCCATGTCTATTTGGGGTACTACTCCCGGAATGAAGATGGCTGACAGCGCCAACGCATGTTTTTCTGTCCAGAGGAGTATTCTCGTCACCTCTGACGTTGCCGCTCTGCTCTTCGTTCCGCCCTGTCTGTTTATGTAAGCCACTGTTGTTACGTTGTCCGACGGCACTTGAATGGCCTGATTTCTTAGAAGTGGGGCCGCCTGAAGAAGACCATTGTAGACGGCTCTTAGTTCCAGGATGTTGATGGGTAGGCCGGCTTCCAGGCTTGACCACCGTCCTTGGAAGGTTACTCCTTGAGTGACTGCTCCCCAGCCCCGAAGGCTCGCATCCATGGTTAGAAGGACCCATTCCTGAATCCCGAACCTGCAGCGTTCCAGAAGGTGAGGTAATTGTAACCGCCAGAGAAGCGAAATCCTGGCCCTCGGCAATAGACAAATTCTCTGGTGCATGTAGAGATGAGATCCCGACCACTTGTCCAGGAGATCCAGTAGGAAGGTCCGAGCGTGGAACCTCCCCTACTGGAGAGCCTCGTAAGAGGCCACCATCTTTCCCAACAGGCGAATGCATTGATGAACCGACACCCGGGCTGGCTTCAGGACATCCCGGACCATCATTTGTATCACCAACGCCTTTTCCTGCAGAAAAAACACCTTTTGCACTTGTGTCCAGGATCATTCCCAAAAAGGACAACCTCTGGGTTGGTTCCAAAAGTGACTTTGGAAGGTTCAGAATCCAACCATGACTCTTGAGGAGACGTGTTGTGAGAACAATTGACTGCAGCAGCTTCTCCTTGGACGATGCCTTTATCAGCAGATCGTCCAGATATGGAATGATGTTCACCCCTTGTTTGCGGAGGAGAACCATAATTTCTGCCATCACCTTGGTAAACACCCTTGGTGTTGTGGAGAGGCCGAATGGCAGGGCCTGGAACTGGAAATGACAGTCCAGCAATGAGATGAGCCTGATGCGGCAGCCAGATTGGAATGTGGAGGTACGCATCCTTGATATCCAGGGACACCTGGAATTCCCCCTCTTCCAGACCCGATATCACCACCCTGAGAGACTCCATCTTGAACTAGAACTCCTTTAGAAAGGGGTTCAATGATTTTAGGTTCCGAATGGGCCTGACCGAACCATCCGGTTTCGGTACCACAAAAAGGTCCGAAGAGTATACTGTGGCCTGCGCAGGAGGAGGAACTGGCACAATGACCTGTGCCTCCACCAGCTTTTGGACAGCTTCTTGTAGAATAGTGCTATCTGCCAACAGAGTTGGTAAGCCTGATTTGAAAAAACGATGGAGACTTTGAAATTCCAGCCTGTATCCCTGGGATACTATATCTATCCCCCAGGGATCCAGGCCAGACTATACCCAGATGTGACTGAAGTGTCTGAGTCTCGCTCCCACCGGCCCCACCTCCAGGCGCACGGTCCACTGTCATGCGGAGGACTTTGGCGTACCTGAAGCAGGCTTTTGTTCCTGGGAACCTGAAGCGGCAGGTTTCTTGGACTTGACTCGACCTCCCCTAAAGAAGGTATTTGACGATCTGGCCTTTCTAGGCTTGTTAGGCCGAAAGGACTGTGTTGCAGATGAAGAGAAGGATTTCTTCGGAGCAGGTGCTGCTGAGGGAAGAAACGGAGACTTACCCGCTGTAGCAGTGGATATCCACGCGTCTAGAGCTTCCCCAAAGAGAGCCTGACCAGTATAGGGTAGGGACTCCACAATTTTTCTGGATTCCATGTCGGCCGACCACTGGCGCAGCCACAGTCCCCGACGAGCTGAAACAGACATGGAAGAGATTCCCGCAGCCATGGAACCCAGGTCTTTCATGGATTCTATCATAAAACCCGCTGAATCATGTAGGTTTCGTAAATATAATGCAACATCATCCCTATCCATCGTATCTCAAGTAAGGTAGCCGACCACTTTACTATAGCCTTTGCAATCCATGTACTAGCAATAGTGGAACGTAATATGGCCCCTGAAGCAGTGTACATTGATTTAAGTGTGTTATCAATTTTTTTTTATCAGCCACCTCCTTTAAGGTGGTAGATCCTGGAACAGGCAAAACCACCTTCTTTGATGCGTCAACAATCGGCGGGTTTTCCCATTTCTTCCTTTCTTCCTCAGGGAAAGGAAACGCCACCTGTACCCTTTTAGGTACCTGGAATTTTCTCAGGGTTTTCCCATGCTTTCTCAAATATAGCATTCAATTCCTTTGACGCAGGGAAGGTTAGCGAGGCTTTTTTATTTTCAGTGAAAAAGGCCTCCTCACTCTGCTCGGGTGTGGCATCATTAACACTCAATTGCACCCCTTTTGCAAGAGATGCGGACCCCCGCAACGGGTGGTCTTCAGGTTGTCAGCTGTCGGGATCCCGGTCCACGACCCCCCTGAAGGGAGAATAAATAGCGTAGCGTGCCCGCAGCGTGGTGAGCGCAGTGAGCCCGCAAGGGGCTCATTTGCGCTCGCCACGCTTTCAGTATGCTGGTTGCCGGGAGCCCAGCTGCCGGCATACAATACTAGACCCCCCCGCAACACATCCCCAGCACAGTCACAGTCTGTGGTGTCAGAATCGGTATCAGTGTCATCTTGTGTGACATGCACAAGCGCACGCTTATGGGGGTATATAGTGGAGCATCCCGAGGTACCAGAAACCGGCCATACTGCCATAGAGCTCTGTAATACCTGGGTTGCAGATTTACTCTCGCCACCGATTCTTCAGCTCTGCAAGGGGGTGGCGGCATGCTGCTGGGTCGAGCGGTCCCCTGTGGCGGAGAACGATCAGACCCCTCTGGAGCTCAGTATCCAGACAGTGGCTCAGGCCCCGCAGGGTGGACACTGCTCCCCCCCTCAGTCCCTCGCTGCAGGAAGGCTGGTGCCAGCAGCCTCCCTGTAAAACTCTAAAAAATAACTTTTTCTAGGAAAACTCAGGAGAGCTCCCCTAGTTGTGACCTCCGGGCACATTTTCTAAACTAAGTCTGGTAGGAGGGGCATAGAGGGAGGAGCCAGCCCACTCTCAAACTCTTAAAGTGCCAATGGCTCCAGGTGGACCCGTCTATACCCCATGGTACTAATGTGGACCCCAGCATCCTCTAGGACGTAAGAGAAAATAGGATTTTAATACCTACCGGTAAATTCTTTTCTCTTAGTCCGTAGAGGATGGGGTATAGACGGGATCCGTAGGAGACATGGGCACTTTAAGACTTTAATAGGGGTGTGAACTGGCTCCTCCCTCTATGCCCCTCCTCCAGACTCCAGTTATAGGAACTGTGCCCAGGGAGACGGACATTTCGAGGAAAAAGTATTTAATTTGATTTAAACTAAGGTGAGATACATACCAGCTCACACCTCAAGCATGCCGTACAACATGGCATTCAACCCAACGCATGCAACGGCATGAATAACGACAGCAACAGGCTGACTATAAACGCAACACAACACGTGTGTAACCATAACCAATATCTGCAGATACAGTACACACTGGGACGCGCGCCCAGCATCCTCTACGGACTAAGAGAAAAGGATTTACCGGTAGGTATTAAAATCCTATTTTCTCCTACGTCCTAGAGGATGCTGGGGACACTTCAAGAACCATGGGGTTTATACCAAAGCTCAAGGACGGGCGGGAGAGTGCGGATGACTCTGCAGCACCGCTTGACCAAACAAGAGGTCCTCCTTAGCCAGGGTAACAAACTTGTAAAACTTTGCAAAAGTGTTTGAACCCGACCAAGTAGCTGCTCGGCAAAGCTGTAACGCCGAGACCCCACCGGGCAGCTACCCAGGATGAGCCAACCTTTCTGGTAGAATGGGCCTTCACCGATTTCGGTAACGGCAATCCAGCCGTTGAATGAGCTTGCTGAACCGTATTACAGATCCAGCGTGCAATAGTCTGCTTGGAAGCAGGAGCCCCAATCTTGTTGGGATCATACAGGACAAACAGAGCCTCCGTTTTCCTAAGCCGAGCCGTTCTGGCTACATAAATTTTCAAAGCTCTGACCACATCTAGAGACTTCGATTCCGCTAAGGCGTCAGTAGCCACTGGCACCACAATAGGTTGGTTCATGTGAAACGATGACACCACTTTTGGCAGAAATTGCTGACGAGTTCTCAACTCCGCTCTATCTTCATGGAAGATCAAATAGGGGCTCGTGAGACAAAGCCGCCAATTCAGGCACCCGCCTTGCAGAGGCCAAGGCCAACAGCATGATCACTTTCCAAGTGACGAATTTCAACTCTACCTTACGTAAAGGTTCAAACCAATGAGATTGCAGGAACTGCAACACCACGTTAAGATCCCATGGTGCCACCGGGGGCACAAAGGGAGGTTGGATGTGCAGCACGCCTTTCACGAAAGTCTGAACTTCCGGAAGGGAGGCCAATTTTTTTTAAAGAAAATTGACAAGGCCGAAATTTGTACTTTAAATTGAGCCTATCTTTAGGCCCGCATCCACACCTGCTTGCAGAAAATGGAGAAAACGGCCCAGCTGAAATTCTTCCGTAGGAGCTTTCTTGGATTCACACCAAGACACATATTTTCTCCAAATACGGTGATAATGTTTCGCCGTTACTTCTTTTCTAGCCTGAAGAAGTGTGGGAATGACTTCACTGGGAATACCCTTTTGGGCTAGGATCCAGCGTACAACCTCCAAGCCGTCAAACGAAGCCACGGTAAGTCTTGGTACACGCACGGCCCCTGCTGTAAAATATTTTCTCGTAGAGGAAGAGGCCAGGGATCTCCTATGAGCAATTCCTGAAGATCTGGATACCAGGCCCTCCTTGGCCAGTCTGGAACAATGAGGATTGCATGAACCCTTGTTCTTCTTATGATCTTTATCACTTTTGGAATGAGTGGAATCGGAAGGAACACATATACTGACTGAAACACCCATGGTGTCACTGGGGCGTCCACCGCTATTGCTTGAGGGTCCCTCGACCTGGAACAATATCTCGGAAGTTTCTTGTTGATGCGAGACGCCATCATGTCAATTGAGGAATTCCCCAACGTCTTGTCACTTCTGCTAAGACCTCTTGATGAAGACCCCACTCTCCTGGAAGGAGATCGTGTCTGCTGAGGAAGTCTGCTTCCCAGTTGTCCACACCTGGAATGAAGACCGCTGACAGAGCGCTTACATGTCTTTCCACCCAGCGGAAAACTTTTGTGGCCTCTGCCATTGCCGCTCTGCTCTTCGTTCCGCCCTGGCGGTTTATGTACGCCACTACTGTTATGTTGTCCGACTGAATCAAGACAGGCAGATCGCAAAGAAGATGTTCCGCTTGTGGAAGGCCATTGTAAATGGCCCTTAATTCCAGAATGTTTATGTGTAGACCAGCTTCCTGGCTTGACCATTCTCCCTGGAAATTTCCCCCCTGTGTGACTGCACCCCAGCCTCGGAGACTCACATCCGTGGTCACCAGGATCCCGAACCTGCGTCCCCCTAGGAGGTGAGAGCTGTGCAGCCACCACAGGAGTGAGATTCTGGTCTTGGAAGACAGGATTATCTGTCGGTGCATGTGCAGATGGGATCCGGATCACTTGTCCAACAGATCCCACTGAAACACTCTGGCATGGAACCTGCCAAACTGAATGGCCTCGTAGGCCGCCACCATCTTCCCCAGCAATCAAGTACATTGATGGATTGACACTCTCGCTGGCTTCAGAATTTGTTTGACCAGACTCTGAATTTCCAGAGCCTTCTCTTCTGGAAGAAAAACTCTGTAATTCGGTGTCCAGAATCATTCCCAAAAACGACAGTCGTTTCGTCGGACTCAACTGTGACTTTGGCAAGTTCAGGAGCCAACCATGTTGTTGCAGAACTGTCAGGGAAATCGTAATGCTCTGCAGTAATCGGTCCCTGGATCTCGCCTTTATCAGGAGATTGTCCAAGTATGGGATAATTGTGACTCCTTGCTTGCGCAGGAGAACCATCATTTCCGCCATAACTTTGGTCTATCCACGGCTCCGAGGGTTTTCACCAAACGGCAACGTCTGAAATTGGTAATGACAATCCTGAATCGCAAACCTCGGGTAAGCCTGATGCGGAGGATATATGGGGACGTGTAAGTAGGCATCCTTTATGTCGACCGACACCATAAAATCCCCTTTCTCCAGACTGGAGATCACTGCTCGGAGAGATTCCATCTTGAATTTGAATTTTCTCAGATAGAAATTGAGGGATTTTAGGTTCAGAATTGGCCTGACCGAGCCTCCTGGCTTCGGGACCACAAAGAGGCTTGAGTAAAAACCTTTTCACTGTTGTGACAGGGGCACCTTGCCAATGACTTGATTTTGACACAGCTTTTGTATCGCATCGCATACTACCTCCCTGTCCGGAAGAGAAGCTGGTAAGGCTGATTTGAAAAATCGCCGAGGGGAAAAGTCTTGAAACTCCAGTTTGTACCCTTGGGACACTATTTCTAACACCCATGGGTCTAGGGCCGAATGAACACAGAACTAACTGAAGAGTTGGAAACGTGCCCCCACCGGTGCGGACTCCCGCAGAGGAGTCCCAGCGTCATACGGTGGATCTGGCAGAAGCCGGAGAGGACTTCTGCTCTTGGGAAACTGCCACAGCTGGTGACCTTTTTCCCTTTCCTCTTGAAGCAAGGAAGGAAGACCCTAGTCCTTTTTTGTATTTATTAAGCCGAAAGGACTGCATCTGATAGTGGTGCATTTTCTTTTGTTCTGCAGGAACAAAAGGTAAAAATTATGACTTACCCGCGGTAGCCGTAGATACCAGGTCAGCGAGGCAGTCACCAAACAAGACACCACCTTTATACGGCAGATACTCCATAGCCTTCTTAGAGTCAGCATCAGCATTCCATTGATGAATCCACAATGCTCTTCTAGCAGAGACTGCCATGGCATTGGCCCTTGATCCCTAAAGGCCAATGTCTCTCGCAGCTTCCTTTAGGTAGGCTGCAGCGTCCTTGATATAACCCAGTGTCAAAGCTATCCCTATCCAGGGTATCTATCTCAGATGACAAGTTATCTGCCCACTTTTTAATAGCGCTACTCACCCATGCCGAAGCAACGGCAGGTCTGAGCAGCGTACCTGTAGTGACATAAATGGATTTCAATGTATTTTCCTGCTTACGATCCGCAGGTTCCTTTAGGGCTGCCGTGTCAGGGGACGGAAGCGCCACCTTTTTGGACAGTCGTGACAGAGCCTTGTCTACAGTGGGGGGTGACTCCCACTTTTCCCTATCCCCAGAGGGGAACGGATATGCCACCGGAATTCTCTTGGGAATTTGAAACTTCTTGTCAGGATTTTCCCAAACCTTTTCAAAAAGAAAGTTCAGTTCATGAGAGGGAGGAAACGTTACCTCAGGTTTGTTTCCTTTATACATACAGACCCTTGTATCAGGAACAGCAGGATCCTCCGTGATACTTAACACGTCTTTTATCGCCACAATCATGTACTAAATGCTCTTAGCCAGTTTAGGATTTAATCTGGCATCATTATAGTCGACACTGGAGTCAGAGTCCGTGTCGGTATCTGTATCTGCTATCTGGGTAAATGAACGCTTTTGTGACCCCAAGGGGGTCTGGACCTGTGACAAAACATCCTCCACGGATTTTTTCCATGCCTGGTTCTGAGACTCAGATTTATCCAATCTCTTATTTAATAGAGCCATATTTGCATTCAAAGCACTCAAAACATTTACCCAATCAGGAGTCGGTGGTGCCGACATGGTAACTCCCACAGCAGTTTGTCCCTAATCATGCCTCCTCCTGAGAAGAACACTCAGACATGCCGACACAAGTGTACCGACACCCACACTGGGCATATAGGGGACAGACCCACAGTAAAGCCTGTCAGAGAAACACAGAGGGAGTTTGCTAGCTCACAACCCAGCGCTTATCCCGGTTCTGAAACCCTTATACAAAGCCTCAGACCTGTTAGCGCTTTTATAAATACATATATAGCACCAAAATAACTGCGCCCACCCCCTGCTTTGCACCCTGTTACTTGATACAGCAGTGTAGAGGAAGGACCAGTGTCTCTGCAGCTCTGTGAAGAGAAAATGGCGCTGATGAGAGCTGTGAGGGCTAAGCCCCGCCCCCTTAATGGCACGCTTCAGCCCCGCTATTTTTTAAAATATTTATACTGGCGGGGGTTCGGATTTAGTGCCTTGGCACTTAAAAACCACCTTGCCAGTCTTATATGAGGTTTTTAATGCTGCCCAGGGTGTCTGTCTGCCCCCCCCCCCCCCCCCACGCCCTGTAGTGCCGCTGTGTGTGGGAGCACTACATCTCTCTTCTCACCTCACCTGTCTTCGGACTTCTGGCTCTGCAAGGGGGGTGACGGCAGGCTCTGGGAACGAGCATCTAGGTGTACCTAGCGTTCAGACCCTCAGGAGCTAATGGTGTCCTGTAGCCAAAGAAGCAGAGCCTTGAAACTCACATTAGTAGGTCTGCTTCTCTCCCCTCAGTCCCACGAAGCAGGGAGCCTGTTGCCAGCAGGTCTCCCTGAAAATAATAAACCTAACAAAAGTCTTTTTCAGAGCTCCTCAGGAGAGCTCCTCAGTGTGCATCCAGTCTCACTGGGCACCGATTCTAAACTGGAGTCTGGAGGAGGGGCATAGAGGGAGGAGCCAGTTCACACCCCTTTTAAAGTCTTAAAGTGCCCATGTCTCCTGCGGATCCCGTCTATACCCCATGGTTCTTGAAGTGTCCGCAGCATCTTCTAGGACGTAGGAGACATTTATTTATTTATGCCACTCACAAATACCCGACACCCATTCTTTTTATCAGCGACATCATCAGCTTTTATTTATAAAAGATAAAGTACTGACATATTATGTATCAGTCTACATAGAGAGGATTATGACAAACATTACATACAGTGACACAACACATAAGGCAACGATAGCCCTAGCCAAATAAGCTTACAATCTAAGAGTTGTGGGAAACATTTGATACATAAGGCTGCAACTGCAGCTGGTGGTATGTTATTGTAAGACAGCAACATTATGTGCCACAAATAATGAAGAAGTCTGTGGCAACTGACCTTTCTGCGTAGCAACCACTGATATAGTATAGTTGGAAAGAGTCGAGACAATAGAAGGTGCTGACATTACCCAGTCACTGCATACATCTAAAAGACAGGCATCCGCTGTCAATAAGTGTCCCCATTTATTTTACCTAGTCTGCTTTCCCATTCTGGCCCTAGAAAAAGGGATTTTGCCTTCATTCTGCACAGGTACGCTTGTGGTTATCCACCAGCTTGGAATTGCCAAGACAGTCCACCATATCCATCAGCTGCTGTGACCAAAGAGGACGCAGAGATCACCAGAGGAGGGATAGATATGGCATCAACAATGACGGCTGAACTCCCTTTGTCCAGTAACTGAACTGGTAGCAGTAGCTGTTCTAATCACCGGCACTGGTGCGATGACACCACGATCCCGACACTTCCCACTGCCTTTACCTTTGTGTGAAAATCATGACGTGGAAGATAAGGACAGATCTCATCAACAGTAGAATTATCACCAACTGCCATCCAGGAAATCCGATGGGTACCGCACCTGTGTGTATATACACGCGTTTGCAAACTTTTACACACTAAATCACACATTTACCAACAGATGATGGATTTATTTTTTTTTATTATATAAACAATGTAAAAAGTCATCTGTTGGTAAATGTGTGATTTAGACCCTGAAACACAAATCAACCAGCCCAACATCGACCAAAAAAAAACGAGATTTATGGTAAGAACTTACCGTTGTTAAATCTTTCTGCGAGGTACACTGGGCTCCACAGGGAATGACATTGAGGGTGTAGAGTAGGATCTTGATCCGAGGCACCAACAGGCTCAAAGCTTTGACTGTTCCCAGAATGCATAGCACCGCCTCCTCTCTAACCCCGCCTCCGTGCACAGGAGCTCCGTTTTTGTTAACCAGTCCAATGCAGTAGCAGGCAAAAGAGACAGCTGTTAGTAGCCACAAACCTCACATTCTCACGACAGGAGAAAGTGTCAGATATGGTGACTTACAGGACAAAGCACCCAAATCAGACACCCTTCTGGCAGAGGCAATAGCCAGCAGAAACACCTTAAGAGAAAGCCATTTAAGGTCTGCCGATTCAAGAGGCTCAAACGGAGACCCTTGCAACGCCTCCAGAACCACCAACAAGTCCCAAGGGGCCACCAGCGGGACGTAAGTAGGGTGAATCCGCAACACACCCTGGGTAAATGTATGAACATCAGTTAAAGTTGCAATTTTTCTCTGGAACCAAACACAACAAGGCAGAAATATGAACCTTGATGGGGGCCAGACGAAGGCCCAAGTACAGGCCCTGTTGTAGAAAGGCCAAAAGTTTGGCCGTACTAAACTTGTAAGCGTCATGATTGTTAGATGCGCACCAAGCAAAGTAAGAATTCCAGACCCTATGGTAAATCAGAGCAGAAGCCGGTTTCCGGGCCTTCAACATGGTTTGGATGACCGCCTCAGGAAATCCTTTGGCCCTTAAGACGGAAGCTTCAAGAGAACACGCCGTCAAAGCCAATTGGGCTAAGTCCGGATATACACAGGGGCCCTGAATGAGGAGATCTGGACGCTGCGGATGCAGAAGGGGACGCTCTATCGAGAGACCATTGCATCACTTGAATATAGCAGCAGGGGGCAGACTTTCCATTGAAGGGACAATTTCACCAAGGACCTCGCCAATGCAGAAATGGTAACCAAGGGATTTTAAAGACTTTCTATTGACTGTTGAACTGGTTTCAATATGTTAGTATATACAGTGGTGGGCAAAATTGCGGACCCTTTTTGAAATTAATATTTTTCAACTTTGAATGCTTATAAAAACTTTCACTTCACGCAGTGCAATGATTCATATATCAAACATTGGTTGGCTCAATGCCACGTTAATGTGCTGCGGTCTTGAAAAATAAAGGATACCCAACAAAATACTGATAGGACAGTGACATAAGTACACAGGGATTTTCACCTAAGTGGTTTTAATGCATAACTTCTCTTATAATGCAAATATTTCACCTCTGTTTATTGTGTTGAATTCAGCATTAAATTTCCTTTCATTTGATATTTTAATCATTGCACTGCATGAAGTGTAACAGTTTTTATAAACATTTGAAGTTGAAAAACATTCACATTTCAAAAAGTGTCCGCAATTTTGTCCATCACTGTATAATAATTTATTTTTAGAATTAGCTACAACGTAAATGCTCACATTCCGCAAAGGACCTTTCCAATCACTCTTCAACTTCAAAAGTTTATTTTATTTTGGGGGAAAGAAAAATTCCTCTCAATTAAATACACAAAATAAAATAAAGACAGAGTAAAAGCTTGTACCGTACCATTAAAATAAAACGTACAAGAGCTATGTACAAATTTAAAAAATAGTTAATATTTACCTTCATATAGAGTCTGCTATAAATACAGTATTCTCATTTATTATACATTTGGCATTTAAAATGTAAAGCTAAAATGTTCAGTCCTGTACTGGCAGAGATGGAGCGGGAAGACCCATGTGATTCGTATTTTAACAAGTACCATTGAAATCCACATAGTCCCCCACCATAAATATGAGGCCAACTGTACATGAGACTTCTGTTCGTAGCAGCTTCTAGAGAGAGATGCCGTTCTTCATGGACTGGTGAACGCCGTTTTCATCTATTGTAAGTGGAGAATGGAACTCCTGATTTCGGATGTAAAGCTCCAGTCCCTGAACAAGAGAAGGAAACAAAATGACTTGTCAAGTATTGATCAAAAGGCAATATAGCCATTATTATGCTCCCAACTAAAAATGGAGACATCAGGAACAGCACAGAGTTGCTTACAAATTCATTATGGGGAAGGATCACATTTTATTTCCAGCGCTATGCATGCTACAGTACTTAGCTGTGCGCATGCATCTATGGAGCGATGCCAAGTCATACACAACTCCGTTACATCTCCATTTGCTGTTGAATAATCATAACGGTCTGATAACAGGGTATCTGCATATAGACCCAATTTAAATGAAAGCATGTCATTGAATTTGCGGGATATGCCAAGTTGTGCGTACAACAATCAATCTGATTTCAGATTGATCTCTTGCACTAGGTATACAGGACTGGAGCAGTGTGGCTGCATGCATAAGTACAACATACAGGCAAATATCCACATTTAGGGCCTGCTTCAGATTGGCAAGTAAAGAAAAAAAAAAAAAAAAGAAAGTAACTTAGTGTCTGGATCAAACCATGTTGCCATGCAAGGGGAGCAAATACATTTATTTTGTTTCTGTGCAGGGTAAATACTGGCTGCTTTATTTTTACACTGCAGTTTAGATTTCAGTTTGTACACACTCCACACAAATCTAAATCTCTCTGCACGCTACATCTGCCCCATCTGCAGTGCAACATGGTTTTGCCCATTTTTTGTGTGCTTTGCTTGCAAATAAGAATCAGGCGCTTAGTTCCTTAAAAAGCTATGGCAGCGCGAGGGACTTTCATGCAACTCCGAATCGGCCCCATTGTGAGAAACCTGAATGAAATGGGGCTGCACACCTGTGGGTATATTTACTAAGGTGCAGGTTTTTAGAAGTGGAGATGTTGCCAAAAGCAAAACAATCATAGTCTACTTATCATTTATCTATCACCTTCTAGAAGAGAATATCTAGATTCTGATTGGTTGCTATGGACAACATCTCCACTCTAAAAACCCGCTCTTTTGTAAATATACCCCCTGGTGTCAGAGTGGGATATGTAGGACCCATCAGTACCTCACTTTACAATGGGGCACTGTATGGACAAATATCGTTCAACACACACACCATAAATACACTAGTTAAAATTTAAACCATTTTACGATTTAAAATAAGATTTTAAACCTACCGGTAAATCTTTTTCTCCTAGTCCGTAGAGGATGCTGGGGACTCCGTAAGGACCATGGGGTATATACGGGCTCCGCAGGAGACATGGGCACTATAAAGAACTTTAGATGGGTGTGCACTGGATCCTCCCTCTATGCCCCTCCTCCAGACCTCAGTTAGAGAAACTGTGCCCAGAGGAGACGGACAGTACGAGGAAAGGATTTTTGTTAATCTAAGGGCAAGATTCATACCAGCCCACACCATCCACACCGTATAACATGGAATATACGCAACCAGTTAACAGTATGAACAAAACAGCATCAGCCAAACACTGATCTTAACTGTAACATAACCCTTATATAAGCAATAACTATATACAAGCCTTGCAGAAATGTGTCCGCACTGGGACGGGCACCCTGCATCCTCTAAGGACTAGGAGAAAAAGATTTACCGGTAGGTTTAAAATCTTATTTTCTCTTACGTCCTAGAGGATGCTGGGGACTCCGTAAGGACCATGGGGATTATACCAAAGCTCCAGACCGGGCGGGAGAGTGCGGATGACTCTGCAGCACCGATTGAGCAAACATGAGGTCCTCCTCAGCCAAGGTATCAAACTTGTAGAATTTAGCAAAAGTGTTTGAACCCAACCAAGTCGCCGCTCGGCAAAGCTGTAATGCCGAGACGCCTCGGGCAGCCGCCCAAGAAGAGCCCACCTTCCTAGTGGAATGGGCCTTTACCGAATTTGGTAACGGCAATCCAGCCGTAGAATGAGCCTGCTGAATCGTGTTACAGATCCAGCGAGCAATAGTCTGCTTAGAAGAAGGAGCACCAACCTTGTTGGCTGCATACAGGACAAACCGTGCCTCTGTTTTCCTAACCCGAGCCGTCCTGGCTACATAAATTTTTAAGGCCCTGACTACATCAATGGACTTGGAATCCTCCAAGACATTCGTAGCCACAGGTACCACAATAGGTTGGTTCATATGAAATGATGAAACTACCTTAGGCAAAAATTGGGGACAAGTCCTTAATTCTGCTCTATCCACATGGAAAATCAGATAGGGGCTTTTGTGAGACAAAGCTGCCAATTCAGACACCCGCCTTGCAGATGCCAAGGCCAACAACATGACCACCTTCCAAGTGAGAAATTTTAATTCAACCGTTTGAAGAGGTTCAAACCAGTGAGATTTTAGGAACTGTAACACCACGTTAAGTTCCCATGGTGCCACTGGAGGCACAAAAGGAGGCTGTATGTGCAACACTCCCTTTAAAAAAGTCTGGACTTCTGGGAGAGAAGCCAATTCCTTCTGAAAGAAAATTGATAGGGCCAAAATCTGTACCTTAATGGAGCCTAATTTTAGGCCCATATTGACTCCTGTCTGTAGAAAGTGGAGAAAACGGCCCAGATGGAAAACTTCAGTAGGAGCATTCTTGGATTCACACCAAGATACATACTTTCTCCAGATACGGTGATAATGTTTCGCCGTCACCTCCTTTCTAGCCTTTATCAGAGTAGGGATGACTTCTTCCGGAATGCCTTTCCCAGCTAGGATTCAGTGTTCAACCGCCATGCCATCAAACGTAACCACGGTAAGTCTTGGAACACGCAGGGCCCCTGTTGCAACAGGTCCTCTGAGAGGAAGAGGCCACGGTTCTTCTGCGAGCATTTCCTGAAGATCGGAATACCAGGCCCTTCAAGGCCAATTTGGAACAATGAGTATTGTCTGCACCCTTTTTAGTCTTAGGATTCTCAATATCTTTGAGATGAGTGGAAGAGGAGGGAACACATAGACCAACTGAAACACCCACGGTGTCACCAGGGCGTCCACTGCTACTGCCCGAGGGTTCCTTGACCTGGCACAATACCTCCGAAGCTTCTTGTTGAGGCGTGACGCCATCATGTCTATTTGAGGAAGTCCCCAATGACTTGTTATCTCTGCAAAAACTTCTTGATGAAGTCCCCACTCTCCTGGATGGAGATCGTGTCTGCTGAGGAAGTCTGCTTCCCAGTTGTCCACTCCCGGAATGAAGACTGCTGCCAAAGCGCTTATGTGATTTTCTGCCCAGCGCAGAATCCTGGTGTCTTCCGCCATTGCCACTCTGCTCCTTGTTCCGCCTTGGCGGTTTACATGAGCCACGGCTGTGACTTTGTCCGATTGAAGGTCACGAAGAAGATTCTCCGCTTGACGTAGGCCGTTGTATATGGCCCTCAATTCCAGTACGTTGATGTGTAGACAAGCCTCCTGGCTTGACCATATCCCCTGAAAATTTCTTCCTTGTGTGACTGCTCCCCATCCTCGGAGGCTCACGTCCGTGATCACCAGAACCCAGTCTTGAATGCCGAACCTGCGACTCTCTAGAAGGTGAGCACTCTGCAGCCACCACAAGAGAGAGAGACACCCTGGCCCTGGGGGACAGGCTTATTTTCTGATGAATTTGAAGATGGGACCCGGACCACTTGTCCAGAAGGTCCCACTGAAACGTCCTCGCATGAAACCTGCCGAAGGGGATGGCCTCGTAGGTCGCCACCATTTTTCCCAGTACTCTAGTTCATTGATGGACTGACTCTTTTCGGTTTCAACAGGTCTCTGACCATGTTCTGGAGTTCCTGGGCTTTTTCTTTTGGGAGAAAAACCCTCTTTTGTTCCGTGTCCAGAATCATGCCTAAGAAAGATAGCAGAGTTGTTGGAACCAACTGTGACTTTGGTAAATTCAGAATCCAGCCATGTTGCTGCAGCACTCTCAGGGAGAGCGCCACGCTTTTCAGCAACTGATCTCTCGATCTCGCCTTTATCAGGAGATCGTCCAAGTACGGGATAATTGTGACTCCCTGCCGGCGCAGGAGCACCATCATTTCCGCCATTACCTTGGTGAAAATCCTTGGGGCCGTGGAAAGCCCAAACGGCAACGTCTGAAACTGGTAATGACAGTCCTGTACAGCGAATCTCAGGTACGCCTGATGAGGGGGATATATGGGGCCATGAAGGTATGCGTCCTTTATGTCCAGTGACACCATAAATTGCCCCCCTTCCAGGCTGGAGATAACTGGCCGGAGCAATTCCATCTTGAATTTGAACTTTTTCAAGTACAGGTTTACAGATTTTAAATTTAGAATGGGTCTGACCGAGCCATCCGGTTTCGGGACCACAAATAGGGTTGAATAGTACCCCTTCCCCTGTTGAACTAGGGGAACCTCGACAACCACTTGTTGTTGACACAGTTTTTGAATTGCAGCTAAAACTATCTCCCTCCCTGGGGGAGAAGCTGGTAGAGCAGATTTGAAAAGTCTTAGAATTCCAGCTTGTAACCCTGGGATACAATTTCCCTTGCCCAAGGATCCACGTCTGACTGAACCCAGACGTGGCTGAAGAGTCGAAGACGTGCCCCCACCGGCGCAGACTCCCTCAGTGGAGCCCCAGTGTCTGCGATCAGCAGGATCCTTGAGGGCTGCCTTGTCTGGAGACTGTAGCGCCACCTTTTTGGACAAGCGCGTTAACGCCTTGTCCACCCTGGGTGAGGATTCCCACCGTAACCTGTCCTGCGCAGGGAAAGGATACGCCATAAGAATTCTTTTGGGAATCTGCAGTTTCTTGTCTGGAGTTTCCCAAGCCTTTTCAAATAACGCGTTCAGCTCATGAGATGAGGGAAAGGTTACCTCAGGTTTCTTTTCCTTAAACATGTGTACCCTCTTGTCAGTGACAGAGGGGTCATCTGTGATATGTAAAACATCCTTTATTGCAATAATCATATAATTAATACTTTTGGCCACCCTTGGGTGTAACCTCGCATCATCGTAGTCGACACTGGAGTCAGAATTCGTGTCGGTATCAGTGTCTGCTACTTGGGACAGGGGACGTTTCTGAGACCCTGAAGGGCCCTGTGACACAGTCAAAGCCATGGATTGACTCCCTGTTCTATCCCTGGACTCTGCTTTGTCCAACCTCTGATGTAATAAAGACACATTTGCATGTAAAACATTCAGCATATCCAACCAATCAGGTGTCGGCGTTGCCGACGGAGACACCACAATCATTTGCTCCACCTCCTCCTTAAATGAGCCTTCCGCTTCAGACATGCAGACACACGCGTACCGACTCCCCCACACACTCAGGGATATATCTATATGGAGACAGTTCCCCAATAAGGCCCTTTGCAGAGACAGAGAGAGAGTGTATACCAGCACACACCCAGCGCCAACTGACACTGGAAACAAAATTTATATATATATATATATATATATATATATATATATATATATATATATATATACACACACACATATATATACACACACATATACACACACACATACATATATACACACACACACACACACACTGCGCCAATTAAAAGTGCCCCCCCCCCCTTTTTTTTTTGCCCTCTGTCACAGTGTTCAGCAGGGGAGAGTCCGGGGAGCCAGCTTCTCTGCAGTGTGCTGTGGAGAAAATGGCGCTGGTTAGTGCTGGAGGATCAAGCTCCGCCCCCTCAGCGGCGGGCTTCGGTCCCGCTCAAATTTCCAATACTGGCGGGGGATTATAGAATATACTGCCTCCGCAGCCTATATACATGTTAGCCTGTCCCTAGAGGTTTATTATTGCTGCCCAGGGCGCCACCCCTGCGCCCTGCACCATTCAGTGCCCGCTGTGTGTGTTAGCAATGCGCATTACCTCAGAAGATCTGAAGTCTTCTTTCTTCTTATACTCACCCGGCTTCTATCTTCCGGCTCTGTGAGGAGGACGGCGGCGCGGCTCCGGGACGAACGGCGAGGGTGAGAACTGCGTTCCGACCCTCTGGAGCTAATGGTGTCCAGTAGCCTAAGAAGCAGAGCCTATCATTTAAGTAGGTCTGCTTCTCTCCCCTCAGTCCCACGATGCAGGGAGCCTGTTGCCAGCAGTGCTCCCTGAAAATAAAAAACCTAACAAATATTTTTCAGAGAAACTCAGGAGAGCTCCCCTGTAGTGCACCCAGTCTCCTCTGGGCACAGGATCTAACTGAGGTCTGGAGGAGGGGCATAGGAGGGAGTAGCCAGTGCACACCCATCTAAAGTTCTTTATAGTGCCCATGTCTCCTGCGGAGCCAGTCTATACCCCATGGTCCTTACGGAGTCCCCAGCATCCTCTAGGACGTAAGAGAAAAGTAGAATAGACCAATGTTCGGTGTTTGCCACTATAGCATATATTATACAGGAAATTAGGCTTGCATTCCACAAGCAAATTCTGCAGTAGCGTTCATGGAAGCCCAAGTCTGTCTGTCACACAAAGGTATACTACAGTCTTGCGGCCCGCTTCCGAGTTGCATACAGCCGCATCAGTGCCTGAGTTACGATGGTCGCATGTCAGCGACTATACGCAGAGGTTGCTACAAAGCCATTCTCGTGTGTCCGAATGATCAGTGACTGAGATGCCCACGTTTAGGGATGGATATGCGCCGAAATACGGCTTGGTGCATCATTAGACATACCATCGGTTGTACCAGATGTACTGTGTGGCAGGTGCAGATTCTCCGTATGAATATAGCCTCCTGTGAGCAATTCTGCATCCCTGTACAAAACCACTATCAGCAACATTCCCAGAACATGCCCATTAGACAGACCATCGCCATGTGTCACTTGCCAAACTTTGACAGAAAATAAGATTTTACTCACCGGTAAATCTATTTCTCGTAGTCCGTAGTGGATGCTGGGAACTCCGAAAGGACCATGGGGAATAGCGGGCTCCGAAGGAGGCTGGGCACTCTAGAAAGATTTATGACCACCTGGTGTGCACTGGCTCCTCCCACTATGACCCTCCTCCAAGCCTCAGTTAGGACACTGTGCCCGGACGAGCTGACATAAGGAAGGATTTTGAATCCCAGGTAAGACTCATACCAGCCACACCAATCACACCGTACAACTCGTGATACTATATCCAGTTTGACAGTATGAAAACAACTGAGCCTCTCAGATGGCTCAACAATAACCCTTTAGTTAGCAATAACTATTTACAAGTATTGCAGACAATCCGCACTTGGGATGGGCGCCCAGCATCCACTACGGACTACGAGAAATAGATTTACCGGTGAGTAAAATCTTATTTTCTCTAACGTCCTAGTGGATGCTGGGAACTCCGAAAGGACCATAAGGATTATACCAAAGCTCCCAAACGGGCGGGAGAGTGCGGATGACTCTGCAGCACCGAATGAATGAGAGAACTCAAGGTCCTCCTCAGCCAGGGTATCAAATTTGTAGAATTTTGCAAACGTGTTTGCCCCTGACCAAGTAACAGCTCGGCAAAGTTGTAAAGCCGAGACCTCTCGGGCAGCCGCCCAAGATGAGCCCACCTTCCCTGTGGAATGGGCTTTCACTGATTTAGGATGCGGCAGTCCAGCCGCAGAATGCGCCTGCTGAATCGTGTCACAGATCCAGCGAGCGATAGTCTGTTTAGAAGCAGGAGCACCCAGCCTGTTGGGTACATACAGGATAAATAGCGAGTCAATTTTCTGGACTCTAGCCGTCCTGGAAACATAATTTTTCAAGGCCCTGACTACGTCCAGTAACTTGGAATCCTCCAAGTCCCTAGTAGCCGCAGGCACCACAATAGGTTGGTTCAAGTGAAAAACTGATACCACCTTAGGGAGAAACTGGGGACGAGTCCTCAATTCTGCCCTCTCCATATGGAAAATCAGATAAGGACTTTTATATGACAATCCGCCAATTCTGATACACGCCTGGCCGAAGCCAAGGTCAATAACATGACCACTTTCCGCGTGAGATATTTTAGATCCACGGTTTTTAGTGGTTCAAACCAATGTGATTTTAAGAAACTCAACACCACGTTGAGATCCCAAGGTGCCACTGGAGGCACAACCGGGGGCTGAATATGCAGCACTCCTTTTAGAATGTCTGAACTTCAGGTACTGAAGTTAATTCTTTCTGGAAGAAAATCGACAGAGCCGAGATCTGTATCTTAATGGAGCCTAATTTTAGGCCCATAGACACTCCTGCTTGTAGGAAATGCAGAAATCGACCTAGTTGAAATTCCTCTGTTGGGGCCTTTTGTGGCCTCACACCAAGCAACATTATTTCCGCCATATGCGGTGATAATGTTTTGCAGTTACATCTTTCCTGGCTTGAATCAGCGTAGGAATGACTTCCTCCGGAATGCCCTTTTCCTTTAGGATCCGGCGTTCAACCGCCATGCCATCAAAACGTAGCCGCGGTAAGTCTTGGAACAGACAGGGCCCCTGCTGCAGCAGGTCCTGTCTGAGCGGCAGAGGCCATGGGTCCTCTGATATAATTTTTTGAAGTTCTGGGTACCAGGCTCTTCTTGGCCAATCCGGAACCACAAGTATCGTTCTTACTCCTCGCCTTCTTATTATTCTCAGTACCTTTGGTATGAGAGGCAGAGGGGGGGGGGGGGAACACATAAACCGACTTGTACACCCACGGTGTTACCAGAGCGTCCACAGCTATCGCCTGAAGGTCCCTTGACCTGGCGCAATATCTTTTATAGCTTTTTGTTGAGGCGGGACGCCTTCATGTCCACCTGTGGCCTTTCCCAATGGTGTACAATCCTTTGGAAGACTTCTGGATGAAGTCCCCACTCTCTCGGGTGGAAGTCATGTCTGCTGAGAAGATCTGCTTCCCAGTTGTCCACTCCGAGAATGAACACTGCTGACAGTGCTAACACATGATTTTCCGCCCATCGGAGAATCCTTGTGGCTTCTGCCATCGCCATCCTGCTTCTTGTGCCGCCCTGTTGGTTTACATGGGCGACTGCCGTGATGTTGTCCGATTGGATCAGGACCGGCCTTTTGAAGCAGAGGCCTTGCCTGACTCAGGGCATTGTAAATGGCCCTCAGTTCCAGAATATTTATGTAGGGAAGTCACCTGACTTGACCAAAGTCCCTGGAAGCTTCTTCCCTGTGTGACTGCCCCCCAGCCTCCAAGGCTGGCATCCATGGTCACTAGGACCTAGTCCTGTATGTCGAACCTGCGGCCCTCTTGAAGATGGGCACTCTGCAGCCACTACAGTAGAGATAACCCTGTCTCCAAGGACCAGGGTATCAGCCGATGCATCTGAAGATGTGATCCGGACCACTTGTCTAACAGGTCCCCCTGAAAAGTTCTTGCATGGAACCTGCCGAATGGGATTGCTTCGTAGGAAGCTATCATTTTTCCCAGGACTCGCGTGCAATGATGCACCAATAACTGTTTTGGCTTCAGGAGGTCTCTGACTAGAGATGACAGCTCCATGGCTTTCTCCTCCGGGAAAAACACTTATTTCTGGTCTGTGTCCAGAACCATCCCCAGGAACAGTAGACGTGTCGTAGGAAACAGCTGTGTCTTTGGACTGTTTAGAATCCAACCGTGCTGTTGTAGCACTTTTCAAAATAGTGCTACCCCGACTAGCAACTGCTCCTTGGACCTCGCCCTTATAAGGAGATTGTCCAAGTACGGGATCATTAAAAACTCCCCTTTTTCGAAGGAGTATCATCATTCCGGCCATTACCTTGGTAACACCCTCGGTGCCATGTACAGTCCAAACGGCAGAGTCTGGACTTGGTAATGGTAATCCTGTACCACAAATCTGAGGTACTCCTGGCGAGGATAGTAAATGGGGACATGCAGGTAAGCATCCTTGATGTCCCGGGATACCATGTAATCCCCCTCGTCCAGGCTTGCAATAACCGCCCTGGGCGATTCCATCTTGAACTTGAATTTTTTTATGTATGTGTTCAAGGATTTTAAATATAAAAAAGGGTCACACCGAACCATGCGGTTTCGGTACCCCAAACCGTGTGGAATAGTAACCCCGTCCATGTTGAAGTAGGGGCACCTTAAGTATTACCTGATGGGAATACAGCTCATTAATTGCCTCTAGCACAGCCTCCCTGCCTGAGGGAGTGGTCGGCAAGGCATCTCGAATTCCAGCTTGTACCCTTGAAATACTACTTGAATGAAACAGGGATCCACCTGTGAGCGAGCCCACTGATCGCTGAAATTTTTGAGACGGCCCCCCCACCGTACCTGGCTACACCTGTGGAGCCCCCGCGTCATGCTGTGGACTCAGAGGAAGCGAGAGAAGAATTATGATTCTGGGAACAGGCTGACTAGTGCAGCTTTTTCCCTCTTCCTTTGTCTCTGTACAGAAAGGAAGCGCCTTTGACCCGCTTGCTTTTCTGAAGCCGAAAGGACTGTACCTGATAATACAGTGCTTTCTTAGTCTGTGAGGAAAACGGAGGTAAAAATATTTCTTCCCAGCTGTTGCTGCGGATACGAGGTCCCAGAGACCATCCCCAAATAATTCCTCACCCTTATAAGGCAGAATCTCTATGCGCCTTTTAAAGTCAGCATCACCTGTCCAGTGACAGGTCTCTAATACCCTCCTGACAGAATGGACATTACATTCATTTTGGATGCCAGCCGGCAAAATATCCCTCTGTGCATCCCTCATATATAAGACGACGTCTTTAATATGTTCTCATGTTAGCAAACTAGTATGTTTGACAGGGTCACCGACCACGCTGCAGCAGCACGCTCTGCAGGTTTCAGTCTAGTACCCGAGTGTGTAAAAACAGACTTCAGGATAGCCTCCTGCTTTTTATCAACAGGTACCTTCAAAGTGGCCGTTCCTAAAACGGTAGTGCCACCTATTTTGACAACCGTGTGAGCGCCTTATCCACCCTAGGGGATATCTCCCAGCGTAACTTATCCTCTGGCGGGAAAAGGTACGCCATCAGTAACTTTTTTGAAATTACCAGTTTCTTATCAGGGGGAACCCACGCTTCTCACACACTTCATTCATTCATCTGATGGGGGAACAAAACACTGCCTGCTTTTTCTCCCCAAACATAAAAACCCATTTTTTGAGGTTAATGTCAGAAATGTGTAACACATTTTTTATTGCCGGGATCAAGTCACGGATGTTCCTAGTGGATTGTGTATATGTCTCAACCTTGACGACACTGGAGTCAGACTCCGTGTCGACATCTGTGTCTGCCATCTGAATGAGCGGGCGTTTTTGAGCCCCTGATGGCCTTTGAGACGCCTGGGCAGGCGCGGGCTGAGAAGCCTGCTGTCCCACAGCTGTTACCGCATCCACCCTTTTATGTAAGGAGTTGACACTGTCGGTTAATACCTTTCACCTAACCATCCACTCTGGTGTCGGCCCCACAGGGGGCGACATCACATTTATCGGCATCTGCTCCGTCACTATATAAGCCTCCTCCTCAAACATGTCGACACAGCTGTACCGACACCGCACACACACAGGGAATGCTCTGACTGAGGACAGGACCCCACAAAGCCCTTTGGGGAGACAGAGAGAGAGTATGCCAGCACACACCAGAGCGCTATATAATGTGGGGATTAACACTATAACTGAGTGAATTTTCCCCAATAGCTGCTTGTATATACAATATTGCGCCTAAATTTAGTGCCCCCCCTCTCTTTTTAACCCTTTGAGCCTGAAAACTACAGGGGAGAGCCTGGGGAGCTTTTTCTTCCAGCTGCACTGTGAAGAGAAAATGGCGCCAGTGTCTCTGAGGGAGATGGCTCCGCCCCTTTTCCGCGGCCTAGTCTCCCGCTTTTTTATGGATTCTGGCAGGGGTATTTATCACATATATAGCCTCTGGGGCTATATATTGTGATTGTTTTGCCAGCCAAGGTGTTTTTATTGCTGCTCGGGGCGCCCCCCCCCCCCAGCGCCCTGCACCCTCAGTGACCGGAGTGTGAAGTGTGCATGAGGAGCAATGGCGCACAGCTGCAGTGCTGTGCGCTACCTTGGTGAAGACTGATGTCTTCTGCCGCCGATTTTCCGGACCTCTTCTTGCTTCTGGCTCTGTAAGGGGGACGGCGGCGCGGCTCCGGGACCGAACACCAAGGACTGGGCCTGCGGTCGATCCCTCTGGAGCTAATGGTGTCCAGTAGCCTAAGAAGCCCAATCCGGCTGCAAGCAGGCGAGTTCGCTTCTTCTCCCCTTAGTCCCTCGCTGCAGTGAGCCTGTTGCCAGCAGGTCTCACTGAAAATAAAAAACCTAATTCTATACTTTCTTTCTAGAGGCTCAGGAGAGCCCCTAGTGTGCATCCAACCTCGGCCGGGCACAAGATCTAACTGAGGCTTGGAGGAGGGTCATAGTGGGAGGAGCCAGTGCACACCAGGTGGTCATAAATCTTTCTAGAGTGCCCAGCCTCCTTCGGAGCCCGCTATTCCCCATGGTCCTTTCGGAGTTCCCAGCATCCACTAGGACGTTAGAGAAATTAAGTTTTATGAATCTCCTTGTGATAGTACAGCCAGCTCAAAATATTGTCCATAATTCAAATAACGGAAAAGTACAGCTGCTTTGATATCAATGCCCACATTCTTCTATCATGTGACCACTACAGATAATAACGTCACACTGAACACAGTACAAATAAGCCACAAACAGGTAATTGGTTCCAGAAACATGAAAGTAGACTCCAGGAGCAGTACTTACCTCTCCAGCATAAGAGACCAATGGAGATATTTCACACTGAATGGGTAGGTCACCAACATCCTTCATGCTAAAATGAATAAAAATAAGTGTGTGGTGTCAGCATGGGCAGCTATGACTGCAGACATGTTACATAGTGTTTGGCAGTATTTGCAAGAGGAGATAGGGTCCATTCCGCAGCCAGAATGTGGAAGACAGAACTATAAGAAATAAGGCAAAGGAAAAAGAGATCATGCATACTGTCATATTAGTAACCAGGTAGTTCACTGAAAGGCCTACAGAGAAGCTGAACAAAAACTTTTAAAGACCATTTACCTACAGGTTAGCAGTCCAGACTGCTTGGCTTTGGGCAGTTGACCATTAGTCATCTGCAGTCAAACTGGATGATACTGTAGGTCAGTCAGTGAAGTTTAACTGCAGCATTTGGTAAAAAGTCTCCAGCTATACAAGTAGAAGACCTGTAGTAGGCCAATACCCCTGTGGATAGACCAGGGGAGAAGACTTGTAATAATGAAGCCTAATGGCTTTGATAAAGATCATTAAACAAGGAGATTGGCCCACTTCAGGTTTAAACTTACAGACAGATAAATTTTATGTTGTGGGTGAATTACTTACAGTGTGTAAAGTCCAAACCAGAGAACTGTACCCATGCTTGTAACCGCTAGCAAGTAGGCTTTTTGATTTGGGAAGGTGAAAGTCTACTAGCCACTGAGAGTTACTACCATGAAGCCATGACCTTGTCTTAGGTTTGCATTTTACAATATGACTGTACATCACCCTTGTACAATACCCCTGAAGATTACAGCTAACCGTACACATGCAAAGAATACTCTGTCTGGTTCCATCATTCAAGTGAGTGAACGAGTAGAGAGGAAAGATGGAGTAACGGTGATATTAATTCCCTTCACCATGAAGCAAATGCTCCTGTTAGTAGCAAGACCCTGCACCCATAGTTACTTGTTCTGTGAGTGGTCCTGCGTGGTTCCGCTCTCTTGTCTGGGGTGGCTGTTTTAAAGATAAACATGTGAAAATACTGGATTGTATCTTTCTTTGGAACTCATGGAATGTGCCAGGAGTGTCAGGTGGAAAGCAAGGAAAAAACGTTGCTATTGAAAAATACAGATCAAGCCAAACCAAAAGGTGTACCAAAGACAAGCCGTAACAGAAGTTTAGTCAACGTAACTCTACAACCACGGAGATGGAAATAAAATTCTGTCTCTGTATTATTTTACCAGTAAAAGGGGTATTGGTATATTATTTCTGCAAGTCATAGAAGAGTAGATATTTACCACTAAGTTGTGTAATTCTGGCAGAGAACAGAATGATCGTAGCTCAGAATAGGTCACATCAAACTGGTGTAACTTAGTGTAAACATATATAGGGCGGAATTAATGCTGCACAGATTCGTTCAGCCAAAATCACATAACATCCACAGCGTTTTATGGTGGCAGGATCTGCCTCAAAAGTGTATGCTACTTCATAAGGTTAAGAGAACTTTTGAGCGAATAGGGGGGGGGGCCGTGGCAATGGTCACTCGCCCCCTCAGCCAGTGACTAAATTCTCCTTTAATGTGTGTGGGCTGGATTTTGAAACTCTATTTGGTTGAGACTAGAGCTATAGCAACAATACTGGTACAGCCATAGGTCAGCACTTCATGTCAATAGTCTTCTAGCAGTGTCCACAAGGAATGCACATCTAGGATGAAATGTAATAGGGCGTGAGCATCATGAAAATAAGAATTTACTTACCGATAATTCTATTTCTCATAGTCCGTAGTGGATGCTGGGACTCCGTCAGGACCATGGGGAATAGCGGGCTCCGCAGGAGACAGGGCACATCTAAAAAAGCTTTTAGGTCACATGGTGCGTACTGGCTCCTCCCCCTATGACCCTCCTCCAAGCCTCAGTTAGGTACTGTGCCCGGACGAGCGTACACAATAAGGAAGGATCTTGAATCCCGGGTAAGACTCATACCAGCCACACCAATCACACCGTACAACTTGTGATCTGAACCCAGTAACAGTATGATAACACAAACGAAGTAGCCTCTGAACAGATGGCTCACAACAACAGTAATAACCCGATTTTTGTAACAATAACTATGTGCAAGCATTGCAGACAATCCGCACTTGGGATGGGCGCCCAGCATCCACTACGGACTATGAGAAATAGAATTATCGGTAAGTAAATTCTTATTTTCTCTAACGTCCTAGTGGATGCTGGGACTCCGTCAGGACCATGGGGATTATACCAAAGCTCCCAAACGGGCGGGAGAGTGCGGATGACTCTGCAGCACCGAATGAGAGAACTCCAGGTCCTCTTTAGCCAGAGTATCAAATTTGTAAAATTTTACAAACGTGTTCTCCCCTGACCACGTAGCTGCTCGGCAAAGTTGTAATGCCGAGACTCCTCGGGCAGCCGCCCAGGATGAGCCCACTTTCCTTGTGGAATGGGCCTTTACAGATTTAGGCTGTGGCAGGCCTGCCACAGAATGTGCAAGTTGGATTGTACTACATATCCAACGTGCAATCGTCTGTTTAGACGCAGGAGCACCCAACTTGTTGGGTGCATACAATGTAAACAACGAGTCAGATTTTCTGACTCCAGCTGTCCTTGAAATATATATTTTTAATGCTCTGACAACGTCCAGTAACTTGGAGTCCTCCAAGTCGCTAGTAGCCGCAGGCACCACAATAGGCTGGTTCAAGTGAAATGCCGAAACCACCTTAGGGAGAAATTGAGGATGTGTCCTCAATTCTGCCCTGTCCGAATGGAATATCAGATATGGGCTTTTGTATGACAAAGCTGCCAACTCCGAAACTCTCCTGGCTGAAGCCAGGGCCAACAGCATGGTTACCTTCCATGTAAGGTATTTTAAATCTACCGATTTTAAAGGCTCAAACCAATGAGATTTGAGAAAATTTAGAACCACGTTCAAATCCCACGGTGCCACTGGAGGCACTATTGGGGGTTGTATATGTAGTACACCTTTGACAAAAGTTTGTACTTCAGGCACTGACGCCAATTCCTTCTGGAAGAAAATTGATAAGGCCGAAATTTGAACTTTAATGGACCCCAATTTGAGGCCCATAGACAATCCTGCTTGCAGGAAATGTAAGAATCGACCCAATTGAAATTCTTCCGTTGGAGCCTTCTTGGCCTCACACCACGCAACATATTTTCTCCAAATGCGGTGATAATGTTGTGCGGTCACTTCTTTCCTGGCTTTAATTAAAGTAGGAATAACTTCCTCAGGAATGCCCTTCTCTTTTAGAATCCGGCGTTCAACCGCCATGCCGTCAAACGCAGCCGCGGTAAGTCTTGGAACATACAAGGTCCCTGCTGAAGCAGATCCCTTCTTAGAGGTAGAGGCCACGGATCCTCCGTGAGCATCTCTTGAAGTTCCGGATACCAAGTTCTTCTTGGCCAGTCCGGAGCTACCAGTATTGTTCTTACTCCTCTTTTCCGTATAATTCTCAGTACCTTTGGTATGAGAGGCAGAGGAGGGAACACATACACTGACTGGTACACCCACGGTGTTACCAGAGCGTCCACAGCTATTGCCTGAGGGTCTCTTGACCTGGCGCAATACCTGTCCAATTTTTTGTTGAGGCGAGACGCCATCATGTCCACCTTTGGTTTTTCCCAACGGTTTACAATCATGTGGAAAACTTCTGGATGAAGTCCCCACTCTCCCGGGTGAAGGTCGTGTCTGCTGAGGAAATCTGCTTCCCAGTTGTCCACTCCCGGGATGAACACTGCTGACAGTGCTACGACATGATTCTCCGCCCAGCGCAGAATCCTTGCAGCTTCTGCCATTGCACTCCTGCTTCTCGTGCCGCCTTGTCGGTTTACGTGGGCGACTGCAGTGATGTTGTCGGACTGGATCAACACCGGCTGACCCTGAAGCAGCGATTTTGCCAGGCTTAGAGCATTGTAGATCGCTCTTAGCTCCAGTATATTTATGTGAAGAGATGTCTCCAGGTTTGACCACACGCCCTGGAAGTTTCTTCCCTTTGTGACTGCTCCCCAACCTCGTAGGCTGGCATCCGTAGTCACCAGGACCCAGTCCTGTATGCCGAATCTGCGGCCCACTAACAGATGGGCAGTCTGCAACCACCACAGGAGAGACAACCTTGTTCTCGGTGACAGTGTTATCCGCTGATGCATGTGCAGATGCGATCCGGACCATTTGTCCAGCAGATCCCACTGAAATGTTCGTGCATGGAATCTGCCGAATGGAATCGCTTCGTACGAAGCCACCATCTTTCCCAGGACTCTTGTGCATTGATGTACTGACACAGTTCCTGGTTTTAGGAGGTTCTTGACAAGTTCGGATAACTCCCTTGCTTTCTCTTCCGGGAGAAATACCTTTTTCTGAACCGTGTCCAGAATCATGCCCAGGAACAGCAGATGTGTTGTCGGGGTCAATTGAGATTTTGGAAGATTTAGAATCCACCCGTGTTGCTGAAGCACTACTTGTGTTAGCGCTACACCGACTTCCAGCTGTTCTCTGGACTTTGCCCTTATCAGGAGATCGTCCAAGTAAGGGATAATTAATACGCCTTTTCTTCGTAGAAGAACCATCATTTCGGTCATTACCTTGGTAAAGACCCGAGGGGCCGTGGACAACCCAAACGGCAGCGTTTGAAACTGATAATGACAGTCTTGTATCACGAACCTGAGATACCCTTGGTGTGAGGGGTAAATCGGGACATGTAGATAAGCATCTTTTATGTCCAAGGACACCATGAAGTCTCCTTCTTCCAGATTCGCTATCACTGCTCTGAGTGACTCCATCTTGAACTTGAATTTCTTTATGTACAGGTTCAAGGATTTCAGATTTAGAATAGGCCTTACCGAACCGTCCGGTTTCGGTACCACAAATAGTGTGGAATAATACCCCTTTCCCTGTTGTAGGAGGGGTACCTTGACTATCACCTGCTGAGAATACAGCTTGTGAATGGCTTCCAAAACCGACGTCCTTTCTGAGGGAGACGTTGGTAAAGCAGACTTTAGGAACCGGCGAGGGGGAGACCTTTCGAACTCCAGCATGTAACCCTGAGATACTATCTGCAGGACCCACGGGTCCACTTGTGAGTGAACCCATTGATTGCTGAAAATCTTGAGTCGACCCCCCACCGTTCCTGAGTCCGCTTGTAAAGCCCCAGCGTCATGCTGATGGCTTTGTAGAAGCCGGGGCGGGCTTCTGTTCCTGGGCAGGGGCTGCTTGCTGCCCTTTCTTACCCTTTCCTCTGCCTCGCGGCAGATAAGACTGTCCTTTTGGTCGCTTTTTATAGGAGCGAAAGGACTGCGGCTGAAAAGACGGTGTCTTTTTCTGTTGGGAGGGGGTCTGAGGTAAAAAAGTGGATTTGCCGGCAGTTGCCGTGGCCACCAGGTCCGAAAGACCGACCCCAAACAATTCCTCTCCTTTATATGGCAATACTTCCATATGCCTCTTGGAATCCGCATCACCTGACCACTGTCGCGTCCATAAACTTCTTCTGGCAGATATGGACATCGCGCTTACTCTTGATGCTAGAGTACAAACATCCCTCTGAGCATCTCGCATATAAAGGAAAGCATCCTTTAATTGCTCTAGAGTCAATAAAATACTGTCCCTATCCAGGGTATCAATATTTTCAGTCAGAGAATCCAACCACACTACCCCAGCACTGCACATCCAGGCTGAGGCTATTGCCGGTCGCAGTATAACACCAGTATGTGTGTATATACTCTTCAGTGTAGTTTCCAGCCTCCTATCTGCTGGATCCTTGAGGGCGGCCGTATCAGGAGACGGCAACGCCACTTGCTTTGATAAACGTGTGAGCGCCTTATCCACCCTAGGGGGTGTTTCCCAGCGCGCCCTAACCTCTGGTGGGAAAGGGTATAATGCCAATAACTTCTTGGAAATTAGCAGTTTTCTATCGGGGTTAACCCACGCTTCATCACACACGTCATTCAATTCCTCTGATTCTGGAAAAAATACAGGTAGTTTTTTCACCCCCCACATAATACCCCTTTTTGAGGTACCAGCAGTATCAGAGATCTGCAAAGCCTCCTTCATTGCCGTGATCATATAACGTGTGGCCCTATTGGAAAATACGTTTGTTTCTTCACCGTCGACACTAGATTCATCTGTGTCGGTACCCGTGTCGACTGACTGAGGTAAAGGACGTTTTACAGCCCCTGACGGTGTCTGAGACGCCTGAACCGGTACTAACTGGTTTTCCGGGCGTCTTATTTCGTCAACTGACTTTTGTAATGTGCTGACATTATCACGTAATTCCATAACTAAAGCCATCCATTCCGGTGTCGACTCCCTAGGGGGTGACATTACCATCATCGGCAATTGCTCTGCCTCCACACCAACATCGTCCTCATACATGTCGACACACACGTACCGACACACAGCAGCCACACAGGGAATGCTCTAATCGAAGACAGGACCCCCTAGCCCTTTGGGGAGACAGAGGGAGAGTTTGCCAGCACACACCAAAAGCGCTATAAATGTATATAAACAACCCTAGAAGGTGTTGTTTACTATATATGCGCTCTTAATATATAAATATCGCCAATTTATGCCCCCCTTCTCTTTGTTACCCTGTTTCTGTAGTGCAGTGCAGGGGAGAGACCTGGGAGCCTTCCTCACCAGCGGAGCTGAGCAGGAAAATGGCGCTGAGTGCTGAGGAGAATAAGCTCCGCCCCTTTTTCGGCGGGCTTTTCCCCGGTTTTTAAGAAACTGGCCTGGGTTAAAATACATACATATAGCCTTAATGGCTATATGTGATGTATTTATTTTGCCACTAAAGGTAATTATATTGCTGCCCAGGGCGCCCCCAGCAGCGCCCTGCACCCTCCGTGACTGAGTCAGTGAGCCGTGTGACAACAATGGCGCACAGCTGCCGTGCTGTGCGCTACCTTCAAGAAGACTGAGGAGTCTTCTGCCGCCTGCTTTCCGGACCTCCGTTCTGCCGTCTCTTCAGCGTCTGTAAGGGGGATCGGCGGCGCGGCTCCGGGACGAACCCCAGGCTGACCTGTGTTCCGACTCCCTCTGGAGCTAAGTGTCCAGTAGCCTAAGACTCCAATCCATCCTGCACGCAGGCGAGTTGGAAATCTCTCCCCTAAGTCCCTCGATGCAGTGATCCTGTTGCCAGCAGGAATCACTGAGATTGAAACCTAAAAAAAAAACTTTTCTAAACAGCTCTTTAGGAGAGCCACCTAGATTGCACCCTCTCGGACGGGCACAAAAACCTAACTGAGGCTTGGAGGAGGGTCATAGGGGGAGGAGCCAGTACGCACCATGTGACCTAAAAGCTTTTTTAGATGTGCCCTGTCTCCTGCGGAGCCCGCTATTCCCCATGGTCCTGACGGAGTCCCAGCATCCACTAGGACGTTAGAGAAATAAGAGATTGTGAGAGATTTGTTTTAAGTGCCAATCGTTTCCAGGGAAAACCAGGTTGATTTTGCCCACTATATATAAAAAAATAAAAATACAACAACACCCCCACCCCAGGTAAACTCACAAAATCTCACTACCCGATTCCAACACCCCATTACAACCCCTTCCCCCACACCTAGTCTACGCAGACATGAATAAATGGAGCAAAGTCAGTATCATTGATCTTAAAACCAGTATGTCCATAAGCACATACTGTATGTAGGGTATTACAGAAAAGTATGCTTCTGTATACAGATTCTTACTATTGTAAATAGTCTTTGTGAGGGAGAGAAGGGAGAGTGAAGGGCACTCCTTACTCAATTAAAAATACAGCATCCACAATCTACACAGTAGATTGTCTGTCACCCCTAGCTAGTTTATTAGAGATTAATTTAATGTTGAGACAATGTAAAATGTACATTCAGTCGCCTTTTCTGCAATGTTGATACTCACAGGGGGATTGCTGGAATTCGACTGCCGTTCTCATCCACAAAGTGCCCCCCAGCATTGAGGACCCAGCAGTGATGTAGAGACAGGAGGGCATGGCGGGCAGTACTTGGGTTGTCCTTTCCATTTTGGCTATCTGCGTTTTTCAAAGGCGAGAACTCCTCCTCACGAAGCACCTCAAACACCACAAACTTTCTAAGCATGAGAGACATGAGGATTATAAAGACTCATTCAATATCAGCCCAACGTGCCCACCTAATGGCCAGAGGAACAAGATGAATAATTGGTGTACAGAGTATGCACTTCAACTACATACAGTGGTGCTTGAAAGTTTTTGAAGCCTTCAGAATTTTCTATATTTCTGCTAAAATTTGGCCTTAAACTACCTCAGATTTTTACATAAGTCCTAAAAGCAGATAAGAGAACCGAATCAAACAAATGAGACAAATGTAGAAGTTTTAATTTTTTTTTTTTTTTTTTTTAAATCGAAGAAAATTATCAAATATCATATATCACAAAAGCATGGAACCTTTGCTTTCAGTATCTGGGATGACCCCCTTGTGCAGCAATAACTGCATGTAAATGTTTCTGGTAATTGTGGATTAGTCCTGAACATCGACTTGGAGGAATTTTACCCCATTCTTCTGTACAAAACAGCTTCAACTCTGTTATGTTGGTGGGTTTCCTCCCATGAACTGCTCGCTTCAGGTCCTTCCACAACAATTCAATTGGATTAAGTTCAGGACTTTGACCTAGCCATTCCAAAAACTTTGCACTTATTCTTCTTTAACCATTCTATGGTCGAATGACGTGTACTTTGGGTCGTACCAGATACTGAAGGCAAAGGTTCCATACTTTTGCCACTCAGATATGTGAGATATATATATTTTTTGTCTCATTTGGTTCTCTTTACCTACTTTTAGGACTTGTGTGAAAATCTGAGGTAGTTTTAGGTAAAATTTCAGCAGAAATATAGAATATTCTGAAGGGTTCAAAAACAGTCAAGCACCACTGTGTGCGTATAATGTATTGATAGAGTAACAACTCATAATAAAAGCACCCAGGGCAAAAATGATGAAGTGTGTAAGTGTGTGTGGGGGTAGGTGGGTGTTACGTGTACCTTGGGCAGACAATTATACACAGGAAAATCTTTTCATGGTCACAGGTCTCTCAGGGGGTTCACTACGGCTGGCCGGCGGTCGAGCTCCCGGCGACCAGCATCCCGGCGCCGGGAGCCCGACCGCCGGCTTACCGACAGCTTGGCGAGCGCAAATGAGCCCCTTGCGGGCTCGCTGCGCTCGCCACGCTACGGGCACGGTGGCGCGCCACACTATTTTATTCTCCCTCTATGGGGGTCGTGGACCCCCACGAGGGAAAATAATTGTCGGTATTCCGGCTGTCGGGCTCCCGGCATACTGAGCGCCGGGAGCCCGACCGCCGGCAAACAGAAGACCACCCCTCTCAGGGTCTATGGAATTCTTCATCACTGGTTTCATGTTGGCATTTATCTTATCTGTAGTATGCCTGACCCGTTTCCCCCACTGTCTGACAATGTAGAACACATACATATAAACAATATGTGTTGGAGGCCTTTGTCCACCTATAAAATGATATCACTGACACGTCTACCTCCAGCAGAATGACACTATAGAGAGGCTCCTAATACAGAGGTATTTAGCTTTCCGATGCACTCACTTGGTAAACTGGAAGATATCAAAGACAAATTTCTCCATCTTTATTCCATTGGGTTTTTCTGGGTGAACCAGCAAACCCTGTGTGTCCACATGAGGGATTTTCTTCACCGCAACATGATGTTGCAGCTGAGGTTCATGGACCCTGCACATTATTTTGAAGACAAGTTATTAGACCACAACTTTTTACATTTGCAAGCATCCAACATTCGTTACTTGCTCTGTCTGTACACAGACATACGTTATTAAGTCACTTACTCCACCACTTGCTGTAGGAAACGCCTGGTGAAAAAATGATTAGCAATATTGCCAGCATTATACAGAAGTCTTCCATCCGCACTCCTTTTTTGTGCTGTGGCCAGTGTGATCTCACTGTATTCCACTACTTGGTACACACCATCGACACGACAAACCACACCTACTGGCTCAGTGGGATTCATCTTCTCCACCACCTAAGATCGTAGAGGGAGTGAAAGTTCACACTGAATGTTTTAGAACTCACGTTATGTTTGGCAGCAAAAAAAATACAACTGTACGTTTCTTCTCACTAGGTTTTTAAATATGCTTACAGGCTCTGTGTTAATAAAATATGGCTCTCCCATAATGCATCTGGAGATGTACAGAGTCTAACTGAAAAGTCTGACCAGGTTTCACTGTAGTCATTTCCATACCTTTGCCCCACAATCTGCCTCCTTCGCCACACAAAATCCAATAAACACGGGATCTGCCACCTTCACCAAGATATTGTCTACACAATATACATGTATGTACTCTATTCCTCGCCTCTCCATATCTTCCAGCACTCCATGTGCACCTAATGCTCTATACAGTCCTCCATTACCATCTGCATACAAGAGAAGGCAGTTTGTTACATAAATCGCCTATCCTGGATCTATATCCAGCTACGGCTTATGTGAATGCCAACTGACAATCTTACCTGGAGCCATGGAAAGCTTGCCCTTTTCTTCCATGAGCAGCTTTCCTTCAAGGCTCATGGCTGGCAGCATTCCTTGCTGAAAAAGTATTATATTTTCTTCTTTTAACCCAAAATAGTGATGTTTCTGAAAGAAATGCCGCGTGGACTCCATAGTCCGGCCACTAGTCATGATGTACCTGTAACACACAAAGAATAAGCTTGGAATTTAGTGGTCAAAGAAGTACCATCTTCAGAACACATTAAGCATCAAGTTCATGATATATCAAGTGTTATACCTAGAGGTCAAATAAGCCTGGAGCCAACATATCCTGAAAATGCAGAAGTAGAGTGCTACCAGTGCAGCCCCATACACAGGGAGAGGTGTGCTGAGCGAGCTCTCTTCCCCCCCCTGCTTAGCACAGCACAAGGTGTGCTGAGCGAGGGGGCACTCATTTCACCCAGCAGTGAAAAGAGCGATGTGCTAGATTGTGCCTGCATGCAGGCTAATCTAGTAACGGCAATAGCGAAGCGCATCGCTATCGCTGTGGGGCATACACACGGAGAGATCCGTGCTTAACTAACCAATCTAGTCAGATTGCTTAGAATTTAAGCACTGATCTCTCAGTGTGTACCCCCCTTACCACAGACTTTAAATCAGCATATAGAAAACCCACATGATCTGAATTAGTGTATTTACTAAAAACAAATAACCATGGACATGTATGTGACCTCCGCAGAAATCTTCTGCCATGAAACACAAATCTACACATTAATCCTGAGCTACTCTGAATCAACTTCACACATTTAGATTTATCCCATTTGTTTAGGTTGATATGGAAGAAATGTTTGTTAAAACAAAGTTCTCATTATCATTCCACTAAAGAGTGTTTTCTTATTAGAGCTAATTAGATCAAAGCTTCTACAATGAAGATCAGATCAGGTCAATAAAATCCCTAGTTAAGGTTAACAATACAGGGTTGAAATGACAAACATACTTTAATTGAATTATAAAAAGAAGGAGGGGGGAGGACTATCACAGACCGCTCTGCCCACATCTCTCCCCCCGCTCAGCCCAGCACTATGTGTGCTGAGCGAGGGGGTACGGGGAGGGGGGGTGCTCACTTCATACAGCGCAGAAGTGAGCGACCTGCTAGATTGGGTCTGCATGCTCAATTTAGCCCTGGCGATAGACCCGCGTATCGCTATCGCTGAAGGCATACACACGACAGATTCGTGCTTAACTTTCTTTACAATCTAGTCAGATTGCTTAGATTTTAAGTACGGATCTCTCCGTGTGTACCCCCTTAAGGAAAGATTCTGAGCATTACAGAGAGTTAAATATACTCTTGACCATACCATAAGGAGCTTACCTATGATATTACTTTGGCAGCATTTTGTATTACTAAGGGGCCAATTGTCTCTGCGGGTGATCAATAATACATGGTGGCAGTATAATAAAATAATGCAGTGCAATTCCGTCCAGTAATATAGTGTCCAGATAGCACTGAATATGTAATTAATGATAAAACAGACCCCTAAAAAACTAGTTCTAAAATACTTACCAATTCAATATTATATAGAGTTCAATGGAAGAGAGAGTTACAATTCATGAATACATTATTCTTTTTCCAATTTCCGAAGGTAAAGATAAAAAATAAAATAAAAAAAATAAAATAAAAAGGAGGAGAGGACTGTGCAGGCAAGGCAATTTTGACTATACGGTGTACAAAAGTATACTCAAAAACAGCCAGTCAAAATCGCACAAAGCCAAAATCGCACCATGTGTATAGACAATATCGGTGCTTCTGTGCTCCGGGGAAGTTCAAGGGAAATCACACAGTCAAAATCGGGTATAGCCAATATCTCACCGTGTATATGCACCTTTACAGTGCCAGTCCCTGATGTCAAGCTTCTCTTCTGTTAAGGGGGGTACTCACGGGAGAGATGTGTGCTGAGCGATCTTAACACAGACCGCTCAGCACACATCTCTCACCCCGCTCAGCACAGCGCGATGTGCTGAGCGAGGGGGAAAGCCGACGGGGGGCCGCTCACTTCACACAACGGTGAAGTGAGCGACCCGCTAGATTGAGCCTGCATGCAGGCTCAATCTAGCACCGGCGATAGCGATGCGCCGCTGGAGGGCATACACACGGCAGATCCGTGCTTAAAATCTAAGCAATCTAGCAAGATTGCTTAGATTTTAAGCACGGATCTCTCCGTGTGTACCCCCCTTTACAAAGCACAGAAGTCTCGAATAGGAAGAAGGCTGTGAAAGTTATATCTGTGAAACTTCTAGAGTATCCGTGCTTTGAATAGCAGAACCAGATGGCTCATGGAATTTAATATTTCAGCCATGATTTTTCCTAGATACCTTAACTTCCATTAAGAGGAACTACAGGGCAGTCAGAACAAAATAAGTTTCTGGAAGCCTTTGAAGGCTGTAAATATTGCAAAAGACTCCATAATCAGGTAAGGCCCATAGCAGCCTCTATTCATGTTGCACATGGAGCATCATCCAACACAATAGCAGGACAAAAAAATAAATAAGACTTGTGGTTTATAGCAGACAAATAAAATGGTCTTCTGGATCTATACCAGATGTTTACAGGGTTCCAACTCTTGCAGGTACAGACAGATACAAGCAGAGAATACCAACTTACCAAGGAATTATGCAGTCTTTACCATGTTGCTCCTTTGCCAGTCTCTGTAGCTTTAAGATGCGTTCTGCTTGTATCTGGAAGAGACTTTTGGAGGAAGGTAGGCCCACATCATACATGCCCTTTGGGTAGGACACCCCCAAGCGGGTTCCCTGCCCACCAGCCAGCAGCAGGACAGCAACTTTACCATGCGCAATCTGACTGAAACCTGGAGAAATAAACCTTTTACCATTTACAGTTTAATTTAAGAAAACAAATACATTAATACAAGTACAGGCGGTCAGACCACTGACCAGAAAGACTATTTAAAAGTGTAATGCACTAGAATATTGTGTGTAAATGTTAGAAGCTGGAGACCTGAAGGCATTGGGCAGTTCCTAGACCTAGAAAGTCTGCCAGAAGTTTTAGAGGGGCAATCATTTAAAGGCAAAACCAAGTTAATTTTTGCCTTTTAATGATTGTCCCTTTAAAACACTGGGCAGACTCACCATGAGCTCAAAGGCAATTACATTTACTCGTGGGTGTTTAGGGGAAAATGTATCAAACCTTTTGAGAGAGAAAGTGGAGAAGCTGCCCATAGCAAATGGTCATTCTATAGACTGTGCTAGATAAATACTAGCTAGAAACAGATTGATAAGGGGAAATTCTCCAATTTAGGACTCTTGAGGTTTGATACATCTCCCCTGTAGTGTCTTGTACACTTTACATGCCTTAATAAGCCCCAGTGTACAGAATAAACAAACATCTTACACATATCACACGATCATATTCTGCAATCAGCGAGAATTGGATACATCATAAAAATGGGATCCGGTCTCTAGGTCGACAATGTCTAGGTTGACAGGGACTAGGTCGACATGAGTTTAACATTGGGTTGTTGTTTTTTTTTTACTTTTTCATACTTTACAATCCACAGGGACTACAATTGGGAACGGTAACCTGCCCAAAGCATGGCGAGCGAAGAGAGCCATGCGAGGTAACTCTACAAAGAAAACGACACCTAGAGTCCCTGTCGACCTAAGTCTAGTCTATCTAACATATCACGCCCCATAAAAATATAGTATAGATAAAAATGAAGGTGACAGGATCATACACTATGGCAGAGAGACGTAAAGATGGATACACACCTATGCAATTATTGGGCCAATCACTCAATATCGGCTGGCCTGTCAGATAATTGCATAGATGTGTATGCAGGAGTGTTAGCCGATAATATGCTATTCCTACATATACTGATGAGATCATTTTTTGGTGTCACAAATATGATATGTTTACTCCCTAAATATGTTTTTTCAACAAGCCTCACCCCAAAAACACGAGATCACATGCCCGTAAGCACCACGTACAGGTCACTTGGTATTAATAACATTGAAGTCTAAATGCTATAAGAAACAAGCCATGTGATTACCTTCAGCTTCCCAGTCTTTAAGATGCTCTCTATCACGTGTGACACTGCCAAGGACCTCTCGGGGCACAGCCTCCATTCTGGCATCCACTTTTTCTTGTGCTGAAGAAACAGAATATGCATCCATAGCTCTATGGAAGAAGCCATTTAGCTCTAGAAAGTCCAAGCCCTGTAATTCCCCCAGTAAGTGAGAACGCTGATGCTCGGACAACTCATCCCAAAATTGCAACACATGGCTCTGACCAGCCTCACCCAGGCACTGACGTAGAGTATCCACATCCATATCTCAGACCCCAAAGGCTGCAGGGATAAAAGAATATTCTTAATATTAATAATACACACATCAAACATTACCAAAACACGTAAGCATCCTACACTGTGACCTCCCACTCATTGGATAACAACCCCTCTGCTAACATTACTTCATCAGATGCTAGATTTTAACTATCCCTAGGGCATAAGTGAATTTGATTACATTGTTATAAAACCACCATTGTCCACATACAGCACCATGACACCTCGGACACCCCACTCCTCCATATCTTCCACTCAGACACTTACAGACCACAGCACACACATATCACTCCTTCCATACCAATGACACTACCCAACACCCCCCAGATGCCACCAGAGGGTACCAACACCTACCCAGTTACAGAATGCCCACTCACCTTTCCTTTCCTTGTCAATCTCTTATTCAAGTCCAATACAACTTCACTGACTGTAACCCACTCACAGCTGTCCTTTAAGCACTTGAAGACCCCTCTCATGTACCCCTGATGTACTTGCTGGGTGGAAGCAATGCCACATTGGAATCTATGACGCGTGTCTGCACTGATTATACCAGAAGCATACACTCACCTCCTAAACCGGATTCTTCTCCTACACCCTCACACCCCCTCCACGCCCTGTGACCTTTTTATATATATTGATGAGCCTCGCCCACAGGCTGCTAGCGGCTTGTGTCTCCATGGCACTGTGTGACGTTGGGAGCCATCTTGTGATTGGCGCCGTCCCTGCCTCTGTGCTACACCAAGGGGCCGTGTCATACGCAGGCCCTGTGGTTGGCGGCCGAGATGTGACGTCAGGTAGGTGCGTCCAATAACCACTTCGCTGCTCTTCTTTCCACGCCCGCTCTGCAGCGTGGCATATTATGACGATGCTTAGAAGATAGCCGCGCCATATGGGCGGGAGCAGAATCCTGCCCCTCCTTTAATGTGACCAGTGTGGGCGAACAGCGACGTCTGCTGAAGCAGCTCACACCCATGTAGCCACATCCCAGACGGTAGATGCTAGGATTTAGAACTAACCCATCCCAGACCCGCATACTACCACATAGATTAGCACACAGTGCTCTTGTCCTGCGTCATTAACATCTACAATAAGTATTAACCATCTGTGATCTGTCTCTAATTTCCAGAGGCTGCTTTCACTGCTCTTGTTCTTAGGGTCCATACACACTTAACGATATAATGAGCGACGTCGCTCATTTTCCCCCTCCTTGAGCGACGTCGCTCATTTTATCATTAAGTGTGTATGCCGCCAGCGACGACCGATGCGCGGCCCCGCAGGTCGGCAACGATCGTCGCTGTCGGTAGGGCATGCATGAAGGATGTGGACAGTCGTCCACAACCTTCATGCAGGGCTGGCGGGGGCGTGACGTCACTGAGCGATATGAGCGGTCATATCGCTCAGTGCGTACAGGCGGCCGCCGACCGGCCGGCCCGGGAGGGGGAAACGTTATAGGCCCTACACATTGGCCGATCCGCCGCCGAGCTGCCCGACGGCGGATACGGGCGACCCGGCGGCGGGGGGGCAGTGACGGGGGGAGTGAAGTTTCTTCACTCCCCCGTCACGCGGCTCCATTGAAGTGCAGGCAAATATGGACGAGATCGTCCATATTGGCCTGCATGCACAGCCGACGGGGGACCAGCGATGAACGAGCGCGGGGCCGCGCATCGTTCATCACTGGAGCCTCCACACTGAAAGATATGAACGAGTTCTCGTTCATTTATGAACGAGATCGTTCATATCTTTAACACAAATCGGCATGTGTGTAGGGCCCTTTAGACGATGTCGCTCACAGAGCGACATCGTCTAATGCAGTGGTGGCCAACGCGTGGCTCTTGAGCCACATGCGGCTCTTTCTTCATTCAAATGTGGCTCCCAACATTCAAAGTCACGTGACCACAAAAGATCTGTAAACCGCTGCACTCCAGCCAGACATGCAGCAGCACTACGTAGACTGAGAACTGATGGAGCCAAATACACACGGGGGAGCTGGCTGGAGTGACACATGGGGGAACTGAAGTATATTATATGAATCTGGCTTTTCAATATATTTTATGCGGATCTGGCTTTTTCAATTATTTGATGTAGAAGTGACATTTTCATTGTATTTTATGTAGGATCTGGCTTTTTCAATGTGTTTTATACCAGGGGCGTGGCCTAGCAGGCACGAGGTCACACCCCATTTTTGCAAGTGCGCCTTCGGCACCAAGTCGGCTCTTTGATGTACCTAACAAGATTTTTTGGCTCTTTGTTTCTGACTGGTTGGCCACCCCTGGTCTAATGTATATGGGCCTTAAGACTTGTCCCGAATATTTATTTCTCTTACGTCCTAGAGCAAGCATGTCCAAACTGCAGCCCTCCAGCTGTTGTGAAACTACATATACCAGCATGCCTTGACACAGTTTTGCTGTCAGAGAATGCTGAAGCTGTGTCAGGGCATGCTGGGATGTGTAGTTTCTCAACAGCTGGAGGGCCGCAGTTTGGACATGACTGTGACCTAGAGGGTCCACATTAGTACCATGGTTGATTCTATATCGGAGTGGGAGAAAGGTACTGACGTACCTAGGGGAGGAGGCTGGTCACCAGGGGGAGGAGCTATGGCCGAACAGGGTACCCGAAAAGTACCCTCGCGCAGAGGCGGAACTACCGCCAGTGCAACCAGTGCGTTGCACTGGGGCCCGCCACTGTCCAGGGGCCCAAAGCATGTAATGAGTCAAACTGACTTATTACATGCCGCTGTGTGCTGAGGGCAACCGCTGCCCGCAGCACACAGCTGTACGGACAGGAGAGAAGAACAGCGCAGCGGCACGGGGGGGGGGGGGGGGAGGTGGAGGAGGGAGCCGCAGCAGCGCTTTGTTACTGGTTGAGGCGCTGCTGCTGCTGTCCCTCTGCTTCACTATAGGCTGTCTTCCGAGAACAGCCAATAGTGAAGCAGAGGGACAGCAGCAGCAGCGCCTCCACCAATAACACAGCGCTGCTGTGGCTCCCTCCTCCTCCTTCTCTCCTGCCCGGAAATCGTGACCAGAAGCTGCACCGAGGAGCCTGAGCCAGCGGAGAGGGTAAGTATAATTAATTCTTTCTTTCTTTCTTTCTTTCTTTCTTTCTTTCTTTCTTTCTTTCTTTCTTTCTTTCTTTCTTTCTACAAAAAGGGGGACTGCCTGCCGCAATGTGTAAAAATGGGGGACTGCCTGCCGCAATGTGTAAAAATGGGGGACTGCCTGCCGCAATGTGTAAAAAGGGGACGCTGTCTGCCGCAATGTGTAAAATGGGGGAATCTGCTTGCCGCAATGTGTAAAAAGGGGGAATCTGCCTGCCGCATTGTGTAAAAAGGGGGAATCTGCCTGCCGCAATGTGTAAAAAGGGGGAATCTGTCTGCCGCAATGTGTAAAAAGGGGGAATCTGCCTGCCGCAATGTGTAAAAAGGGGGAATCTGCCAGCCGCAATGTGTAAAAAGGGGGAATCTGCCTGCCGCAATATGTAAAATGGGGGAATCTGCTTGCCGCAATGTGTAAAAAGGGGGAATCTGCCTGCCGCAATGTGTAAAATGGGGGAATCTGCTTGCCGTAATGTGTAAAAAGGGGGAATCTGCCTGCCGCAATGTGTAAAAAGGGGGAATCTGCCTGCCGTAATGTGTTAAAAGGGGGAATCTGCCTGCCGTAATGTGTTAAAAGGGGGAATCTGCCTGCCGCAATGTGTAAAAAGGGGGATGCTGTCTGCCGTAATGTGTAACAAGGGGACGCTGTCTGCCGTTATGTGTAAAAAGTGCACGCTGTCTGCCGTTATGTGCAAAAAGGGGGACGCTGTCTGCCGTAATGTGTAAAAAGGGGACGCTGTATGCTGTAATGTGTAAAAAGAGGAATCTGTCCGCCGTAAGATGTAAAAGGGGCTCTACCTGGTGTAGTGGTGCTACTGTGCGGCGTAATTTTAATAATGGAGACTACTGTGCACCGTTTTATGAATTGGTATTATTTTGTGGCCACACCCCTTCCCCATGAAGCCACACCATTATGTATTTTTGCGCGCGCCTACGGCGCGCACTGCCCCTGTTTTGCATGCAGGGGTGGGACTCCGATGCCGTTTCTTGCACACAGTGCTAAAATGTCTAGTTACGGCACTGTTGCTAGGTATCCATTTCTCTGGCACTGAGCAGGTCCCCCTCACCAGATCCTCTCCAGGAGTGAGGGGGTGGACTTGGATGGGACGGGGGGCCCAAAGCATTTTGTCACACCTGGGCCCACCGCTCGCTAGTTCCGCCACTGCCCTCGCGGGCTCGCTTCGCTCGCCACGCTTCGGGCTCGGTGGCTCGCTCCGCTTCGCTCGCCACCTGATTACTAAAGGTAATAGTTGGTGGCGTGGATATTAGAGGAACTATCCCGCTGGCATAGCTCCTCCTCCTTGTGTCGTGACTCCTCTCCCTGACGGAAAAGGTCCCTTAGCCCACTTGGATCTAGCTTCAACCTTAGTACCATGGGGTATAGACCACGAGTCCACCTGGAGCCATTGGCAGTTTGAGAGTGTGGGCTGGCTCCTCCCTCTATGCCCCTCCTACCAGACTCAGTTTAGAAAATGTGCTCGGAGGAGTCGGTCACAGCTAGGAGAGCTCCATAGGAGTTTCTCTGTTTTTTTATTTATTATTATTTTAATAGAGTTTAGGTACAGGGAGGCTGCTGGCAACAGCCTCCCTGCTTCGTGGGACTTTGGGGGGGAGTAGTGTCCACCCTAACGGGTCTGAGCCACTATCTCCGCTGACAGGACACTGAGCTCCTGAGTGGAATGAACGTTCGCCGCCACAGGTGATCGCTCACCCCCGCAGCATGCCGCCGCCATCTTACAGAGCCAGAAGACTTCAGTGGTGAGTGAGTCACCGGTCCCCTGGCAAGTGGGGAGTCGGTGTGAAGATGGCGGCAACAGGGTAGGGAGCGCAGTACTAACTGCGTTCCGGGTCACAGCGGTACATTGTGCGGCGCTGTGAGGGGCGTACTGAGCCAGCGCCTACACCCTACATTGGTCAGAAGCCTGTCAGGGACCCCAGATCACTGCCAGCAGATACTCCTCAGGCCAGTATAAAGAACTAGAGAGCGGGAAGCAGGGCCATGGAAGGGGGCGGAGCTTCTAATCAGAGCAGACCCAGCAGTGGTCAGCGCCATTTTTCCTGCATGCAGAGACGCCGACAGGGAGAGCTGTTCCTCCTCATCAGCTCCAGCTATCTTGTACGGTACCAGGGGGTTGTCGAAGGGGTGTATGTACTGTGTAGCCCAGTGTTTCCCAATCTCGGTCCTCAAGGCACACTAACAGTCCTGGTTTTAGTGATATCCAGGCTTCAGCACAGGTGACTTAATTAGTACCTCAGTTATTCTAATTTAATCATCTGTGCTGAAGCCTGGATATCACTAAAACCTGGACTGTTGGTGTGCCTTGAGGACCGCGGTTGGGAATGCCTGGTGTAGCCTATTAAGGTGCACAGTAAGCGCTAGATAGTGGTTTTCCTATATCTAAAAAGCACTGTGTGTGGGTTGGCTCCAATCTCTGTGGCTCTCTTGGCATTCTTGGGGGGAAACTCTGTCTGCCTTTTCCGTGTGTGTGTGGAGAGTGTGTGTGTGTGTGGAATGTTTGTTGTCCCCAACTGGCCATGTTTAGGGACTCTGTGTCATATGCTGCAGAGGATATGTCCTCTCAGAATGACCCTATTCCATGTAATCAGGATTGCACTGTTTTAGCACAGACTCCTGCTAAGGAGCCTGAGTGGTTAGCCTCTCTTAAGGGTATGATCTCTCAGATTTCTACTAGGGTAGCGCAAACTGAGACAGCAACTCAGGTTTTACAAAAATATGGCTGTATGGTCCATTTCTGTTCCAGGGCCCCCTAGCATACACTCTCAAAAACGTGCTGTTGCCCAGATTATGCACGATGACACGGATACCGATTCTGACACGGCAGACAGTGAGGGGGATGCTGAGGGGAGCGGCATCTCTTGCAAGAGGGGTGCAGTTGATGATTGAAGCCATTAGAGATGTGTTGAATATTACTGACGCAACACCTGAGCAGGTTGAGGAGGCTTACTTCACGGATAATAAGAAAGCCTCGCTAACCTTCCCTGCGTCTAAAGAATGAAATGCTATATTTGAGAAATCCTGGGAAAAGTAAACCCGGAGAAAAAATTCCAGATCCCCAGAAAGGTTCTGGTTGCTTCTCCCTTTCCTAAGGAGAATAGAAAGAAATGGGAAAACCCACCCATAGTTGATGCATCTGTTTCCAGACTGTCAAAGAAGGTGGTTTTACCTGTCCCGGGATCTACCGCATTAAAAGAACTGGCTGATCGCAAAATTGACACTACGCTGAAATCCATATACACGGCTTCGGAGGCGATATTGCAACCTACTATTGCCTGTGCATGGATCTCTAAAGCTACAGTAAAGTGGTCAGGCATGTTACTTGAGGAATTGGATTCAATGGATAAAAGTGACGTTGAATTGTTTTTACGTAACATACATGGAAGGCTGTCACTTTGTTGGCCTTAGCTTCTGCTAGACGTGTGTCGGAGCTGGGGGCTTTGTCTTGTAAGAGTCCCTACTTGATCTTCCATGAAGATAGAGCTGAGCTCCGGACACGTCAGCAGTTCCTCCCGAAAGTTGTGTCGGCATTTCATGTCGACCTACCTATTGTGGTGCCAGTTGCTACTGACTCCTCAATTTCATCAAAGTCCTTGGATGTTGTAAGGGCTCTGAAAATCTATGTGAAGAGGACTACTCGTCACAGAAATCGGACTCTCTGTTTGTCCTGTATGATCCCAAGAAACTTGGGTGTCCTGCTTCTAAGCAGACGATCTCTCGCTGGATCAGGTTCACTATCCAGCATGCGTATTCTACGGCAGGATTGCCGTGTCCCACGTCAGTTAAGGCCCACTCTACTCGTAAGGTGGGTTCTTCCTGGGCGGCTGCCCGGGTGTCTCGGCTTTGCAGCTTTGCTGAGCGGCTACTTGGTCGGGGTCGAACACGTTTGCAAAGTTCTTCAAGTTCGATACCTTGGCCGCCAAGGACCTGAAGTTTGGTCAATCAGTTCTGCAGGAGCCTTCGCGCTCTCCCTCCCGTTCTGGGAGCTTTGGTACATCCCTATGGTACTAATGTGGACCCCAGCATCCTCCAGGACGTAAGAGAAAATAGGATTTTAATTACCTACCGGTAAATCCTTTCTCATACGTCCTAGAGGATGCTGGGGACTCCAAAAGGACCATGGAGTATAGACGGGATCCGCAGGAGACATGGGCACTTTAAGACTTTAAAAGGGGTGTGAACTGTCTCCCTCTATGCCCCTCCTCCAGACTCCAGTTAGATTCTGTGCCGGGAGAGACTGGTCACACACTGAGGAGCACTCCTGACTTTATGTTAGGTTTATTATTTTCAGGGAGCACTGCTGGCAACAGGCTCCCTGCTTCGTGGGACTGAGGGGAGAGAAGCAGACCTACTTCTGTGAGTTTAAAGGCTCTGCTTCTTAGGCAGCTGGACACCATTGGCTCCAGAGGGTCTGATCACTTGGTATAGCCTAGCTGCTCGTTCCCGGAGCCGCACCGTCGTCCCCCTCACAAAGCCAGAAGAATGAAGCCGGGTGAGTAACCGAAGTACAGAAGACTTCAGTAAAGATGGCAGAAGACTTCAGTCTCACAGGTACCGTGCAGCGGTCGCGCTGCGTCCACTGTTCCCACACACAAGCGGCACTACAAGGGTGCAGGGTGCAGGGGGGGGGGGGGGAACGCCCTGGGCAGCAATAAAACCTCAATATTAAGCCTGGCATAAGAGGTATACAGTGCATAGGCACTGTATACAGACCCCCGCCAGTATAACTACCTAAAAAATAGCGGGACTGAAGCGCGCCATTGACTGGGGCGTAGCTTCGCCCTCACGGCTAAAACCAGCGCTATTTTCTCCCCAGAAACGCTGGCCCTGCCAAAAACACTGCTGAACAAGATCACAGTGAAAAAAAGGGGGGGGGGCGGGGGGAACAGTGGTTTAGTGCAATACATGTTAAAAAAGCACAATATATAATGAGCAAAAGAGCTGGAGAGCGATTTTCTGTGTTTCCCTGACACAAAATAGTCAGTGTAATGTCGGTGGGTGGTTGGTACATGTGTGTCGGCATGTAGGAGGCTGAGTACACTGCCACAAACGGCTATGGGAATGTCTCAGTCGGCACCACGACTCCTGATGGTACTTGGTTCATGTAAATGTGTGTCAACATGGCAGTAAATGTATGTTTTTTCCAAAGAGAAAACTATATGGGAGACACAAACGTGTGTGGGTGATCCTGTCGGCACCAACAAATCTGACTGGGTAAAAACATTGACATGGTAATGTGATGCATTTCAATACCTGTATGTATATATATATATATATATATATATATATATATATATATATATGGTACGTTTGCATAGATCTGTGGCTAGATCACAGACGTAGTAAGGGTAATACTAATAATAATATATTTAGATTTCCCTCAGACCCCTCGGGTCGCATAAATGTTATTTCTCTTACGTCCTAGAGGATGCTGGGGACTCCGTAAGGACCATGGGGATAGACGGGCTCCGCAGGAGACATGGGCACTCTAAGAAAGACTTTAGATCTGGGTGTGCACTGGCTCCTCCCTCTATGCCCCTCCTCCAGACCTCAGTTTAATACTGTGCCCAGTGGAGACTGGGTGCTTACAGGGAGCTCTCCTGAGTTTCCTGTCAGAAAGTATATTTGTTAGGTTTTTTATGTTCAGGGAGCCTGCTGGCAACAGACTCCCTGCATCGAGGGACTGAGGGGAGAGAAGCAGACCTACTTCTGTGAGTTTCAAGGCTCTGCTTCTTAGGCTACTGGACACCATTAGTTCCAGAGGAACTCAGAACACAGGTCTCACCCTGGAGTTCGTCCCGGAGCCGCGCCGCCGTCCCCCTCGCAGAGCCGGAAGATAGAAGCCGGGTGAGTATGAGAAGAAAAGAAGACTTCAGAGGCGGCAGAAGACTTCATGATCTTCACTGAGGTAACACACAGCACTGCAGCTGTGCGTCATTGCTCCCAAACACCTCACACACGGCAGTCACTGTAAGGGTGCAGGGCGCAGGGGGGAGCGCCCTGGGTAGCATGTAAACCTCTTTTCTGGCAAAAAGAATATATATACAGCTAACCACTGTATATATAAAGAGCCCCCGCCAGTGTACAGTATATTTGAGCGGGACAGAAGCCCGCCGTCGAGGGGGCGGGGCTTCTCCCTCAGCACTCACCAGCGCCATTTTTTTCTCCACAGCATCGCTGAGAGAAGCTCACCGGACTCTCCCCTGCTTATACCACGGTAGAAAAGAGGGATGTAAAGAAGAGGGGGGCACATAATTCGGCGCATATAATATATAACAGCGCTACTGGGTAAAACATTAAATTACTGTGTTTTTTTCCTGGGTCATATAGCGCCGGGGTGTGTGCTGGCATACTCTCTCTCTGTCTCTCCAAAGGGCCTTGTGGGGGAACTGTCTTCAGATAAGAGGGTCCCCTGAGTGTGTGGTGTGTCGGTACGCGTGTGTCGACATGTCTGAGGTAAAAGGCTCTCCTAAGAAGGAGATGGAGCAAATGTGTGTGTGTGTGGTGTCTTCGTCGACAACGCCGACACCTGACTGGATATGTGGAATTAAGTGCTAAGGTAAATTTATTGCGCAAAAGATTAGAGAACAGACAGGGAATCTACTCATGTCTGTCCCTATGTCGCAGGGACCTTCAGAGTCTCAAAACGCCCACTATCCAAAATAATAGTGTTAGGCGCCGGGGTCCGCTCGTCGGTGCGGCCCGGCGCCTAGCAACCAGGGACGCCGTGCGTGTACAGCCGCCGGCTCCCTGGCAACGCTAGACGCCGGGCGCACGGAGCCGCACGGACCCTAGCAACGGGGACGCCACTGACGGACCGCGTTCCCCGTTGCTGGGTCCATTTTAATTAATAGGACACCTGTTTCCTGGCCATGCAGCTAGGCAGCTGTATGGCATCTAATCCAATCAGCCTCTAAACAGCTGATTGGAGGACTCCCTGTTAAATACACTTCCTGGGCTTCTCACAGACGCCGGTAATAGCTTCTTGCATGCTGTATCTGTTTGCTGAGAGTGTTTCCAGTCCTGCTGTATCCGGTCGTTCCTGTTCTCAGTTGTCCTGTACTCGGAAGTCGTCATCTGTTCCTGGAGTCCTGACTGAGCACCTTTGAACATCCAGTGGTGTTCGTGAGTCACGGCATAGCCGTGTGTTGCGGCTTGGCCGCTTTATCATTTATTATTTATTATTTGTGTTTCGGAGCTTTTGCGGAGGATTCCGCTCCCACAGATCCACTCTGGTATCAAGCGGTGCTGGGTAGGAGTAACGGACTAGTGGATTTTGGTTGTCCTTTTCCCTGGCGGGTTTCCGCACATACCTCAGCTTTTGTCAGTTAGCTTGTAGCCCCTGGCCTGGTTGTTTAGTCAGAGGGCCCCTTGTTATCACCCTGTCTCGGATTTCCCTTTGTCTCCCATTAAGACCTGAGGGGGCATCGGAGTTGGGCAGACATAATCCGCCCTTCAAACGCGGCTGCCATGGGCTCAAGCAACCATAGTCTCGCAGGGGATTTCTGACAGCACTGGCGAGACAACGGAGTTAGGGCGCCAGGGGCTACTTTCTATTCCCGCTTCCTTCCCCAGCATTACGTTCCAGTGCTCCGGTCCTTGCAATAGGACCTCCTCAGACCAGAGTGCTGGAATCATAACATTATTACCGGCCACACCCAAACTTAAAATTAAACAGGGTTTGATTTTTTCCTTATTCAGTTTTGTAAGATTTATCGGCCTCATGAATCCCACTGGTTTAGGGCCAAATCCTGGCCAGCTCCTAGTTAGCCAGATTCAAGAACTTACTCAGATGGTTCAGGATCTTTCCCTTCGGGTGAAGTCGCAGGAAGATCTTTTACGAACTTCCCCGAGGGTAGTCCCTGAACCAAAAATGCACTTGCCTGACCGCTTTTCTGGTGATAGGAAGGAGTTTTTTAATTTTAAAGAGTCCTGTAAACTTTATTTTCGTTTAAGACCAATCTCCTCAGGTACTGAATCTCAGCGGGTCGGAATTATTATTTCTTTGCTCCAGGGGGATCCTCAGACCTGGGCTTTTGGTTTAAAAGCAGAGGATCCGGCATTGTTGTCAGTAGACGCCTTTCTGGGGTCTTTAGGGCTTTTGTATGATGACCCTGATAGAGAGGCATCCGCTGAGAGTCAGTTACGCGCTCTCAGACAGGCAGACAGGGTAGAAATCCTGCAGAGGTTTATTCTACGGAGTTTCGCCGTTGGTCGAACGACTGTGGCTGGAATGACCCAGCCCTGCGCAGTCAGTTTCGCCTCGGCTTATCTGAGTCTATAAAAGACAGTCTCCTTCAGTATCCCGCTCCTGAGACTCTCGATAAACTCATGGAGCTTTCTATTAAGATTGATCGTCGTCTCAGAGAGCGGAGGGCTGAAAAAGGAGCACCTGTCAGGTCTACTCCATGTGTATTTTCCATTCCTGAGGACATAGAGGAGCCCATGCAGATGGGTCTCTCCCGGCTGTCTCCAGAAGAAAGAGCCAGAAGGCAAAACTCTGGTCTTTGTTTGTACTGTGGGGGTAAGGGACATTTTGCCCGTAATTGTCCGAATAAGTCGGGAAACGCCTCGACCAAGTGAATTGTGAGGGGGTTCACTTTGGTCTGCAGCTTATCTCCTCGAATAACTCCCTTTTAGTCCCAGCTAAAGTTTCCTTTGGCAGCCTCTGTTCTTCGGTGTCGGCTTTTGTTGACAGTGGAGCTGCAGGGAACTTTATGGACTTAACGTGGGCCAAGGCCTTGGGTATTCCTCAGTTAGCTTTGGGTAGGTGTATCACCATGCATGGTTTAGATGGGAGTCCCTTGTCCAATGGGGTTATTTCCCTCTGTACACCCCCTGTACTACTTACGGTAGGAGCTCTTCATTCCGAAAAAATTGAGTTTTTCCTTACCCATTGCCCAGCAGTTCCAGTGGTTCTGGGTCACCCTTGGCTGGCCTTTCATAATCCCATCATTGATTGGCAGTCGGGGGAAATCTCACAATGGGGTACCATCTGTAATAAGGAATGTATTACATTTCCCGTCAGAATAGCTGCTGCCATTCCCGAACCCATTCCCGTGGAATACCAGGACTTTGTTGATGTCTTTTCCAAGGGCAATGCGGACATTCTGCCTCCCCATCGGCCTTATGATTGTGCTATTGAGCTAATTCCTGGTGCCACATTGCCAAAGGGAAGGTTATATGCATTGTCCGGGCCAGAAACTGCGGCCATGAATGAGTATGTTAAGGAGAGCCTAGGGAAAGGATTTATCAGGCCATCTAAATCCCCTTTAAGTGCAGGCTTCTTCTTTGTGGAGAAGAAAGATGGATCACTCAGACCTTGCATTGACTTTAGAGCCCTGAATAAGATCTCAGTTAAAAATACTTACCCTCTGCCGCTGATTTCTGTCCTCTTTGATCAGCTGCGTTCGGCTGTGATTTTTTCTAAAATTGACCTGAGGGGGGCGTATAACCTCATCCGAATCAAGTCGGGAGATGAATGGAAGACGGCGTTCAGTACTCAGTCGGGACACTACGAGTATCTGGTGATGCCGTTCGGCTTGTCTAACGCTCCGGCAGTTTTCCAGGATCTCATTAACGATGTGCTCCGTGATTTTCTAGGAAGATTTGTGGTCGTTTACTTAGACGACATCCTGATCTATTCTGACTCTATTGAACAACATGTTACCCAGGTGCGTCAGGTTCTTAAAAAATTACGTGAAAATCACCTATATGCCAAGCTGGAGAAGTGTGAGTTTCATGTCACGGAGGTATCCTTTTTAGGGTACATTATTTCCCCTCGGGGATTCTGTATGGAACCTAAGAAGCTCCAAGCCATCCTTAGTTGGGCGCAACCCACCAACTTAAAAGCAATTCAGCGCTTTTTAGGGTTTGCGAATTATTATAGAAGATTTATTCATGCTTTTTCCGACCTGGTTGCTCCCATTGTGGCACTGACTAAGAAGGGAGCGGATCCTACCAACTGGTCACGTGAAGCTGAGTTATCCTTTCAGGCCTTGAAACAAGCTTTTGTCTCAGCCCCAGTCCTCAGACATCCCAACCCTGAATTGCCCTTCATTGTTGAGGTTGATGCCTCGGAGGTTGGAGTGGGGGCTATCCTATCTCAGAAGGATCCGGACTCTCTAGAACTACATCCTTGTGCCTTTATGTCCAGGAAATTCTCATCCGCTGAATCCAACTACGATGTTGGTAACCGGGAGTTACTGGCTATTAAATGGGCTTTCAAGGAGTGGAGGCATTGGCTTGAGGGAGCAACACATACCATTTCAGTATTGACTGACCACAAAAATCTTCAGTACATCGAATCAGCTAAGCGGCTGAATGCCCGGCAGGCTCGTTGGGCTTTATTTTTTACTCGTTTCAAGTTCATTATCACCTTTAGGCCAGGTTCCAAGAATACCAAGGCGGATGCCCTGTCACGCAGTTTTCTTCCAGTTCATAATAACAGTCCTGTTACTTCCATACTTCCGTCTTCAGTCATTTGGGCAGGCCTCACACAAGATTTATTTACCCAGTTAAAGCAGCTTCAACATCAAGCTCCTGGAAATACTCCTGCTGGTCGTCTTTACGTCCCTGAGTTTTTGAGAGCTACTGTTTTGACTGAGTTTCATGATAGCAAAGTTGCCGGGCATCCGGGGATCTCTAAGACTTTGGAATTAGTCTCCCACTCAGTATGGTGGCCTGGTCTTTCTAAAGACATTAAGGAGTTTGTTTTTTCTTGTCAGGTCTGTGCACAGCATAAGGTTCCCCGTTCCTTGCCTATCGGGCAACTTATGCCCTTAAATGTTCCTCTCAGGCCATGGTCTCATATTTCCATGGATTTTGTGGTAGACCTCCCTCTGTCAGCCGGATTCCGAGTCATATGGGTGGTAGTGGACCGTTTTAGCAAGATGGCCCATTTCATTGCTCTTCCCCGACTGCCATCTGCCCAGGGATTGGCAGTTTTGTTTCTCCGCCATGTTTTCAGACTTCATGGGTTGCCCACTGATATTGTTTCTGATCGGGGTCCACAATTCATTGCACAATTCTGGAAGTCTTTTTGTGCCTCATTAAAGATGAAATTGTCTTTAACATCCGGCTACCATCCCCAATCCAACGGGCAGACCGAGCGAGTTAATCAATCATTAAAACAGTATTTGCGTTTGTACTCAGCCAAACTCCAGAATGATTGGTCCGAGTTTCTTCCTTTGGCGGAGTTTGCTTACAACAATTCTTGTCATTCCTCCACTAATGTGTCTCCATTCTTTTCAGTTTTTGGTTTTCACCCCAGAGCTAATTCTTTTTTTCAACATTCCTCTGTTTCCTCGCTAACCTTAACCTCTCATCTCAGAGTCATTTGGAAAAAAGTGCACCTTGCTCTCAGAAAAGCGGCATTTCGAGAGAAAAATTTTTCTGACAAGCTCCGGCGTCCTTGCACTTTTAAGGTGGGAGATAGGGTATGGTTGTCGACTCGTAACATTAAACTTCGACAAACCTCAGCTAGATTGGGCCCCAAATTTATTGGACCATTTCATATTATTAAAAAAAATCAATCCAGTTGCTTTCCGGTTACGTTTACCAAGAGCTCTCCGGATCGGAAATACGTTCCATTGCTCCCTGTTGAAACCATACGTTTCTTCCAGTAGATTTCCTCGGAAGATCTCTCAGGGGAAATCACCAGTAGATGTACAGGGTCATCAGGAGTTCTTGGTGGAGAAGGTTCTTGATTCCAAATTGTCCCGGGGTCGGCTTTATTTTCTGGTGCACTGGAGAGGCTATGGTCCAGAGGAAAGGTCTTGGGTCCTGGATAAGGATCTCCATGCCCCGAGGCTCAAGAGGGCATTTTTTCGGGAATTTCCTCGGAAACCTGGCTTTAGGGGTTCCTTGACCCCTCCTCAAGGGGGGGGTACTGTTAGGCGCCGGGGTCCGCTCGTCAGTGCGGCCCGGCGCCTAGCAACCAGGGACGCCGTGCGTGTACAGCCGCCGGCTCCCTGGCAACGCTAGACGCCGGGCGCACGGAGCCGCACGGACCCTAGCAACGGGGACGCCACTGACGGACCGCGTTCCCCGTTGCTGGGTCCATTTTAATTAATAGGACACCTGTTTCCTGGCCATGCAGCTAGGCAGCTGTATGGCATCTAATCCAATCAGCCTCTAAATAGCTGATTGGAGGACTCCCTGTTAAATACACTTCCTGGGCTTCTCACAGACGCCGGTAATAGCTTCTTGCATGCTGTATCTGTTTGCTGAGAGTGTTTCCAGTCCTGCTGTATTCGGTCGTTCCTGTTCTCAGTTGTCCTGTACTCGGAAGTCGTCATCTGTTCCTGGAGTCCTGACTGAGCACCTTTGAACATCCAGTGGTGTTCGTGAGTCACGGCATAGCCGTGTGTTGCGGCTTGGCCGCTTTATCATTTATTATTTATTATTTGTGTTTCGGAGCTTTTGCGGAGGATTCCGCTCCCACAGATCCACTCTGGTATCCAGCGGTGCTGGGTAGGAGTAACGGACTAGTGGATTTTGGTTGTCCTTTTCCCTGGCGGGTTTCCGCACATACCTCAGCTTTTGTCAGTTAGCTTGTAGCCCCTGGCCTGGTTGTTTAGTCAGAGGGCCCCTTGTTATCACCCTGTCTCGGATTTCCCTTTGTCTCCCATTAAGACCTGAGGGGGCATCGGAGTTGGGCAGACATAATCCGCCCTTCAAACGCGGCTGCCATGGGCTCAAGCAACCATAGTCTCGCAGGGGATTTCTGACAGCACGGGCAAGACAACGGAGTTAGGGCGCCAGGGGCTACTTTCTATTCCCGCTTCCTTCCCCAGCATTACGTTCCAGTGCTCCGGTCCTTGCAATAGGACCTCCTCAGACCAGAGTGCTGGAATCATAACAAATAGATACTGATACCGACACGGAGTCTGACTCCAGTGTCGACTACGATAATGCAAAGTTACAGCCAAAACTGGCAGAAAAGTATTCAATATATGATTATTGTAATAAAAGATGTTTTGCATATCACTGATGACTCATCTGTCCCTGACACATGTTTAAGGGGAAGAAAGCTGAGGTAAATTTCCCCCCTCTCATGAAGAAAAAGAGCGGGAATCTCCAGACAAGAAACTGCAGATTCCCAAAAAGAATTCTCAGGGCGTATCCTTTCCCTGCTAGGGCCAGGATACGATGGGAATCTTCCCCTAGGGTGGACAAGGCATTGACACGTTTACCCAAAAGGCAGCGCTGTCTTAACAGCTATCCTCAGGGATCCTGCAGATAGCATGCAGTAAAAGTACTTTGAAGTCCATTTACACACATTCTGGTACACTACTCAGACCGGCGATTGTGTCGGCATGGGTTTATAGCGCTGTAGCAGTGTGGACAGATACCTTATCAGCGGAGATTGACACCCTAGATAAGGATACCATGTTATTGACCCTAGGATATATATATATATATATATATTCATAAAGGCAGTCCACACTCTGGCCTTATCCATATATGCTGGGGTGACTTCCAAATAATAATGAATCCTCAAAGATCCATTAGTGCAAATATATCCAGTCAAAGAATAGGAGCACTCACCAGTCTTCTCATTATTCTCATTGTTTATTAGCAGCAAAGCATCAATAGAGGAGTGTAATCACACCCCTCTATTGATGCTTTGCTGCTAATAAACAATGAGAATAATGAGAAGACTGGTGAGTGCTCCTATTCTTTGACTGGATATATATATATATATATATATATATAAAAGATGCGGCCTTATATATAAGACATGCCCAAAGAGACATTGGTCTACTGGGTTCTAGAGTCAACGCTATGTCGATTTCTGCTAGACGTGTCCTGTGGAACATGCAATGGACAGGTGATGCCGACTAAAAGAGGCATATGGAGGTTTTACCTTACAAGGCTGAGGAATTGTGTGGAGAAGGGCTCTCGGACCTGGTCTCCACAGCTATAGCTGGTAATTCTGATCTTTTGCCTTATATTCCCTCACAGCCTAAGAAAGCACGACATTATCAAATGCAGTCCTTTCGGTCGCAGAAAAACAAGAAAGTACGAGGTGCGTCCTTTCTTACCAGAGGTAAGGGCACAGGGCACAGCTAGTTCCCAGGAACAGAAGTCCTCCCCGGGCCTCTATTAAATCCACCGCATGACGCTGGGGCTCCGCTAAGGGAGTCCGCCCCAGTGGGAGCGCGTCTTCGACTCTTCAGCCACATCTGAGTTCACTCACAGGTGGATCCCTGGGCAATAAAAATTGGTTCTCAGGGTTACGAGCTGGAATTCGAAGAGGTGCCTCCTCGCCGGTTTTCCTTATCGGACATACCGGCTTCTACCCCAGAAAGCGAGGTAATATTAAATACAATTCACACATTGTATCTCCAACAGGTGGTGCTCAAGGTTCCCCTCCTGCAACAAGGAAGGGGATATTACTCAACCTTGGCTGTAGTCCCGAAACCGGACGGTTCGGTCAGACCTATTTTAAAATTAAAATCTCTGAACCTATACTTGAAAAGGTTCAAATTAAAAATGGAATCGCTCAGAGCGATCATCGCCAGCCTGGAAGGGGGAGATTTTATGGTGTATCTAGACATAAAGGCTGCATACCTTCATGTTCACATTTATCCACCCCATCAGGCATACTTGAGAATTGCGGTACAGTATTGTCATTACCAATTTCAGGGTAATTGGTGGAAATGATGGTGCTCCTACGCAAGCAAGGAGTCACAATTATCCCATACTTGGACGATCTCCTAATAAGGGCGAGATCAAAAGAGCAGTTGTTGAACAGAGTGTCACTTTCGCTGAAGGTGTCACAGCAACACGGCTGGATTCTCAATATCCTGAAGTCACAGTTGGTTCCTATGACTCGTCTGCCCTTCTTGGGTATGATTCTGGATACGGACCAGAAATGGGTTTACCTTCAGATAGAGAAGGCCCAGGTACTCATGACTCTGGTCAGGAACCTGTTGAAACCAAGACAGGTGTCAGTGCATCACTGCACTCGAGTCCTGGAAAAGATGGTGGCATCATACGAGGCCATTCCCTTCGGCAGGTTCCATGCGAGGAGTTTCCAATGGGACCTACTGGACAAGTGGTCCGGGTCACATCTACAGATTCATCAGTTGATCAGCCTATCCCCCAGGGCCAGGGGGTTCCGGTATGAAAGATAGATATTGTCTAGTTAGATAGTCAATAGATAGACACCATGGGGTAAATTTACTAAGATTCGTGTTTTCCCGTTTGAGGTCAAAGTTCAAACACGAATGACATCGAAAGTGTAAAACTGCAACTTTTTGAATTGATTACGTCTAATTTACTAAGCTGCCGTATTTAGCCTTTTCGGGTTTTCCGATGTCGATGTCATTCGTTTTTTTTTTCTGTTTTTTACGGCAGTGATTAGCAAAACACTGCCGACTTTTTAAAAATGAATCTCGGCCGGATCTGTGTGATCCGTGCTGGGGTTCATTTTTTTTTTTTTTAAATTAAACAGTGTAAAATAAAAAAAAAAATTGCGTGGGGTCCCCCCTCCTAAGCATAACCAGCCTCGGGCTCTTTGAGCCGATCCTGGTTGCAGAAATATGTGGAAAAAAATGACAGGGGTTCCCCCATATTTAAGCAACCAGCATCGGGCTCTGCGCCTGGTCCTGGTTCCAAAAATACGGGGGACAAAAAGAGTAGGGGTCCCCCGTATTTTTAAAACCAGCACCGGGCTCCACTAGCTGGACAGATAATGCCACAGCCGGGGGTCACTTTTATATAGTGCCCTGCGGCCGTGGCATCAAAAATCCAACTAGTCACCCCTGGCCGGGGTACCCTGGGGGAGTGGGGACCCCTTCAATCAAGGGGTCCCCCCCCCATTCACCCAAGGGCCAGGGGTGAAGCCCGAGGCTGTCCCCCCCCATCCAATGGGCTGCGGATGGGGGGGCTGATAGCCTTTGTTGTAAATGAAAAGATATTGTTTTTAGTAGCAGTACTACAAGTCCCAGCAAGCCTCCCCCGCATGCTGGTATTTGGAGAACCACAAGTACCAGCATGCGGCGGAAAAACGGGCCCGCTGGTACCTGTAGTACTATTACTAAAAAAATACCCAAATAAACACAAGACACACACACCGTGAAAGTAAAGATTTATTACATACATCCACACAAACATACATACATACTTACCTTATGTTCACACGAGGGTCTGTCCTCTTCTCCAGTAGAATCCAAGGGGTACCTGTTGAATAAATTCTACTCACCAGATCCCGGGTCCCAGGGTCCTCGGGGCAACCATTTGTAATCCACGTACTTGAATAAAATAACAAAACGGAAAGCCGAGCCACGAACTGAAAGGGGACCCATGTTTTCACATGGGTCCCCTTTCCCCGAATGCCAGAAACCCACTCTGACTGATGTCTAAGTGGGTTTCTTCAGCCAATCAGGGAGCGCTACGTTGTAGCACCCTCCTGATCGGCTGTGTGCTCCTGTCCTGACTGACAGGCAGCACACGGCAGTGTTACAATGTAGCGCCTATGCGCTCCATTGTAACCAATGGTGGGAACTTTCTGCTCAGCGGTGAGGTCACTTTCGGTCAACCGCTGAGCAGAAAGTTCCCACCATTGGTTACAATAGAGCGCATAGGCGCTACATTGTAACACTGCCGTGTGCCGCCTGTCAGACAGTACAGGAGCACACAGCCGATCAGGAGGGTGCTACAACGTAGCGCTCCCTGATTGGCTGAAGAAACCCACTTAGACATCAGTCAGAGTGGGTTTCTGGCATTCGGGGAAAGGAGTCCCATGTGAAAACATGGGGCCCCTTTCAGTTCGTGGCTCGGCTTTCCGTTTTTTTATTTTATTCAAGTACCTGGATTACAAATGGTTGCCCCGAGGACCCTGGGACCCGGGATCTGGTGAGTAGAATTTATTCAACAGGTACCCCTTGGATTCTACTGGAGAAGAGGACAGACCCTCGTGTGAACATAAGGTAAGTATGTATGTATGTATGTATGTATGTTTGTGTGCATGTATGTAATAAATCTTTACTTTCACGGTGTGTGTGTCTTGTCTTTTTTTGGGTATTTTTTTAGTAGTAGTACTACAGGTACCAGCGGGCCCGTTTTTCCGCCGCATGCTGGTACTTGTGGTTCTCCAAGTACCAGCATGCGGGGGAGCCTTGCTGGGCCTTGTAGTACTGCTACTAAAAACAATATCTTTTCATTATCACAAAAGGCTATCAGCCCCCCCATCCGCAGCCCATTGGATGGGGGGGACAGCCTCGGGCTTCACCCCTGGCCCTTGGGTGGCTGGGGGGGGGGACCCCTTGATTGAAGGGGTCCCCACTCCCCCAGGGTACCCCGGCCAGGGGTGACTAGTTGGATATTTGATGCCACGGCCGCAGGGCACTATATAAAAGTGACCCCCGGCTGTGGCATTATCTGTCCAGCTAGTGGAGCCCGGTGCTGGTTTTAAAAATACGGGGGACCCCTACTCTTTTTGTCCCCCGTATTTTTGGAACCAGGACCAGGCACAGAGCCCGATGCTGGTTACTTAAATATGGGGGAACCCCTGTCAATTTTTTCCCCATATTTCTGCAACCAGGATCGGCTCAAAGAGCCCGAGGCTGGTTATGCTTAGGAGGGGGGACCCCACGCAATTTTTTTAAATAAAATAACCACTTTCCCACCCCTTCCCACTGATATACATGCACGGATCTCATGGATCCCTGCATGCCTATACAATCACGGATTAAAAAAGCAGGTCTGTTTTTTTTTAGCACTTTTTTACGAGTTGTAATTTTTCACGGCAGTGTTTGTTTTTTTTTTGCTTTGCACTTCTTAGTAAATTACCGAGATTCATACTTAAAACAGCCGCGTTTTGACCGATGGTGTATTCATTTGTATTTTTTTTGTTGGACTTCCAAAAAATTACGAATGCCCTCATCACTGCCGTGATTATTGCTTAGTAAATTCCCGAGATGACACTTTGATGAAAAAACGGCATCTCGGTCAAAATCGGGACCTTAGTAAATATACCCCCATATGTTAGATGGACATTAGGTCGACAGGGTCAAAAGGTCGACAGGGTCAAAAGGTCGACATGGAAAAGGTCGACAGGTCAAAACGTCGACAGTGTCAAAAGGTCGACATGAAAATGGTCGACATGAAAAAGGTAGACACCATGTTTTTTGCATTTTTGTGGTTTGTGTGGATAGTTTTGTCATCTGGGACCCCCAATTGTAGAAAGGCATACCCTCGCGGGGCTCGCTTCGCTCGCCACGCTTCGGGCACAGAGGCTCGCTGCGCTCGCCACAAGGTTTATAACCAACTCTATGCCGACATGGATAGAGAAAGTATGAAATAATCCAAAAACATGTTACATTTAAAAAAAAACATTTGTCTATCTTTTTTATGTCGACCATTTTCATGTCGACCTTTTGACCATGTTGACATTTTGACCTGTCGACCTTTTGACCTGTCGACCTTTTCCATATCGACCTTTTGACCCTGTCTACCTAATGTCTGTCTAATATATGGTGTCTATCTATTGACTGTCTAACTAGACACTGTCTCTCTATCAAATGGATAGGGGGCCAGGGTATATCTCCTGTGGTGGCTGCAGAGTGCTCACCTTCTAGAGGGCCGCAGGTTCGGCATTCAGGACTGGATCCTGGTGACCACGGACGCGAGCCTCCGAGGTTGGGGAGCAGTCACACAGGAAAGAAATTGCCAAGCTCTTTGGTCAAGTCAAGAGACTTGTCTTCACATCAACATCTTGGAACTAAGGGCCATATACAACGCCCTACGTCAAGCGGAGACCTTACTTCGCGACCAACCGGTTCTGATCCAGTCAGACGTCACCGCAGTAGCTCATGTAAACCGCCAAGGCGGCACAAGGAGCAGAGTGGCGATGGCGGAAGCCACCAGAATTCTTCGCTGGGCGGAGAATCATGTAAGCGCACTGTCAGCAGTGTTCATTCCGGGAGTGGACAACTTGGAAGCAGACTTCCTCAGCAGACACGACCTACATCCTGGAGAGTGGGGACTTCATCAGGAAGTCTTCGCACAGATTGCAAGTCGGTGGGGATTGCCACAGATAGAGATGATGGCGTCCCGCCTCAACAAAAAGCTACAGAGGTATTGCGCCAGGTCAAGAGACCCTCAGGCAGTAGCGGTAGACACCCTAGTGACACCGTGGGTGTTCCAGTCAGTCTATGTATTTCCTCCTCTTCCTCTCATACCCAAGGTGTTGAGAATAATAAGAAAAAGAGGAGTGAGAACAATCCTCATTGTTCCAGATTGGCCACGAAGGACCTGGTATCCGGATCTGCAGGAAATGCTTACAGAAGATCCGTGGCCTCTTCCTCTAAGACAGGACCTGTTGCAACAGTGGCCATGTCTGTTCCAAGACTTACCGCGGCTGCGTTTGATGGCATGGCGGTTGAACGCCGGATCCTAGCGAAAAAAAGGCATTCCGGATGAGTCATTCCTACTCTGATAAAGGCTAGGAAGGACGTGACGTCTAAACATTATCACCGTATATGGCGAAAATATGTCTCTTGGTGTGAGGCCAGGAATGCTCCTACGGAAGAATTCCATCTGGGCCGTTTCCTTCACTTCCTACAAACTGGAGTGAATTTGGGCCTAAAATTAGGCTCCATTAAGGTTCAGATTTCGGCCTTGTCCATTTTCTTTTAGAAGGAGTTGGCTTCTCTCCCTGAAGTACAAACGTTTGTGAAGGGAATACTGCATATTCAGCCTCCTTTTGTACCTCCGGTGGCGCCTTGGGACCTTAACGTGGTGTTAAGTTTCCTTAAGTCACACTGGTGTGAAGTGTGAACCACTTAAGACGGTGGAGTTGAAATATCTCACCTGGAAAGTGGTCATGTTATTAGCCTTGGCTTCGGCTAGGCGAGTGTCGGAATTAGTGGCTTTGTCACATAAAAGCCCCTATCTGGTTTTCCATATGGATAGAGAGGAATTGCGGACCCGTCCTCAGTTCCTGCCAAAAGTGGTTTCATCCTTTCATATGAACCAACCTATTGTGGTGCCTGTGGCTACACGTGACTTGGAGGATTCCGAGTCCCTTGATGTGGTCAGGGCTTTGAAAATTTATGTAGCCAGAACGGCTAAGGTCAGGAAAACAGAAGCACTGTTTGTCCTGTATGCAGCCAACAAGATTGGTGGCCCTGCTTCAAAGCAGACTATTGCTCGCTGGATCTGTAACACGATTCAGCAGGCGCATTCTACGGCAGGATTGCCGTTACCTATATCGGTCAAGGCCCATTCCACTAGGAAAGTGGGCTCTTTTTGGGCGGCTGCCCGAGGGGTCTCGGCTCTACAGCTGTGCCGAGCTGCTACTTGGTCGGGATCAAACACATTTGCAAAGTTCTATAAGTTTGATACCCTGGCTGAGGAGGATCTCCTGTTTGCTCAATCGGTGCTGCAGAGTCATCCGCACTCTCCCGCCCGTTTGGGAGCATTTGGAATAATCCCCATGGTCCTTACGGAGTCCCCAGCATCCTCTAGGACGTAAGAGAAAATAAGATTTTAAACCTACTGGTAAATCTTTTTCTCGTAGTCCGTAGAGGATGCTGGGCGCCCGTCCCAGTGCGGACAACATCCTGCAAGACTTGTATATAGTTTTGCTTACATAAGGGTTATGTTATAGTTTTCATCGGTCTTGGACCGATGCTATGTTGTTTTCATACTGTTAACTGGTTAGTATATCACAAGTTATACGGTGTGATTGGTGTGGCTGGTATGAATCTTGCCCTTGGATTAACAAAAATCCTTTCCTCGTTCTGTCCGTTTCCTCTGGGCACAGTTTCTCTAGCTGAGGTCTGGAGGAGGGGCATAGAGGGAGGAGCCAGTGCACACCCAGATCTAAAGTCTTTCTTAGAGTGCCCATGTCTCCTGCGGAGCCCTTCTATCCCCATGGTCCTTACGGAGTCCCCAGCATCCTCTACGGACTACGAGAAAAAGATTTACCGGTAGGTTTAAAATCGTATTTTTGCCCAGTTACTACTCCCTGTTATCGACACGGATACTATTTCTTATGTCGACCATAAGGTTTCCTGATTAGATCCACAATACAGGTTGAGTATCCCATATCCAAATATTCCGAAATACGGACTTTTTTGAGTGAGAGTGAGATAGTGAAATCTTTGTTTTCTGATGGCTCAATGTACACAAACTTTGTTTAATACACAAAGTTATTAAAAATATTGTATTAAATGACCTTTAGGCTGTGTGTATAAGGTGTATATGAAACATAAATGAATTGTGTGAATGTAGACACACTTTGTTTAATGCACAAAGTTATAAAAAATATTGTCTAAAATTACTTTCAGGCTGTGTGTATACGGTGTATATGTAACATAAATGCATTCTGTGCTTATATTTAGGTCCCATCACCATGATATAACATTATGGTATGCAATTATATCAAAATACGGAAAAATCCGATATCCAAAATACCTCTGGTCCCAAGCATTTTGGATAAGGGATACTCAACCTGTATCAGCATTCAGTACATGTTTCATACACATTAAGAACGTATTAACGTCACCAGGGACCCTGCTGTTCCGGACAAAAAAATATATATGAGATATATATATATATATATATATATATATATATATATATATATATTTATAGATATATGTGTGTATATGTGTATTTAAATGTGCATAATTATGTTTACATTTCTAATGAATGCTGAAGTAAAGTTGTTCCTTTTCATGTGCTGGTTGCTCTGTTGAAAAAACTCTAGGTCAGCCGTGACAAGATGGCTCAAATCCTCACGAGGGGGCCAAGTGTTTATTCTTTTCCCGCCGTGGGTAGAATAAACCGGGGCCCTGTCACAGAGGATCGTATACAGGAAGCTAAGTGATATTTTCATTATATACGTTGATTATACTTGCATGTCATGCGCATGGGGGAGTATTTGTATTCAGAAATGATCGGTTACCTTGTCGTCCGATATATTTACCCTGGGGAGAGATGGGATACTCCTTAAGTTGGGTCATATCTAGAACATTGTAGCATACTACCGTGCGACTACAAGGAATATGGAACTCTTGGGTTCGCGAGCCAAGTCCATGGCGGTCTCGGCTAGGAGGGCGTTGTGGATTAACCAAAGGGATGCTAATGCTGACTCCAAGAAGAAGTGGAGCCCCTTCCCTATGAAGGTGAAGCCTGGTTTGGTGATGACTTGGTTAATATGCTCGCAGCAGGTGCCACTGGTAGGTCTACCTTCTTGACCTAGGTTCCCTCACTAAGGCTGGTGACACATTATTGTAGGATGCAGTAATTTTGACTGAATAGATAAGGATTCCCCTTTCTTTGCAGGTAAAGGAAGGTAAAGAGATGAAGGAGGTCAGCTGCCTTTTTTCAACAGGAGCAGAAATCATCCTATGCTTTCTGCCACGTCCACCGCAGGACGGTGGGTCTATCTTGCGGGAACCCACACCGGTGGGACCACGTCTAAAACTCTTCAGTCAGCCCTGGAAAGGACATGGACCAGTGAGTTAAGGATAGAGTCCCTGGTGGGACATACAGGAGTTTTTTTCCAAACGTTTCCCCTCACTGATTTTTTCAAATAGACCTTACCGATTCTCCTCTGGACAGGGAGGTAGTATGTGGCGCAATACAAGAGTTGTGTCAGGATCAGGTCTTTGTCCTGCTGTCCCGGTCACAAAACAAAAAAAATAAAAATAAAGGGAAGAAGCTATCTTTCAAGCTTTTTCGTGCTTCCGAGGCCGGACGGCTCGGTCAGACAAAATCCTATACCTGAAATCTCAAATTTCCTTCTTAAAATCTAAGAGGGAATCTCTCATGACAGGTTTCTCTACTCTGAAAAAGGAGAAAGGAGGTCTAATTGCGATTTCTGTCGCATTAGACTTTCCTGAGGTTTGCGATTCAGGATTGTCATTACCAATTCACCAGAGTGATGACGGTATGATAGGTTTCCTCCGATAGTAAGGAAACAGAAGTATTCTGTACTGGATCGCTCTCCGGATTACGGAGAGTTTTTGAAGCCAGTTGGTGAAAAACGTTGTTTTCCCCCTGACAGTTCTTCGACAGCAGAACTTGCCGGAATCCCTGTTGGTCCCAACGACGCGGTGGTCGGCTTAAAAAATATTATTTGCTTCCAAAAAAAAATAAAATACTTTCAGTTATTGGAAAAGAGGGTTGCGGCCTACGAGGCCATTCAGTGGGCAGCTTGCATGCCAGAGTGTTAGCGGGACCTGTTGAACAAGTGGTCCGGTTCCCACTTGAGATATTCATGGTTTCAAGACCAGAATATCACTCCTGTGGTAGCGGCACAATTCTCACCGAGGACAAGTGTCAAGTTAGGATACTTGTCACCACATTAACGGCCTAGAGTTAAGGACTGTTTATAGCGGTTTTCTACAAACAAAGACCGGAGAAGAAATGGCAGAAGCCAGAAAGATTTGCCGCTGGGCGATGTAAACAATTATGTGCTCTGTCAGCGATGTTCGTTCTGTGAGTGTACAACTGGGAAGCAGACTTCCTCGGCAGACACGTTCTCCATCCAGGAGAGTGGAGTCTTCATCAAGCAGTTTTCACAGAAGTGACAAGTTTGGGGAATTCCACAAATAGACAAGATGGCGTCTCGCCTCGACAAGAAACTTCAGAGATATTGGTCCAGGTCGAGGGTCCCTAAAGCAATAGCGGTGGACGCCGTAGTGACACCGTGGGTGTTTTCGGTCGGTCTAGGTGTTCCCTCCACTTCCACTCTTTCCAAAAGATGCTAAAAGATCATAAGAAGAACAAAGGTTCAGGTGATCCTCATTCTTCCAGACTGGTCAAGGAGTGCTGGTATCCGGATCTTCAGGAATTACTCATAGGAGATCCCTGTTTTTTTCCTCTACGAGAGGATCTGTTACGGCAGGGGCCGTGTGTGTTCCAAGACTTACCGTGATTTCCATTGACGGCTTGGAGGTGGATCGCCGGATCCCAACCCAAAGGGATATTCCCAGTCATCCCTACTCTTCTTCAGGCAGAACAGAAGTAACGTTAAAACATTACAGCCATTTTTGGAGAAAGCATGTGTCTTGGTGTGAATCCAAGCAAGTTCCTACGGAAGAATTCCAGTTGGGTCGTTTTCTCCTTCTTTTCTTAAAAGATCGTGTGGATGCGGGTCTTAAGTTGGGCTCGATTAGGGTTCAGTTTCAGCCTTAACGGGTTTCTTCCAAAAACAATTGGCCTCCTTTCCAGCGGTTCAAATTTTCGTAGAAGGAGTGTTACACATCCACCCTCCCTGGTGCCCTGTGGCACCATGGGATCTTAATGTGGTGTTGCAGTTCCTGCAATCTCATTGGTTGAACTTTTTCAATAAGGTTGAGTGGAAATTCCTCACTTGGAAAGTGGTCATGTGGTTGGCTTTGGCATCCGCAAGGAGGGTGTCTGAATTAGCGGTTTTGTCTCACAAGAGCCCTGTTTGATCTTCCATGAAGATAGAGCAGAGTTGGGAACTCGTCAGCATTGTCTGCCAAAAGTAGTTTCAGCGTTTCACATGAACCAATCCTATTGTGGTCCGGTGGCTGCCGACGCCTGGGCGACGTCGAAGTTTCTCGATGTGGTCTAAGTTTTGAAAATCTATGTTGCCAGAATGGCTCAGATTAGGAAAACAGACGCTCTGCTTATCCTGTATGCTCCCAACAAGATTGGGGTTCCTGCTTCCAAGCAGACTATTGCACGCTGGATCTGTGATACGTTTCAGCAGGCTCATTCTACGGCTGGATTGCCGTTACCGAAACCGGTGAAGGCCCATTCTACCAGAAAGGTTGGCGCGTTACGGGCGGCTGCCCGAGGGGTTTTGGTATTACTGTTTTGCCAAGCGGCTACTTGGTCGAGTTCAAACACCTTTGAGAGGGTTATAAGTTTGATACCCTGGCTGATGAGGACCTCATGTTTGGTCAATCGGTGCTGCAGAGTCATCCGCACTCTCCCGCCCGTTCTGGAGCTTTGGTATAAGCCCCATGGTCCTTTTGGAGTCCCCAGCATCCTCTAGGACGTATGAGAAAATAGGATTTTAATACCTACCGGTAAATCCTTTTCTCTTAGTCCGTAGAGGATGCTGGGCGCCCGTCCCAGTGCGTGCTGTACCTGCAGTTATTAAGTTTGGTTATACACAGGCTGTGTTACTTTTCCGTCAGCCTGTGGCTGACGTTATTCATGCCGTGGTATGCGTTATGCTATTATTGGTTGTGTTTACACACAGGTTGTGTTACGTTTTCTGGCAGCATATTGCTGCATATTGTTCATGCCGTCAGCTGGTGTTCTGTTGAATGCCACGTTCTGCGGCATGCTGGAGGTGTGAGCTGGTTTGACGCTCACCGGGTTTAAATGGTAAATTCTTTCCTCGAAATGTCCGTCTCCCTGGGCACAGTTCTATAACTGGAGTCTGGAGGAGGGGCATAGAGGGAGGAGCCAGTTCACACCCCTTTTAAAGTCTTAAAGTGTCCATGTCTCCTGCGGATCCCGTCTATACCCCATGGTCCTTTTGGAGTCCCCAGCATCCTCTATGGACTAAGAGAAAAGGATTTACCGGTGGGTATTAAAATCCTATTTCTCTTACGTCCTAGAGGATGCTGGGTACTTCCGTAAGGACCATGGGAATAGACGGGCTCCACAGGAGACATGGTCACTAAAAAGAACTTTAGGTATGGGTGTGCACTGGCTCCTCCCTCTATGCCCCTCCTCCAGACCTCAGTTTAATACTGTGCCCAGAGGAGACTGGGTGCACTACAGGGAGCTCTCCTGAGCATCCTGAAAAGAAAGTATTTTGTTAGGTTTTTTATTTTCAGGGAGACCTGCTGGCAACAGACTCCCTGCATCGTGGGACTGAGGAGAGAGAAGCAGACCTTCTTAAATGCTAGGCTCTGCTTCTTAGGCTACTGGACACCATTAGCTCCATAGGGAGTCAGAACGCAGGTCTCCCCTAGCGGTTCGTCCCGGAGCCGCGCCGCTGTCCTCCTCACAGAGCCGGAAGATAGAAGCCGGGTGAGTATAGGAAGGCAGAAGACTTCAGATCTTCACTGAGGTAACGCGCAGCGGTAACGCGCAGCGGTAACGCTGCGCGCCATTGCTCCCACACAGAACACACACAGCGCACACTGTTGGGCGCGGGGGCGGAAGGGGGGGGGGGGGCGCCCTGGGCAGCAATGTATTCCTCTAGGACTGGCTGTAAGTAAATATACACTTATTTGTGTGTTTTGGTATCCCCGCCAGTTTGTTCAAAGAGCGGGACCGAAGCCCGCCACTGAGGGGCGGGGCTTCTCCCTCAGCACTCACCAGCGCCATTTTCTCCACAAGCACACGCTGACAAGCTGGCTCCCCGGACTCTCCCCTGCTGATCACCGGTGACTGAGGGTTTTGAAGAACGGGGGGGCACATAATTTGGCGCAGTGAATATACAAATAGCGCTGTATCTGGGTAATAGCGGTCCTTTATATGAGAGAGGTTCAGAGGGATGTAGGCATACTGGGGTCCAGAGCGAATGCTATGGCGATTTCTGCCAGGCGAGCACTGTGGACCCGACAGTGGACGGGTGATGCCGATTCAAAACGGCATATGGAGGTTTTACCTTACAAGGGTGAGGAACTGTTTGGGGAAGTTCTCGCAGACCTGGTTTCCACGGCTACTGCAGGTAAATCAACTTTTTTACCTTATGTTTCCTCACAGCCTAAGAAAGCGCCACATTATCAGATGCAGTCCTTTTGGTCGCATAAATCCAAGAGAGCTCGGGGATCTTCCTTTCTTGCCAGAGGTAAGGGCAAAGGGAAAAAGCTGCCAACTACAGCCAGTTCCCAGGAACAAAGGTCCTACCCGGCTTCTACTAAATCCACCGCATGACGCTGGGGCTCCGCGGGAGGAGTCAGCTCCTGTGGGGGCACGTCTTCGTCTGCTCAGCAAGGTCTGGGTTCTCTCTCAGGTGGATCCCTGGGCAATAGACATTGTTTCCCAGGGGTACAAGCTGGAATTCGAAGAGGTGCCTCCTCGCCGGTTTTTCAAATCGGCACTGCCGACTTCTTCCCCAGAGAGGGAGGTAGTTCTAGCAGCAATTCAAAAGTTGTGCCTTCAACAAGTGGTGGTCAAAGTTCCCCCGCTTCAGCAGGGGATGGGCTATTACTCAACCCTGTTTGTGGTCCCGAAACCGGACGGTTCGGTCAGACCCATTCTGAATTTAAAATCCTTAAACCTATACTTGAAGAGGTTCAAGTTCAAGATGGAAACGCTCACAGCGGTCATCGCAAGTCTGGAAGGGGGAGATTATATGGTGTCCCTGGACATAAAGGATGCATACCTTCATGTCCCCATTTATCTGTTAGGCGCCGAGGGTCCGCCCGTCAGTGCGGCCCGGCGCCTAGCAACTAGGGACGCCGCATGCGGACAGCCGCCGGCTCCCTAGCAACGTTAGACGCCGGGCGCACGGAGCCGCTCAGACCCTAGCAACGGGGACGCCACTGTCGGACCGCGTTCCCCGTTGCTGGGTCTAGATTAATCACCTCATTGGTATCCTGGCCGTGCAGCATGCAGCTGCACGGCATGATTGTTAATTACCCTGTCTGGCTCCTGATTGGAGAGCTCCCAGTTAAAAGCACTCTCTGGACTTCTCACAGACGCCGGTAATAGCTTCCTGTTTGCTGTGTCTGTTGCAGAGAGTTTTCCAGTCCTGTCTATCCGGTCGTTCTTGTCCTCAGTGGTCCAATACTCGGAAGTTGTCATCTTTTCCTGGAGTCCTGACCGAGCACCTTTAACATCCTGTGGTGTTCGTGAGTCGCGGCGTAGCCGTGTGTTGCGGCTTGACCGCTTACTATTTATTATTTGGTTATATTGTGTTTCGGAGCTTTTGCGGAGGATTCCGCTCCCACAAATCCACTCTGGTATCCAGCGGTGCTGGATAGGAGTAACGGATTCGTGGATTTTTGGTTGTCCTTTTCCCTGGCGGTTTGTCCGCACATACTTCTGGTTTAAGTTAGTTAGCTTGTAGCCCCTGGCCTGGTTGCTTAGTCAGAGGGCCCCTTGTTATCACCCTGTCTCGGATTTCCCTTTGTCTCCCATTAAGACCTGAGGGGGCATCGGAGTTGGGCAGACATAATCCGCCCTTCAAACGCGGCTGCCATGGGCTCAAGCAACCATAGTCTCGCAGGGGATTTCTGATAACACGGGCGAGACAACGGAGTTAGGGCGCCAGGGGTTACTAGGCTATCCTGCTCCCGTAACCAGCATTCCATTCCAGTACTCTGACCTCCGTCATAAGATCACCTCTGGTCAGACGTACTGGTATCATAACATTATCAACCTCATCAGGCGTTCCTGAGATTTGTGGTGCAGGATTGTCATTACCAATTTCAGACGTTGCCGTATGGGCTTACCACGGCCCCGAGGATTTTTACCAAATTAATGGCAGAGATGATGGTGCTCCTGCGCAAGCAGGGTGTCACAATTATCCAATACTTGGACGATCTCCTGATAAAAGCGAGATCGAGAGAACGATTGATGGACAGCGTATCACTCTCCCTGAGGGTGTTGCAACAACACGGTTGGATCCTAAACCTACCAAAGTCACAGTTAGTTCCAACGACCCGATTGCTTTTCTTAGGCATGATTCTGGACACGGAACAAAAGAGGGTTTTTCTTCCAAAAGAAAAGGCCCAGGAACTTCAGAGCTTGGTCAAGGACCTGTTGAAGCCAGACAGGGTGTTGGTACATCACTGCACTCGAGTGCTGGGAAAAATGGGGGCGTCTTACGAGCCCATTCCATTCGGCAGGTTCCATGCCAGGACTTTTCAGTGGGACCTTCTGGACAAGTGGTCCGGGTCACATCTACAGATTCATCAGATGATCCGCCTGTCCCCCAGGGCCAGGGTGTCTCTCCTGTGGTGGCTGCAGAGTACTCACCTTCTAGAGGGTCGCAGGTTCGGCATCCAGGACTGGGTTCTGGTGACCACGGACGCGAGCCTCCGAGGATGGGGAGCAGTCACACAGGGAAGAAACTTCCAGGGTCTGTGGTCAAGCCAGGAGGTTTGTCTACACATCAACATTCTGGAATTAAGGGCCATATACAACGGCCTTCGTCAGGCGCAGACCTTACTTCAAGGTCTACCGGTTCTGATTCAGTCAGACAACATCACAGTAGTGGCTCATGTAAACCGCCAAGGCGGCACAAGGAGCAGAGTGGCAATGGCAAAAGCCTCAAAGATTCTTCGATGAGCAGAGAGTCATGTAAGCGCTCTGACAGCAGTCTTCATTCCGGGAGTGGACAACTGGGAAGCAGACTTCCTCATCAGACACGATCTGCATCCAGGAGAGTGGGGACTTCATCAGGAAGTCTTCACAGAGATTGCAAGTCAGTGGGGACTGCCTCAAATAGACATGATGGCTTCACGTCTCAACAAGAAACTTCTGAGATATTGCGCCAGGTCAAGGGACCCTCAGGCGGTCGCAGTGGACGCACTGGTGACACCGTGGGTGTTTCAGTCGGTCTATGTGTTCCCTCCTCTTCCTCTCATCTCAAAAATACTGAGAATCATAAGACGAAGAGAGGTTCAGGCAATTCTCATTGTTCCAGATTGGCCTCGAAGGGCCTGGTATCCGGATCTGCAGGAAATGCTCACAGAAGATCCATGGCCTCTTCCTCTCAGGGAAGACCTGTTACAACAAGGGCCCTGTTTGTTCCAGGACTTACCGCAACTGCGTTTGACGGCATGGCGGTTGAACGCAGGATCCTAGCGGAGAAGGGCATTCCGGAGGAGGTCATTCCTACTCTGATTAAGGCTAGGAAGGAGGTGACATCGAAACATTATCACCGTATCTGGAGGAAGTATGTATCTTGGTGTGAAGCCAAGACTGCTCCTCCGGAAGAATTCCATCTGGGCCGTTTTCCCCACTTCCTGCAAACTGAAGTGAATTTGGGCCTAAAGTTAGGCTCCATTAAGGTTCAGATTTCGTCCCTATCCATTTTCTTTCAAAAAGAATTGGCTTCTCTTCCGGAAGTCCAGACTTTCGTGAAGGGGGTGCTGCATATCCAGCCTCCTTTTGTGCCTCCGGTGGCACCATGGGACCTTAACGTGGTGTTACGGTTTCTTAAGTCTCACTGGTTTGAACCGCTTCAAACAGTTGAGTTGAAGTATCTCATTTGGAAAGTGGTCATGTTATTGGCCTTGGCTTCGGCGCGGCGAGTGTCGGAGTTGGCGGCTTTGTCTCACAAAAGCCCTTATCTGATTTTCCATGTGGATAGAGCTGAGTTGCGGACTCGTCCTCAATTTTTGCCTAAGGTGGTTTCTTCTTTTCATATGAACCAACCTATTGTGGTGCCTGTGGCTACAAGGGACGTGGAGGATTCCGAGTCCCTGGATGTGGTCAGGGCATTGAAAATTTATGTGGCCAGAACGGCTCGGGTTAGGAAAACAGAGGCTCTGTTTATCCTGTATGAGGTCAACAAGGTTGGCGCTCCTGCGTCTAAGCAGACTATTGCTCGCTGGATCTGTAACACGATTCAGCGGGCTCATTCTACGGCTGGATTGCCGTTACAGAATTCGGTTAAGGCCCATTCCACTAGGAAGGTGGGCTCTTCTTGGGCAGCTGCCCGGGGCGTCTCGGCATTACAACTTTGCAGAGCAGCAACTTGGTCGGGTTCAAACACTTTTGCAAAATTCTACAAGTTTGATACCCTGGCTGATGAGGACCTAATGTGTGCTCATTCGGTGCTGCAGAGTCATCCGCACTCTCCCGCCTGTTTGGGAGCTTTGGTATAATCCCCATGGTCCTTACGGAGTCCCCAGCATCCTCTAGGACGTAAGAGAAAATAAGATTTTAAACCTACCGGTAAATCTTTTTCTCGTAGTCCGTAGAGGATGCTGGGCGCCCGTCCCAGTGCGGACAACATCCTGCAAGACTTGTATATAGTTGTTGCTTACATAAGGGTTATATTTTTCAGTTGGATCAGTTTTGGACTGATACTGGTTTTGTTTCATACTGTTGACTGGTTCGTATCTCCCATGTTTTACGGTGTGAATGGTGTGGCTGGTATGAATCTTGCCCTTGGATTTACAAAATCCTTTCCTCGTACTGTCCGTCTCCTCTGGGCACAGTTTCTCTAGCTGAGGTCTGGAGGAGGGGCATAGAGGGAGGAGCCAGTGCACACCCATACCTAAATTCTTTTTAGTGCCCATGTCTCCTGTGGAGCCCGTCTATTCCCATGGTCCTTACGGAGTCCCCAGCATCCTCTACGGACTATGAGAAAAAGATTTACCGGTAGGTTTAAAATCTTATTTTTCCTCGTAGTCCATAGAGGATTTGGGCGCCCGCCCAGCGCTTCGTGATCCTGCAGTGGTTACTTAGTTCAGTACTGCTTAGTTCTTGGTTTAGTACTGTTTTGTTACTTGGTTAAGTAATCTTGTTCAGCCGTTGCTGATGTTTCAAGCTAGTTAGCTTGGTTTGCCTTGTTTGAGTGAGCTGGTGTGAGTCTCGCCACTATCTGTGTAAAATCCTTCTCTCGAAGTTGTCCATCTCCTCGGGCACAGTTTCTAGATGGAGTCTCGTAGGAGGGGCATAGAGGGAGGAGCCAGCCCACACTCTCAAACTCTTAAAGTGCCAATGGCTCCTGGTGGACCCATCTATACCCCATGGTACTATTGTGGACCCAGCATCCTCTACGGACTACGAGACAAGGATTTACCGGTAGGTAATTAAAATCCTATTTTTTAGAGTATTCCAGTGGGACCTGTTGGACAAGTGGTCCGGATCCCACCTACACATACACCGGAAAATAATCCTGTCCCCCAAAGCCAGGATTTCGCTCCTGTGGTGGCTACACAGTTCTCACCTACTAGAGGGACGCAGGTTTGGGATTCACGACTGGGTCCTAATAACCACGGATGCAAGTCTCCGAGGCTGGAGAGCTGTCATACAGGGGGAAAGCTTCCAAGGAAAATGGTCAAGTCAGAAAGCCTGTTTTCACATAAACGTTCTGGAATTGAGAGCCATTTACAACGGCCTTCTACAAGCGGTATATCTTCTTCAAGATCCCGTGCAGATCCAGTCGGACAATGTAACAGCAGTCGAGTACATAAACAGGCAAGGCGGAACGAAAAGCAGAGCGGCAATGGCAGAGGTGACAAGGATTCTCCTCTGGGCAGAAAGACATGTTAGAGCTCTGTCAGCAATTTTCATTTCGGGAGTGGACAACTGGGAAGAAGACTTCCTCAGCAGACACGATCTCCATCCAGGAGAGTGGGGCCTCCACCAAGAAGTCTTCGCAGAGGTGACAAGTCTTTGGGGAGTTCCTCAAGTAGACATGATGGCATCTCGTCTAAACAAGAAGCTTCAGAGATATGTTTCCAGGTCGAGAGACCCTCAAGCAATAGCAGTGGATGCACTGGTGACCCAGTGGGTGTTTCGGTCGGTATATGTTTTCCCTCCACTTCCACTGATTCCAAAAGTTCTCAAAATAATAAGAAGAACAAGAGTTTGAGCAATCTTCATTGCCCCAGACTGGCCAAGGAGGGCTTGGTATCCAGATCTTCAGGAGTTGCTCATAGAAGATCCTCGGCCTCTTCATCCTCGAGAGGACCTACTACAGCAGGGGCCGTGTGTGTATCAAGACTTACCGCAGCTACATTTAACGGCATGGCTGTTGAGCGTCGGATCCTAACCCGAAAGGGTATTCCCAAAGAAGTCATCCCCACTCTTATTCAGGCCAGGAAAGGAGTAACGTCTAAACATTACCACCGTATTTGGAGAAAATATGTGTCTTGTTGTGAATCCAAGAAGGCTCCTATGGAAGAGTTTGAGTTGGGACGTTTTCGTCATTTTCTGCAGGCTGGTGTGGATGCGGGCCTTAGATTGGGGTCAATCAAGGTCCAGATTTCGGAATTTATCAGTTTTCTTTCAAAAACAATTGGCCTCCTTTCCAGAAGTTCAGACGTTCGTGAAAGGGGTTCTGCACATCCAGCCTCCATTTGTGCCTCCAGTGGCACCATGGGACCTTAATGTAGTGTTGCAGATCCTTCAATCGTGTTGGTTTGAGCCTCTACAAAAAAAATAAGAATTTACTCACCAGTAATTCTATTTCTCGTAGTCCGTAGTGGATGCTGGGTACTCCGTAAGGACCATGGGAATAGACGGGCTCCGCAGGAGACTGGGCACTCTTAAAAGAAAGATTAGGTACTATATCTGGTGTGCACTGGCTCCTTCCTCTATGCCCCTCCTCCAGACCTCAGTTAGGGAAACTGTGCCCGGAAGAGCTGACATTACTAGGAAAGGATTTGGAATCCAGGGTAAGACTCATACCAGCCACACCAATCACACTGTACAACTTGTGATAACTATACCCAGTTAACAGTATGAACAACAACTGAGCCTCAGTCAACAGATGGCTCATAACAATAACCCTTTAGTTAAGCAATAACTATATACATGTATTGCAGAGAGTCCGCACTTTTGGACGGGCTCCCAGCATCCACTACGGACTACGAGAAATAGAATTACCGGTGAGTAAATTCTTATTTTCTCTGACGTCCTAGTGGATGCTGGGTACTCCGTAAGGACCATGGGGATTATACCAAAGCTCCCAAACGGGCGGGAGAGTGCAGATGACTCTGCAGCACCGAATGAGCAAACTCAAGGTCCTCCTCAGCCAGGGTATCAAACTTGTAGAATTTTGCAAAAGAGTTTGAACCCGACCAAGTAGCAGCTCGGCAAAGTTGTAAAGCCGAGACCCCTCGGGCAGCCGCCCAAGAAGAGCCCACCTTCCTCGTGGAATGGGCTTTTACTGATTTAGGATGCTGCAGTCCAGCCGCAGAATGCGCAAGCTGAATCGTGCTACAGATCCAGCGAGCAATAGTCTGCTTTGAAGCAGGAGCACCCAGCTTGTTGGGTGCATGCAGGATAAATAGCGAGTCAGTAGTTCTGACTCTAGCCGTCCTGGAAACGTAGATTTTCAGGGCCCGGACTACGTCCAGCAACTTGGAATCCTCCAAGTCCCGAGTAGCCGCAGGCACCACAATAGGTTGGTTCAAATGAAACGCTGACACCACCTTTGGGAGAAATTGTGGACGAGTCCTCAATTCTGCCCTGTCCATATGGAAAATCAGATATGGGCTTTTACATGACAAAGCTGCCAATTCTGACACACGCTTAGCTGAGGCCAAGGCCAACAGCATGACTACCTTCCACGTGAGATACTTCAACTCCACGGTCTTAAGTGGCTCAAACCAATGTGATTTCAGGAAATCCAACACAACGTTTAGATCCCAAGGTGCCACTGGAGGCACAAAAGGGGGCTGCATATGCAGCACTCCCTTAACAAACGTCTGAACTTCAGGCAGTGAAGCCAGTTCTTTTTGAAAGAAAATAGACAGGGCCGAAATCTGGACTTTAATGGATCCCAATTTTAGGCCCATAGTCACTCTTGACTGTAGGAAGTGCAGAAATCGACCCAGCTGGAATTCCTCTGTTGGGGCCTTCCTGGCCTCACACCAAGCAACATATTTTCGCCATATGCGGTGATAATGTTTTGCTGTCACATCCTTCCTAGCTTTTATCAGCGTAGGAATCACTTCATCTGGAATGCCCTTTTCCGTTAGGATCCAGCGTTCAACCGCCATGCCGTCAAACGCAGCCGCGGTAAGTCTTGGAACAGACAGGGCCCCTGCTGCAGCAGGTCCTGTCGGAGCGGCAGAGGCCATGGGTCCTCTGAGATCACTTCTTGTAGTTCTGGGTACCAAGTTCTTCTTGGCCAATCCGGAACGATGAGTATAGTTCTTACTCCTCTCTTTCTTATTATCCTCAGTACCTTGGGTATGAGAGGAAGAGGAGGGAACACATAAACCGACTGGTACACCCACGGTGTCACCAGGGCATCCACAGCTATCGCCTGAGGGCCCCTTGACCTGGCGCAATATCTTTTTAGCTTTTTGTTGAGGCGGGACGCCATCATGTCTACCTGTGGCCGTTCCCAACGATTTACAATCAGCGTGAAGACTTCTGGATGAAGTCCCCACTCTCCTGGGTGGAGGTCGTGCCTGCTGAGGAAGTCTGCTTCCCAGTTGTCCACTCCCGGAATGAACACTGCTGACAGTGCTAGCACGTGATTCTCCACCCATCGAAGAATCCTTGTGGCTTCTGCCATTGCCATCCTGCTTCTTGTGCCGCCCTGGCGGTTTACATGGGCGACCGCCGTGATGTTGTCTGACTTAATCAGCACCGGTTGGTTTTGAAGCAGGGGTTCTGCTTGACTCAGGGCGTTGTAAATGGCCCTTAGTTCCAGAATATTTATGTGAAGGGAAGTCTCCTGACTTGACCACTGTCCTTGGAAGTTCCTTCCCTGAGTGACTGCCTCCCAACCTCGGAGGCTTGCATCCGTGGTCACCAGGACCCAGTCCTGTATGCCGAATCTGCGGCCCTCGAGAAGATGAGCACTCTGCAGCCACCACAGCAGAGACACCCTGGCCCTAGGGGACAGGGTGATCAGCCGATGCATCTGAAGATGCGATCCGGACCACTTGTCTAACAGATCCCACTGAAAGATCCTTGCATGGAACCTGCCAAAGGGAATTGCTTCGTAAGAAGCTACCATCTTTCCCAGGTCTCGCGTACAGTGATGCACCGACACCTGTTTTGGTTTCAGGAGGTCCCTGACCAGAGATGACAATTCCTGGGCCTTCTCCACCGGGAGAAACACCTTCTTCTGTTCTGTGTCCAGAATCATGCCCAAGAACAGCAGACGCGTCGTAGGAATCAGCTGCGACTTTGGGATATTCAGAATCCAGCCGTGCTGTTGCAGCACTTCCCGAGATACTGCTACGTTGACTAACAACTGCTCCTTGGACCTCGCCTTTATAAGGAGATCGTCCAAGTACGCGATAATTATAACTCCCTTCTTCCGAAGGAGTATCATCATTTCGGCCATTACCTTGGTAAATACCCTCGGTGCCGTGGACAGACCAAACGGCAACGTCTGGAATTGGTAATGACAGTCCTGTACCACAAACCTGAGGTACTCCTGGTGAGGTGGGTAAATGGGGACATGCAGATAAGCGTCCTTGATGTCCAGCGACACCATAAAATCCCCCTCTTCCAGGCTTGCAATAACCGCCCTGAGCGATTCCATTTTGAACTTGAACTTCCTTACATAAGTGTTCAAGGATTTTAAATTTAGAATGGGTCTCACCGAACCGTCTGGTTTCGGTACCACAAACATTGTGGAATAGTAACCCCGTCCCTGTTGAAGGAGGGGAACCTTGATTATCACCTGCTGAAGGTACAGCTTGTGAATAGCCGCCAGTACTACCTCCCTTTCCCTGGGAGCCGCTGGCAAGGCTGATTTGAGGTAACGGCGAGGGGGAGTCGCCTCGAACTCCACCTTGTATCCCTGAGATATCACTTGTAGAACCCAGAGATCCACCTGTGAGCGAACCCACTGGTCGCTGAAGTTCCGGAGACGCGCCCCCACCGCACCTGGCTCCACCTGTGGAGCCCCCAGCGTCATGCGGTGGACTTAGTGGAAGTAGGGGAGGATTTTTGTTCCTGGGAACTGGCTGTCTGGTGCAGCTTTTTTCCTCTACCCCTGCCTCTGGGCAGAAAGGATGCGCCTCTGACCCGCTTGCCTTTCTGAGGCCGAAAGGACTGTACTTGATACTACGGTGCTTTCTTAGGCTGTGAGGGAACCTGAGGTAAAAAAGTCGACTTCCCAGCTGTTGCTGTGGATACGAGGTCCGAGAGACCGTCCCCAAACAATTCCTCACCCTTATAAGGCAAAACCTCCATGTGCCTTTTAGAATCAGCATCACCTGTCCACTGCCGAGTCCATAATACTCTCCTGGTAGAAATGGACATTGCATTAATTCTAGATGCCAGCCGGCAAATGTCCCTCTGTGCATCCCTCATATACAAGACAACGTCCTTTATATGCTCTATGGTTAGCAAAATAGCATCCCTGTCGGGGGTATCAATGTTGTCTGACAGGGTATCAGACCATGCTGCTGCAGCACTACACATCCATGCTGAAGCAATAGCAGGTCTCAGTATAGTACCTGAGTGTGTATATACAGACTTCAGGATAGCCTCCTGCTTTCTATCTGCAGGCTCCTTTAGGGCGGCCGTATCCTGAGACGGCAGTGCCACCCTTTTAGATAATCGTGTGAGCGCCTTGTCCACCCTAGGAGATGTCTCCCAGCGTAACCTATCCGTTGGCGGGAAAGGGTACGCCATCAGTAACCTCTTAGAAATCACTAGTTTCTTATCCGGGGAACACCACGCTTCTTCACACAATTCATTTAATTCATCAGATGGGGGAAAAGTCACTGGCTGCTTTTTCTCCCCAAACATAATACCCTTTTTAGTGGTAACCGGGTTAATGTCAGAAATGTGCAACACATTTTTCATTGCCGTAATCATGCATCGGATGGCCCTTGTGGACTGTACATTTGTCTCATCCTCGTCTACACTGGAGTCAGACTCCGTGTCGACATCTGTGTCTGCCATCTGAGCTAGCGGGCGTTTTTGAGCCCCTGATGGCCTCTGAGACGCCTGGGCAGGCGCGGGCTGAGATGCCGGCTGTCCCAAGGCTGTTACGTCATCGAACCTTTTATGTAAAGAGTTGACACTGTCGGTTAATACCTTCCACATATCCATCCACTCGGTGTCGGCTCCGTAGGGGGCGACATCACACTTATCGGCTCCTGCTCCGCCTCCACGTAGCCCTCCTCATCAAACATGTCGACACAGCCGTACCGACACACCGCACACACACAGGGAATGCTCTGACTGAGGACAGGACCCCACAAAGTCCTTTGGGGAGACAGAGAGAGAGAGTATGCCAGCACACACCACAGCGCTATATAACACAGGGATTTTCACTATACTGAGTGATTTTTCCCAATAGCTGCTTATTAACACAAATTGCGCCTAAATTTATGTGCCCCCCCTCTCTTTTTTACCCTTGTTGTACTGGATACTGCAGGGGAGAGCCTGGGGAGCGTCCTTCCAGCGGAGCTGTGAAGAGAAAATGGCGCTGGCTGTGCTGAGGAAGATAGCCCCGCCCCCTCAGCGGCGGGCTTCTCCCACGTTTTATAATGTTAATGGCGGGTTTTTTGCACATATACAGTGTTATACACTGTATTATGTGCTATTTGTGCTAAAAAGGTAAACTAATTGCTGCCCAGGGCGCCCTGCACACAACAGTGACCGGAGTGTGTGGTGTGCTATGGGAGCAATGGCGCACAGCTGCAGTGCTGTGCGCTACCTTAATGAAGACAGGAGTCTTCAGCCGCCGTTTTTCATCTTTATCTTCCGTCTTCTGGCTCTGCAAGGGGGACGGCGGCGCGGCTCCGGGAACGGACGATCGAGGTCGGGCCCTGTGTTCGATCCCTCTGGAGCTAATGGTGTCCAGTAGCCTTAGAAGCACAAGCTAGCTGCAAGCAGGTAGGTTTGCTTCTCTCCCCTCAGTCCCTCGTAGCAGTGAGTCTGTTGCCAGCAGATCTCACTGAAAATAAAAAACCTAACAAATACTTTCTTTTCTAGTGAGCTCAGGAGAGCCCACTAGGTGCATCCAGCTCTGGCCGGGCACAGATTCTAACTGAGGTCTGGAGGAGGAGCATAGAGGGAGGAGCCAGTGCACACCAGATATAGTACCTAATCTTTCTTTTAAGAGTGCCCAGTCTCCTGCGGAGCCCGTCTATTCCCATGGTCCTTACGGAGTACCCAGCATCCACTAGGACGTCAGAGAAATAGAGTTGAAGTTTCTCACTTGGAAAGTGGTGATGCTTTTGGCGTTGGCATCTGCAAGGCGGATGTCTGAATTGGGGGCCTTGTCCCACAAGAGCCCTTACCTGATCTTCCATGAAGATAGGGCAGAGTTGAGAACTCGTCAACATTTTCTTTCAAAGGTGGTTTCCTCTTTCCACATAAACTAACCTATTGTGGTGCCAGTTGCTACTGACACGTTCGCTGAGTCAAAGTCTCTAGATGTGGTTAGAGCTTTGAAGATGTATAGCGCTAGAACATCTCGAATACGGAAAACAGAGGTTTTGTTTGTCCTGTATGCTCCCAACAAGATTGGGTGTCCTGCTTCCAAGCAGACTATTGTGCGCTGGATCAGAGGTACGATTCAGCAAGCTCATTCTACGGCTGGATTGCCCATTCTACTAGGAAGGTGGGCTCCTCCTGGGCGGCTGCCCTGGGGGCCTCGGCATTACAACTTTGCCGAGCAGCTACTTGGTCAGGGTCACACACATTTGCAAAATTCTACACGTTTGACACCTTGGCCGATGAGGACCTCAAGTTCGGTCAATCAGTGCTGCAGGGTCATCCGCACTCTCCCGCCCGTACTGGAGCTTTGGTATAGACCCCATGGTCTTAATGTCGTCCCCAGCATCCTCTGGGACGTATGACAAAATAGGATTTTGATAACCTACCGGTAAATCCTTTTCTCCTAGTCCATAGAGGATGCTGGGCGCCCGTCCCAGTGCGTACTTTACCTGCAGTTTAGTTATTACAGTTACACAAGTTGTGTTATCTTGGTTTCTGCTGCGGGGTACACTGGGCTCCACAAGGATAGATATTGGGGTGTAGAGTAGGATCTTGATCCGAAGCACCAACAGGCTCAAAAGCTTTGACCTTCTTCCCAAGATGCATAGCGCCGCCTCCTATATCACCCCGCCTCCGTGCACAGGAGCTCAGTTTGTAGTTGGTGCTTGCAGTGCAAGCATGTAACAGGAAGAGCTGCTCACAGCAGCTCTATAAAAGCTTTTTCTTAGGAAAAAAGAAGACTACAAGGGCTGCAGCAGAGGCACAGATTGTGCTGGATGTCAGTAGATATTGCCTGCTGCAGCTCCATCTCTCCCCCAGTGGCGCTGTACACTTCCTTGCCCTGGTTGCCGGGTACCTACAGCAGGAGGCTCCGGTTTTCTTCCAAGTTAGTCACACACGGCTGGGGCTCTCCGGGATCGCGTGGCCGCACTTCGGGAGGAGGTAAGTGGGTCCCGCTCGCGGGACCCGCACTTTATCACGATCCGGCTCGGCCGGTGGGAGGCGGGCCGCGCGCGTTGGCGGTGGACACTGTGGCAGTACAGGCGATCCCACTAGATCACCAGGGCATGGGTGCAGGTCAGGTTTTCTCTCTAAACCTTTTTTACAAGTAGCCCGCAGTACCCGGTGGTTTTGCCAGCAGAGGCAGTGCCAGATTAAGGTTCACATGGGCCTGGAGCTGAAATTTATGAAGGACCTATTTTATGGTGCCGCAGGCAATATGAAAACGCAGTGGGGATGTGACTAGTAATGTGGGGTGTGTGGTTGATGTTGTGAGGGTGTGGTCTGCACAGGGGGTGTGGCCTGTGCCATGTTGTGTGTGACTAATGCCTACCTTGAAAAACCTCAATCTCCCTACCTTCTTCACTTATATTAATAGTGTAATGAACAAAGGGAAACATCTCTTGTTAACATAACCGTAATATGAAAAATGACGCTTAGTGATGACGTCAATCTGAAACCTCTCAACGAAAGAAGCTACAGGTCCAGGTCGCATATTGATGTCAAATGTTAACTAATTCTGTATGTAAAAAAAATAAAGAAAAAGACTTTACTTTTTTTTAACATTAGCTGTACTGAGAAGATATATCAGGAATGGTAGTTAGAGGGGGTAGGGTTGGAGAGAGGGTGTTGTCTGGACAGGGTAGAACAGGGGTAACTCTAAGGTGACCCAGCATATAGCATACCTCTCAACTGTCCCTATTTTTGTGGACAGTCCCTTTTTTGGGGACCGTACCGCTGTCCCACCCGCAGGTCGCAGTATCCCGCAGTGGGGGGCAGTTGGGAGGCTCCTGTCACTCGCTGCTCTGCTTAGGTGAATAGACGCTGTGCGCATGCTAGAGCTGGACACCTTTTCACCTGCTCTTTGTGTTGGTGATGTCATTACTGATCTCTCGCACAGATGATGTGAAGAGACGCCTCTGCAGCTGCTGACTTACTGGCAGCTACGGAGGGAGGGAGACGTGGTGAAAATCTATTGGCCATAGCATAGAGCAGCATGTTAGTATAAGCTGCAGTGCATCGTGGGGTGATAGAGATTGGCCACAGTCACAGGCAGACAGTCACGCAGTGATTGGCGTATCTCCTGAGACCGTCTTGTTTTAAAAAGCAAATTCTCAATCCTAATTTCAGGGTAAAATACATGCTTATAATAAGATTTTAAACCTACCGGTAAATCTTTTTCTCATAGTCCGTAGAGGATGCTGGGGACTCCGTAAGGACCATGGGGGTATAGACGGGCTCCGCAGGAGACATGGGCACTCTAAAGAACTTTTAGTATGGGTGTGCACTGGTTCCTCCCTCTATGTCCCTCCTCCAGACCTCAGTTAGAGAACTGTGCCCAGAGGAGATGGACAATACGAGGAAAGGATTTTGTTAATCTAAGGGCAAGATTCATACCAGCCCACACCAATCATACCATATAACCTGGAATATACACAACCAGTTAACAGTATGAATAAATAACAGTATCAGTCAAAGACCGATTCCAACTGTAACATAACCCTTTTGTAAGCAATAACTATATACAAGTCTTGCAGAGTAAGTCCGCACTGGGACTGGCGCCCAGCATCCTCTACGGACTACGAGAAAAAGATTTACCGGTAGGTTTAAAATCTTATTTTCGCTTACGTCCTAGAGGATGCTGGGGACTCCGTAAGGACCATGGGGTTTATACCAAAGCTCCAGATCGGGCGGGAGAGTGCGGATGACTCTGTAGCACCGACTGAGCAATTGCGAGGTCCTCGTCAGCCAGGGTATCAAACTTGTAGAATTTTACAAAAGTGTTTGAACCCGACCAAGTAGCTGCTCGGCAAAGTTGTAATGCCGAGACCCCTCGGGCAGCCGCTCAAGAAGAGCCCACCTTCCTAGTGGAATGGGCCTTCACCGAATTTGGTAATGGCAATCCAGCCGTAGAATAAGCCTGCTGAATCGTGTTACAGATCCAGCGAGCAATAGTCTGCTTCGAAGTAGGTGCGCCAATCTTGTTGGCTGCATACAGGACAAACAGACCCTCTGTTTTCCTAACCCTAGCCGTTCTGGCTACATAAATCTTCAAGGCCCTGACTACATCCAAGGACTTGGACTCCTCCAAGTCACTCGTAGCCACCGGCACTACGATAGGTTGGTTCATATGAAATGAAGACACCACGTTAGGTAGAAATTGAGGACGAGTCCTCAATTCCGCTCTATCCACATGAAAAATCAAATAGGGGCTCTTGTGAGACAAGGCCGCCAATTCTGATACACGCCTTGCAGATGCCAAGGCCAATAACATGACCACCTTCCAGGTGAGAAATTTTAATTCAACCGTTTGAAGGGGCTCAAACCAGTGATATTTAAGGAACCGTTACACCACGTTAAGGTCCCAGGGTGCCACTGGGGACACAAAAGGAGGCTGGATGTGCAGCACTCCTTTCACAAAAGTCTGGATATCTGGTAAAGAAGCCAATTCCTTCTGAAAGAATATAGATAGGGCCGAAATCTGTACCTTAACAGAGCCTAACTTTAGGCCCATATCCACTCCTGTCTGTAGGAAGTGGAGAAAACGGCCCAGATGGAAATCTTCCATAGGAGCATTCTTGGTTTCACACCAAAAGACATATTTCCGCCAGATACGGTGATAATGTTTCGCCGTCACCTCCTTCCTAGCCTTTATCAGAGTAGGTATGACCTCCTTCGGAATACATTTTTCAGCTAGGATTCGGCGTTCAACCGCCATGCCGTCAACCGCAACCGCGGTAAATCTTGGAATATGCAGGGCCCCTGCTGCAACAGGTCCTCCCTGAGAGGCAGGGGCCAAGGATCTTCTGTGAGCATTTCCTGAAGATCTGAGTACCAGGCCCTTCGAGGCCAGCCTGGAACAATGAGTATCGACTGTACTCTTTTCTGTCTTTTAATCCTCAAAATCTTTGCGATGAGAAGAAGAGGAGGAAACACATAGACCGACTGAAACACCCATGGTGTCACCAGGGCGTCTACTGCTACTGCCTGAGGGTCCCGAGACCTGGCACAGTACCTCGGAAGCTTTTTGTTGAGGCGTGACGCCATCATGTCTATTTGAGGAATTCCCCAGAGACTCGTTATCTCTGCAAAGACTTCTTGATGAAGTCCCCACTCTCCTGGATGGAGATCGTGTCTGCTGAGGAAGTCCGCTTCCCAGTTGTCTACTCCAGGAATGAAGACAGCTGACAGAGCGCTTACGTGATTTTCCGTCCAGCGAAGAATCCTGGTGGCTTCTGCCATTGCGACTCTGCTCCTTGTCCCGCCTTGGCGGTTCACATGTGCCACTGCTGTGACATTGTCTGATTGAATCAGAACCGGTAGGTTGCGAAGAAGACCCTCCGCATGTCGAAGGCCGTTGTATATGGCCCTTAATTCCAGTACATTGATGTGCAGACAGGACTCCTGGTTTGACCATAGTCCCTGAAAATTTGTTCCTTGGGTGACTGCTCCCCATCCTTGGAGGCTCACGTCCGTGGTCACCAGAACCCAGTCTTGAATGCCGAATCTGCGACCATCTAGAAGGTGAGCACTTTGCAGCCACCATAGGAGAGACACCCTGGCCCTGAGGGACAGTGTTATTTTCTGAAATATTTGTTATTGGGACCAGGACCACTGGTCCAGAAGATCCCACTGAAATGGCCTTGCATGAAACCTGCCGAAAGGAATGGCCTCGTATGAGGCCACCATTTTTCCCAGAACTCGAGTGCATTGATGAACTGACACTGTTTTTGGCTTTAGCAGGTCTCTGACCATGTTCTGGAGGTCCTGGGCTTTTTCCGACGGTAGAAAAACCTACTTTCGTTCCGTATCCAGTATCATTCCTAGGAACGATAGTCGAGTCGTTGGAACCAATTGCGACTTTGGCAGATTAAGAATCCAACCGTGTTGTTGGAGCACCCTCAGGGAGAGCGACACGTTCTTCAGCAATTGATCTCTTGAACTCGCTTTTATCAGGAGATCGTCCAAGTATGGGATAATTGTGACACCTTGCCTACGCAGGATCACCATCATTTCCGCCATTACCTTGGTGAAAATCCTCGGGGCCGTGGAAAGCCCAAACGGCAACGTCTGAAACTGGTAATGACAATCCTGTACAGCGAATCTCAGGTACTGCTGATGAGTGGAATATATGGGGACATGAAGGTAAGCATCCTTTATGTCTAGCGACACCATAAAATCCCCTCCTTCCAGGCTGGAAATTACAGCTCTGAGCGATTCCATCTTGAATTTGAACCGTTTCAAGTACAGATTTAGGGATTTTAAATTTAAAATGGGTCTGACCGAACCATCCGGCTTCGGGACCACAAACAGGGTCGAATAATATCCTTTTCCCTGGTGGTGCAGGGGAACCCTGACAATCACTTGCTGTTGACACAGCGTTTGAATTGCAGCTAATACTACCTCCCTCTCTGGGGAGGAAGCTGGTATGGCCGACTTGAAAAACCGGTGTGGGGGCACTTCCTCAAATTCCAGCTTGTAGCCCTGGGAAACAATTTCCCTCGCCCAAGGGTCCACGTCCGACTGAACCCAGACTTGGCTGAAGAGTCGAAGGCGTGCCCCCACCGGTGCGGACTCCCGTAGGGGAGCCCCAGCGTCATGCGGTGGACTTAGCGGAAGCCGGGGAGGACTTCTGCTCTTGGGAACTAGCCGAAGCAGGTGTTCTCTTACCTCTACCCTTACCTCTGGCGAGGAAAGAGGAGCCCCGACCTCTTCTGGACTTGTGGAGGTTTCTTTTGCTGTTGGGGAACAAAAGGTAAAAAGGTAGATTTACCCGCGGTAGCTGTGGAAACCAGGTCCGCGAGACCGTCCCCAAACAATACATCACCCTTGTAAGGTAAGACCTCCATATGCTTTTTTGAGTCCGCATCACCCGTCCATTGGCGGATCCATGAGGATCTTCTCGCCGAAATAGCCATGGCATTGGCTCTTGAACCCAGTAATCCAATGTCTCTTTGAGCGTCCCTCATATATAAGACTGCGTCCTTAATATGAGCTAATGTTAACAAACTGGTATCCCTATCAAGGGTATCAAGGTCAGCTGACAGGGTATCTGTCCAAGCTGCTACTGCACTACATACCCATGCCGACGCAATTGCCGGTCTAAGTAAAGTACCAGTATGTGTATAAATAGACTTTAATGTAGTCTCTTGCCTGCGGTCCGCAGGATCCTTGAGGGCCGCCGTGTCAGGAGACGGCAGCGCCACCTTCTTGGACAGGCGAGTTAAAGCCTTGTCCACTGTGGGAGAGGATTCCCAACGTACCCTGTCCTGTGTAGGGAAAGGGTATGCCATAAGAATCCTTTTGGGAATCTGCAGTTTCTTATCTGGAGTTTCCCAAATTTTTCACATACTCGTTAAGTTCATGAGATGGAGGAAAGTTTACTACCTATTTCTTCTCCTTAAACATGTGCACCCTCGTGTCGGGCACTGAGGGTTCATCAGTGATATGCAAAACATCTTTTATTGCAATAATCACGCACTGAATACTTTTTGTCACCCTAGGGTGCAATCTCGCTTCCTCATAGTCGACACTGGAATCAGAGTCCGTGTCGGTATCTGTGTCCACTATTTGTGACAAGGAACGTTTCTGAGACCCAGACGGGCCCTGTGAGTCGGTGTAATCCGTAGATTGACCCCCTGCCGACACCCTGGACTCTGCTTTGTCCAGTCTCTTATGTAATGATGCTACACTTGCATTTAACATATGCCACATATCCATCCAATCCTGAGTCGGCACCACCGACGGGGACACACCACTCATCTGCTCCACCTCCTCTTTGGATAAGCCTTCCGCTTCAGACATGCCGACACACACGTACCGACACCCCACACACACCGGGATATAGCTATAAGGGGACAATTCCCCAAAGCAGGCCCTTTGGAGAGACAGAGAGAGAGTATGCCAGCACACACCCAGCGCCAAACTGACACTGGAATAAACCCAGATAGCGCTTTTATATGAAATTACACTGATTTCCACTCACTGCGCCTGTAATGTGCCCCCCTCCTCTTTTTCCAGCCCTCTGAGCTCGTTCAGCAGGGGAGAGTCCGGGGAGCCAGCGGCGGGCTTCGGTCCCGCTTCAATAATCAAAAAATGGCGGGGGATCATTTATTTGCTGCCTCCGCAGCCTAATAAACATATTTATTGCCAATAATGAGGTTTATTGCTGCCCAGGGCGCCCCCCCCCTGCGCCCTGCACCCATCTGTGCCATGTGTGTGTGTTGTGTGCGAGCAATGGCGCGCATGAAGTCTTCTGCCGCCTTGAAGCCTTCTTTTCTTCTCATACTCACCCGGCTTCTTTTTTCCGGCTCTGCGAGGAGGACGGCCGCGCGGCTCCGGGACGAACCCCATGGTGAGACCTGTGTTCCGACTCCCTCTGGAGCTAATGGTGTCCAGTAGCCTAAGAAGCAGAGCCTATCATTTAAGTAGGTCTGCTTCTCTCTCCTCAGTCCCACGATGCAGGGAGTCTGTTGCCAGCAGAGCTCCCTGAAAATAAAAAACCTAACAAAATTCTTTTACACAGAAAACTCAGGAGAGCACCCTGTAATGCACCCTATCTCCTCTGGGCACAAGATCTAACTGAGGTCTGGAGGAGGGGCATAGAGGGAGGAGCTAGTGCACACCCATACTAAAAGTTCTTTAGAGTGCCAATGTCTCCTGTGGAGCCCGTCTATACCCCCATGGTCCTTACGGAGTCCCCAGCATCCTCTAGGACGTAAGAGAAATAAAGTTAATTAAAGCAATATGCACTTCTCCCACAGACTCATCTGTAATGTCACCAACAGTGACCACATGCAGTCCGTTTTAAAAAAAACAGGGCACTCACCAATACACAAATGGTATAACCACTGTTTAATTTTACATCTCCATAACGAATCTCCAGTTATGAGAAAACAGCGGACTTTCATATTCATACCACTGAGCTGGTCGTCATTCTCAAGACACATTGGAACCCGACAGGAAAATACAAACACACTGGACCCAAAGGGGACGGGGGGGTAAACTTAATGGCCTCAATAGAATAAACACATTGGCCCCACACTCCCTCCTCCCGCTGTCTGCGTTCTATCACACTGACACACTCCATTCCCCCGCGACCTGCGCTCTATCACACTCTTTGCCCCCGTGGCCTGCGCTGTATCACACTCACACACTCCCTCCCCCCGAGGCCTGCTCTGTATCACACTCATACACTCCCTCCCCCCCGCAGCCTGCACTGTATCACACTCACACACTCCCTCCCCCCGCAGCCTGTCCTGTGCCCTGCATAACACTCACACTCTCCCTCCCCCCCGCAGTCTGCCCTGTATCACAGTCACACACTCCCTCCCCCCAAGGCCTGCTCTGTATCACACTCACAAACTACCTCCCCCCGCAGCCTGCCCTGTATCACACTCGCACACTCCCTCCCCCCGCAGTCTGCCATGTATCACACTCACACACTCCCTCCCCCCGAGGCCTGCTCTGTATCACACTCACACACTCCCTCCCCCCGAGGCCTGATCTGTATCACACTCACACACTCCCTCCCCCCGCAGTCTGCCCTGTATCACAGTCACACACTCCCTCCCCCCAAGGCCTGCTCTGTATCACACTCACAAACTACCTCCCCCCGCAGCCTGCCCTGTATCACACTCGCACACTCCCTCCCCCCGCAGTCTGCCATGTATCACACTCACACACTCCCTCCCCCCGCAGCCTGCCCTGTATCACACTCACACACTCCCTCCCCCCGCAGCCTGTCCTGTGCCCTGCATAACACTCACACTCTCCCTCCCCCCGCAGTCTGCCCTGTATCACAGTCACACACTCCCTCCCCCCAAGGCCTGCTCTGTATCACACTCACAAACTACCTCCCCCCGCAGCCTGCCCTGTATCACACTCGCGCACTCCCTCCCCCCGCAGTCTGCCATGTATCACACTCACACACTCCCTCCCCCCCGAGGCCTGCTCTGTATCACACTCACACACTCCCTCCCCCCGAGGCCTGATCTGTATCACACTCACACACTCCCTCCCCCCGAGGCCTGCCCTGTATCACACTCACACACTCCCTCCCCCCGAGGCCTGCTCTGTATCTCACTCAGGGGGAGATGTACTAAGCCTGAAAAGTGATAAATATCACAGTGATAAAGTACCAGCCAATCGGCTCGTAACTGTCATTTTTCAAACACAGCCTGTGACATGACAGTTAGGAGCCGATTGGCTGGTGCTTTATCACAGTGATATTTATCACTTTTCAGGCTTAGTACATCTCCCCCTCACACACTCCCTCCTCCCGCGGCCTGCCCTGTATCACACACACACACTCCCCCGCCCCGCAGCCTGCCCTGTATCACACTCACACACTCCCTCCCCCCCCCGCGGCCTGCCCTGTATCACACTCACACACTCCATTCCCCCGCAGCCTTCCCTGTATCACACTCACACACTCCCTCCCCCGGCAGACTGCCCTGTATCACACTCGCACACTCCCTCCCCCCGCAGCCTGCCCTGTATCACACTCACACACTCCCTCCCCCTGCGGCCTGCCCTGTATCACACTCACACACTCCCCCCCCCCCCCCCCTCCCGCAGCCTTCCCTGTATCACACTCACACACTCCCTCACCCGGCAGCCTGCCCTGTATCACACTCACACACTCCCTCCCTCCGAGGCTTGCTCTGTATCACACTCACACACTCCCTCCCCCCCGCAGCCTGCCCTGTATCACACTCACACACTCCCGCCCCCCGCACTGTATCACTCTCACACACTTCCTCACTCATGTTCTATATTAAACTCTATCCCCTGCAGAAGCTCATATGCAAGACACACACACACACTATAGAAGTTAACATGGAAGTAACACACACACACACACACACACACACACACACACACACACACACACACACACACACAAAGAGGCTCACACAGATACACAAGTCACATACAATTCCTTCCACTCACTCTTTACCTTACACTACAGCAGAGACCAATGCAGTGTCAATGGCTGGGTCAGACCTGGATGTTGTGCACCGTGTGCAGCAGGCAGATCTCCTCTTCTCCAGCCATGTGCAGCAGCAAGCCCTGGCAGCCTGAGTCTCGCATAGCTCCGCCCCCTGGGTCCCGTGTAGCCCCGCCCCCTGTCGAGTTCCTTTATTCCCTGTGAGTACCCGCTGGCCGCTGGCATTTGGAGCCACTCGGTCGGCAGTATGAGTCAATGTACTACTAGTACCAGCTACAGGGGCGGTGCTTCACACTGTCACTGGCAAGCTGCTGTAGCAGGGAAATTTATTTCCTTGCTGCAGCAGCAATGCAGATGCAGTGGGCCTATTGTGATGGGGGGCCTGGAGCTGCAGCTCCACCCGCCCCATTGTTAATCCGGCCCTGAGCAGAGGGGATAAGGCTTAGACCTGGAGCCCCTCCCCCAGCCCCAGGGCGCCATTTTCTGCAAATGTTCCCGCACTGGAGCTGCATATCTGTCTCTCCCTCACTCCCTGGCAGTGTCTGCGGCGCCATTATCCCTCAGCTCACTGTTCCTGGGAATGCTTGGGCAAATCCTCCTATGTAAAGCCGCCTGGTTGTCAGTGCTGTGACTTTACAAGACACTTAAGTATTCTTCCTGCCTTTTTTAGTCAGTGTTAGTTAAGAAAGAGTGCACTTAGGGTTTTCTAGTACAATTACCCTGTGATATACATCCAGTTCTTACTGTGTACTGTTATATCTATTGTTATATAGCTGTGTAAGCTAGTCCGGTGCAGTATTATTGTTAGTAATAACCTCTGCATTGTACAGACTGTGACTATTTGTGTGTGCATTTGATAGCTGAGTGGTGTCCATTTCGTGTCTTTCACTCAACCTGCTATCCCTATATTCTATAACCTGAGGGGGCTTGGTGCATCAGGTTTTATCTAATATAGGATTTTCACAAAGATATACTGTATTACGTATTTTTCTCTGTGATTTAGGGGGTGATTCCGAGTTGTTCGCTCGCTAGCTGCTTTTAGCAGCATTGCACACGCTAAGCCGCCGCCCTCTGGGAGTGTATCTTAGCTTAGCAGATTAGCGAACGAAAGATTAGCAGAAATGCGAATAGAAAATTCTTAGCAGTTTCTGAGTAGCTCGAGACTTACTCCTACACTGCGATCAGCTCAGCCCATTTCGTTCCTGGGTTGACGTCACACACACGCCCAGCGTTCGCCCAGCCACTCCCCCATTTCTCCAGACACTCCCGCGTTTTTCCCTGACACGCCTGCGTTTTTCCGCACACTCCCAGAAAACGGACAGTTTCTGCCCAGAAACACCCACTTCCTGTCAATCACACTCCGATCACTTCAACGATGAAAAATCTTAGTTCGGACATGAGCAAATCTACTAAGTTTTGAGCTAAAATACTAACCGCATGCGCACTGCGAACCATGCTCATTTTTGCCTTAATCGCTCCGTTGCGAAAATCGGCAACGAGCGAACAACTCGGAATGACCCCCTTAGTCACCATATCTCTCCTTTATCTCTGCTGGTGCTGACTACACTGCGCAGGGGTTTGGGCTAGAGGTATTGTGCTGCTGACAAATTGTGCTGTGTTACCTGATACTGCAAGTTATATCATGTCTGCTTCTGAGGGTAACGGTTCTGGGGCTGAACACACTGCCGGTGTTGCTGAAGCCACAAATACCTATGAGGAGAATATAGCAGCTTTGGGCTCTCGTTCTGGGGGCTCCTTGCCCCCCAGTGGGACGGTGGCAACGGGGGCAAATAATAACCCGCCGTGGGCCGCTTTTTCCACGCTTCTGCATACGCTAGTTCATAAACTAACACCCCCTATGGGACCCCCAATGAAGGTGCAACTGTTTGTGGTCCCTGCAGCTAACCCGCTGTGGGCGGACGATTTATCTGCTCAAATAAAGAAGTTGAACTAGTCCCTGACTACTAAAAAGTCTGACCGTCGTTCGCCTACGTCCAAGGGGTCCTCTAAGCGAGCGCTTGTCTCCTCACAATCCACTGCTGTCACTGACACCTCGTCTGATGAAGACGGCACTTACACTGACCCCACAGGTTCTGACTCAGATACGGCTGATGGGGAGGGTGGTTCACATGTGAAAGTTCCTGATCTTTTGGAGGCTATTAAGTTAATTTTACAGATTACGGATGATCCCGAGCCATCCGTTCCTCCTAAGAAACCAGATAGGTTCAAGCGTCAGAAGGTGATTAAACAAGTTTTACCTCACTCTGACCACCTAATTGATATACGTCAGGAACCCTGGGAAAACCCGGGTACGAAGTTTGTGCCTCAAAAGAAGATGCTGGCTTCCTATCCCCTCGCGCTGAAGCTGTCTAAGAATTGGGAAACGCCTCCTCCAGTGGACTCACATGTGGCTAGGATGGTGGTTTCCTCAGCTCTACCGGTCACCACCGTCACGTCTCTAAAAGAGCCAACGGATAAACGTGTGGAGGGTTATCTGAAAGCGAGTAACACCCTCACGGGTGCTGCACAGAGGCCCACTATTGCAGCTACTTGGGCTGCAGAGGCCATTGAAGCATGGGCCTTTGAGTTAGATGCTGAAATCTCCTCTGACCATGCTAGACAATGCTTGTCATATATTGTCACAGCTTCTCACTATATTAAAGAGGCGGCTTCTGATGCCGGTATCCTAGCAGCCAAGGCCTCTACTACATCAGTCCTGGCTCGCCGGATATTGTGGCTTAGATCCTGGTCTGTGGATCTGGACTCTAGAAAAACCCTGGAGGTACTCCCTTTCAAGGGAGATATTCTGTTTGGGGAGGACTTAAATAAGATAGTGGCTGACTTGGCTACTGCCAAAACTGCCTGTCTGCCAAGTACCGCTCCTTCTGTGTCGAAGGCTAAAGGTACTTCCTTTCGCCCCTTTCGTCCTTCAGGTAAAGCAGGTGCCTCTTGCGCAGAGGGGCCGGGGGTACTATTCTCCGCTGTTTCTAGTCCCGAAACCGAATGGGTCCTCCCGGCCCATTCTCAACCTCAAGGCATTGAACAGGTTTGTGAAGGTTTCCAGGTTCCGGATGGAAACCCTTCGCTCTATAGTTCTGGCCTTGGAACCTGGGGACTTCATGGTCTCCCTGGATATACAGGATGCTTACCTGCATAATCCTATAGCAGTGTCTCATCAGCAATACCTCAGATTTGCGATTGGCAACTGCCATTACCAGTTTCAGGCGTTACCTTTTGGTTTAACAACGTTTCCGCGAGTCTTTACAAAAGTCATGGCGGTGATGATGGTGGTACTCCGCCGTCAAGGGGTCAGGATACTGCCGTATTTGGATGACTTGTTAATCCTGGTAAATTCCCCAGAACTTCTCCTGTGTCATCTAGATGTGACGGTCCGGTTTCTGCAAGCCCACGGGTGGCTCATCAACTGGAAGAAGTCATCCCTGATCCCTGCTCAGAGCATGGTGCATCTGGGAGCACTATTGGACACTCACAACCAGCGGTTGTTCCTGTCTCAGGAGAAAGTCCTGAAACTTCAGGACAGGATTAGTTGCTTCCTATCTCGTCCGCAAGTGTCGATACATTCGGCGATGCAGGTGCTGGGCCTCATGGTGTCAGCATTCGACATGGTGGAGTACGCTCAATTTCACTCTCGCCCTCTCCAGAGGCTGATTCTAGCCAAATGGGACGGCCTGCCTCACCGGATCAGGTCTCAAATGATCTCGTTGACTCCAGAGGTCCGTCTGTCGCTGCTCTGGTGGCTCCGGGACCAACAACTGTGCAGGGGCCGCCCGTTCTGGATATCCGACTGGGTACTGTTGATGACAGATGCCAGTCTAAGAGGTTGCGGCGTGATGCTGGAGCAACACTCCCTTTAGGGGCGGTGGACCAAGGAGGAGTCCCTCCTCTCTATCAATATTCTGGAGTTGCGGGCGGTCTTCAATGCCTTGAACCTAGCCCAGCATTTAATTCAGAACCGTCCTGTTCAAGTAAAGTCGGACAATGCCACCACAGTGGCTTACATAAATCATCAAGGCGGCACTCGAAGCCGCCTAGCAATGAAGGAAGTCTCACGGATTCTATAGTGGGCAGAGCGCCATCTACCGGCCATATCGGCAATATTCATTCCGGGAGTCCTGAATTGGGAAGCGGACTTTCTCAGTCGTCAGGACGTGCATGCCGGCGAGTGGGGCCTCTATCCAGAAGTGTTTCAACTCCTAGTGGAAAGGTGGGGCCTTGCAGACGTAGATCTGATGGCGTCTCAACACAATCACAAGGTTCCGGTTTTCGGAGCAAGGACAAGGGATCCTCAAGCAGCATTCGTGGATGCGCTGGCGGTACCGTGGAGGTTTCGGCTGCTGTACGTGTTCCCTCCGGTGTCACTCCTGCCCAGGGTAATTCGGAAGTTCAAGCAAGAAAAAGGAATTCTGCTTCTCATAGCTCCAGCGTGGCCCAGACGGCACTGGTTCTCAGACCTGCAAGGCCTATCGTCAGAGCGTCCAATTCTACTTCCACAACGCCCAGACCTCCTCGTTCAGGGCCCCAGTGTCTACCAGGACCTAGCCCGGCTGTCTTTGACGGAGTGGCTCTTGAAGCTTCCGTCTTAAGGGCTAAAGGGTTTTCTGAGGCGGTCATTCAAACTATGTTGCGGGCCCGGAAACCGGCTTCGGCTCGGATTTACTATAGGGTCTGGCATTCTTACTTTGTTTGGTGCGCATCTAACGATTATGACGCTTCCAATTTTAGTATAGCCAAGTTGTTGGCTTTTCTTCAGCAGGGCCTGGACTTAGGCCTGCGTCTTGCCTCCCCCAAGGTTCAAATATCTGCCATGTCGGTTTGGTTTCAGAGAAAAATTGCGACCTTACCTGATGTGCATACCTTTACTCAGGTTGTGTTGCGTATCCAACCTCCCTATGTCCCGCCTGTGGCTCCTTGGGACTTGTAGGTGGTTTTGGAGGCGTTACAAGAGTCTCCGTTTGAAACTCTTGGTTCAGCTGATCTTAAGTGGCTTTCCCTTAAGGTGGTGTTTCTGCTGGCTATTGCTTCAACTAGAAGAGTGTCGGATTTGGGTGCCTTGTCTTGTAGTTCCCCATATCTGATATTTCACCGTGACCGGGCGGTCCTTAGGACTCGTCCCGTATATTTGCCTAAGGTGGTTTCTTCGTTCCACCTTACCCAGGAGATTGTGGTTCCGGCACTTGTTTCTCCTGATCTGTCTCCCAAAGAGTGGTCTTTGGATGTGGTACGGGCTCTCCGTATCTTTGTGAAGAGAACTGCTTCTGTTAGGAAATCTGATTCTCTCTTTATTCTGTTTGGATTTCACAAACGGGGCTGGCCTGCTCACAAGCAGACTTTGGCCAGATGGATTAGAATAGTGATTGCACATGCTTATGTGAGGGCTGGTCTGTCAGCTCCTGCTCACATTATGGCCCATTCTGCTCGGTCTGTTGAACCTTCTTGGGCGGCCCGCCGTGGTGCGACCCTTGAACAATTGTGCATGACGGCTACGTGGTCCTTCGTGAACACGTTCATTACGTTCTATGCCTTCGGTACCGCCGCTTCCCAGGATGCTTCCTTTGGACGCTGGGTTCTTGTGCCCGCTACAGTGCGTTCCCTCCCATAAGGAACTGCTTTAGGACATCAAGACCATGGGGTATAGACGGGATCCGCAGGAGACATGGGCACTCTAAAGACTTTTCATTGGGTGTGAACTGGCTCCTCCCTCTATGGCCCTCCTCCAGATAGTAGAAAACGAGTTTTTGTTATGCACACCAGTGCCAGCAGGAATGTACTGGTGTCTGAACGGAGAGGGATGCAAAACAAATGAACTCACAGACAGACTGGGGAATATGACATTACATACATAGAAGGTGATAGGGTAACAAAATAAACACAAAGTGAACAGAGAAGCCCAAAGGCTAAGAAACTGGGTGTCTCCCTAGTATTAGGAATGCTCAGATGGAAAGAAGCGAGATGTTGTGATTTAATACTAGAGAACCCGAAATGCTGTTGCTAAGGGCAACAGCAAAACCCTAAAGGGTTACCAACGGGTGTGGCAGTAAACTCCTTGGTCAGAGATGGAATAATAGACACAAGGAGAGTCTCCACAATCCTAGTCCTCACTTGCAGTGCACTGGTTCAGCTTACTGCCACTAAACTGACACCTGAACACCTTGCACAGTGAGAAAGGATTTTGGCAGGCAAGTCTGAGAATACAGCCGCAAACTTGCTAGGTTCACAGAGTAGCAAAAGAACCCCAGCAGGTTAAACGACTGACTCCAGTCTTACTGCTAGGTCTGGATTGGCAGAGTGTAATACCAAATCCCAAGGCCTATTTGCAGTAAGCAACAAACAAATACAAAGTTTACACAGTACTAGCTAGCTTTCAGGAACTGACTAACCAACAAAGATTCAGCAGCATCTGCCTAACCTGAGAAGAGGGTTTATATAGCAGGTGCTGTCCACGCCCCACTCAGACCTCACAGACTGTGAGCACAAAAACCAGCACCGGATCCCCTGCCGTGCACAGAGCCTGTAACCACTGCACAGCAAAAGACCCGAACCGGAGTATCAGCTACGCTCAGGTTACTCCGCTAGCACTTGTCTCCCGGTTGCCATGACGACGTGGCAGCACAGAGCAGGAGGCCCTAACAGTACCCCCCCTCTGACGAGGGGTCAAAGAACCCCTACCACCGGGTTTATCTGGGAACTGCGAGAAGAAAGAGCGTAACAGTCTGGGGGCATGAAGATCACAACTGCGCACCCACGACCGCTCCTCCGGGCCATACCCCTTCCAGTGCACCAAAAATGACAGCCGGCCCCGAACCATCTTGGAGCCAAGAATCCTTTCAACAACAAACTCCCTCTGGCCACGTATCAGAAGAGGGGAAGGTCTTCCACTGGAAGAAGGATTACTAATCGCCCGTTTTAAAAGGGAACAATTAAATGTTTTATTGATACCCAAAGAACGGGGTAGATCTAACTGAAATGCCACCGGATTGATAACCCTAGTGATCTTATAAGGACCGATGAACCGGGGGCCTAACTTATGAGATGGCTGTCTCAACTTCAAATTCTTGGTAGACAACCAGACGAAGTCTCCTAATTTGAAGCTGCAGGGTCTTTTCCGCTTATCAAAAACCCTTTTGGTCACTAATGACACAGACACAAGGGCTTTCTTCACTTTCCTCCAAATACCTCTAAGTACCGAAACCACAGAGGAACCACCAGGCGTGGAGTCCTGGGGGTCAAAAGAATTGGCCTTAGGATGATGCCCATACACACAAAGGAAGGGAGAGATCCCTGTAGCAGAGTGAGCCGCGTTGTTATAGGCAAACTCTGCCATGGACAGATGAGCAACCCAGTCAGTCTGACACTTGGAGACATAACACCTGAGGAACTGCTCCAAGGACTGGTTCACCCTTTCAGTCTGCCCATTAGACTGCGGATGATAGCCTGACGACAAGCTGACAGAAATCTGGAGATCGGAACAAAATGCCCTCCAGAATTTGGCCACAAACTGGGATCCGCGGTCAGAGACCACATCAAGTGGCAACCCGTGGAGGCGCACAACATGCAGCATAAATAATTCAGACAGGCGTCTGGCCGATGGCAGCCCAACCAATGGAACGAAGTGCGCCATCTTCGAAAACCTGTCAACGACAACCCAGATGGCTGTCATCCCCGAGGATTTGGGCAAGTCCACCACAAAATCCATTGAAATGTGGGTCCATGGCTTAGATGGAATAGCGAGTGGATGTAATGGGCCAACAGGAACCCCTCTAGGAGTCTTATTTCCGGCACAGATGTCACATGCCCGAACCCACTGATCCACATCCCTAGCCACCGAGGGCCACCACACCGCCCTAGATAGCAACTCCCGAGTTCTGGCAATACCCGGGTGACCTGCCGACTTCTTGGCATGGAATTCCAGGAACACTCGCTGTCTTAACCTAGGAGGCACAAACAAAAGACCTACCGGCAGGTCTGGAGGAGCCTGCTCCTGTGCTCTAAGGACTAATGACAAGAGGTCCTGGGTAATGCCCACTTTAATACATGATGGGGACACAATGGGCAATGGCTCCTCGGTGGACTCCTGGATTGGAGCAAAACTCAGCGAGAGCGCATCAGCCTTGATGTTTTTTGACCCAGGGCGATATGTTATCAAAAAATTAAAGCGAGCAAAAAACAAAGCCCATCGATCCTGCCTGGCATTGAGGCGCTTCGCTGACTCTAAATATGCCAAATTCTTATGGTCGGTGAGAATTGAGACCACAAACTTAGCCCCCTCAAGCCAGTGTCTCCACTCCTCGAGTGCATCCTTAATAGCCAACAATTCCCGGTTACCCACGTCATAATTCATCTCGGCAGGCGAAAATTTACGGGAAAAGTAAGCACAGGGATGAAGGCGATTATCAGACACCCCCATCTGAGAGAGCACTGCCCCAATACCCATCTCAGAGGCATCCACCTCCACCACAAAAGGACGCTCAGGATCTGGGTGTCGCAGCACCTTGGCCGAGACAAATGCCCTTTTGAGACGGGCAAAAGCCGCTTTGGCCTCACAAGACCAGTGAGCAACATCTGCCCCTTTCTTAGTGAGTGCCACCAAGGGCGCCACTATAGACGAAAATCCAGCGATAAATCGTCTATAAAAATTCGCAAAGCCCAGAAAACGCTGAAGCGCCTTCAAACTAGTGGGCTGCACCCAATCCAGGACTGCCTGTACCTTGGAACCCTCCATTTGGAAACCTTCTGGGGAGATAATATATCCTAGAAATGCGATTTGCTGAACTTCAAATTCGCACTTCTCCAGCTTCGCCCCAAGCCGGTGGTCTCTGAGTTTCTGGAGGACTAAGCGTACATGCTTCCGATGTTCCTCCTGGGAATGGGAGAAGATTAGGATGTCATCTAAGTATACAACTAAGAATCTATCCAAATATTCCCTGAGCACATCGTTCATGAAGTCCTGGAAGACTGCCGGGGCATTACAGAGCCCAAAAGGCATCACCAAATATTCATAATGCCCTGAGTGGGTATTAAAGGCAGTCTTCCATTCATCCCCCTCTCTTATTTGGATTAGATTGTACGCACCGCGTAGGTCAATCTTAGAAAAAATGGTGGCAGTACGAAGCTGGTCAAACAAGACTGAAATGAGAGGCAGTGGGTATGAGTTTTTAATCGTGATGCGGTTCAATTCCCTGAAGTCGATGCAGGGTCGCAACGAACCGTCCTTTTTACCCACGAAGAAGAACCCCGACCCAACTGGAGACTGTGAAGGTCTGATAAATCCCTTAGCCAAGTTCTCCTGAATGTACTCTGCCATAGCCTGAGTCTCAGGACGTGACAGTGAGTACAACCTGCTCTTGGGAAGCTTAGCATTCGGCAACAAATCAATGGCACAGTCATAGGGGCGATGGGGAGGTAGTACCTCTGCAACTCTTTTGGAGAACACGTCCGCAAAATCTGCATAACATCCTGGCAATCCTGGCAAACTTAGCTGCGAAAGCCTGACTGGAAGGCTCAAGCAACTCCTGAAACAATCAGTACCCCAACTAAGAATCTCCCCAGAGACCCAGTCAAATTGAGGATTGTGGGCCCTTAACCAGGGTAACCCCAACACCAATGGGGCAAAAGTACAGACAGTCACATAAAAGGACAATTTTTCAGAGTGTGTGGCTCCAATAAACAAAGAAATCTGGCTAGTGCAAGAGGTAATTTTACCCTGGGATAATGGTTCCCCGTTTAACCCACAAATCTCAATTTCCGATGCCAAGGGTACTAAGGGAACAGAGTGTTTCAGGGCGAATTGGCGGTCCATAAAAACCCCGTCGGCCCCACTGTCCACAAAGGCCTCAGTCTTGACAGTTTGACCGAGGATCTTCAAGGTCACCGGAATGATAAAAGTCTTCTTGGGAAATTCTGACTTCTGGCCTGACAGGATATTTCCCATCACCCTCAGGCCCTGAAGTTTTCCGGCTTTTCTGGGCATGATACTACCACATGACCTTTATTCCCACAGTACAAACATAACCCCTGCTGTCTCCTCCGCGTCTTCTCACGCGAGGAGAGGCGGGTAGCCCCAATCTGCATAGGCTCCTCGGAAAATTCCTCAGAGTCTGAGGTTCCCTTGGGAAAGAAGGAAATCTCGGTCTCCCTTTCAAGCCTGCGCTCTCTCAGCCGTCTATCCACCCGAATGGATAACTGCATGAGCTGATCCAAGCTATCAGGCAAGGGATATTGTACCAGTTGGTCTTTTAACTGGTTAAAAAGACCTCTTCGGTACTGGTGTCTCAGGGCTGGGTCATTCCACTGGGTATCATGGGCCAACCTCCGAAACTCCGTACAATAAACCTCAACTGGCCTTCGCCCTTGCTTAAGGATCGAAATCTGAGCCTCGGCTGAGGCCGTCTTGTCAGGGTCATCATACAACATGCCCAGTGCCGTAAAAAAAGCATCAACACTTTTAAGCGACGGACAGTCAGGCTGCAACCCATATGCCCAGACCTGTGGGTCTCCTTGTAGCAAGGAAATCACTATGCCCACCCGCTGAATCTCCGACCCAGAAGACTGAGGCCTAAGCTGGAAATATAGCTTGCAGCTCTCCTTGAAACAAAAGAACTGCGAGCGATCTCCAGAAAAACGATCCGGGAGATTTACTTTCGGCTCCTTAACCCCTGAAGGCACTGCTGCTGCGGGAGCTCCGCCAGCGGCCTGCGAGGTGTGCATTTTAATGGACAAATCATTAAATTGTCGAGTCAGGACCTGCACCTGATCGACCACCTGTTGCAAAGTATTTTGAGGGGTATGCTCCATATTCCCACAAAATTTCAACAGGAGTATTAGGCTGCTGAATATGTTATGCACACCAGTGCCAGCAGGAATGTACTGGTGTCTGAACGGAGAGGGATGCAAAACAAATGAACTCACAGACAGACTGGGGAATATGACATTACATACATAGAAGGTGATAGGGTAACAAAATAAACACAAAGTGAACAGAGAAGCCCAAAGGCTAAGAAACTGGGTGTCTCCCTAGTATTAGGAATGCTCAGATGGAAAGAAGCGAGATGTTGTGATTTAATACGTAGAGAACCCGAAATGCTGTTGCTAAGGGCAACAGCAAAACCCTAAAGGGTTACCAACGGGTGTGGCAGTAAACTCCTTGGTCAGAGATGGAATAATAGACACAAGGAGGGTCTCCACAATCCTAGTCCTCACTTGCAGTGCACTGGTTCAGCTTACTGCCACTAAACTGACACCTGAACACCTTGCACAGTGAGAAAGGATTTTGGCAGGCAAGTCTGAGAATACAGCCGCAAACTTGCTAGGTTCACAGAGTAGCAAAAGAACCCCAGCAGGTTAAACGACTGACTCCAGTCTTACTGCTAGGTCTGGATTGGCAGAGTGTAATACCAAATCCCAAGGCCTATTTGCAGTAAGCAACAAACAAATACAAAGTTTACACAGTACTAGCTAGCTTTCAGGAACTGACTAACCAACAAAGATTCAGCAGCATCTGCCTAACCTGAGAAGAGGGTTTATATAGCAGGTGCTGTCCACGCCCCACTCAGACCTCACAGACTGTGAGCACAAAAACCAGCACCGGATCCCCTGCCGTGCACAGAGCCTGTAACCACTGCACAGCAAAAGACCCGAACCGGAGTATCAGCTACGCTCAGGTTACTCCGCTAGCACTTGTCTCCCGGTTGCCATGACGACATGGCAGCACAGAGCAGGAGACCCTAACAGTTTTATGGTAAGAACTTACCTTTGTTAAAACTCTTTCTGCGAGGTACACTGGGCTCCACAAGGCGTCCACCCTGATGATTTTAGCTTCTTTGCTGCTGACACTTCTCCTGTCGGGAGAGTGTGGTGTTTGTGGCAACTGGCAGTTGTCGACTCTTTTACAGTTGTCGTCTCTTTTACTTGCTACTGCATTGGGCTGGTTAACAAAACTGAGCTCCTGTACACGGAGGCGGGGTGATATAGGAGGCGGCGCTATGCATCTTGGGAAGAAGGTCAAAGCTTTTGAGCCTGTTGGTGCTTCGGATCAAGATCCTACTCTACACCCCAATGTCTATCCTTGTGGAGCCCAGTGTACCTCGCAGAAAGAGTTTTAACAAAGGTAAGTTCTTACCATAAAACTCGTTTTCAGCATGTTGCTGCAATTAGTTCATGCCTGTTGGCGTGTGTTATGTTGAATGCCATGTGTGCGGCATGGTTGAGGGTGTGAGTTGGTAGATATCTCACCACTAGTTAAGTAATTCTTTTCCTCGAAATGTCAGTCTCCCTGGGCACAGTTCCTACAACTGAGGTCTGGAGGAGGGGCATAGAGGGAGGAGCCAGTTCACACCCAATGAAAAGTCTTTAGAGTGCCCATGTCTCCTGCGGATCCCGTCTATACCCCATGGTCTTGATGTCGTCCCCAGCATCCTCTACGGACTAGGAGAAAAGGATTTACCGGTAGGTTATCAAAATCCTATTTTTTCTCCACACATAGTGTTATGTGTTCCTTCCAAACAACTCAACTTTAGTTTCATCTGTCCACAGAATATTTTGCCAGCAGTGCTGTATAACATTCAGGTGCTCTTTTGCAAACTTGAAGCAATGTTTCTCTAACGTCCTAGTGGATGCTGGGGACTCCGTCAGGACCATGGGGATTAGCGGGCTCCGCAGGAGACAGGGCACATCTAAAAAGCTTTTTAGGTCACATGGTGTGTACTGGCTCCTCCCCCTATGACCCTCCTCCAAGCCTCAGTTAGGTTTTTGTGCCCGTCCGAGAAGGGTGCAAACTGGATGGCTCTCTTAAGGAGCTGTTTAGTAAAGTTTTTTTTTTTTTAGGTATCTAATCAGTGATTCCTGCTGGCGACAGGATCACTGCAACGAGGGACTTAGGGGAGAGACTTGCAACTCACCTGCGTGCAGGAGGATTGAAGTTTTAGGCTACTGGACACTGAGCTCCAGAGGGAGTCGGAACACAGGTCAGCCTGGGGTTCGTCCCGGAGCCGCGCCGCCGATCCCCCTTACAGACGCTGAAGAAAGACGGCGGAACGGAGGTCCGGAAACAGGCGGCAGAAGACTTCACAGTCTTCAGAGAGGTAGCGCACAGCACTGCAGCTGTGCGCCATTGTTGCTACACGGCTCACTGACACGGTCACGGAGGGTGCAGGGCGCTGCTGGGGGCGCCCTGGGCAGCAATATAAATACCTATTTGGCAAATAAATACATCACATATAGCCATTAAGGCTATATGTATGTATTTAACCCAGGCCAGTTTTCCTAATAACCGGGAGAAAAGCCCGCCGTGAAAGGGGCGGAGCTTATTCTCCTCAGCACTCAGCGCCATTTTCCTGACCAGCTCCGCTGGTGAGGAAGGCTCCCACTCTCCCCTGCACTACAGAAACAGGGTTAAAGAGAAGGGGGGCATAAATTGGCGATATAATTATATATTAAGAGCCCATATATAGAAACAACACCTTCTAGGGTTGTTATATACATTATGGCGCTTTTGGTGTGTGCTGGCAAACTCTCCCTCTGTCTCCCCAAAGGGCTAGTGGGTCCTGTCCTCTATCAGAGCATTCCCTGTATGTGTGTGCTGTAGGTCGGTACGTGTGTGTCGACATGTATGAGGAAAATGTTGGTGAGGAGACGGAGAAAATTGCCTGTAATGGTGATGTCACTCTCTAGGGAGTCGACACCAGAATGGATGGCTTACTTATGGAATTACGTGATAATGTCAACACGCTGCAAGCCGGTTGACGACATGAGACAGCCGGCGGACAAATTAGTATCGGTCCAGGCGTCTCAGACACCGTCAGGGGCTTGTAAAAACGCCCATTTACCTCAGTCGGTCGACAGACACTGACACGGACACTGACCCCAGTGTCGACGGTGAAGAAACAAACGTATTTTTCCTTTAGGGCCACAAGTTACATGTTAAGGGCAATGAAGGAGGTGTTACGTATTTCTGATACCACAAGTACCACAAATAAGGGTATTTTGTAGGGTGGGAATAAACTACTTGTAGTTTTGCCTGAATCAGATAAATTAAATGAAGTGTGTGATGATACGTGGGGTTCCTCCGACAGAAAGTTATGGGCGGTATACCCTTTTTCCCGCCAGTAGTAAGGGCGAGTTGGAAAACACACCTTAGGGTGGACAAGGCGCTCACACGCATATAAAAAACATGGCGTTACCGTTTCCAGATACGGCCGCCCTCAAGGAGCCAGCTGATAGGAAGCTGAAAAATATAACAGTATATACACACATACTGGTGTTATACTACGACCAGCAATCGCCTCAGCCTGGATGTGCAGCGCTGAGGGGGCTTGGTCGGATTTCCTGACTGAAAATTTTGATACCCTTGACAGGGACAGGATTTTATTGTCTATAGAGCATTTTAGGGATGCATTTCTATATATGTGTGATGCGCAGAGGCATATTTGCATTCTGGCATAAAAGAGTAAATGTGATGTACATATCTGCCAGACGAAGACACGACAGTGGTCAGGTGAGGCAGATTCCAGACGGCATATGGAAGTATTGCCGTATAAAGGGGCGGTCCATTGGACCTGGTGGCCATGGCAACAGCTGAAAAATCCACCTTTTGTTACCCCGAGTCACATATTGGCAGAAAAGGACACAGTCTTTTCAGTCTCAGTCCTTTCGTCCCCATACGGGCAGGCGGGCGAAGGCCAGTCATATCTGCCCAGGGGGAGAGGAAAGGGAAGAAGACTGCAGCAAGCAGCTCATTCCCAGGAACAGAAGCTCCTCACGGCTTCTGCCAAGTCCGCAGCATAACGCTGGGGCCGTACAAGCGGACTCAGGTGCGGTAGGGGGTCATCTCAAGAGTTTCAGCAACACTCGCAAGGGAACTCCGGGATCCTACATGTAATATCCCAGGTGTACATTGGAAATTCGAGACGTCTCCCCCTCACACAATTCACAGGCTGTATTCCCAGCAGGTGATAATCAAAGTACCCTTCTTACAACAAGGAAGGGGGTAGTATTCCACACTATATTGTGGTACTGAAGCCAACCGGCTCGGTGAGATCTGAAATATTTGAACACTTACATACAAGCGTTCAAATCAAGATGGAGTCACTCGGAGCAGTGATAGCGAACCAGGAAGAAGGGGACGATATGATGTCACTGGATATCAGGGACGTTTACCTACAGGTCCAAATTTGCCCTTCTCACCAAGGGTACTTCAGGTTCCTGGTACAGAACTGTCACTATCAGTTCAGACGCTGCCGTTTGGATGGTCCACGGCGCCCCGGGTCTTTACCAAGGTAATGGCCGGAATGATGATTTTTCTTAAAAGAAACATGGACGCTTTCCTGATAAGGGCAAGGTCCAGAGAACAGTTGGAGGTCGGAGTAGCACTATCTTAAGTAGTTCTACGACAGCACGAGTGGATTCTAAATATTCCAAAATCGCAGCTTTTTCCGACGACACGTCTACTGTTCCTAGGGAAGATTCTGGACACAGTCCAGAAAAACGTGTTTCTCCCAGTGGAGAAAACCAGGGAGTTATCCGAGCTAATCGGGATCCTCCTAAAACCAGGAAAAGTGTCAGTGCATCATTGCACAAGAGTCCTGGTAAAAATGGTGGCTTATTACGAAGCAATTCCATTCGGCAGATTTCCCGCAAGAACTCTTCGGTGGGATCTGCTGGACAAATGGTCCGGATCGCATCCTCAGATGCATCAGCGGATAACCCTATATCCAAGGACAAGGGTGTCTCTCCTGTGGTGATTACAGAGTGCTCATCTTCTAGAGGGCCGCAGATTTGGCATTCAGGATTGGATGCCGGTGACCACGGAGGCCAGCCTGAGAGGCTGGAGAACAGTCACACAGGGAAAAAATTTCCAGGGAAGTGTGATTAAGTCTGGAGAATTCTCTCTGCATAAATAAGCTTAGAGCAAATTTATAATGCTCTAAACTTAGCTAGACCTCTGCTTCAAGGTCAGCCGGTATTGATCCAGTGGGATAACATCACGGCAGTCGCCCACGTAAACAGAAAGGGCGGCACAAGAAGCAGGAGGGCAGTGACAAAACTGCAAGGATTTTTCGCTAGGCGGAAAATCATGTGATAGCACTGTCAGCAGTGTTCTTTCCGGGAGTGGACGACTGGGAAGCAGACTTCCTCAGCAGGCATGACCTCCACCCGGGAGAGTGGAAACTTCATAGGGAAGTTTTTCAACATGATTGTGGACCGTTGGCAAAGACCAAAGGTGGACATGATGGCGTCCCGCCCGAACAAAAACGGGACAGGTATTCCGCCAGGTCATGAGACCTTCAGGCGATAGCTGTGGATGTTCTGGTAACACCGTGGGTGTACCAGTCTGTGTATGGGTTCCATCCTCTGTTTCTCATAACCAAGGTATTGAGAATTATAAGACATAGAGGAGTATGAACTATACTAGTGGCTCCGGATTGGCCAAGAGGGACTTGGTACCCGGAACTTCAAGAAATGCTCACAGAGGACTAAGGGCCTGGGGAGCTAAGAAGGGACTTGATTCAGCAAGTACCATGTCTATTCCAAGACTTACCGCGGCTGCGTTTGACGGCATGGCGGTTGAATGCCGGATCCTGAGGGGAAAAGGCATTCCATAAGAGGTCATACCTACCCTGGTCAAAGCCAGGAAGGAGGTGACCGCACAACGTCATCACCACATGTGGTGAAAATATGTTGCGTGGGTGAGGCCAGGAAGGCTCCACGAAGGAAATTCAACTAGGTCGATTCTGCACTTCCTGAAAACAGGAGTGTTTTGAGCCTCAAATTGGGGTTCATTAAGAACTAAATTTCGGCCCTGTAGATTTTCTTCCAGAAAAAATTGACTTCAGTTCCTGAAGTCCAGATTGTAAAGGGTGTATTCCATATACAGTTCTTTTGTGCCTCTAGGGGCACCGTGAGATCTCAACATAGTGTTGGGATTCCTTAAAATCATATTGGTTTGAACCGCTCAAATCTGTGGATTTGAAATATCTCACATGGAAAGTGACCATGCTGTTGACCAATATCTCACATGGAAAGTGACCATGTTGTTAGTCCTGGCCTCGGCCAGGCGATTGTCAAAAAGAATGGGCGGCTTTGTTTTACAAAAGCCCATATTAAAATTTTCCATTTGAACAGGGCAGAACTGGGACTCGTCTCCAGTTTCTTCCTAAAGGGGTGTCAGCGTTGTCACCTGAAACAACCTATTGTGGTGCCTGCGGCTACTGGGGACTTGGAGGATTCCAAGTTACTAGACGTTGTCAGGGCCCTAAAAATATATATATATATATATATATATATATAGTTAGGACGGCTGGAGTCAGAAAGTCTGACTTGCTGTTTATATTGTATGCACCCAACAAGCTGGGTGCTCCTGCTTCTAAGCAGTCTATTGCACGCTAGATTTGTAGTACAATTCAGCTTGCACATTCTGTGGCAGGCCTGCCACAGCCGAAATATGTAGATGCCCATTCCACAAGGAGGGTGGCCTCATCCTGGGCGGCTGCCCGAGGAGTCTCGGCATTATAACTTTGCCGAGCAGCTACGTGGTCAGGGGAGAACACGTTTGTAAAATTTTACAAATTTGATACTCTGGCTAAAGAGGACCTGGAGTTCTCTCATTCGGTGCTGCAGAGTCATCCGCACTCTCCCGCCCGTTTGGGAGCTTTGGTATAATCCCCATGGTCCTGACGGAGTCCCAGCATCCACTAGGACGTTAGAGAAAATAAGAATTTACTTACCGATAATTCTATTTCTCGTAGTCCGTAGTGGATGCTGGGCGCCCATCCCAAGTGCGGATTGTCTGCGATGCTTGTACATAGTTATTGTTACAAAAATCGGGTTATTACTATTGTTGTGAGCCATCTTTTCAGAGGCTACTTCGTTTTGTTATCATACTGTTAACTGGGTTCAGATCACAAGTTGTACGGTGTGATTGGTGTGGCTGGTATGAGTCTTACCCGGGATTCAAGATCCTTCCTTATTGTGTACGCTCGTCCGGGCACAGTACCTAACTGAGGCTTGGAGGAGGGTCATAGGGGGAGGAGCCAGTACACACCATGTGACCTAAAAAGCTTTTTAGATGTGCCCTGTCTCCTGCGGAGCCCGCTAATCCCCATGGTCCTGACGGAGTCCCCAGCATCCACTACGGACTACGAGAAATAGAATTATCGGTAAGTAAATTCTTATTTTTTTTTGGACAGCAGTGGCTTCCTCCGTGGTATCCTCCCATGAACTCCATTCTTGTTCCGTGTTTTACATATGGTAGATTCGTCAGCAGAGATGTTAGCATGTGCCAGAGATTTCTGTAAGTCTTTAGCTGACACTCTAGGATTCTTCTTCGCCTCATTGAGCATTCTGCGCTGTGCTTTTGCAGTCATCTTTACAGGATGCCCACTCCTAGGGAGAGTAGCAACAGTGCTGAACTTTCTCCATTTATAGACAATTTGTCTTACAGTGGACTGATGAACATCAAGGCTTTTAGAGATACTTTTTTAACCCTTTCCAGCTTTATGCAAGACAACAATTCCTAATCGTAGGTCTTCTGAGAGCTCTTTTATGCGAGGCATGGTTCACATCAGGAAATGCTTCTTGAGAATTGCAAACTCAAAACTGGTGTGTGTTTTTTATAGGGCAGGGCAGCTTTAACCAACACCTCCAATCTCTTCTCATTGATTGGACTCCAGGTTGTCTGACTCCTGACTCAAATTAGCTCTTGGAGAAGTCATTAGCCTATGGGTTCACATACTTTGTCCTCCCTGCACTGTGAATGTTTACATGGTGTGTTCAATAAAAACATGAGGACATATAATTGTTTGTGTGGTATTAGTTTCAGCAGACTGTGTTTGTCTATTGTTGTGACTTAGATGAAGATCAAAACACATTTTAAGACCAATTTATGCACAAATCCAGGAAATTCCAAAGGGTTCACATACTTTTTCTTGCAACTGTAGATGTTCCAGTCAAAGAGAAAAATGACATTAGGGCAACAGTTCTGGCAAAAGTTTCCATGTAAAGTCCATGGGAGAAGCGTGTGTGAGCAAAGGGGGTTATTCAGGTGCACAATTTCCATGTTGGCGGTGACAATGCACACGTGCAGGTCCCGGCTATTGCGATAGCATTGCATTGGTTGCAAATGCCTCTGCCTGATTGACAGAAGCAGGGGGCGGCGTGGGGAAAATGGGGCAGGTCGGCTGTGTGACATCACGTGCAGCCACGGTCGGCTGTGTGACATCACGTGCAGCCGCCTTGATGTAAAACATTGCTGCGGCGGTGTGCCTGCCTGCAAAGGCAGGGGGTCATCCACAGTTGCTGCTGGGCAGGACGTTCAGCGTGCTGGGCGGCCTTGCCCTGTAATGGGCAGCCCCCAGCATGCGAAAGAAAGGATTGCAGATTCAGATTTTTAGCAGAATCTGCAATCTAACCTGAATAACCCCCAAAATCGTTACCTGATATGAGTTTGTTCTTTTCAGAAAGACAACTGACCGTCAATTTCAAAGGGTTTCCACTAGTTTTTTTTAAAACAATTGTTTAGTAGCTCGTTAGATTATTACCTAATCTTTCCCCAAAGTGCCTATTTTTATGTATAGAGTACAGACCAGTGGTTCCCAAGCTGGGTGCTGTGGCACCCTGGGGTGCCTCGGGTTGGTGGTCCAGGACCAGTTCAAATTATTTGTAATAGGTAAAACCTACCAATTTCCCCAAAGTGCCTATTTTTATGTATAGAGTACAGACCAGTGGTTCCCAAGCTGGGTGCTGTGGCACCCTGGGGTGCCTCGGGTTGGTGGTCCAGGACCAATTCAAATTATTTGTAATAGGTAAAACCTACCAATTTACTTATATTTTGTCCTGAATTTCTCAATAAAAAACTTTTGGCCTACGGTTGCCATGAAAAATATTCTGATTCTGTAGCCGTGATTCAAAAACGTTTGGGAATGGCTGGTATAGACCATTTTCATTGGAAAGTCTAATAGAGACTGCATTGCGTTCTGTAGCTAGCAAAATATCTATGGCATGTAATCCCTCCAACTGTAATGATTTTGGTGGGACAGTTCCGATTTCATGGCACTCTTGTGCAGTCCTGTGGGGGGATTAGAAGATTTGCCGATGCTGAAAACAACTCATTGATCTTCATGTTTTTTTAAGATCCATGTCCATAATACAGTTTATATGGGTGTTTGTGTATTTAATGTAATCCAATATCTTCAATAATAATGTATCAGTAAAGAGTGTAGATGACCTTTACCATAAAACCTGCTCAAAATTTCAATATGCTGGAGTGTATATTGCAGGGGAGAACCGCCTAGCACATTTGAACATACAATTTTTGATTTATGTAATATATGTGTTTGCTTGTTCCCCCTGGGATCGGCAGAGCTGTGTCTTTCAGGTGTGTGGCACCCGAACTCAGCAAAAGGCATAACACTTCTTGTAAAACCACCCCCAGACTCTAGCCAATGGGAGTCCGGGGGCGGGTTTCTTACAAAGAGTCCCGGGTGCTGCATTGGGGCCTGATAGACACAGCGCTGCCGATCCCTAGGGGGAAACAGCCAGCACATATATTACATACATCAGAATATGTGTGTTTAGAAGTGGTTCTCCCCTTCACTATATGGTCATCGATGCAACCAGGGGCTGCAGGCCCCGCTGGTGATGCCAATATTCTGGAAACCATCTGCAACCAGAGCAGTGTTTAAATAGGGAAGCCATGGTTGAACAGCCTGTTTCTGTGACGGCAGTTATCACATTCAGTCATACTGTCCCAACATCAGTTGTAAGATGGCAGGGCTGTCTGAATCATGCTCAAACATTAGTGTGATCAGATTTCTGCATTTAAAAGGCACAACAATTAGTAGCTATTCCAACACACCAATGAGGTGAGTGCCAGTGTCGTTTTTGTTTTGCGGGTTTCGCCAGTAGCCCTGATCCCCAGAATTTCTATTGCGAGATAGGTTTAAAGTTTTCCTTCTCTTATCAATGTTGCTATGCCAAGGCTTTTGGGTACACAGCAGTTTTTGTCTTCCTACCTTCAATTCTGCCAGTTATTTTAGTTAAATTATTTATGGTTATTTCAGTCATTTATTTCAGGTAATTGAATTATGGTTATTTCTGTCAGTTATTACAGTTCATTAAAGTTTCATCCAAATCCATCCAGTAGAAGGCCAAGAACAGGCTCCTTGTGTCAAAGCTCTGCCCAGCGCACACCAATGGGAGGTCCAACCGGGACCCCAACCCACAGTATGTCTTCTGGGTTCTAATGTTACCACTCTTGTGATGTGTTTCCCAAAATCGATCCAGTGGAAGGCCCAGAACAGGCTCCCTGGGTCAAAATTCTGCCCAGCATACACCAATGGGAGGTGCGACTGGGATCCAAGCACCTAGCATGTCTACTGATATCCAGTGTTACCATTCTGTGAAGTTTTCTTCCAAATCCATCTGGTGGAAGGCCCAGAACAGGCTCCCTGGGTCAAAGTTCTGACTGGCGCATTTTGTCGTGAGGTCGGACCAACCCCAACCCCCAAGTATATCTTCCGGGATCCAGTGTTACCACTCTGTAATGTTTTCTTCCAAATCCATTCAGTGGAAGGCCCAGAACAGGATCCCTGAATTAAAGTTGTGTCGAGCGCATTCCACCGTGAGGTCTGACCGGGACTGTAACCCCCCTAAAACCTGGCCATGATCCAACTGGACCAGCTTGTGTTGGTTTCATCCCAATTGGTGCACGGTTATCTGAATGGACAGACAAACAGACCAATGATTTTTATATATATGGCCCCAAAAGGGGTGGATTTCTTTTTCATCCACTAGGGGTCACTGGAGTACTCTTGGGATATGGACGGGGCGTTAGCAGGGAAAGGCACATTTAAATATTCAAATTAGTAACCCTCCACCCCCTCCATGCTCCCAAGGTACCTCAGTGTTTTTTTGTGCCTCGCCGGGATGGCAGACGTTTGGAGTGAGCTCCAATCTTTACTTATCTTTTCTTTTTCATCCCAAATCCCTTCCCAGCTTACTAAGAAACTTGGGTCGGGGATTGTGGGTGCTGCTGAGTGCAACTATGGCTTGTCGGCACTCAGACAAGGAGCCTCGCCATAGACCTAATCAGCGTTTGCTGATTTCAGCCTAAGGCTGCAGGAGCTGGACGACGCTTGAGCAAGAAGCCCCATCCTAGCACTCCTGGAATATATCACAAGCAACTCAGTCAGAGCTTAAACAGAAGCCCCGTCAGAGCCTCCAATTCTACCTGAGGTAAGAGCGGACGATCAGCTCACACTGCCGCCGCTCTGTTGCGCCAGTGGGTTATCAGGATGGTCAGCGCATGCTGCTGACCCGCCATGTGTGGGAGAGTTACTGTACGCAAACTACCAGCCGTGGTTAGCATGCCACCGCTTGGTGCCCACGTTGGCCGCCCATGAATGCTACAGCTCCAACCCATTGCCGCTGGCAGCCCCCACTGGCCTCCGTCACCCCTGTTGCCGGCTGCATACAGCTTCTGCTGCTGCCGCTGGCCGCCCATGCACCACAATAAAAGCACCGGGATCTCAGTGAGATTGCGCTGCTTCTACACACTGCGGGGAGGGGGAGACAGACCAGGAGGCTCCCTGCAGGGCTGCACTGCGCTTCGTTTGCTCCAAGCCGCTGTTAGCATGCCGCTGCTGGGTGCCCATGCTGGCCTGCTGCTGCCGCTGGCCGCCCGTACAGGGGGAAACACTGCTCCACAATAGATGTGAAGCACCGGGATCTCAGTGAGATCGCGCTGCTTCTACACACTGCGGGGAGGGGGAGACAGACCCGGGGGCTCCCTGCAGGGCTGCACTGCGCTTCGTTTGCTCCAAGCCACTGTTAGCATGCCGCTGCTGGGTGCCCACGCTGACCTGCTGCTGCCGCTGGCCGCCCGTACAGGGGGAAACACTGCTCCACAATAGATGTGAAGCACCGGGATCTCACAGAGATCGCGCTGCTTCTACACACTGAGGGGAGGGGGAGACAGACCCGGAGGCTCCCTGCATGGCTGCACCGCGCCTTACAGACATAGTAACACAGGGGCAGATTTATTAAGCCTGGTGAAGTGATAAATTGAAAGGTGATAAAGCACCAGCCAGTCAGCTCCTAACTGACATTTTTCAAACCCTGCCTGTGACATGGCAGTTAGGATCTGATTGGCTGGTCCTTTATCACCTTCCACTTTATCACTTCACCGAGCTTAATAAATCTGCCCCATAGTAACATAGTAATTGAGGTTGAATAGAGGCAAAATGCCCCTCGTGTTCAACCTGTATTAAGTTGAGTTGATTATAATGTACGATGTGTCCACTTACATCTTTGCTTTTTCACAAATTTGGCACAACATGCAAAACACGGCTAAGTTGTTTTTCACAAGTAGCGAGTGGATGAATTTTAAAATTTTTGTTTGCCATAATAGAATATGTATAAAGTAACATATTAAAAAAGCAAATTAAGAAAAATGACAAGGCATGGCTAAATCTCTGAGTCTATGGCATGCAAAACTGTGCCATACATGGCGGGATATAGCAAAGATGTATGTGGACACATCTGTACCTGCTGAAGTAATGTTTTATGACTAGTTAACAACTATAAATCATGTTACAGCCAGATTATCAACGTCAATATTTTAAATGTTATAACCTTGGATATTATTTTCAATCAGAAATGTATCCAATCCTTTTTTAAATGCAGTTACAGAGTCCACCATTACCACCTTCCGTGGCAGGGAATTCCAAATCCTTATTGCCCTAACAGTGAAGATCCCTTTCCTCTGTTGCTTACAGAATTTTCTCTCCTCCAGCCTCAGCGAGTGCCCACTTGTCCTAAACAGAGTTCTTTTAATAAATAATTCCTCTGATAACTTTGTAATGTCCCTTTACATATTTGAAGATACAGGTTGAGTATCCCATATCCAAATATTCCGAAATATGGAATATTCCGAAATACGGAATATTTTGAGTGAGAGTGAGATAGTGAAACCTTTGTTTTCTGATGGCTCGATGTACACAAACTTTGTTTAATATACAAAGTTATTAAAAATATTGTATTAAATGACCTTCAGGCGGTGTGTATAATGTATATAATAAACATAAATGCAATCTGTGCTTAGACTTGTGTCCGATCGCCATGATATCTCATTATGGTATGCAATTATTCCAAAATACAGAAAAATCCGATATCCAAAATACTTCTGGTCCCAAGCATATTGGATAAGGGATACTCAACCTGTATTATTGTCTCCTCTTAGATGCCTCTTTTCCAGTGTATACATATTCAACCTAGTAAGCCTTTCCTCATAATCCAGTCCCTCTAGCCCTTTAATCAATTTAGTAGCTCGCCTTTGAACCCTTTCGAGTTCACCAATATCTTTTTTATACAGTGTTGCCCAAAACTGAACACAATATTCAAGGTGCGGGTGCACCAATGATTTGTACATTGGCAGGATTACATTCTCGTCCCTTGTCTCAATTCCCCATTTTATGCACGCTAGCACCTTACTTGCCTTCTTTACTGCGCTTTGACATTGTATACGGTTATTAAGCCTAATATCAATGAGTATCCCCAAATCTTTTTTCCAATACTGTTACCCCTAGACTTTCCCCATTTAATATGTAGGATGCATGTTTGTTTTGAGTCCCGAAATGCATAACCTTGCATTTTTCTATATTGAACCTCATTCTCCATTTAGACACCCAGATTTCAAGTTTAGATAAATCATTCTGCAGAGACTCCACATCTATTTCTGAATTAATTACCCTACACAGTTTAGTATCATCTGCAAAGATTGACACTATGCTTTCCAGGCCTATTTCTAGGTCATTGATAAATATGTTGAACAGTAGTGGCCTGAGTATGGACCCTTGTGGTATTCTGCTGACTACTGGGGTCCAGCTTGAGGACTTCCCGTTGACCACTACTCGCTGTACCCTGTTATCCAGCCAGTTACTTATCCATGTACAAACAGTTTTTCCTAGGCCAAGCTCCTTTAATTTGATGATCAGTCTCCTGTGAGGCACTGTATCGAAGGCTTTTGCAAAATCTAAGTAGACCACATCCACTGCTTTTCCCTGGTCAAGATTATCGCTCACTTCCTCGTAGAAGCTAATTCAGTTAGTTTAACATGATCTGTCCCTCACAAACCCATGCTGGTTCTTGCTTATAATCTTAGCGGTCTGTAGATACTCCTGTATGCTATCCCTTAGAATTCCTTCCAATATTTTCCCCACTATAGACGTCAAACTAACCGGTCTGTAGTTCCCCGGATGATTTTTGGAACCCTTTTTAAATAATGGCACTACCTCAGCTATACGGCAATCCTTCGGTACCATGCCTGATCAAATTGAACTATTGAAAATCAAGTATAGGGCTCTTGCTAGTTGTGACCTAAGCTCCATAAGACTAGAGATGTGCACCGGAAATTTTTCGGGTTTTGTGTTTTGGTTTTGGATTCGGTTCCGCGGCCGTGTTTTGGATTCGGACGCATTTTGCCAAAACCTCCCTGAAATTTTTTTTGTCGGATTCGGGTGTGTTTTGGATTCGGGTGTTTTTTAAAAAAAAGAAACCTCAAAAACAGCTTACATCATAGAATTTGGGGGTAATTTTGATCCCATAGTATTATTAACCTCAATAACCATAATTTCCACTCATTTCCAGTCTATTTTGAACACCTCACACCTCACAATATTATTTTTAGTCCTAAAATTTGCACCAAGGTCGCTGGATGACTAAGCTAAGCGACCCAAGTGGGCGGCACAAACACCTGGCCCATCTAGGAGTGGCACTGCAGTGTCAGACAGGATGGCACTTAAAAAAATTAGCCCCAAACATCACATGATGCAGAGATAAAAAAAAAAAAAAAAAAGAGGTGCAAGATGGAATTGTCCTTGGGCCCTCCCACCCACCCTTATGTTGTATAAACAGGACATGCACACTTTAACAAACCCATCATTTCAGCCACAGGGTCTGCCTCACGACTGTGGCTGAAATGACTGGTTGGTTTGGGCCCCCACCAAAAAAGAAGCAATCAATCTCTCCTTGCACAAACTGGCTCTACAGAGGCAAGATGTCCACCTCCTCCTCATCATCTGATTCACCACCCCTTTCACTGTGTACATCCCCCTCCTCACAGAGTATTAATTCGTCCCCACTGGAATCCACCATCTCAGGTCCCTGTGTACTTTGTGGAGGCAATTGCTGGTGAATGTCTCCACGGAGGAACTGATTATAATTAATTTCGATGAACATCATCTTCTCCACATTTTCTGGAAGTAACCTTGTACGCAGATTGCTGACAAGGTGAGCGGCGGCACTAAACACTCTTTCGGAGTACACACTGGAGGGGGGACAACTTAGGTAAAATAAAGCCAGTTTGTGCAAGGGCCTCCAAATTGCCTCTTTCTCATACGTCCTAGAGGATGCTGGGGACTCCAAATGGACCATGGGGTATAGACGGAATCCGCAGGAGACATTGTCACTTTAAGACTTTAAAAGGGGTGTGAACTGGCTCCTCCCTCTATGCCCCTCCTCCAGACTCCAGTTAGATTCTGTGCCCAGAGAGACTGGACACATAACAGGGAGCTCTCCGGAGTTTCTCTGAAAAGACTTTATGTTAGGTTTATTATTTTCAGGGAGCACTGCTGGCAACAGGCTCCCTGCATCGTGGGACTGAGGGGAGAGAAGCAGACCTACTTCTGTGAGTTCAAAGGCTCTGCTTCTTAGGCTACTGGACACCATTAGCTCCAGAGGGTCTGATCACTTAGGTGCTCGTTCCCGGAGACGCGCCGTCGTCCCCCTCACAGAGCCAGAAGAAAGAAGCCGGGTGAGTAAAAGAAGCAAAGAAGACTTCATAAAGACGGCAGAAGACTTCAGTCTTCAGAGGTACCGCGCACCATTGCTCCCACACACAAGCGGCACTACAAGGGTGCAGGGCGCAGGGGGGGGGCGCCTGGGCAGCAATAAAACCTCCATATCAGGCTGGCACAAGAGGTATACAGTGCATAGGCACTGTATACAGACCCCCGCCAGGGTTAAAAAGCTAAAAAATAGCGGGGCTGAAGCGCGCCATTAAGGGGGCGTGGCTTGTCCCTCACAGCTCTACACAGCGCGATTTTATCCTCACAGACGCTGGCCCTGCCAAAAATACTGCTGATGATATCACAGTGAAAAACAAGGGGGGGCACAGTGGTTTAGTGTGTTATATGTATAAGAAAAGCACAATATATAGGGAATATGGTGTAATAGAGCTGAAAAACGTCTTCTGTGTTTCCCTGACAAATCAGTGTAATGTCGGTGGGGGGTTAGTACATGTGTGTCGGCATGTCTACGGCTGAGTACTCTGTCAAAAATGCAGACGCCTGATGGTACTTGGTTCATGGAAATAAGTATCAACATGTCAGTAGATGTATATTTTTCACAAGAGAAAACTATATGGGATATACCGGCGTGTGTGGGTGACCTTGTCGGCACCAACAAATCTGACTGGGTAAACATTGCATGATAATGTGATGCTTTTCAGAAAGCTACTGTATACCTGTATTTATATATATATGTATGGTACAGTTGCACAGACGTAGTAATATCAGTGGAGGGTGTATTATTCTTAATAGATATTTCACTCAGACCCCCCAGGGTCGCAAAATTTTTTTATTTTGCCCAGTTGCTACTCCCTAATATCGACACGAATAATAATTCTTATGTCGACCATAAAGTTTCCTGATTCGATCCACAAATCAGCGTTCAGTACATGTTTCACACACATTAAGAACGTATTAACGTCACTAGGTATATATATATATATATATATGAGTTATATATATACAGTGATATATGTGTGTATATATGTGTATATAAATGGGCAAATTTATATATATTTAAACTTTATAATGAATGCTGAAGTAAAGTTATTCCTTTTCATGTGCTGGTCGCTCTGTTGAAATACTCTAGGTCAGCCGTGACAAGATGGCTTCGAATCCTCACGAGGGGGCTGAGTGTTATTATTTTCCCGCCGTGGATAGAATAAAGTGAAAGTCAACCCCTGCCCGGCATGGGGCCCTGTCACAGAGGATCTTATACAGGAAGCTAAGTGATATTTTAATTATATATGTTGATTATACTTGCATTACATGCGCATGGGGGAGTGCTTGTATTCGGAAATGGTCGGTTACCTTGTCATCCGATATAATTACCTTGGGGAGAGATGGGATACTCCTTAAATTGGGTCATATGTAGAACATGGTAGCATACTGCCGGGGACTCTTGGGTTCGCGAGCCAAGTCCAGGGCGGTCTCGGTAGAGGGGGCGTTGTGGATTCACTAAACGGTTGCTACTGCTGACTCCGAGATGACATGGAGTCTCTTTCCTGGGGAAGTGAAGCCTGGTTTGGTGATGGCTTTGTGAGTATGCTTGCGGCGGATGCCACTGGTAAGTCTACCTTCTTGCCCTAGGTTACCTCACTAAGGTGAATGACGTGTTCTTGTAGGATGCAGTGATTTTGACCGAATGGATAAGGATTCCCCTTTTCTTTGCAGGAAAAGGAGGGTGAAAGGAGGTAAGAGGTCAGCTACTTTGTTTTCAGGTTCACAGGAGCAGAATTCATCCTATGTTTTTGCCAGGTCCGCCGCACTCTTCAGTCAGTCCTGGAAAGGACATGGACCAGTGAGTTAAGGATAGCATCCCTAGGGGAACATACAGGAGTGGTCCAGACGTTTCCCCTCAACGATTTTTTCAAATAGACCTTACAGAGTTTCCTCCGGACAGGGAGGTAGTATGTGGCACAATACGAGAGTTGTGTCAGGATCAGGTCATTGTCCTGCTGTCCCGGTCACAAAAAAAAGAAGAAGCTGTTCTTCAAGCTTTTTTGTCTTTCCAAGGCTGGACAGTTCGAGCCCTTTCAAATCCTGTATCTCAAATCTCAAAATTTCCTACTCAAGATCCATGAGGGAATCTCTCATGGCAGGTTTCTCCACTCTGAAAAAGTAGAAAGGAGGTCTAATTACGGTTTTCTTCTGCGTTAGACTTACATGAGGTTCCGATTCAGGATTGGCATTTCGCCAGAGTGATGGCGGTATGCGCGGTTTCTCCTTCGAGGGTAAGGAGTTAGAAGTATTCTGAACTGGTTCGCTCTCCGGATTACGGAGAGATCATGAAGCAAAATGTTGAAAATCTTGCATTCTCCCTGACAGTTCTTCAACAACAGAACTTAGTGGAATACCGGTTGGTCCCTACGACGTGGGGGTCGGTTTGGCCAATATTAATATCTTCCAGTGGTAGGAGCTCTGAGGATTCAGAGGCTGGTCAGACCTGCAACAGTGTCAATCCATCAGTACATTCAGTTACTTAAATGGGGTTGTGGCCTACGAGGCCATTCAGTGGCCAGCTTGCATGCCAGAGTTTTAGCAGAATTTGTTGAACGAGTGGTCCGGTTTCCACCTGGGATAATCATGATTTCAAGACCAGAATATCACTCCTGTGGCGGTGGCGTGATTCTCCCCAAGGACGGGTGTCAAGTTAGGATACTGGTCATCCTATTAACGGTCTAGAGTTAAGGGCCGTTTATATCGGTTTTCTACAAACAAAAACCGAAGAAGAAATGGCAGAAGCCAGAAAGATTTTCCGCTGAGCGACGAAAACATTTAAGCGCTCTGTCAGAGACATTCGTTCCAAGAGTGGAAAACTGGGAAGCAGACTTCCTCGGCGGACATGTTCTCCATTCAGGAGAGTGGAGTATTCATTAAGCGGTTTTCACAGAAGTGACATGTTTTGGGGAATTCCGCAAATAGACAAGATGGCGTCTCGCCTCGACAAGAAACTTCAGAGATTTTGTCCAGGGTCGAGGGTCCCTCAAGTTAGCGGTGGACGCCCTAGGGACACCGTGCGTGTTTTCGGTCGGTCTATGTGTTCCCTCCACTTCCAATCTTTCCAAAGATGCTAAAAGATCATAAGAAGAAAAAGGTTCAGGTGATCCTCATTCTTCCAGACTGTTCAAGGAGGGCTGGTATCCGGACCTTCAGGAATTACTCATAGGAGATCCCTGATCTATTCCTCTGCGAGAGGATCAGTTACAGCAGGGGCCGTGTGGGTTCCAAGGCTTACCGCGGGTTCCATTGACGGCTTGGGGGTTGAACACCGGATCCCAACCTGAAAGGGTATTCCCAGTGAAGTCATCCCTACTCTTCTTCAGGCAATAAGAAGTAACGTTGAAACTTTACCACCAATTCTGGGGAAAGTATGTGTCTTGGTGTGAATCCAAGAAAGTTCCTACGGAAGAATTCCAATTGGGTTGTTTTCTCCATAACTTCCTTACAAGATCGTGTGGATGCAGGTCTTAAGTTAGGTTCGATTAAGGTTCAGTTTTTGCCTTATCGGGTTTCTTCCAAAATCGATTGTCCTCCTTTCCGGAGGTTCACACTTTCGTAAAAGGACTGTTACGCATCCATCCTCCCTTGTGCCCTGTGGCATGATTGGATCTTAACGTGCGTTGCAGTTCCTGCAATCTCATTGGTTGAACTTTTCAATACGGTTGAGTGGACATTCCTCACTTGGAAAGTGGTCATGCGGTTGGCCTTGTCATCTGCAAGGCGGGTGTCTGAATTAGCGGCTTTGTTTCACAAGAAAGATACGTGGGCGATATTTATAAAAATAAGTGATTAAATAGAACAATTAATATTTTCTACTTTATAATGTTGCTCCACTTTTCTAGCTGCCCACAATTGGGGATCTGGATATCCACCAAAGCTAGAATACAACCAAAAATACACAATAATGTGGGCGCTCCAAAAAGATATATTTGCAACAGCTGCTGGTTTTGTAAATATAAATTTTATTAAAATTATTCCCGGGTAATTTCTATATAACCTAGATCCTATATATATATCACAGTATAAAAACAATGATCAAATTAGTAAAACATTTAAAAGACTAATGTCCAAGCGCTCAGAACTTGCTGGCAATCCTGAAGATAACTGGTGGTTAATATGGTTAATATGCATATGCCGGCTGTTAGTGATCGTTAGTACTTATAACACAGTTTTGAGCTCAATAACGAATTAGTAGAAGCAGTTCATTGCTTTGTAAAGCCTGTTATACTTCACCAAGTCCGGACTGGTCATATATGGATCCAGTGATATGTAGCATGTACTGCAAACAATTGCTGTCCACGTCTGTATTAAATCCGTGGATGGATCTCGCTCACTCTTGTTGGCTAACGGACAGGCCACTCAGCGGCGGTTCCCCAAGGCTGGGGGCTTCTGCTTAGTTGGTAGTGGCCTGCACCTTCCTGTGCCACTTATTTGCAGAGAGGAGCGGTAGGGGCAGCAAGCCCTGAGCTGCAGGAGACGCTGTGTTTGGCCGCGATCAGCGGCTTCCGGGTTCGGAGCTTCCGGCTTCCGGTTGCGTTCCACCTGCGTTCCACAGTCAAAATTCAGTCAACTGACGCGTTTCTCCGCCTCTCAGAGGGGCGGTTTCATCAGAGGTATGACTGACAGTGTTTCTAGGGCTCTATTTATACCAGCTTCTATTTCCTCATTAGTTACCACTCAGGAGAATTTAACCCTTTCTTTGCATTTGCCAGCAGATTATAATAATAAAAAAATTATTGTGTATTTTTGGTTGTTTCACAAGAGCCCTATTTAATCTTCCATGACGATAGAGCAGAGTTGAGTACTCATCGGCGCTTTCTGCCAAATCTGAGATTTCATCGTTTCACATGACCCAACCTATTGTGGTGCCGGTGGCCACTGCCACCAGGGCGACATCGATGTATCTCGATATGGTCTAAGTTTGAAATTTTATGTTGCCAGGTGAAAAAAGTTTTTATGGATCGCTTACAAACGATCACCTGTAACAAACCGCGGCTACGGAGAAAGACACCTGCAGCACCAAAGGACACACACGGACCCCCCAGCCCTGAACAGGGTGAAGACACGTAAGCGATCCATAAAAACTTTTTTCACCTGAAAACGAAGCACTTTTTACTCTAACCTGCAATCACGGACTATCAGGAACTCAGTAAAAAACGGACCTTTTGCGGACATAGTCTGCCCTGCCGGAATTTATACATAACAAGCCACCATTGCCTTAAAGAGCAGGAGACCGGTCTCCATTACTTTTTGAATCGTATACAAAGTGTATTTGTTTATTACATGTCTAATTCAAATGTATTTTAGCCTTATTTTATTATATTTCATTCCTATTCTCACTGCATGCTAGTGATAATAACACAAAGAGCGCGCTAAAGCAAAAAGGTTTAAATCAAGATTGTCATTTTTTAAAGAATTTTTAAAGAATTATTACCATAATAAACAAGCTTTATTTAGACATATCCCATTGCCTCCGTTAATATCTATTACACCCATATATACACTGTGCATAACTATACATACCTCAATTTGACAACAGAATTTCACTATATATTTTTTTGCAGAAAACTGTGTTCTATTTTAAATAAACCACTATTTCTGAGTATTAACCAGTAGCGCCAAAGGTTGGTCCCCCTCCCCCTAGATATCGTAAAACAAGGAAACAACCGAAAAGAGTTTCCTATTCTAACCTGGGCTGCTCGGATACTCAAACACACAAGTAAACATTATAGGGAGCGCAGAGCACACCCCCAGCTACACAGTAGCCATGAACATAGGCCAGGTCCTCAGCCGTTTCTTGCCACTCCGTGTTGTAAATGGCATATTGGCAAGTTTATGCTTCTCCTCAGACGCTATTAATTTAGATTTTTGGGTCATTTTACTGAACTTTAGTTTTTTGGATTTTACATGCTCTCTACTATGACATTGGGCATCGGCCTTGGCAGACGACGTTGATGGCATTTCATCGTCTCGGCCATGACTAGTGGCAGCAGCTTCAGCATGAGGTGGAAGTGGATCTTGATCTTTCCCTATTTTACCCTCCACATTTTTGTTCTCCATTTTTTAATGTGTGGAATTATGTGCCAGTAATATATCAATAGCAATGGCCTACTGTACGGTACTATATGTATACCGCTGGTCACCAAAATGCTGCACTGTCCTACTATATACTGCTCACAATAATGCAGCACAGAGATAGTATACTTGACACAGAGCAGCAAGATACAGCAATGGCCTACTGTACTGTACTATATGTATACTGCTGGTCACCAAAATGCTGCACTGTCCTACTATATACTGCTCACAATAATGCAGCACAGATATGGATAGTATACTTGACACAGGGCTACAAGATACAGCAATGGCCTACTGTACTGTACTATATGTATACTGCTGGTCCCCAAAATGCACTGTCCTACTATATACTGCTCACTATAATGCAGCACAGAGATAGTATACTTGACACAGAGCTGCAAGATACAGCAATGGCCTACTATACTGTACTATATGTATACTGCTGGTCACCAACATGCTGCACTGTCCTACTATATACTGCTCACAATAACGCAGCACAGAGATAGTATACTTGACACAGAGCTGCAAGATACAGCAATGGCCTACTGTACTGTACTATATGTATACTGCTGGTCACCAAAATGCTGCACTGTCCTACTATATACTGCTCACTATAATGCAGCACAGAGATAGTATACTTGACACAGAGCTGCAAGATACAGCAATGGCCTATTGTACTGTACTATATGTATACTGCTGGTCACCAAAATGCTGCACTGTCCTACAATATAATGCTCACAACAATGCAGCACAGATATGGATAGTATACTTGACACAGCTGCAAGATACAGCAATGGCCTACTGTACTGTACTATATGTATACTGCTGGTCACCAAAATGCTGCACTGTCCTACTATATACTACTCACAATAATGCAGCACAGAGATAGTATACTTGACACAGAGCTGCAAGATACAGCAATGGCCTACTGTACTGTACTATATGTATACTGCTGGTCACCAAAATGCTGCACTGTCCTACTATATACTGCTCACAATAATGCAGCACAGATATGGATAGTATACTTGACACAGAGCTGCAAGATACAGCAATGGCCTACTGTACTGTACTATATGTATACTGCTGGTCACCAAAATGCTGCACTGTCCTACTATATACTGCTCACAATAATGCAGCACAGAGATAGTATACTTGACACAGAGCTGCAAGTTACAGCAATGGCCTACTGTACTGTACTATATGTATACTGCTGGTCACCAAAATGCTGCACTGTCCTACTATATACTGCTCACAATAATGCCGCACAGATATGGATAGTATACTTGACACAGGGCTACAGATACAGCAATGGCCTACTGTACTGTACTATATGTATATTGCTGGTCCCCAAAATGCACTGTCCTACTATATACTGCTCACAATAATGCAGCACAGAGATAGTATACTTGACACAGAGCTGCAAGATACAGCAATGGCCTACTATACTGTACTATATGTATACTGCTGGTCACCAACATGCTGCACTGTCCTACTATATACTGCTCACAATAACGCAGCACAGAGATAGTATACTTCACACAGAGCTGCAAGATACAGCAATGGCCTACTGTACTGTACTATATGTATACTGCTGGTCACCAAAATGCTGCACTGTCCTACTATATACTGCTCACTATAATGCAGCACAGAGATAGTATACTTGACACAGAGCTGCAAGATACAGCAATGGCCTATTGTACTGTACTATATGTATACTGCTGGTCACCAAAATGCTGCACTGTCCTACATTATACTGCTCACAACAATGCAGCACAGATATGGATAGTATACTTGACACAGCTGCAAGATACAGCAATGGCCTACTGTACTGTACTATATGTATACTGCTGGTCACCAAAATGCTGCACTGTCCTACTATATACTGCTCACAATAATGCAGCACAGAGATAGTATACTTGACACAGAGCTGCAAGATACAGCAATGGCCTACTGTACTGTACTATATGTATACTGCTGGTCCCCAAAATGCTGCACTGTCCTACTATATACTGCTCACAATAATGCAGCACAGATATGAATAGTATACTTGACACAGAGCTGCAAGATACAGCAATGGCCTACTGTACTGTACTATATGTATACTGCTGGTCACCAAAATTCTGCACTGTCCTATATACTGCTCACAATAATGCAGCACAGAGATAGTATACTTGACACAGAGCTGCAAGATACAGCAATGGCCTACTGTACTGTACTATATGTATACTGCTGGTCACCAAAATGCTGCACTGTCCTACTATATACTGCTCACTGTAATGCAGCACAGAGATAGTATACTTGACACAGCTGCAAGATACAGCAATGGTCTATTGTACTGTACTATATGTATACTGCTGGTCACCAAAATGCTGCATTGTCCTATATACTGCTCACAACAATGCAGCACAGATATGGATAGTATACTTGACACAGAGCTGCAAGATACAGCAGTAGCCTACTGTACTGTACTATATGTATACTGCTGGTCACCAAAATGCTGCACTGTCCTACTATATACTGCTCACAATAATGCAGCACAGATATGGATAGTATACTTGACACAGAGCTGCAAGATACAGCAATGGCCTACTGTACTGTACTATATGTATACTGCTGGTCACCAAAATCCAGATAAAAAATATCAGGTGTCCAAACGGTTTCTGCATACATTCCCCTTTGCCCCTGAAGGCAGAAAATTCTGGGAAGAATCTCCAGCAATGGATATCTCAGTCTCTCGCCTTTCTAAAAAGACAGTACTTCCTGCTCCGGACTCCTTTACGGTAAAGGACCCGGCAGATAGGAAAATTGCGGCCACTCTAAAATCTATCCGCACTGCTGCAAGTGTAGCTCAAAGACCAGTCATTGCAGGTTGCTGGATGACACATGCAATTCATTCCTGGGCTACTCAAATTCAGGAAGGTCTTTCGGGTGATATGACCTTAGTTACTACTGTAACTTTTCTAAAACACATTCAGGATACGGCAGGAGTCCTCTGTGACTCCCTTAAAGAGATTGGCAATATTAATGCTAGGACCTCTGCTCTGGCTGTGTCCACACGCAGAGCCTTATGGTTGCGTCAGTGGATTGCTGACAAAGACGCCAAATGTAATGTGGAATCTCTTCCCTTTACAGGTGAATGGCTCTTTGGAGGTGAATTGGGCGCATGGATCTCCAAAGCTACTGCTGGGAAATCCACGTTTCTCCCTTCAGGCGCTCCGCCTGCTAGACGTACCTATCCGGGACCATCTACTCAGTCCTTTCGGTCCTCCAGATTTAGATCTAGGGCCTTGGGGGCCTCCAATGCAGCTAGAGGCACCAGAGGTAAGCCTAAGAAACCAGCTGTTGCTGGATCTCAGGATCAAAGCACAAGTTCAGCTTCCGCAAAGACTTCAGCATGACGGTGCCCACCCACCCTGAGGGGATCTCGTGGTGGGAGCTTGGTTACGTCACTACAGCTATATCTGGGACGGTTCCTGCCAAGATGCTTGGATAAGAGACCTTATCTCTCAGGGTTACAAGCTGGAGTTCGACGGTGTTCCTCCCCAATGATTATTCAAATCAGGCTTACCAGCTTTGGAAAATATGCGAGGTACGCTGCTACTGGCCATCAACATGTTGGTCCAGTCCCAGGTCATTGTTCCAGTATGCCTACAACAACAAGGACAAGGTTACTACTCCAGTATGTTCGTGGTACCAAAACCAGATGGGTTGGTGAGACCCATTCTGAATCTGAAGTCAAATTCAAGATGAAATCTTTGAGAGCGGTGATCGCAGGCCTGAAGCCACAGGATTTCCTTGTTTCACTGGATATCAATGACGCTTACCTTCATATCCCAATTTGGCCTCATCAGACTTATCTGTGGTTCGCCATACTGAACGATCACTACCAGTTTCAGGCGTTACCCTTCAGCCTGTCGACAGCTCCAAGGGTGTTTACGAAGGTGATGGCGGAGATGATGTTTCAGCTCAGGGTCCAGGGGGTCAACGTGATTCCCTACCTGGACGATCTCCTGATAAAAGCGAGTTCCAGGGAGCTTCTACTGCTCCATATAGATCGCACTATCCAACTTCTGTCTCGCCGCGGGTGGATCCTCAATTTGCAGAATTCCCACCTGGAACCATCTCAGCGGCTTCTGTTTCTAGGGATGCTACTGGATACTGTAGCACAGAAAGTGTTCCTCCCAGAGGACAAAGTGAGATCACTTTAAGAAATGGTTCGCATGGTTCCCAGACCTGCTCGTGTATCCATTCATCTTTGCACAAAATTGTTAGGAAAGATGGTGGCCTTGTACGAGGCGATACATTTCAGGAAGTTTCATGCCAGACCTTTCCAAATAGACATCCTGAACAAGTGGTCCGGTTCACATCTTCAGATGCACTGGATGATTCGGATGTCGCCCCAGGCCAGGATCCTGTGGTGGCTACAGTCTTCCAACCTACTGAAAGGTCGACACTTTGGGATTCAGGATTGGATCCTCCTCACAACGGATGCGAGTCTGAGCGGATGGGGAGCTGTCACCCAGGGGGCGCAGTTCCGGGCAGGTGGTCTGCCCCGGAGGCCCTACTTCCGATCAACATTCTGGAACTTCGGGCTATCTACAATGCTCTGATTCAGACATCCCCTCTACTCCAGGATCAGGCGATCCAGGTGCAGTAGGACAACGCCACGGCGGTTCCGTACATCAATCGACAAGGAGGGACAAAAAGCAGGGCCTGCATGCGAGAAGTGTCAAGAATACTCCTCTGGGCAGAAAGAAAAGCAAGAGCACTGTCCGCGATTTTCATTCCGGGAGTGGACAACTGGGAAGCGGACTTCCTGAGTCACCACGACCTCCTCCAGGGAGAGTAGGGACTACACCCTCAGGTGTTTCAACAGATCATCGACAGGTGGGGATACCCACAGATCAACTTGATGGCCTCTCGCCTCAACAAGAAGCTTCGCTGCTATTGCTCACGTACCAGGGACCCTCAGGCGAGCGCAGTGGATGCGCTGTCATCGCCTTGGCCTTGCCAGCTGGTCTACCTGTTTCCTCCGATTCCGCTGATCCCAAGGGTGCTCAAGCGGATCAGGCATCAAAGAGTGAGAGCAATCTTGATTTCCCCGGATTGGCCCCGAAGAGCCTGGTATGTGACTCTTCTGGACATGTCCGTAGAGGACCCTTGGCTTCTACCTCTAAGAAGGGATCTTCTTCAACAAGGACCTGGACTTACGGCGGCTTCGTTTGACGGCATGGAAGTTAAGCGGAACATCCTAGCTCACAAAGGGCTTTCCAAAAAGGTAATTGCCACTATGGTGCAAGCTAGAAAACCTGTGACGTCAAAACACAATCATCATATCTGGCGCAGATGTCTCTTGGTGCGAGAAATGCACATATCCCTCTGAAGAATTCCACTTGGGAAGGTTCCTACGTTTCCTGCAGGCTGGAGTGGATAAAGGCTTACGTCTGGGATCCATTAAGGTCCAGATTTCAGCTCTTTCCATCTTCTTCCAGAAGAAGTTGTCTCTCTTGCCGGAAGTTCAGACCTTCTTGCAAGGGGTGCTTCACATACAACCTCCATTCGTATCGCCTACGACACCTTGGGATCTGGATGTAGTGTTAAGCTTTCTACAGTCCTCCGGTTTTGAGCCTCTGACGACGGTAGAAAATAAGTACCTCACGTGGAAACCGGTGCTGTTACTGGCCCTGGCTTCTGCTAGGCGTGTCTCAGAATTGGGGGCCTTGTCATGCAAAAGTTGGTACTTGGTCATTTACGAGAACAGAGTGGAGCTCATGACTAGACAGCAGTTCCTGCAGAAGGTTGTCTCCGCATTTCACTTGAATCAACCTATTGTGAATTCCATCCAGTTTTGGTACTTCTGCTCCTCCAGAGGCATTGAATGTGGTGCGAGACTTGAAAATCTATGTCAAGAGGACGGCTCAGATCAGAAAGACGGATTCCTTGTTCGTGCTGTATGATGCGCAGAAAAAGGGTTGCCCTGCTTCAAAGCAGTCCATTTCTCGTTGGATTAGGCTTACTATCCAACAGGCCTATGTGTCGGCAGCCTTACCTCTTCCACAGTCTCTGAAGGCCCACTCTACCAGATCAGTGGGCTCTTCCTAGGCGGCTGCCCGTGGAGTCTCGGCCCTACAACTATGACGAGCTGTTACCTGGTCGGGGAAGAACACATTTGTGAAGTTCTACAAGTTTGATACCCTGGCCAAAGAGGATACCCAGTTTTGGCAGGCGGTGCTGCAGATGTCTCTGCACGTTCCCGCCCATTCTGGAAGCTTTGGGACATCCCCATCGTACTAATTATGTCCCCAATATCCCGTATGGATGCTAGAGAAAATAGGATTTTAAATACCTTCTGGTAAATCCTTTTCTCGTTGTCCATAAGGGATATTGTGCACCCGCCTTGTGCGGTGACTTTTTGCAGGTTCTCTGTTATGTGTTCCTGTTCAGCTGTTGCTATTAATGTTGCCAGGCATTGCTGGCTAGGTTATATGTTGGTGTGCTGGTGTGTAAATCTCACCACACTTTTTGTTGTTAAGTTCCTTCTCTCAAGTATGTAATTCTCCTTCAGGCACTATTTTACCTGTAGGAAGAGGCATAGAGGGGAGGAGCCAGCACACCCAGTTAAAGAAATTTAAAGTGCACTGGCTCCTTTGGACCCATCTATACCCATCGTACTAATTTTGTCCGCAATATACCTTATGGACTATGAGAAAAGGATTTACCGGTAGGTGTTTAAAATCCTATTTACGTGTCCCTACACCCTCAGTTATGTTGGCAAGACAAATCGGAATCTTAGGGAATGGATGGCTACACAGATATACTGTCAGACTATAGCAACTGGTCACAGTGACCAGCCTGTTGCTAGGCGTTTTGCTGTGGCAAAACACAGCCTTGTCATGTTACATTATATTTTGATTGATCATATTCCCCCTATCATGCACGGAGGCGATAGATCATTGTAACTACTCAAATGTGAGTCCACGTGCAATGCTTTTGTACCTGTGCAGGAAGGGGGGGGGGGGGGGCAGAGCCAGACATGCAACTTGGGATCATACACATAGTCATCCGTTTAGTGGATAAAGGTGGAGGAATCGTGGTATTAAATTTATGTGATTACAGAAAGAGGGTCTATTCACAACTGTAGGATACATGGGTATACAGCAAAATTGGAAAAGATCCAAAAGGAGAGTGCAAAAATTAACTTGATAACATTCTCCGTCAAGCCCTGCACAGTGATATCATTTCAGAACAAATTCTCAAAAGCTTACTACAGGTGTTCCCTATAGCCCTGGTATAATACAAAAGTATTACTAATCCCCCAGGCAGGCCAATCTTCGCCACAAGGGACTTATTATATTACAAAATATCCCAGTATTTGGATGTGTATTTATAGCCCATTGTCCAGAAACAAGAAAAGTGCCTCAAAGACACAACTTTTCTCAGAAAAATACAGCAACTCTCCCCTTTGCCCCCCTAGATTATGCACCACGGATGTGGTCTCTCTGTACACCAATATCCCCCACGAGGAGGGCCTGCAGGCCACTAAGGACTTTCTGTCGGGAGATGTGGAATATGGCGGTCCGGACATCACCTTCTTTTTACATCTATTGGAACTTACTCTTAAACACAACTACTTCCTTTTCGATGGGGTCTGGTACTTACAACTGAGGGGTTGTGCGATTGGGTCTTGTGTGGTCCCCCAATTTCGCCAACACCTTCATGTTTAAGAAAGAATTCAACTCCTACTATCCAATACTTCCTTTGCTCAGGGCATTATTTGGATCAGAAGATATATAGATGACCGCTTTCTGATTTGGAGGGGCCCACAAGCATCCCTGGTGAAGGCCATTGAGGTAATTAACACCAAAGATGAGAACATCAAATTCACCTACACAGTAAGTGAAAGTTGTGTCAACTATTTGGACGTACAAGTCACCCTGGTGGAAAATTATCTTAACACGGATCTATACAAAAAAATCAACGGACTGTAATACATACTTACATGCCTCAAGTCAACACCCAACATCATGTGTAAGGGGTCTACCTTTCCCACAGTTCCTCAGGGTCTGCTGCATCTCGGATCCGTATCAAAAATCAAGTACAGCTATAGATCGGTGTGGCTGGGCTGCTTCAGGTCGGCACACCCTAACACTTTATTAACACTTATGATTTTCCCTATCACTTTGTATATATTTTTGTATTATTTTAATCACACCACTTACATAGCACTTCTGTGCTTCTTATTAACCCTTATTAATTTTCACCTGTGTGCTGACCTGGGGTAGCCGACCTGTGCCGACATGATAGGGTCCTGCACCCCGGACCCATACCTAGTATTAGGGACCCCCAGTGACGGAGAGGCCTTGTCGATCGGCCTGGGGGCTTAACCCTATATCTGCAGATATACGCAACCAAGATCTCCGTATAATCTGACTATTATGTAGTAATATTTTTCACTCGGTGTGCATTAGGGAACCATTGTTTTTTCCTACACAGAATTACCCCTCCCTTTTAGCACCTGAGTGACATCACTATCTGATTGAGCAGCTCACCATTTTTTGTATAGATGAGATGTTGTTGTTATTCTTAGCCAGAGGCTATAACTATGTTGATCTCAGTGGGACCAAAGAGATAGCACTTGCCATCCCTAGGAATGGATTACTGGCCTCTACACCGCATAAAGAAAACACCAAGGATAAAATGGTGTTTGTCCAGGAGTATCATCAGAACAGCATGTATAACATTAAGGAAGCAAAGGAGTTATGGCCAATTGTAACACTGGATCCAGATGTTAAAGGATTTATGAACACTACCATAATGCCCAGTTTTTCAAGGAGTAGGAATTTTAAGACCCTAATTAGTGGTCAATGACATCTCCCAGCTGCAGCCAATACCTAAGGCCAACTTTTATAAGGAAATCCAGTTGCTACAGATGCATCGGGTGTACAACATACAGCTTCTTGGAGCCAGGCATGACATTCACACATCAACATACAGGTAAACGTATGACCATCAAACACGTACTTAGTTGCACCAGCAAATATGTTGTCTATTTCATCCGTTGCCCCTGTGGGCTTCTCTATGTAGGTAAGACCACTTGCACATTTAAAGAGAGGATGGCAACACTTAGGATGTCTATCCGTCATGCCTTGGAGGGTTCTGACTCGGAGCAATGTGGAGCCAGATACTTTAAACTCTTTAAGCATAGTCTGGCAACTTTGCAATATAAAATTATCGACCATGTACCCCTGAATATCAGAGGGGGAGAGAGGAGCAAGAAACTACTTCAATTGGAATCACGGTGGGTTTACACTCTTAATACTGTTGTCCCTAGGGGACTGAATGAACATCTTAATTGGAACGGTTTCCTTTGATACATGGCTCCACATTGCGCTCCTTTAATTTAATATCTTGGCATTTCAGTTATGTGCATTTTCAATTGCAGGCTTTTGGACAGGTATACCTATACCTTGTTCTGATGTTTAGCCACTTATGGAGATATTGATGCTTTTGACATCATCTCCTATATGCCTCAGCTAATGTTAGAGTTTCCTGCATAAATTCAAATTAGTTCATTTTTATTCATACAGACCATTATGTGCACTCTGTTTTAAGATATTATTTAGCCCGTTTATACTATTGCATACTGTTGTTGCAATATACATCCGACTGTGTACCTACTTCCCCTGCTTGTTATCATGGGGACGGCACTGTCTTGTTTTTGTTATGTACTGTATGCTGCTAGGAGACGATGGGACCAGAAGTAGCGCTGACGAGCGCATGTCGCAATCACGTGATGTCACCGGCCCGGCGCCCAGCTTGGAATCCGCGGCTGTACGGTCACAGGGTGTCTACTATATAGGTAAGATCATTTGTCTAGTTACTTTGTTCTGACAAAAGTTTATGATTAAATTAAAATGGTAACCAGCTTTCTGCAAAATATATATATGTATATATATATATATATATATTGTAGATTTCTTCATAGAAACTTGAGCCACCAATGGCATCCAAATCAGGTCGATAGAGTGACCTCAAATATACCCTATCATATAACGGTGTTACAAAGAACCAACAGCAGAAAACAGGAACAGATGCTATATACTTCCACCAACCACCCTAACGGATGTGAGCTCAATGGTGGAGGGTTCCAGTATTGACAAATTGATCAGACCACCGATAGTCTATGCGTTTTATTCCTTGCGTGGAACTTCCTCAGGGGTAAGATCACAGTCTATGACGGGAAGCAAGAGATAAAAAATTCACTGGGAAATTTCACTGATGGGCAGTGCCCTCTAAAAAAACAGTAGAAACATAAATTCCACAGTCTATGACTAGAAGCAAGAGATGAAAATTCCACTGGGAATTTTCACTGATCGGCAGTTTTCTCTAGTAGACCAGCAAGAACCACAGTCTATAAAAGGGAGCAGGACATGTGGAAATTTCTCTGACAGGTAATTCTCTAAGAGGCCAATGGTCACTTCAAATCCTCTCTGAGGGGCAGATTTATTAAGCTCGGTGAAGTGATAAAGTGGAAGGTGATAAAGCACCGGCCAGTCAGCTCCTAACTGTCATTTTTCAAACACAGCCTGTGACATAGCAGTAAGGATCTGACTGGCTGGTCCTTTATCACCTTCCACTTTATCACTTCACCGAGCTTAATAAATCTGCCCCTGAGTATGCAAACAATGCAAGCCCCTGCTTGTCTAAAGCTCCTGCTTGTCTAAAGACTGCAGTAAAGCTCCATTACGGTTATTCACCTGAAAAGCTGTGTTGAATCCAGCCTGAAAACCTCAATGCTGCATCCCTCCACTGAGCTAATTACCCCAATACATCACTATATAATATGTCCAAAGGTTCCCTGGGCGAAGGCCATTTAGTTCCCCCTCTACATAGTAGGAACCAGGCGGTACTTCATGGATTTGAAAAAAAGCCAAAGTGTATAATAATAATAAAAAAAGCATAGTGAAATCCACCAACGTTTCAATGCCATGCAGTGAATAAACAAGCCACGAGTGTCCAAATCTTACTTTATATAAGTGTGTGTAGTCATGTCTAGGTCCTGGCGTACTGACTTCCGGAAGCAGGTGGCAGGCTGGACATCTGGAACTGCCAGGTGACATCGCTCTGTTGCTGGGTGACCACGGACACCCCCAACTCCATGAACTGCCTGCGGGAAAAGCCATGGGGAGTAATAACAGAAAAATAAATAGTATATGCTAACTCTAATGGTTACCTTATAGGAGTTTGGAGTCATACAGCCGGTTTTTCGGTCCCTCTCTTATGAGCATACAATTATACACATAAATCTCATAAGCTGACTGAGAGAATTGGGAAACAGAAATTTTCGCTCTCGCTAACGTTTACATCAACACTCACTTGGAATATAGTAGGTGCAAGTAATATTTTCACCTTACTTAACCTGAGTGAGTAACATTTTTTATCATGATTTCATTCTTTTTTATCCAATGATTTTTGTCTATCGAAACTTTATTGTTATTGTCTGTTTTGAATCAGCAGTACCATTAAAAGTTAAGTTTTAATCAATTTTCACACACACAGTGTACCTCATATTTTCATTATACTTACATTAATTGATTTAAAGTGTGCCCCAGGGAGACAAAAAACAGTCTTCTTTGCTCCTCTGCAAAAAACTCCCCTAACAGTTTGTTCTGAACTATTTTCTGGGAGCACCACCAACCTAGTTCTACTGTCAAAACCCTTTGGGTAAAACCAGTAGCTATATGTTGGTCAACATAGATACTCTTTACAATTGAAACAATTTTGATTCACATTTAATTGACGGGACCATCCAGTGCAGATTTCAAATCCCAATCCCCTTATAAAAAAATAAATGTGCAGTGCTAAAAAATATGTGCACAAAGTGCTAGAGCGGGCCTGGCTAACCTGTGGCTCTCCAGCTGTTGTAAAACTACACACCCCAGCATGCTCTGACACAGTTTTAGCATTCACTAATAGCTACTCTTTTGCAGGGCACGCTGAGACTGATAGTTTCACAACAGCTGGAGAGCCACAGGTTGTCCAGCCCTGTGCTAGAGCATATTCAAAACATAATGTTGTTATAAAAACGATACATTTCAGTGTGCCATAAATTATATACGAGATATGACCCACTAAGACAGAACTCTCCAAAGCGTAAATAAGATATCAAATAACATGGGTGTAAGCTAATAACATTTATGTGGGTCCATAGGTATCCACTATAAGTCCCAGGTCCATGAAGCTCTTCACAGGAATACGTTCCATACTAATTTCTCATTGAGACCATGTGGGGATCAGGTATATCCATTGGATTTCTCTTTGTACCAAATTTCTGGCACGATCACCCCCTTTTGCCAGGACTGAACACGATCTACAGTTGTATATTTGAGTTGACTTAACTGATGATTAGTGGTCTTAAAATGACGGGCCACTGGCTGGTAATTTTTTCTTCCCCCTCAGTGCCACTTTTATGGCAGGGACTGGTGACAGGATGCACAAATGATTGTCCTGCATCCAAGAATTTGCAAATGCTACATGAGAGGCAGTGATAACAACCCTTCCTGTGCATAATTGGTTTTCTATTGATTATGTCATTTTTAACTAAGAGATCTCGTAAATAGCGACCCCTTTTGTAGCTAGGCATAGTGGTGGTTCCCTTAAAACACAGGATACTGGTATCTGTCGTGACAATCAGCCATAATGTCCTTGTGGCTCTAGGATTGACAGTGCTTGTGGTGGTGAACTCCGTAACCAAAGGGATCCTATTACTATCTTTGTTAGAATGTGATGATTTCAATAATTCAGTCCTAGAAATTTGAAGGGCCTCAGTTTTAGTTGCCATTAAGGCATTCTTATTATAACCTCTCTGTAGGAACTTGTGCATAACTTCATCCAATACCATCTCCAATTCTTGTGTTATTATTGCTGCCCTGACCATTTGAGATTTTGTTAATTCTTTCTTAAAGACAGGGGAATGGAAACTATTATCAATTAAATATGGTCTTTTGTTTTGTTGTAATGTTTTTGTCTGCTATTTTGATCAACACATCCAAAAAATTAATTTCTGTGTGACTGTACATGGACGTTAATTTGATCAGAGAGTCACTTTGATTTATGGTATCCAATAGCGTTAATAACTGTGTTTCTGTACCCGTCCAAAATAGAAGCAGATGATCTATGTAGCGCTTGTATAACAGTATGTTTTCACTTACGTCTTCCATTGAAACAAATAAGTTGCACTCCTGTATGGACATAAAGATGTTAGCTTAGCTGTGGGCCACATATACAGTATATAGCAGGGGGGAATGATGCCAGACATCAGCATGAAGCATGCCGAAGCCACAGAAAGAACTGCACCACGTAGTAAAATAGTATAAATAATGTAATATAGATTTTTTTTAGAGGTATTGTTGTAAAGTGAAGGGTATGATTAGATCTTTATATAATTTCCTGGGTTCGGTATGATTTACCGAAGGTCATAATCCAGACAGCCATTGACCGACGGTCAAAATACCGACTTTCATTATGCTGACATATTCAAAATGCAGACAGTCAGAATACTGACATTTGAAATGCCGACATGTCAAAATACCGACATAAGTTTTTCCATTTTTTGGGTCAATATCGACATAGGTCAACATGGACACTGTCTAAGTGTACCACATCCCCTCGCATGGCTCGCTGCGCTTTCCATGCTTCAGGGCACAGTGCCTCGTTGCTCTCGGCCACTATTATATTCCCCCTCCAGGTCCACTGGGATGGTAAAGTATAAACAAGTCTGTTTGTAGCCAAAATTTCCTTAAAAAACGTATGTCAGCATTTTGACATGTCATAATTTAAAATTTCAGTATTCTGACTATGTCGGCATTTTGAATATGTTGGCATAATGAATGTCGGTATTTTGACCATGCCGGTATTTTGACTGTTGGTCAATGGCTGTCGGTATTATGACCGTTGGTATTGTGTCCGTCAGTAAATCAACTGCTAACCCATTTCAAACTTTAATAGACTATGGGCAGGATCACTTTTTTGATACTCAGTTGCCCTGTGTTAATGGAGAGGGCATTTTCAAATAAAATATAATTCACTGGGAAGCTTTCTCCCTTCTATTAGCTGAAGTACTGTATGCTCTCCCCCTTCCTTTGTGTATGTATAACTGTGTCTCCCGTGGATCTGTATGCCCTCTGAAAGCGGGAGGACATTATATCAGGACTACTGCAACACCAATAGAAGCATCTCACTAACTCCAAAGTGTGCCTCTCAGTGTATTATGTCACAGCACTTATAGTGTGATTGATTTAACCATTTCATAAAAGTGATTTAACTGTTGCTCATTTGTGTTAAATACATTTTCTTTATTGCAATATCTGCTTGGTGAGCTAATCTTTCTCAAGGTATTTGAGACAGACGATAGGCTACAAGGTAGACCTGTTAATGCTGACCCAGTTCATCTTCCTCTTCAAAGTGCTATGTTTGCCTCCCTGCTCCTACAATGCCTACACTGGCTCCCCCTTCCCTTCAGAACCCAATCCATTCTCCTCACACTCACAAATTCCTCACCCAAACCTCTCCTATTAACTTGTCTGAACGCATCTCCCTTCATACTCCGGCCCAACAACTTTGCTCAACAAATGAATGCTGCCTCTCCTCTCAACTGATTACTTTCTCCCACTTCCGCCTCCAAGATTTTGCCCATATTGCTCCCAGCCACTGGAACGCTCTCCCTATCAGATTCTCCACCTCTCTACAGAACTTCATATGGGCTCTTAAGACCCACTTCTTTATCAAAGCCTTCCAGCTGTGCCATCTGTCTGTGTCCCATTACCCATCTGTCTCACAAGTACTTTCTCACTGTTGTGCTTTTTTCTTTCCTCACTTGTACCATCTTCTACTACTCACAACCAAGAACGGCACCAAAGCTTTAGGTTTGGCTGTCCCACTACTGATTTGGGCCTTATGACTGCTGATGCAATGTTTATAAACCTTGTTCTTGTTCTACAATGTTTTGTTCTGTAAGTGACATATTTTTTTTTGTGCTCATTCCATTTCTTTTTATGTATGTTGTATGGACTCCTTGTGTCGCCATATTAAGAATAATAATAAAATCGGAACAAGGAGATATATATGTAAAGGACACTTCTCATGTTATGGCCAATCTCTGGTGATACTGTAATTGGGGGTTTCCAACAAGGACTAGTGAAACCGCACCACATTAAATAAAGGCTCATGAAGAATAAATATAGAAAGAATGGATGAAACAACACTTTGAAAGAAATGTTTAATGTGGATTAATTTAAATAAAAATAAAGGGACTACTAGTCTGGTTTTAAGAACTTCATTAAAATACAAGAAAACATTGTCTCCTTAGATAACACTGTCAGTTGTGGATTTAGCACATCACATCTACATGGTCAATTTGTACATTGAGCACGAAGTAGGGGCAGATTAACCCTAAAACTGACCTCTCAGATGCTGAGAGAGACATAAGGTTAAAACAGAGCAGATAGGAATACACTAACCAATACCCAGGCTAGCACATGAGGAAGGTGTTGAAGGTTAATGATATCACTCATTTTCACCCTTCTGAGCAATATTGCTTGTAATAGCGCAGGGCCAATGGAGCGTTAGTATAATTAAATGGGTGTGCGATTTGTGGGCCCCCCTGGGCCACAGCACACCTTGCACCCAATATAGATACACCAGATGTTTTGAGGAATAAATAGTGCCAGTCATAGCACAGAGCATACTTGCCTACTTTTGAAAAGTAGTTTCAGGGAGATTATAGCTGGCAGTAGAATGCGACTCACGACGTTAAGGGGGGGGGGGGGGGTGTAATGCTCTGCCCAAATGGCATGTCCACCTCCACCTATGGGTGTACCATTCCCCCCTGAGCTCTCACTCTCCATGTCTCTACTCATCCCCATAGCTGTGTCACCCAGCACAGTACCAGCACCTCTATCACAGCATCCTACACAGCACCCCGAGTCACCCAGCACAGTGCCTCCTCCATTACAGCAGTATCAAACACCCCCTTGTGTCCCCTCAGCATGTCAGCTCCATTCTAAACAGCGACTATCACCACACTGTCCAGCAGCACAGCACACTTTCCTATAAATTACTCAGCATCTAGCACCCCTTCTCTGTCCACAGCACTGCACCCCCTCTGTGTTACACAGCATCCAGCACCCTCTCTGTCACACAGCATCCAGCACCCCCTCAGTGTGCTGCCTGAGCAGAAATCAGTATTATTCTGGCCACTCACCATCCTAGAAGGATTCAGGGCTGGCCGGCAAATTATGCAAGGTTGTAGGCAGGGCCTACAACCAAGGTTGTAGGCAGGGCGTCTAGTTCCCTTCGTGGAGAGGACCTTTGCTGTGCGGTGCGCGATGATGTCAACGCGCACCGCACATCATTACAGTTAAGGTCCTCTCCAGGAAGGGAAACTAGACGCATAGCGTCTAGTTTCACTTCACAGCGGGCAGCCCACGAAGGGAAACTAGACGCGTAGCATCTAGTTTCCCTTCACAGGACAGCGGGCAGCGGCAGCGGGGGGCACCACAGCAGCAGCGGATCTTGCCATGGTGCGGCGGCCTCCGGAAGGCACCGGCGCCCTCCGGAAGGCGGCGCCCCGGGCAAAAGTCCTGCTTGTTCGTGGCAAGAGCCGCTACTGGTTGTAGGTAATCATACACGGCGCCCAGCTGTAAGGATGCTGTCTCCCGCCGCTGTGCTGTGAGACTTCACTTGGCGCTACCCACCCACTGGCAACTCACGGTCCCGACTGGCGCCACTCAATTTCTTCTTTATCTCTCCGGCCATGTAATACGTTTGCGCCTCTCCCCATGTGATGGGGCTGTGCACATGGATACCTCCCTGACTCCTTCCTGTGCTAACGCCGGGCACACAGCTCTTCACCCGGTCTGTCTTCATGACGTCGCGGTTCAGGCCCCGCCCCCTGTCATTCCGGATCGCGCATGCGCAGACTGCATTTTTGGCGGAAAGCACTGAAAAACCGGGAGGACCCGGAGGTATAGCGGGGCAGCGAGAGGGTCAGGTAAAAACGGGAGCCTCCCGCGGAATGCGGGAGGGTAGGCAACCCTGGCACAGAGGTCATGGGAGGGGGGGGGGGGGGGGAGAGGCGGGAAAACCATACAGAATGCTTATAAACATAGCCTAATTGCTTTCATAACTTCTGTTACTGACAAACATTTGTTATTTCACCTAGGAATTATTTAGCAACATAAATAAGTATACTTACTTTGTAAATATTTACATGTATATAAATGATACACACATTTATCAAAGCATTTGCCTTCTGGTATTACATACTGTAGCTATAGAACGCTCTCACAGACATTAATGCCATCTACTGGTTAAACACTTGCAATACAAATTGTCAAAGAGAAAAAGTAATTTATACCCCTTTCAGACAGAGAAAAGAACCCGTTAATTTCCCTGCTCTGGAAGGGTCGACCCGGGTTTTTTTTCTGTCTGAAAGGGTCAACACGGGACTGCATTCCCGGGACTTCAACCCAGGTTTCTACCTGGGTTTTTCCTGTCCATACATGGGTTGCCAGCTGTCTGAAAGGGTCTGCCCCGGGATTTTAGAAACGGGTCACAGTTAACAGCGCTGATTGGCTGAGCTGGTGGGGCACTGGAGATTGGCTGAGCAGCAGGGTCTCTCTGATTGGCTGAGTGGGCATGGCACTTGCTCTGGCATGTGAGGTCACAATTGTGCTGCAGGGGAGACGAATGAGAAAGACAGCATGGCACACTGGAAGGAGGAAGAGATAAGGGAGCTGCTTGCTATTAGAGGGGAGGAGGAGATCCGGAAGCAGATCACTGGGCCAGTGAAGGACGCCACAGTGTACACCAACATTGCCTAGATAATTACCTCAAGGGGCATTGAGTGCACACAGCAGCAGGTAGTGAATAAACAAAGCTCTCAGAAAATATTACAACAAAGTTCACGACCACAACAGGAGGAGAGGGTGGTGCTAGAATGGAGTGGGCTTACTATGATCAGTGCAATAAAGTTTTTGGCAATTTTGCACTGGTTAATCCCATTGCCATTTTATCGTCCAGTTGTGCATCCTCACGAAGCGCTACCCCAGAGAACAGCCAATCCATGCCACCGACGCCACTAATGTTCTGTGATGACATCACTGAGATCAGCGACACCGATCCGATGGCTGCTGTGGGGGACCCAGTTACCAATACTATTGAGGTCGATGCCAGTGGAAGCAGCACAGGGACTCCGGCTGGGACACCGACTTCTGCGCAGAGTGAGACCCCAAAGTTGCCTTGGCATAGTAAGTTGTTTTTGTTTTACTTTACACACACTAAAGATTTTAGTTTTATTTAAAATCCAGATTATAGTATGGGCCATATTCCACAATGATGTTGTTTGCACTTGTTATTATTTTTAAATGCTGCGTTACACATTTAGTTCCTGACTGTCATGTATTTCAGCAATATCAGAAGGCCACATTAGCTGTTGGACCATTTATGAGTAATAACGACTGCTAACAACATCATAGGCCTGTACACACCTGCACGAATAGCACAAATTATCCTTTAGAAAGGATAAATCGTGCATAGCATGTAGTGTTTGTACAATTGCGCACTTCCATCACACATGATATCTTTGTCTTGACCGATACTCAAAAAGTATATGTTGCAGTGTGTAGCTAGTGCACAAGAGGTAGGAGTCCTCAAGCACATATATGCTGACATCACTGCTATTCAATTTTTAGATTGTTTTTTCTTTAACCTCCATTTCTAGTCTTTGACGTACCTGAATGGAAGAAAAAAACTTCAAAGATGGAGCAAGCTACACGCATAATGACAAGAATCCTGGTCAATTAGCTGCGAGATTCCGATGCTGAAATGCAGGCACAGGAGGATGCCCGACTCCAATGCTTTTTTGACAACGAGAAAGAGTTGCAAAATTAATTTCTCATGCAGCTTGAGGGTATGCATGAACACATTTCTAGGGAAAACAGAGAGGCACAGATGTCCTTTCTTAACGGTCTGGTGTTTAGATTACATAATCTGCACCCTCCACACCCTTATCCAGTGTATGCTCCTCACTATTCTGAGGGCCATTTTCCCAACTACCAGCAACATAGCAGAGGCATGCAGTATATGGAAACAAACCCCTCAAATCCACCTAATGCTACTCCACAAGGCACTGTGCATTATAGTCTAGATGGCACAGGGAATACTACTCACTATGGCGCAGTGCATAGTTATCTAGATGGCACAGGGAATACTACTCACTATGGCGCAGTGCGTAGTTATCTAGATGGCACAGGGAATAATTTTTCACATGGCCCTGCGTGTAGCATTCCACATGCCAATAAGCAGACTAGTCGTGATGGTACAGTGCATAGCAGTCCACATGCCACTGTGCATAATAGTCCAGATGGCACAGGGAATAATACTCCACATGACACAGGGTATACTTATCCAGATAGCACAAGGAATAATACTCCACATTACACTGTGCATAATAGTCTAGATGGCACAGGGAATAATACTCCACATGGCACAGTGTATACTTATCCAGATGGCACAGGGAATAATCCTCCACATGGCACTGAGTATACTTATCCAGATGGCACTACTCTCAACCGTCCACTGGGCAGCACTTCTTACAGACAGTTGTAAATAATCTTTTCTCTTCTTCTTTGGTGTTTTTGCAAATGTTTATGTGTATTCAGCACTTTACAGGCCTGTCAAGTGTCCGGCCCATACCTGACCATTACCTCAGCCACTTCTACAGATGGGGGTGTACGTTAGGCTAAATGTACAAGCATTATGCCCTCTATTTATGTGCCTACAGTGGCAAATAATCTTTATTCTTCATCTTTGTCTTTTTGGAAGTGTTCATATGTATTCAGCACTTTACAGGCCTGACAAGTGCCAAGGCCATACCTGGCCATTACCTACACACATTATGCCTTCTATTTGCGTGTCTAATGTCTACACACATGTTGGCCTATTTATGTTCAAAAATGTAGGAAGCCATTTAAACTGTAAAGATGTTATATTTAAAATGATACATGTGAGGTAACATGTACATAACTTTTTCATAAAAAATAAAACCAAAACTTTGTCAACAATAATAAAAACTAGAGATGAGCGCCTGAAATTTTTCGGGTTTTGTGTTTTGGTTTTGGGTTCGGTTCCGCGGCCGTGTTTTGGGTTCGAACGCGTTTTGGCAAAACCTCACCGAATTATTTTTGTCGGATTCGGGTGTGTTTTGGATTCGGGTGTTTTTTTCCAAAAACACTAAAAAACAGCTTAAATCATAGAATTTGGGGGTCATTTTGATCCCAAAGTATTATTAACCTCAAAAACCATAATTTACACTCATTTTCAGTCTATTCTGAATACCTCACACCTCACAATATTATTTTTAGTCCTAAAATTTGCACCGAGGTCGCTGTGTGAGTAAGATAAGCGACCCTAGTGGCCGACACAAACACCGGGCCCATCTAGGAGTGGCACTGCAGTGTCACGCAGGATGTCCCTTCCAAAAAACCCTCCCCAAACAGCACATGACGCAAAGAAAAAAAGAGGCGCAATGAGGTAGCTGTGTGAGTAAGATTAGCGACCCTAGTGGCCGACACAAACACCGGGCCCATCTAGGAGTGGCACTGCAGTGTCACGCAGGATGGCCCTTCCAAAAAACCCTCCCCAAACAGCACATGACGCAAAGAAAAAAAGAGGCGCAATGAGGTAGCTGACTGTGTGAGTAAGATTAGCGACCCTAGTGGCCGACACAAACACCGGGCACATCTAGGAGTGGCACTGCAGTGTCACGCAGGATGTCCCTTCCAAAAAACCCTCCCCAAACAGCACATGACGCAAAGAAAAAAAGAGGCGCAATGAGGTAGCTGTGTGAGTAAGATTAGCGACCCTAGTGGCCGACACAAACACCGGGCCCATCTAGGAGTGGCACTGCAGTGTCACGCAGGATGTCCCTTCCAAAAAACCCTCCCCAATCAGCACATGATGCAAAGAAAAAGAAAAGAAAAAAGAGGTGCAAGATGGAATTATCCTTGGGCCCTCCCACCCACCCTTATGTTGTATAAACAAAACAGGACATGCACACTTTAACCAACCCATCATTTCAGTGACAGGGTCTGCCACACGACTGTGACTGATATGACGGGTTGGTTTGGACCCCCCCCAAAAAAGAAGCAATTAATCTCTCCTTGCACAAACTGGCTCTACAGAGGCAAGATGTCCACCTCATCTTCACCCTCCGATATATCACCGTGTACATCCCCCTCCTCACAGATTATCAATTCGTCCCCACTGGAATCCACCATCTCAGCTCCCTGTGTACTTTGTGGAGGCAATTGCTGCTGGTCTATGTCTCCGCGGAGGAATTGATTATAATTCATTTTAATGAACATCATCTTCTCCACATTTTCTGGATGTAACCTCGTACGCCGATTGCTGACAAGGTGAGCGGCGGCACTAAACACTCTTTCGGAGTACACACTTGTGGGAGGGCAACTTAGGTAGAATAAAGCCAGTTTGTGCAAGGGCCTCCAAATTGCCTCTTTTTCCTGCCAGTATAAGTACGGACTGTGTGACGTGCCTACTTGGATGCGGTCACTCATATAATCCTCCACCATTCTATCAATGTTGAGAGAATCATATGCAGTGACAGTAGACGACATGTCCGTAATCGTTGTCAGGTCCTTCAGTCCGGACCAGATGTCAGCATCAGCAGTCGCTCCAGACTGCCCTGCATCACCGCCAGCGGGTGGGCTCGGAATTCTGAGCCTTTTCCTCGCACCCCCAGTTGCGGGAGAATGTGAAGGAGGAGATGTTGACAGGTCGCGTTCCGCTTGACTTGACAATTTTGTCACCAGCAGGTCTTTCAACCCCAGCAGACCTGTGTCTGCCGGAAAGAGAGATCCAAGGTAGGCTTTAAATCTAGGATCGAGCACGGTGGCCAAAATGTAGTGCTCTGATTTCAACAGATTGACCACCCGTGAATCCTTGTTAAGCGAATTAAGGGCTGCATCCACAAGTCCCACATGCCTAGCGGAATCGCTCCGTGTTAGCTCCTCCTTCAATGCCTCCAGCTTCTTCTGCAAAAGCCTGATGAGGGGAATGACCTGACTCAGGCTGGCAGTGTCTGAACTGACTTCACGTGTGGCAAGTTCAAAGGGCATCAGAACCTTGCACAACGTTGAAATCATTCTCCACTGCACTTGAGACAGGTGCATTCCACCTACTATATCGTGCTCAATTGTATAGGCTTGAATGGCCTTTTGCTGCTCCTCCAACCTCTGAAGCATATAGAGGGTTGAATTCCACCTCGTTACCACTTCTTGCTTCAGATGATGGCAGGGCAGGTTCAGTAGTTTTTGGTGGTGCTCCAGTTTTCTGTACGTGGTGCCTGTACGCCGAAAGTGTCCCGCAATTCTTCTGGCCACCGACAGCATCTCTTGCACGCCCCTGTCGTTTTTTAAAAAATTCTGCACCACCAAATTCAAGGTATGTGCAAAACATGGGACGTGCTGGAATTGGCCCAGATTTAATGCACACACAATATTGCTGGCGTTGTCCGATGCCACAAATCCACAGGAGAGTCCAATTGGGGTAAGCCATTCCGCGATGATCTTCCTCAGTTGCCGTAAGAGGTTTTCAGCTGTGTGCGTATTCTGGAAAGCGGTGATACAAAGCGTAGCCTGCCTAGGAAAGAGTTGGCGTTTGCGAGATGCTGCTACTGGTGCCGCCGCTGCTGTTCTTGCGGCGGGAGTCCATACATCTACCCAGTGGGCTGTCACAGTCATATAGTCCTGACCCTGCCCTGCTCCACTTGTCCACATGTCCGTGGTTAAGTGGACATTGGGTACAGCTGCATTTTTTAGGACACTGGTGACTCTTTTTCTGAGGTCTGTGTACATTTTCGGTATCGCCTGCCTAGAGAAATGGAACCTAGATGGTATTTGGTACCGGGGACACAGTACCTCCAACAAGTCTCTAGTTGGCTCTGCAGTAATGATGGATACCGGAACCACGTTTCTCACCACCCAGGATGCCAAGGCCTCAGTTATCCGCTTTGCAGTAGGATGACTGCTGTGATATTTCATCTTCCTCGCAAAGGACTGTTGAACAGTCAATTGCTTACTGGAAGTAGTACAAGTGCGCTTACGACTTCCCCTCTGGGATGACCATCGACTCCCAGCGGCAACAACAGCAGCGCCAGCAGCAGTAGGCGTTACACGCAAGGATGCATCGGAGGAATCCCAGGCAGGAGAGGACTCGTCAGACTTGCCAGTGACATGGCCTGCAGGACTATTGGCATTCCTGGGGAAGGAGGAAATTGACACTGAGGGAGTTGGTGGGGTGGTTTGCGTGAGCTTGGTTACAAGAGGAAGGGATTTACTGGTCAGTGGACTGCTTCCGCTGTCACCCAAAGTTTTTGAACTTGTCACTGACTTATTATGAATGCGCTGCAGGTGACGTATAAGGGAGGATGTTCCGAGGTGGTTAACGTCCTTACCCCTACTTATTACAGCTTGACAAAGGGAACACACGGCTTGACACCTGTTGTCCGCATTTCTGGTGAAATACCTCCACACCGAAGAGCTGATTTTTTTGGTATTTTCACCTGGCATGTCAACGGCCATATTCCTCCCACGGACAACAGGTGTCTCCCCGGGTGCCTGACTTAAACAAACCACCTCACCATCAGAATCCTTCTGGTCAATTTCCTCCCCAGCGCCAGCAACACCCATATCCTCCTCATCCTGGTGTACTTCAACACTGACATCTTCAATCTGACTATCAGGAACTGGACTGCGGGTGCTCCTTCCAGCACTTGCAGGGGGCATGCAAATAGTGGAAGGCGCATGCTCTTCACGTCCAGTGTTGGGAAGGTCAGGCATCGCAAACGACACAATTGGACTCTCCTTGTGGATTTGGGATTTCAAAGAACGCACAGTTCTTTGCGGTGCTTTTGCCAGCTTGAGTCTTTTCAGTTTTCTAGCGAGAGGCTGAGTGCTTCCATCCTCATGTGAAGCTGAACCACTAGCCATGAACATAGGCCAGGGCCTCAGCCGTTCCTTGCCACTCCGTGTGGTAAATGGCATATTGGCAAGTTTACGCTTCTCCTCCGACAATTTTATTTTAGGTTTTGGAGTCCTTTTTTTTCTGATATTTGGTGTTTTGGATTTGACATGCTCTGTACTATGACATTGGGCATCGGCCTTGGCAGACGACGTTGCTGGCATTTCATCGTCTCGGCCATGACTAGTGGCAGCAGCTTCAGCACGAGGTGGAAGTGGATCTTGATCTTTCCCTAATTTTGGAACCTCAACTTTTTTGTTCTCCATATTTTATAGGCAGAACTAAAAGGCACCTCAGGTAAACAATGGAGATGGATGGATTGGATACTAGTATACAATTATGGACGGACTGCCACGGTTAGGTGGTATAAAAAAACCACGGTTAGGTGGTATATATTGTAATACAATTATGGATGGACGGACTGCCTGCCGAGTGCCGACACAGAGGTAGCCACAGCCGTGAACTACCGCACTGTACACTGGTTGATAAAGAGATAGTAGTATACTCGTAACAACTAGTATGACTGACTATGACGGTATAAAGAATGAAAAAAAAACCACGGTTAGGTGGTATATATTATAATACAATTATGGATGGACGGACTGCCTGCCGACTGCCGACACAGAGGTAGCCACAGCCGTGAACTACCGCACTGTACACTGGTTGATAAAGAGATAGTAGTATACTCGTAACAACTAGTATGACACTATGACGGTATAAAGAATGAAAAAAAAACCACGGTTAGGTGGTATATATTATAATAATACAATTATGGATGGACGGACTGCCTGCCGAGTTCCGACACAGAGGTAGCCACAGCCGTGAACTACCGCACTGTACACTGGTTGATAAAGAGATAGTAGTATACTCGTAACAACTAGTATGACTGACTATGACGGTATAAAGAATGAAAAAAAAACCACGGTTAGGTGGTATATATTGTAATACAATTATGGATGGACGGACTGCCTGCCGAGTTCCGACACAGAGGTAGCCACAGCCGTGAACTACCGCACTGTACACTGGTTGATAAAGAGATAGTAGTATACTCGTAACAACTAGTATGACTGACTATGACGGTATAAAGAATGAAAAAAAAACCACGGTTAGGTGGTATATATTGTAATACAATTATGGATGGACGGACTGCCTGCCGAGTTCCGACACAGAGGTAGCCACAGCCGTGAACTACCGCACTGTACACTGGTTGATAAAGAGATAGTAGTATACTCGTAACAACTAGTATGACTGACTATGACGGTATAAAGAATGAAAAAAAAACCACGGTTAGGTGGTATATATTATAATACAATTATGGATGGACGGACTGCCTGCCGACTGCCGACACAGAGGTAGCCACAGCCGTGAACTACCGCACTGTACACTGGTTGATAAAGAGATAGTAGTATACTCGTAACAACTAGTATGACACTATGACGGTATAAAGAATGAAAAAAAAACCACGGTTAGGTGGTATATATTATAATACAATTATGGATGGACGGACTGCCTGCCGACTGCCGACACAGAGGTAGCCACAGCCGTGAACTACCGCACTGTACACTGGTTGATAAAGAGATAGTAGTATACTCGTAACAACTAGTATGACACTATGACGGTATAAAGAATGAAAAAAAAACCACGGTTAGGTGGTATATATTATAATACAATTATGGATGGACGGACTGCCTGTCGAGTGCCGACACAGAGGTAGCCACAGCCGTGAACTACCGCACTGTACACTGGTTGATAAAGAGATAGTAGTATACTCGTAACAACTAGTATGACTGACTATGACGGTATAAAGAATGAAAAAAAAACCACGGTTAGGTGGTATATATTATAATACAATTATGGATGGACGGACTGCCTGCCGACTGCCGACACAGAGGTAGCCACAGCCGTGAACTACCGCACTGTACACTGGTTGATAAAGAGATAGTAGTATACTCGTAACAACTAGTATGACACTATGACGGTATAAAGAATGAAAAAAAAACCACGGTTAGGTGGTATATATTATAATACAATTATGGATGGACGGACTGCCTGCCGACTGCCGACACAGAGGTAGCCACAGCCGTGAACTACCGCACTGTACACTGGTTGATAAAGAGATAGTAGTATACTCGTAACAACTAGTATGACACTATGACGGTATAAAGAATGAAAAAAAAACCACGGTTAGGTGGTATATATTATAATAATACAATTATGGATGGACGGACTGCCTGCCGACTGCCGACACAGAGGTAGCCACAGCCGTGAACTACCGCACTGTACACTGGTTGATAAAGAGATAGTAGTATACTCGTAACAACTAGTATGACTATGACGACGGTATAAAGAAAGAAAAAAAAATACCACGGTTAGGTGGTATATAATTATACAATTATGGATGGACGGACTGCCTGCCGAGTGCCGACTGCCGACACAGAGGTAGCCACAGCCGTGAACTACCGCACTGTACTGTGTCTGCTGCTAATATAGACTGGTTGATAAAGAGATAGTATACAACAATATACTACTATACTGGTGGTCAGGCACTGGTCACCACTAGTCACACTGGCAGTGGCACTCCTGCAGCAAAAGTGTGCACTGTTTAATTTTAAATTAATATAATATTATGTACTCCTGGCTCCTGCTATAACAACCTGCAGTGCTCCCCAGTCTCCCCCACAATTATTATAAGCTTTTATACATTGATGTGCAGCACACTGGGCTGAGCTGAGTGCACACAGACTGAGTCACACTGTGTGACTGCTGTGTATCGTTTTTTTCAGGCAGAGAACGGATATAGCAGAGAACGGATATATTAAATAAAAGTTAACTTAACAACAACTGCACTGGTCACTGTGGTAAACTCTGTCTGCACAATCTCTCTCTCTCTCTCTCTCTTCTAATCTATTCTAATGGAGAGGACGCCAGCCACGTCCTCTCCCTATCAATCTCAATGCACGTGTGAAAATGGCGGCGACGCGCGGCTCCTTATATAGAATCCGAGTCTCGCGAGAATCCGACAGCGTCATGATGACGTTCGGGCGCGCTCGGGTTAACCGAGCAAGGCGGGAAGATCCGAGTCGCTCGGACCCGTGAAAAAAAAAGTGAAGTTCGTGCGGGTTCGGATTCAAAGAAACCGAACCCGCTCATCTCTAATAAAAACAAAACTTTTTTGCAACATATCCCTTGTCCTCTACTGTGTCATAGTAGTTAAGTTAGCAGTGAGGGTGTTGCGGATTTCCTCAGCACTGCCACTACTTATCTCCCCATCGCAGGCTGCTTCTGCTGCTTCTACCGGAGTATCTCACAGTTCAGAGTCCATAAAATTCATTCCACTCCGGTAAAAAGTGTTCCTTCTGTATCTAACAAAAGTTGTGGAGGATACAGCAAGCAGCAACCACATCCGGCACCAGGGTGATGGCAATGTCATTGCGCTTTAGTAGACACTGCCAGCACCCCTTCAGTCTCCCAAAGGTGTTCTCCCCCACCATCCTGGCCGAGCTGAGAGTGTGTGTGAAATTCACTTGTTCTGGAGAGAGTGGCAGATGCTGTGTGAAGCCCTTGATGAGCCATCACCTCAAAGAGTATGCCGCATCTCCAATAAGGTGCAGCGGGATCTCCACCCCATCAACAAACTTTGATTTCTGTAATGGGAATTTTTTTTTTTTATATATAGTATAGGTGGCATCCATAATGTTCAGGAAAGTACAGGGAATAATTAGGAATTCCAACAATCTAATCCTGACATGGGTGAGATAAGTATCCTTTGGTAAGGAGATGAAGCAATGGTAAAGGGTTTCCAGCAATGCCTGGGTCACTTTCCTCACTAGCACACATACCGTCGATATGCCAACACCAAACAAGCAGGAGATGGTGCGGTATTCCCCCGGGGTTGAATACCACCACAACACAATCGGCAGTCTCCTGCACGGCTCGATGGTCTTGCGGTAGTTGGTGCTTCCTCTGGTGAGTGCTGGAGTGAGAAGTTCCAGCAGGTAGTAAAACGTACCACGCGACATCCAAAAGTGTGCCATCCACTGCTCTGGCTGATAAGCTTCCATGGTTGCCCAGAAAGCTTATCCATGCCTGCGGTCTCTGGTTCACAACGATCGATTAGACATGCTGGTAAATCTCAGGGTAGATGAAATGCTGCTCAAAGTCAGGGCTCTCCTGCGCAAATACCGGCGTTGAGTATTAGCCCTCTCCACCAGAAATTGCTCCCTTCTCCTCTTGGCATAAGACTGTGCCAGGTAGCACAGTGCAAGCAGCTGCATCAGGCTCTCATTTGCTGCGTGAATCAGCAAAAAACAGCAAGAACTCAGGAACTCCGGGCTACTCAGCAGTAACTCGTCGGCCACAGTTAATACAATGCTGTGATCAGTCACCACCCACTTTCATGACCTCATCTCTGTGTGCCATAAAAACAGTCCATTTCTTATGACACACAAGTCTATTGCATGGCTGACATGGGTTCTGTCTGAAAGGGGTCGACCCAGGAATAATCCGGGTTAAATGTGCTGTGTGAAAGGGGGTTATGAATTGTAACCCGTGTTTTTCCCCGCTCCACAAAAACAGAAAAAAAATGGGAATTTTAGATTTTTCTGTCTGAAAGTGGTATCAGTGGTGGGATTGATGCAATTTTCATATACTGTATATACTATGCAAAACTTTATGTTATAGTGTGCACAATAGTGAAATAAAGCAAATAAAGTGCGCTCAACTGATTGTTATAGTGACCACCAGGGTGTCTTCAGATGTTTTACAATCTCTTTGACTCAAGTGTTGCAAAATGCCATGTATTCATTACAGTAGCGGAACTAGCCAGCGGTGGGCCCAGGTGCAACAAAATGCTTTGCCCACCCCCATCCCATCCAAGTCCACCCCCTCACCCCTGGAGAGGATCTGGTGAGGGGGACCTGCTCAGGGCCAGAGAAGTAACTAGACATTTTAGCACTGTGTGCAAGAAACGGCATCGGAGCCCCACCCCTGCATGCAAAACAGGGGCAGTGCGCGCCGTAGGTGCGCGCAAAAATACATAGTGGCGTGGCTTCGTGGGGAAGGGGTGTGGCCACAAAATAATACCAATTCATAAAACGGTGCACAGTAGTCTCCATTATTCAAATTACGCCACACAGTAGCACCGTTACACCAGGTAGAGACCCTTTTACACCTTACGGCGGACAGATTCCTCTTTTTACACATTACGGCAGATAACGTCCCCCTTTTTACACATTACGGCAGATAGCGTGCACTTTTTACACATAACGGCAGACAGCGTCCCCTTTTTACACATAACGGCAGACAGCGTGCCCTTGTTACACATAGCAGCAGACAACGTGCCCTTGTTACACATAGCGGCAGACAGCGTACACTTTTTACACATAACGGCAGACAGCGTGCCCTTGTTACACATAGCGGCAGACAGCGTGCCCTTGTTAAATATAGCGGCAGACAGTGTACACTTTTTACACATTGCGGCAGACAGCGTGCCCTTTTTACACATTACGGCAGACAGCGTGCCCTTGTTACACATGACGGCAGACAGCATCCCCCTTTTTACACATTGCGGCAGGCAGATTCCCCCTTTTTACACATTGCGGCAAGCAGATTCCCCATTTTTACACATTGCGGCAGGCAGATTCCCCCTTTTTAACATTGCGGCAGGCAGATTCCCCCTATTTACACATTGCGGCAGGCAGAATCCCCCTTTTTACACATTGCGGCAGGCAGATTCCCCATTTTTACACATTGCGGCAGGCAGATTCACCCTTTTTACACATTGCGACAGGCAGTCCCATGAAAGAAAGAAAGAAAGACAGAAGAGAGAGAAAGAAAGAAAGAAAGAAAGAAAGAAAGAAAGAAAGAAAGAAAGAAAGAAGAATTATACTTACCCTCTCCGCTGGCTCAGGCTCCTCGGTGCAGCTTCTGGTCACTCACGATTCCCGGGCAGGAGAGAAGGAGGAGGAGGGAGGTGGAGGAGGGAGCCGCAGCAGCGCTGTGTTATTGGTGGAGGCGCTGCTGCTGCTGCCCCTCTGCTTTACTATAGGCTGTTCTCGGAAGACAGCCTATAGTGAAGCAGAGGGGCAGCAGCAGCAGCGCCTCAACCAGTAACAAAGCGCTGCTGCGGCTCCCTCCTCCACCTCCCTCCTCCTCCTTCCCCCGTACCGCTGCTCCTCTCCTCTCCTCTCTGGGCGGCTGTGCGCTGCGGGCAGCGGTTGCCCGCAGCGCACAGCGGCATGTAATGTAATGAGTCAGTTTGACTCATTACATGCTTTGGGCCCCTGGACAGAGGCGGGCCCCAGTGCAACGCACTGGTTGCACTGGTGGTAGTTCCGCCTCTGATTCATTAGCATACCTCCCAACTTTCCAATGCCCAGGGACGGGATGTTCACGCAGTGTATCCGCAAGCGACCCGAAAAGGGTGTGTGGCTTAGTGTGGGATGGGAGTGGCCTCGACCGAGTGGACATGGTCGAGCTCCACGGACCAATTTGCGGCATTTTGAGGGCATGCTCAGCGCTCCCCTCCCAGCTGGGCAGTCCCCTGCTCCACTCCCAGCACTGAATAGATGTCGTGCACGCACGGCATCTATTCAGAGATCACTCGCTGTTTTGTAGAGCGGGTGATCAAAGCCTCCCCAACTGCCCCCCCATCCGTGGGACACTGCAACCTGCGGGAGGGACATTGGGCCAGTGTCCGAATAGCGGGACTGCCCCGCTGAAATCGGGACAGTTGGAAGGTATGTATTAGAGATGTGCACCCGGGTTAGGTATGGGTGACCAGCGGTTGGGATACCACCGGTCACATAACCACATTCTGTTCACCGACCCTCATATTTTGGATCTATATTCACCTTTGTGTTTTGGTTTTGGAAAATCACCATCATGTGTTTAGGTTTTAGATCTCTATTTAAAAAAATAAATAAATAAAATTAATTAAAACTTCTAAAATTATGACATTTGGGCCTGTTTTTGTTCCTACAGTATTATTAACTGCAATACCATACATTTCCAGTCATTTTCAGTCAATTATGACCACCTCACAGCTCACAATATGTTTCACCAATGTAGGCCGAAGGCTGGCTAAATAAGTTCTCTTCTTCTTAGAGGGCTAGTTGCAGTGGCGTATCTATAATGGGTGCAGTGTGTGCGGTGCACATTGGCCCCTGGGTCCAGAGTGGGCACACACTGCACCCATTTCTTCTATACTTACCTTTCTGGTGTCCGTGCGTGTGCCCCCTCCTCTTCCCATCACAGTAGCCGGCAGCACCGCTGTTAGCACTCTGTCTGAGCACTAGAGCGCAGGTCTCAGAAAAAATGGCAGCCGCACCATTTTTTCGGAGATTTGCGCATGCGCTGTAGACTCTGGCACTGTGTGTCTCTAGTGCTCAGACAGAGCGCTAACAGTGCTGCTGCTGGCTACAGGATGGGAGAGGAGGGGACCCGCACCCAATGACTGCACACGGGTCCCCTTCTCTATAGATACGCCCCTGGCTAGTTGTATGCTTTTTCTTAATCAGTCTGTAGGATCTAGGGAGTGAAATTAGCAGCAGTCGCTGCTGGTGCATAAACACAGTCCATTTCGGCTATCTGCGCATTCACACCATTGCGAACGCACATGCGCGGGGCTCAAAATGTGATCGCATCCTGTGAGGACGCAGTCTCATTTTGATTGACAGCGAAGCGGGTGCAGCGTTGTGGGGTGTGGTTGAGACTGTTTTATGGGTGAAAGTTGTCAACACTGCACCTGCATCACAGCTGCGTATGCAGGGGGCAACCGCTATACCTGCGCCTGCAATACAATTATATTTTTAAATGCAGTTGCAATGCGGGACGGCCCTTCTCATGCTGGGCGGCCTTGCCCTGTGCTGGGCGGTGCCTAGCATGACATTTTTTCAGTAGCTGATTCTTCTATTTAAAAGAATCTGTTACTGACCCTGAATCAGGTCCTAGGGCCTTATTCAGCATTGAACGCAATTAACGCAGATTATCGTCAAAATGCAACCACAGCCTGGGAGGATCTAATCTCATTTTGATTGACAGTGGCGAGCGTCGTTGGGCGGTGATGTAATGGAGTGATTTGGGCAGACTAGATGGGCCGTCAAATTTTCTAGTAGCAGATTCTGCTTTTTATCCGAATCTGCTACTGAATAGGGTCCCTGGTCCCTCTAGTGCAGGGGTGGGGAACCTTTGACCCTCCAGCTGTTGTTGAACTACACATACCAGCATGCCCTGCTACAGTTTTACTATTTGGCCATGCTAAAACTGTTGCAGGGCATGCTGGGATGTGTAGTTCAAAAACAGCTGGAGGGCCGCAGGTTCCCCACCCCTGCTCTAGTGAAATCATTATCAGATTATTTATACCTGTTTCAGACCGCTACCTATGAACACAGGTTATGGGCACATTAGCGCACATAACCCGTGTTCAGGTGCGGTCTGAAAGGGGTATAAATAATCTGATACTGATTTCACTCAGGTAAACTCGTGTTCAATCCGGCTCGCTGTGCAGTGTGAATGGGAGCCGGGTCGATGCGACCCATTTCCCGTTCACTCTCTGTGTACAGCCAGCGCTTGGAGATCATGCGATCTCCAAGCGCCGCATCACAGGTGACGTCACCAACCAGGCAATATGCCAGGTTAAGTGCAGCGGCAGCGGGGTGTCTGAGTCGGGTCGCACCCTGGGAGCTTCCATGTCAGGCTCCCAGGTGTGACCCGGCATGTGCGGTCTGAAAGGGGTATTAGTGTGCTGTGTTTCATGCAATTCCTTGGACAGGTTTTTATTTGTTTTAGAGCAGAAAACCCTCTTTCACTTTCAGTTGACCTTACAGTCCAATAGCCGCTACAATAGTTTTGCTAAATTTGGAGAAAACATTTTTTAGCTCAGTTGTTATTAAAAATGTATGCATTATTTGTTTTGTAGGACACTAGTTCAAACAATTTTGATGCAACTGCCCATTCTATTCTAGAATACTGTTTGCATAGCTTAAGATCGCAGGACTTCCATTTTTAGAATAATGCTAAAAAATAATCTCATAAACCTCGTTTTGATCATGGTTCTCTGTATTGAAAACTCTTGAAAAACAGGACCTGACTGGCATATCTGGAAATCTCTTTTCTAGGTGATTAATAACTGTCTATGTATTTACCATCAGGGCTTAAAGTGGTCCTGGAGAGATGGTGGTACCCACTTACCATGCCACCCACATTAAGCGGATCTAGGGCCAGTGCTAGTATTTTCTGCACCCCCTGCAAACTATAAATAAGTGCCCTACTTCCCACAAAGAAGCAGCGTCACACAATAGTACCCCCAATTCAAATTACACCACATAGTAGCACAATCTTATTCACATTACACCTCATGTAGTGCCCCTGATTTATATTACACCACATAGCAATGCCCATTATTCAGGTTACATCACTGAGTACCCTTTACACATGTTATGCCACACAGTAGTGCCCCTTATACACAATTTCCACAGTAGTAGTGCCCCTTACACATAATGCCCACAGTTGTAGTGCTCCTTACATATAATGATCACAGAAGTGCCACTTATACACATAATACCCAGAGAAGTGCCACTTATACACAAAATGCCCACAGTAGTAGTACCGCTTATATACAGAATGCCCACAGTAGTAGTGCCCCTTACACATAATGCTCACAATAGTAGAGCCCCTTACACATAATGACCACAGTAGTACCCTTTATACACATCTCTGCCTGTCATTCCAGCAGCTCACTGTCTGTATCCCTCTAGCAGCTCCATGCCCTGTATCCCTCCAGCAGCTTCCCCACCTCTCTAGTCCCTCCTTTAGCCCCCTCTCATCTTGTCTTCAGCATGCACGCAGCCTGCTACTCTTCATATCTCTACTTCACTTCAGTGGTGGCGACAGCATTACATCACATATGCTGTGAGAAAAAAAGGAAACCACTGAGACCTATGGAGGGTATGAATGCTGTCAAACAGACACAGTGGGGTAAATTTACCAAGATTCGTATTTTCCCGTTTGAGGTCAAAGTTCAATCACGAATGACATCGAAAGTGTAAATATGCAACTTTTTGAATTGATTACGACTAATTTACTAAGCTGCCGTATTCTGCATTTTCGGGTTTTCCGATGTCGATGTCATTCGTTTTTTTTGGCAGTGTTTTACGTGAGTGACTTGTAAAACACTGCCGACTTTAATTCAATGAATCTCGGCCGGATCTGAGAGATCCGTGCTGGGCTTCATTGTGCACTTTGTTAAAAAAAAAAAAGTTTAAATGTTAAAAAAAAATTGCGTGGGGTCCCCCCTCCTAAGGCAAACCAGCCTCGGGCTCTTTGAGCCGATCCTGGTTGCAAAAATATGGGAAAAAAATGGACAGGGGTTCCCCCATATTTAAGCAACCAGCATCGGGCTCTGCGCCTGGTCCTGGTTCCAAAAATACGGGGGACAAAAAGAGTAGGGGTCCCCCGTATTTTTGAAACCAGCACCGGGCTCCACTAGCTGGACAGATAATGCCACAGCCGGAGGTCACTTTTATACAGCGCCTTGCGGCCGTGGCATCAAATATCCAACTAGTCACCCCTGGCCGGGGTACCCTGGGGGAGTGGGGACCCCTTCAATCAAGGGGTCCCCCCCCAGCCACCCAAGGGCCAGGGGTGAAGCCCGAGGCTGTCCCCCCCATCCAATGGGCTGCGGATGGGGGGCTGATAGCCTTTGTGATAAGTGTTTGATATTGTTTTTAGTAGCAGTACTACAAGGCCCAGCAAGTCTCCCCCGCAAGCTGGTACTTGGAGAACCACAAGTACCAGCATGCGGCGGAAAAATGGGCCCGCTGGTACCTGTAGTACTACTACTAAAAAAATACCCCAATAAAGACATTACACACACACCTTGAAAGTATAACTTTAATACATCCATCCACACCTCCATATACACATACTTACCTTATGTTCCCACGCAGGTCGGTCCTCTTCTCCAGTAGAATCCATGGTGTACCTGTAGAAAAAATTATACTCACATAATCCATGGTTGAAGGCTCCTCGGTAAATCCTTTTGTAATCCACGTACTTGAAAAAAAAAAAAAACGGATACCCGACCACGAACTGAAAGGGGCCCCATGTTTTCACATGGGCCCCCTTTCCCCGAATGCCAGAAACCCACTCTGACTGATGTCTAAGTGGGTTTCTTCAGCCAATCAGGGAGCGCCACGTTGTAGCACCCTCCTGATCGGCTGTGTGCTCCTGTACTGTATGACAGGCGGCACATGGCAGTGTTACAATGTAGCGCGTATGCGCTCCATTGTAACCAATGGTGGGAACTTTCAGGTCAGCGGTTGACCGAAAGTGACCTCACCGCTGACCTGAAAGTTCCCACCATTGGTTACAATGGAGCGCATAGGCGCTACATTGTAACACTGCCGTGTGCCGCCTGTCATACAGTACAGGAGCACACAGCCGATCAGGAGGGTGCCACAACGTGGCGCTCCCTGATTGGCTGAAGAAACCCACTTAGACATCAGTCAGAGTGGGTTTCTGGCATTCGGGGAAAGGGGGCCCATGTGAAAACATGGGTCCCCTTTCAGTTCGTGGTCGGGTATCGGTTTTTTTATTTTTTCAAGTACGTGGATTACAAAAGGATTTACCGAGGAGCCTTCAACCATGGATTATGTGAGTATAATTTTTTCTACAGGTACACCATGGATTCTACTGGAGAAGAGGACCGACCTGCGTGGGAACATAAGGTAAGTATGTGTATATGGAGGTGTGGATGGATGTATTAAAGTTATACCTTCAAGGTGTGTGTGTAATGTCTTTATTGGGGTATTTTTTTAGTAGTAGTACTACAGGTACCAGCGGGCCCATTTTTCCGCCGCATGCTGGTACTTGTGGTTCTCCAAGTACCAGCTTGCGGGGGAGGCTTGCTGGGCCTTGTAGTACTGCTACTAAAAACAATATCAAACACTTATCACAAAGGCTATCAGCCCCCCATCCGCAGCCCATTGGATGGGGGGGACAGCCTCGGGCTTCACCCATGGCTCTTGGGTGGCTGGGGGGGGTAACCCCTTGATTGAAGGGGTCCCCACTCCCCCAGGGTACCCCGGCCAGGGGTGACTAGTTGGATATTTGATGCCACGGCCGCAAGGCACTGTATAAAAGTGACCCCCGGCTGTGGCATTATCTGTCCAGCTAGTGGAGCCCGGTGCTGGTTTCAAAAATACGGGGGACCCCTTCTCTTTTTGTCCCCCGTATTTTTGGAACCAGGACCAGGCGCAGAGCCCGATGCTGGTTGCTTAAATATGGGGGAACCCCTGTCCATTTTTTCCCCATATTTTTGCAACCAGGATCGGCTCTAAAGAGCCCGAGGCTGGTTTGCCTTAGGAGGGGGGACCCCACGCAAATTTTTTTCTGATAATTTAGAACATTTCCCCCCCCTTCCCACTGAAAAACATGCACGGATCTCATGGATCCGTGCATGCCTATACAAACACGGGATAAAAAAGCAGGTCTGGTTTTTTTTAGCACTTTTTCACGATTTGTATTTGATCATGGCAGTGTTTGGCAATTGTCGGCAGTGTTTGTGTTTTGCACTTTTTAGTAAATTCCCGATTTCTAGCAAATTGCAGGCGTATTTGACCGATGGTGTATTGATTCGTGATTTTTTCCTAGGACTTCCAAAATATTACGAATGCCCTCATCACTGCCGTGATTTTTGCTTAGCAACTTACCGAGATGACACTTTGAAGAAAAAACGGCATCTCGGTCAAAATCGGGACCTTAGTAAATATACCCCAGTGTGTGTGAGTACCAGGAGGGGTGGGCTGTAAATGGAGGAGGACCATGGATCCATCATGTAAACATTGATGGGCTTTTTACATGTCAGGGAAAGCCCAGCCTGGTTTGGTCACATCTGATGTGACCATGCCAGGCAAGTGGTTAAGGAGGGTCTCTGACATCAGCGATGACCACTTCTAGCTTCTTGTTTCATAAGAATTGTGGAAGACCTTGCCTTGCGCAGATAGGAAAAATCTTCGATGTTCCGGTAATTGCGTATGGTTTTGTGATCAGCCCACATATTGTGATATAATCACAATTTCTGCAATGGGTGTTTTTTTTCTATTTCTGGCCGGCAACTATTTGATCGCAGAAACTGCTTTTTAGCAGAAACTGCTTTTTAGCAGTAACCGCAATCCTTACTGAATAAGATCCTATTTCTGTTAATTATCATTTTGCCTTTGCAAAACTTTAGACAACTTAAGGTGCCCATATACTAGTGCGATTTTGCCCGATTTCATCCGATTCCAACGTTTCAGATCGATAAATGGGATGAAAACTGGTAAATCACATGTGTTTTACCTCCGATCGGAGCCCCTAGATCAGAAGTAAAGCACTATAGGTACAGATGGGTCCACAGTTATCTTGGCTAGTATTCTGCGCCTAGGCACGACATGGTTTATTAACATAAACCCTTCATCTATTGTTCTCAGCTGCAATACAATACAGAGAACACAGCAGAGGATTAAGTCATTACAGCAGGGGATTAAGTCCGACTGCCCAGTCTCAGTTAATCCTATTAAAGGTCAAGATAAACATGGACCCATCTGTATATTGTACCAGCAGCCTTGGCTGGGGTCGCATACGATACATCATAGATTCTTCCGCCGGGAAGCTGCCGGGCGGTTCAAGGGTGATCGTATGCGACTTCTCCCCTTTGAGAAGTTGCATAAGTGTATGTGTGCCTTTAGACAAATGAGGCAGCAAATACGAAAGCACAGACAAACACCTAGTGTCACTGCCAATTTTAACTTTAATCTGAGGACCGTTCAGTATATTTTGGATTTCAATTGAACTAGCCATTCTAACTGGGAAATTCTGAAAACATGAACACTTTGTCAGGTCAGGCTGGAATGTAGTATCCGACAAATGGGTTTGAGCGAAGGTGGCAGAGGCCACTGACGGAAGAAGAAATGGAGGCTGGATACACTGTAGGGCATAATTCAGAGCAGTTCACAGGGCAGCGATTTATGCTGTCCTGTGATCAGATAGTCGCCACCTACTGGGGGAGTGTATTTTAGCTGTGCAAGTGTTTCAAACGCATGTGTAGCAGAGCTGCACAAACTGATTTTGTCAAGTCTCTGCGCATTATTCTGATGAAACCGACTGCCCTTAAGTCAGAGAAACGCGTTAATTAGGGCTGGAGCAACACCATCTACCTTTCTGACCGCCTCCACATACCTGCTTTCAGGCATTCAGCCGATCATCTCTGCTGCCGTGGAGCCGCGTCTGTCTCCCCCCCCCCCCCGGGACCTTCCAAAGTCCGCACACTACCTTGTCTGGGACCTGCCTTCGTCTCTACACATCAGCTCCGGCACTGCATGGTCCTCCTTGTGCCATAGGATACGGCTGCAGCATATTATCATACTTGCGGTGAGCGTCCAGCGGTCTGGATGGATGTATTTGTGTGGGGGGTTTAAAAGTGAAGCAGTATACAGGCTAGGAGAATCCAAAGCTCATCTCCGTTTAGGCGGCTTTCAAAATAACCTCATCTATATGCTTTTTCCAACACAGTATATACAGAGGCATTTACAAATCATTGTGGATTGACTTCATCATATGGAGTTGGAAGCAGGATATTGTATTCATTAACACTCCGCATTTTGTCCTACAGCAATTATTAGACATTCTTTTTCATGGGACAATTATGGTGTAATAATAGTTATCAGTGATGGTCAGCTGATTATCTGCTCCTTTTTTAGCATTCATGTTGCTCATTTGAATATATACATTATATACTTTTTAAGATTTTTAATAAATTGTATTTACTTATTCAGTATTTTTCGCTCTCTTATATGGTTATACTAGTATAATTATATCTATAAAATATACTGTTTATTTGGGTAAACACAGATACCCTACATGGGAGCTGCAGTTTATATGTAACCATATTAGAGTAAATTTTATACACTGGTTCTAACTTACCTTAGCGCCTGTATTGATTTTGCTTTAACAGTAAACTCAATCGTTACATTCAGGACTTACTTAGCCGCTGCGATCACTTCAGTCTGTCTGGGTCCGGAGTTGACATCAGACACCCTCCCTTTCAACGCTTGGACATGCCTGAATTTTTTCAGACACTCCCTGAAAACTGTCAGTGGCCACCCACAAACGCCCTCTTCCTGTCAGTCACCTTGCAATTGTCAGAACCGACTGAATTTGTGGATCCGTTAACCTTGGACCAACCGAAGGTGTAGGTAGGTGCTGAAGTATGGTGGAAACAGAAAGGACAAAGATAGTTCCATTTCATATATTTATTAATAGACAACAGTCCCAATAAGGAGTTAAATGACAATCAATAGTCACCATATATAAACTGACGTATTGCAATGAATGGCATAAAGATAAGCAGGATCAGTATTGAAGATGCATTGAAGAAATGTTCATATGAATAAGATAAAACGTGCCTGAAGATTAATGAAGAATTGTCCAGTATAAAGCAATGATTTGTGCCAAACTGTAAAAAGTGTTAACTGGATATTGTAGACATACAGGGGCAGATTGGGATCGAAAACCAGCTGGGGAAATTTATGGAAGCAGCCCTACTAGGGGTGCGGTCTGTTGAGAGAGTGGAGTCTGTCAAGTGAGCAGGATTACTGCTCAGAAGGCATGATTACATGTAGGCATGCAAAGTGCGCGCAAAATTTTAGGGGAGTGGCTTCATGGGGAAAGGGCATGGCCACATAATAGTGCCAATTCACATTATACCACACAGTAGTGCCGCTTATACACACTCCGGACCATGGGCCTAATTCAGAGTTGATCGCAGCAGCAAATTTGTTAGCAGTTGGGTAAAACCATGTGCACTGCAGGGCGGCAGATATAACATGTGCAGAGAGAGTTAGATTTGGGTGGAGTGTTTTAAAAATGAAATCTAAATTGCAGTGTAAAAATAAAGCAGCCATTATTTACTCTGTACAGAAACAAAATAACCCACCCAAATCTAACTCTCTCTGCAAATGTTAAATCTGCCACACCTGCAGTGCACATGGTTTTCCCAACTGCTAACAAATTTGCTGCTGCGATCAACTCTGAATTGCCCCCCATAACCTTTCCAATCAGCAAGAAACTGCAGACATCCATATCGACGACGTGAGTCCACAATCTCCTTAACCTCAAATTCTTCATCCTGCAAAGAGTGAATTTTAGGTTTGGGCAGGGCAGCAAGAAACTTATTGAGGATCAAAGGTTTCAGCAGAGATGTATGAAAGGCGGTAGGAATTTTAAAAGAAGGTGTCAACTTGACTTTGTATGCTACAGGATTGAGTACCTTTTCTATGGGAAATGGGCCAATAAACTTGGGAGCAAACATCTTAGAAGGAACTTTGAACTTGAGATTGCGAGTAGAAATCCAAACTTGGTCTCCTACCTTGTAGTTAGGTACAACCTTACATTTTCTATCTGCGAAAGATTTATAACGAGCAGAAGATTTAATCAACAATTTGCGCACACAATTCCAGATTTTAGACAAATGTTGAAGCACTTGATCTGCTGCTGCGACCTCCTGAGCTGGCAAAGGATGGAACTCTGGCACACGAGGATGATAACCAAAGTTAGTATAAAATGGTGTAGACTCTGAAGATGAGTGAAAAAGATTATTATGAGCAAATTCTGCCAATGGAAGGTAGTCTAAACAATCATCCTGTGAGGAAGATATGTATAACCAGAGGATAGTTTCAAGATCTTGATTTACTCTTATAGTTTGTCCATCTGTCTGGGGATGATATGCAGAAGAGAAATTCAACTTAATGTTTAATGAAGAACAAAGTGACCTCCAAAACTTGGCTACAAACTGTTCCACGATCAGAAACGATCTCTTGAGGAAGGCCATGCAATTTAAAGATCTCAGAAGTTAATAATCTGGCTAGTGAAGGATCTGATGGTAATCCTGTTAATGGAATAAAATGCGCCATTTTCAAAAATCGATCCACTACCACCCAAATGGTATTTCGCCCTTTTGATGGAGGTAACTCGGTCATGAAATCCATTGAGAAATTAATCCAAGGTTGTCTGGGTACAGATAATGGATGTAACAAACCTGGAGGAGAATCCTTTAGATTCTTATGTTGGGCGCATTTAGGACATGCTGCTATGAACTCCTGAATGTTGGCATTAAGACGTGGCCACCAGTAGGACCGTTGAATAAATTTAAGAGTCTTTAGGACCCCAGGATGACCCATAAAAGACGAAGAGTGAGCCCAAGTAAGTAGTAGTTTTTGAAGATTGGAGGCAACAAAAGTTTTGCCAGGCGGAGGGACCGGAGAAGTTCGAGTCATTAAAAAGTACGTAGGACTCACAATTCGGAAGAATTGAAGGACCGAGAAAGGGCATCCACTTTTTTGTTTTGAGACCCTGGATGATAGGTGAGCTTAAAATTAAATCGGGTGAAGAAAAGGGCCAAACGAGCTTGTCGTGGATTCAAACACTGAGCCGACTGCAGGTAAAGAAGATTCTTATGGTCAATATATACTGTGTTGGGATGTTGTGCTCACTCTAGAAGGTATCTCCACTCCTCAAACGCTAATTTGATAGCAAGTAATTCCTGCTCCCCAATAGCATAATTACGTTCAGCCAGTAGAAACTTATGGGAGAAATATCTGCAGAGATGGACTTTTTTTTATCTTCAAAGACTTGTGACAACACAGCTTGCACTGCTTCCGTAGATGCATCTACCTCCACTAGAAAGGGACGGTTCAAATCCGGCTGTTGAAGAATGGGAGCTGACACAAAAGCTTGCTTCAAATCGGAGAAGGCTTTGATTGCTTCAGAAGACCAGTTTGTAGGATTTGCTCCCTTGCGTGTCAGGGCTGTGATGGGAGCAACCAACGTAGAGTAATTTTTAATGAATTTCCTATAAAAATTGGCAAAGCCAAGGAATCGCTAAATCCCCTTAAGAGTCGTAGGAGTGGACCAGTCTCGGATGGCTTGTACCTTAATAGGATCCATATGTAGCTCCGATCCGGAAATGATATAACCAGGGAACGGTATAGAAGATACTTCAAATGTACACTTGTCCAACTTACAATATAGTCGATTTTTCCTCAGACGGGTCAGTACCCCTTTATCTTGGAGATGGTGAGACTTCAGATCCTTGGAGAAAATCAAGATATCATTCAAGTACACTACTAAACACTTGTAGAGAAGATCTCAAAAAAGTTAGTTCACATAGCTTTGGAAAACTGCAGGAGTATTACAAAGACCATAAGGCATTACAAGGATTTCGTAATGCCCATCCCGGGTATTAAAGGCAGTCTTCCATTCATCCCCTGCAAGGATACAAATTAAATTGTAGGCTCCACGAAGATCTAGTTTCGTAAAAACTGTAGCTATCTTTACCCGGTCAAATAATTATGGAATTAACGGCAGTGGGTACCTGTTCTTCACAGTGATCTCATTAAATCCGCGATAATCTATGCTTGGTCGTAAACCACCGTCTTTCTTCTTAACGAAGAAGAATCCGGCTCCTGCAGGTGAAGAAGATGGTCTAATAAATCCTTTGGATAAATTGTCTTGTATATAATCAGACATATCTTGAGTCTCTGGAATGGACAGCGGATAAATTCGCCCCCTAGGAGGTGGTTTGCCCGGCACCAAATTGATTGAGCAGTCCCATTCGCAATGAGGGAGTAAGGAATCAGCAGCTTGTGTACTGAAGACATCCACAAAATATTGATAGACTGAAGGTAACTCAGGAAGACCGACACACTGGAGGGGTTTAACTGAAGCTAAACAATCCTTGGTACAAGATTCAACCCATGAAAGAATTTCCATGGTTTGCCAGTTGATTTGTGGATTATGTTCCTGCAGCCAAGGTAATCCAAGTAACATAGTAACATAGTAATTGAGGTTAAAAAGAGGCAAAATGCCCATCGCGTTCAACCGTTCAACCTGTGTTTTGTATTAAGTTGAGTTGATTTTACTGTACCTGCTGAAGAATGTTTTATGAATAGTTAACAACTACAAATCATGTTACACCCGGATTAACAACGTCAATATTTTAAATGTTGTAACCTTGGATGTCCTTTTTAATCAGAAATTCATCCAATCTCTTTTTAAATGCATTTACGAAGTCCACCATTACCACCTTTCCCAGCAAGGAATTCTAAATCCTTATTGCCTTAACAGTGAAGAACCCTTTCCTCCGTTGCGTACGGAATTTTCTCTCCTCCAGCCTCAGCGAGTGCCCACGTGTCATAAACAGAGTTCTTTTAATAACTAATTCCTTTGATAACTCTTTGTAGTGCCCCTTAACATATTTGAAGACATTAATAATGTCTCCTCTTAGACGCCTCTTTTCCAGTGTATGTACCAATGATTTGTACAGCGGCAGAATCACATCCTTGTCCCTTGTCTCAATTCCCCGTTTTATGCACGCTAACACCTTACTTGCCTTCTTTACTGCACTTTGACATTGTATACGGTTATTACGTTTATTATCAATGAGTACCACCAAATCTTTTTCCAAAACTGTTACCCCTAGACTTTCCCCATTTAATATGTAGGATGCAAGTTGTTTTTAGTCCCGAAATGCATAACCTTGCATTTTTCTATATTGAACCTCATTCTCCATTTAGACGCCCGGATTTCAAGTTTAGATAAGAAATTCTGCAGAGACTCCATATCCATTTCTGAATTAATTGTCCTACACAGTTTAGTATCATCTGCAAAGATTGACACTGTGCTTTCCAGATCTATTTCTAGGTCATTGATAAATATGTTGAACAGTAGTGGCCCGAGTACGGACCCCTGTGGTATTCCGCTGACTACTGGTGTCCAGCTTGAGGACTTCCCGTTGACCACTACTCGCTGTACCTTGTTGTCCAGCCAGTTACTTATCCATGTACAAACAGTTTTTCCTGGGCTAAGCTCTTTTAATTTGATGATTAGTCTCCTGTGAGGCACTGTATTGAAGGCTTTTGCAAAATCTAAGTAGACCACATCCACTGCTTTTCCTTGGTCAAGACTGTCGCTCACTTCCTCGTAGAAGTTAACTAAGGCAGATTGACATGATCTGTCCCACACAAACCCATGCTGATTCTTGCTAATAATCTTAGTGGTCTGCAGATACCCCTGTATCCTATCCCTTAGAATTCCTTCCAATATTTTCCCCACTATAAATGTCAAACTAACCGGCCTGTAGTTACCCGGATGATTTTTGGATCCTTTTTAAATAATGGCACAACCTCTGCTATATGCAAATCCTTCGGTACCATGCCAGATCTAATTAAACTATTGAAAATCAAGTATAGGGGTCTTGCTAGTTGTGACCTAAGCTCCATAAGAAGCCTCGGATGAAGTCCGTCCGGGCCAGGTGATTTATTAATCTTTATTTTGCGTAATCTCTCCCTGACTACTTCTTCACTTAAACAAGTACTAACCACGAATCCTTACTGTCACTATCGCTATGCACTACTCCCATCGTTCTTCTCTGGTGAACACTGACGAAAAAAATTTGTTCTCCCTTTTTAACCTTTTACTGTTTATGTATTTTACTTTTTTTTTTAAAAGTATCACATTATGAGAGGTTTTGGGAATCATGAGGAAGGAAATATATTTGGAATGGAGCACACCAACTTTCATCTTGAGACTTATGGTTCCATGAGTAATTATGCCTTCTGCAATTCAACTTCCATCCACTGCAGTAACAGAAACTGTTACTTCCAGAGGCACGGTTTGAACTTTAGATCGTATGACAAAGGCTGAAGTGATGAAGCTCTCGGCTGCAACGGAATCTAGAAGAGCTGAAACTTTAACTGTAGAACTCAGAACTTCTAAACAAATAGGCAAAGTTGGCTCCTTCCCAGATCATGATTCCAAGGTAACTCCTAGCTTAACCTCTCTTGAATAAGCTAGGAGCGAGAGTTTTCTGGACGAAGTTTGCAGAACTTAACAAAATGTTCAGAGGACCCACGGTACATGCAGAGGTTACCCTGTCTACGACTAATTTGTTCCTCTTCCGTAAAACGAGAGCGTTCAATCTGCATAGGCTCTTCTGTTGTCACAAGAGACTGAGACAAAGAAGGATCTTGTTGAGGTCTGGGTCGAAAACGCAAGTTAAATTGCTCAACCTTGGACTTCTCTAAGCAATGCTCTCTGTAACGTAGATCAAGTTTATTGCAGATGGAAATTAATTTGTCCAGTTTAATTGGCACATCACAAATGGTTAAATCATCCTTGATTCTATCTGAGAGTCCATTCCAGAATGCTGTGACCAAGGCCTCTTCATTCCAGTTTAATTCTGAAGATAAAGTGCGAAATGTAATAATATATTGACTAACGGGGTGTGAGCCTTGACGTAGATGAAGAATCTCCAAAGATGCTGAGGTGGTTCTTCCCGGTTCATCGAAGATTTTCCAGAAGGATGATACAAATTCATTATAATTAGAAAGAATAGTGTCTCCCCTCTCCCACAGCGGCGACACCCACTCCAAAGCCTGACCAGACAGGAGGGCAATGATATATGCGTTCTTAGAACAGGCTGATGGAAAACTAGCAGGAAACAGTTCAAACTGAATTTCGCATTGATTCAGAAATCCTCTGCAAAGCTTTGGAGTCCCGTTAAACTTGGTTGGCAAAAGTAATTGCAGATGAGACATAGGCACCATCACTAGAGAAACCGCTGCGGAAGAAGAGACCACTGGCGTTGGAACTTGAACTGGTGGTGTCATTATAGCTGTATGAGGAGCATCCAGACGATCCACCATAAATTGCATGAACTGAACTATTTGTGTCTGTATGGACTCCTGATTATCCAGACGGGAAAGAGTAGCACCGCCTCCTGCAATTTGTTCACCCAACAGATCCATGGGGCCAGTGCTAACTGTCAGAATCAACTGAATTTGTGGATCCATTAACTTGAACCAACCGAAGGTGTAGGTGCTGGAGTATGGTGGAAACAGGAAGGATGAAGATAGTTATATTAGATATATTTATTAATAGACAACAGTTCCAATAAGGAGTTAAATGACAATCAGTATTCACCATATATATAAACTGACGTATTGCAATGAATGGCATAAAGAAAAGCAGGATCACTATTGAAGATGCATTGAAGAAATGTCCATATGAATAAGATAAAACGTGCCTGAAGATTAATGAAGAATTGTCCAATATAAAGCAATGATTGTGCCAAACTGTAAGAAGTGTTAACTGGATATTGTAGTCATAGATGAATAACTGAGAAGACTTGTTACCGATGCTTAAAGGCTGAACTGAAGAACTGTGTAGAGCTGTCTTTCAATGATGCACAAAAATGAGACTTATGGTAAGAACTTACCGTTGTTAAATCTCTTTCTGCGAGGTACACTGGGCTCCACAAGGATTAACATTGGGGTGTAGAGTAGGATCTTGATCCGAGGCACATACAGGCTCAAAGCTTTGACTGTTCCCAAGATGCACAGCGCCGCCTCCTCTATAACCCCGCCTCCGTGCACAGGACCACAGTTTCGTTAACCAGTCCAATGCAGTAAAAGGTACCAGAGACGACAATCGTGAGTAGCCACATACACCACACACTCACTACAGGAGAGGGTGTCAGCGATTAATGCCATACCAACCCAAAGAAGCCAAGTGCGTCAGGGTGGGCGCCTTGTGGAGCCCAGTGTACCTCGCAGAAAGGGATTTAACAATGGTAAGTTCTTACCATAAATCTCGTTTTCTGCTGCTGGGTACACTGGGCTCCACAAGGATTAACATCGGGGATGTCCTAAAGCAGTTCCTTATGGGAGGGGACGCACTGTAGTGGGCACAAGAACCCAGCGTCCAAAGGAAGCATCCTGGGAGGCGGAAGTATTGAAGGCATAGAACATAATGAACGTGTTCACTGAGGACCACGTAGCCGCCTTGCACAATTGTTCAAGGGTCGCACCACAGCAGGCCGCCCAAGAAGGTCCAACAGACCGAGTAGAATGGGCTTTAATGGTAGCAGGAACTGGAAGACCAGCCTGTACATAAGCATGTGCAATCACCATTCTAATCCATCTGGCCAAAGTCTGCTTGTTAGCAGGCCAGCCATGTTTGTAAAAACCAAACAGTACAAAAAGAGAATCAGATTTCCGAATGGAGGAGGTTCACATAGATCCGGAGCGTCTGTACCACATCCAAAGACCGCTCTTAGATGACAACTCAGGAGAATTATAGTCCGGAACCACAATCTCCTGGTTAAGGTGGAAGGAAGACACCACCTTGGGTAAATAACCCGGATGTGTTCTAAGAACCGCCCGGTCACAGTGAAAAATCAGATAGGGGACTTACAGGATAATGTACCCAAGTCCGAGACCCTTCTAGCTGAAGCGATAGCTAGCAAAAACAAAACCTTAAGGGAAAGCCACTTAAGGTCTGCAGATGCAAGAGGTTCAAACGGAGACTCTTGTAAGGTCTCCAGAACCACCAACAGATCCCAAGGGGCCTCAGGTGGTACATAAGGAGGCTGAATCTGCAACACGCCCTGAGTGAAGGTATGAACATTAGGTAGGGCAGCAATCTTTCTTTTAAACCAAACCGACAAGGCAGCAATGTGAACCTTGAGGGAAGCCAGACGAAGGCCTAAGTCCAGGCCCTGTTGTAGGAAGGCCAACAGTTTGGCCGTACTAAACTTGAAAACATCATGATAATAAGATGCGCACCAATTAAAGTAAGAATTCCAGACCCTATGGTAAATCCGAGCAGTAGCCGGCTTACGGGTCTTCAACATAGTTTGAATGACCACCTCAGAAAAACCCTTGGCCCTCAAGACGGAAGCTTCAAATGCCACGCCATCAAAGCCAGACGGGCCAAGTCCTGGTAAACACAAGGGCCCTGAACGAGGAGGTCTGGTCGTTGTGAAAGTAGAAGGGGACGATCTAGCGAGAGGCCCTGTAGATTGGAGAACCAGTGCCGTCTGGGCCATGCTGGAGCGATCAGAAGTAGGTTTCCTCCTTCTTGCTTGAACTTCTGTATTACTCTGGGCAGGAGTGACACCGGAGGGAACACGTACTGCAGCTGAAAGTGCCATGGAATTGCCAGTGCGTCCACGAACGCTGCTTGAGGATCCCTTGTCCTTGCTATGAAGACCGGAACCTTGTGATTGTGTCGAGATGCCATCAGGTCCACATCTGGAAGGCCCCACTTGTCCACGAGAAGTTGAAAGACCTCCGGATGGAGGCTCCACTCCCCGGCGTGTACGTCCTGACAACTTAGAAAGTCTTCTTCCCAGTTTAGGACTCCAAGAATGAACACTGCGGATAAGGCCGGCAGATGGTGTTCTGCCCACTGAAGAATCTGTGATACTTCCCTCATTGCCATGCGGCTTCAAGTGCCGCCTTGATGACTGATGTACGCACACCGTGGTGGCGTTGTCCGATTGTACTTGAACAGGCCTGTTCTGTATCAAATGCTAGGCTAGGGTCAGTGCATTGAACACTGCCCGTTCCAGAATGTTTATTGAGAGTAGAGACTCCTCCTCGGTCCACCGACCCTGAAGGGAGTGTTGTTCCAACACCGCACCCCAACCTCTCAGACCGGCATCCGTCGTCAACAGGACCCAGTTGGATATCCAGAAGGGACAACCCCTGCTCAATCGACGGTCCTGAAGCCACCAGTACAGTGACAGGCGGACCTCCGGAGACAAGGAGATCATTTGAGATCTGATCCAGTGAGGCAGGCCATCCCACTTGGCAAGAATTAACTTCTGCAGAGGGCGAGAATAGAATTAAGCATACTCCACCATGTCGAAAGCCGACACCATGAGACCTAGCACTTGCATTGCCGAATGTATCGACACTTGCGGATGAGATAGGAAGCATCGAATCTTGTCCTGAAGCTTCAGTAACTTTCTCCTGAGACAAGAACAACCGCTGGTTGTGCGTGTCCAATAACGCTCCCAGGTTCACAGGAACAAGGGAAGATTTCTTCCAGTTGACTAGCCACCCTTGGGCTTTCATGACCTGGACAGTCATATCTAGATGATGCAGGAGAATTTCTGGGGAATTTGCCAGGATCAACAAATCGTCCAGGTACAGCAGGATCCTGACCCCTTGACGGCGGAGTACAGCCGTCATTACCATCATTACTTTGGTGAAAACTCGCGGAGCTGTTGCCAAACCAAAAGGTAACGCCCGAAATTGGTAATGAAGGTTGCCCACCGCAAACCTCAGGTACTGCTGATGTGACATTACAATAGGAATATGCAGGTAGGCATCCTGTATGTCCAGGGAGACCATATAGTCCCCAGGCTCCAAGGCCAGAACAATAGAGTGTAGAGGTTCCATACGAAACTTGGAGACCCTCACATACTTGTTCAAGGACTTGAGATTGAGAATGGGCCGCGAGGACCCGTTCGGTTTCGGGACTAGAAACAGCAGTGAATAGAACTCCTTGCCTCTCTGAGCCAGAGGCACCTGTGCTACCACTCCTGTGATCAGGAGGGATTGTACCACCGAATAAAGAGTGTTTGCCTTCACCAGGTCCAAACGGGACATCTGTCAGGCAAAATCGATGAGGGGGACATTTCTTGAAGGATATGGCATAACCTCGAGTGACGACTTCCCTTACCCAGGCATCGGAAGTGGTCTTCAACCATTTCCGGGAAAAACCTAGAAGCCGGCCGCCCACCCTGGGATCCCCCAGGGGGAGGCCCACCCCATCATGTGGCAGGCTTGTCAGTTTTAGAAGCCTGCTGATGGTCAGCCCAGATCCGCTTTGGTCTGGGCTTGGCAGGCTTGGAAGTATGAGCTTGTTTCAGGTACGCCTGTCCTTTTACTTTACCCGGAGGAGGAAAGAGCTGAGAGATAGTACTTTTAGCCTTCTGTGCGGAAGGAGCCGTACTTGGTAGGCAAGCTGTTTTAGCAGAAGCCAGGTCAGCCACAATCTTATTGAGGTCTTCTCCAAAAAGAATGTCTCCCTTAAAGGGAAGAACCTCCACGGTTTTCTTAGAATCCATATCCACCGACCAGGATCTCAACCAAAGGATACGTTGAGGCAAGATGGACATAGTGGCAGCCTTGGCCGCCAGCACCCTGGCATCGGAAGCCGCCTCCTTAAGGTAAAGAGAAGCCGTGGCAATATATGAGAGACATTGTCTGGCATGATCAGAAGCATTGGAAGGTAGCTCGCGCCTCCAGCTCCTGAGCCCATGCTTCAACAGCTTCAGCAGCCCAGGTCGCTGCAATGGTTGGTCTTTGCACAGCCCCCGTTAGGGTGTAAATCTTTTTCAAACAACCCTCTACACGTCTATCCGTCGGTTCCTTCAGAGAGGTGACGGTAGTCACTGGCAGAGCTGAGGAAACTACCATGCGTGCAACATGAGAATCTACAGGTGGAGGAGTTTCCCAATTCTTACATAGCTCCGCAGAGAGAGGATAGCGAGCCAACAGTCTCTTATGCAGTGTGAATTTTGTTCCCGGATTTTCCCAGGAATCCTGACGTATGTCAGCCAGGTGTTGAGAATGAGGTAAAACTTGTTTAACCACCTTCTTACATTTAAATCTGTCCGGATTTTTAGAGACAGCCTCAGGCTCAGGATCATCAGAGACCTGAAGAATGAGCCTGATAGGCAAATCAGGGACATACATCAGTGACTTCCCTTCCCCATCAGAAGCATCTGAGTCAGTGTCTGTAGGGTCAGTATATGCGCCATCCTCCTCAGAGGATGTGTCCGGACAGCGGTGGATTTTGAGGACGTAGCGGCCTGTTTAGAAGACTTCTTAGTCCTAGGTGGGCGAGAGTGAGACTTATTTTTAGTCAGTGATAGGTTCAAGTGCTGTAACTGAGATGAGATTTGATCTGCCCATGGCGGATTGACTACAGGGACCATAAACTGCTGCACTGGCAGAGGAGGTCCCACAGGGGGCATAAGTTTTGTTACAGGCATATTTAATAACGTGGAGAAGGTAGCCCAAGGTGGGTCATCAGTGGCCCCGGTGCTACTGGGAGGTAAGGAACCCCCTGAACCTGAACTCTCTGCTGCCATGTTGTCCCCAAAAGTGTCTGCAGCATCACCACCACGCAATGTGGAAGTGGCCCCATATCCTTTTCCCCGTGTAGCTGACATAACGATAAGCTCAATATCAGGCAACCCAGCACAATAGTAGCAGCAATTTACCTAGCAAGAACTCCCATTGCAGTGTGTCAGCACAAACCGAGAATCCAAGAGATATATGGTGACTATAAATCACAAAGAAAAATACACAATAAGTATATCTTGTGAAATACCTATACCAGTTAACAAACCTTACGCACTTAGCCCCCTCAGGTTACAGGATATAGGAGTAGCAAGCTGAGTGAAATACATGAGATGGAAGCCACGCAGCGGCTACATGCACACACACATATAGTCACAAATGTACAATGCAGAAGTTATTCCAAACAATAAGACTGCACTGGACTAGCAATACAAAGTGATACTCAGTATAGCTATATATATATATATATATATATAAACAGTAGATATAACAAAACACAGTAAGTACTGGCTGTATATCACAGGGTGTTTGTACCACACAACCCTGACTGTATGCACTCTTTCTTAACTAACACTGTCCACTGACAGGTAGAATACTTAAGTGTCCTTTAAAATGCACAGCGCTGGCGAGCAGGCGGCTTTGCAGAGGAGGATTTGCCTCAGCAGTCCCAGGAACAGCGCAGCTCTGTGTAATGGTGGCTGACAGAAAGTGAGGGAGATATACATGCAGCTCCAGGGCGGGAACATTTACCCAAATGGCGCCCTGGGGCTGGGGGAGGAGCTACAGGTCAGGCCTTATCCCCCTGCTGGCTTCCCCACCGGAAAAGGTTTTTCACAGAGACAAAAACCATACCTGTGCCCTGTGTCCCGGAGGCTAGTGGAGTGGCTGCCCTTTACAGTGTCCATGCCAGCGCGCGAGCGGCCCGCCTCCCACGGCCGCACTGGATCGCAATTACAGCGGGCCAAAGAGACCCCTTACCTCCCTTTCTAATGCGGCCACGACCCGGGAGACAGCGGCGAGTGTGTGACTAACGTATGAAGAACACCGGAGCCTCCGCTGCAGTGACCCGGCAACCAGGGCGCGGGAGTATACAGCGCCGCCGGGGGAGTGATGGAGCTGCAGCAGGGGATGTCTGACTGACATCTAACACACTGCTGCAGCCTTTGAAGTCTTTAGATATTCTTTCTTCTGAAATTAGCTTTTCTTTGGGCTGCAGGAGCACCCCCCCCCGTTGATATGCCTGCTTACTGCATGGCACCAATTTACAAACTGAGCTCCTGTGCACGGAGGTGGGGTTATAGAGGAGGCGGCGCTGAACAGTCAAAGCTTTGAGCCTGTTGGTGCCTCAGAACAAGATCCTACTCTACATCCCGATGTTAATCCTTGTGGAGCCCAGTGTACTCAGCAGCAGAAATGAAGATACTGTACTGAAAGGATTACTTGCATGTTCCGAAGATAATACTTGTAGCACTGTGAAAAGCTGCAGCATACGACAATGGAGAAGAATGGGTTAAGCTGAGAGCTAAGTAAACGAGGACCAGGATTTAGTAGAAACTTCCTCAGGCTGTGTGATTGAAGCAGGCAGTCCCTGAACAACAGGGTAACCTTTCACAGGACTCCGGAAATCCACTTGTTGCCACTCGGGGAGTGACTGACTGACAGCACAGCAGGGAGCTGGTGGATCGCTTGCAGTGAAGGCTTCAATCAGACCTCTGTGAGCGGAGGCGATATCAGGACCACTGGAATCACACAGAAATCCACGGAGAGAGCACAGAGCTAGGGTACAGAGTAGCTACAACAAAGCACTGGCCAAGAGTGAAATAATCCCACCATATTTATAGGCAGCACAAGCACAGGATTGGCTAACACCCACAGGTGCTCACAGGTGCTGCATTTGGTCTCCAACATGGCCACCTCCTGTACTGCAGACACACAGAGGTGCTTCTGGCCATTCAGTCCCCGCACTCCTGGCTCTCAGAACCTGCATCACCTCTGCCGCCGACCATGCCACGTCCCCACACGGACGCACAGCACTGCGAGCAACCACGCCGGCAATGGACGGACCCCAGAACCTGCAGCAGTGAGTGATCAGTTCGTGACAGCAATCATCCATGCGATTGCTTTTTTCGCACCATCCTGTCTCTATAACTGATCCCCGTTGCTGCGGTCTGTCACGCCTGCACATTGCGGTGCATACGCATACACAGTTCGGACCTGATCGCAGGCTGTGAGAAAACGCAGCCTAGCAATAAGGTCTGAATTACCCCCATACAAGGGCGTAGCTACCATAGGTGCCGACAGTGCAGCTGCTATGGGGCCCAGAGCTGAGAGGGGCCCATCTTCCCTGTTAAAGTTACATGTGTAATATACATTTTTCACCATTGGGTGGTACGTAGGTGCCCTTTCAAACGTTTTCCTTGGGGCCTGCAATGTATCTAGGTATGCCCGTGGACCTGCTCATTGTAATGTGGCATAAAATGAACTGGAGGGTATGTTAATGTTATATAAAATATGAAATGGGGCACTGTAATGTGGCACAATATGAACAGGGAGCACTATATATCATAATGTGAATTGGGGGTACTGTGCAGCGTAAGTGTACTGGCAGCTCTGAAATATGACACAGGGTGAACTTAAGCACTACTGTGATTCACAAAAGAAACTAGGCAACTACTATGGGGCATAACATTAAATAAGGCTCTCTCAAGAAGCATTGAGACGTGGGGGCAGTGTATCTGCAAATATGGCTAACCACCAGCAGAGGGAGCCTGAACACTGTGGATGTTCCCAGCTAAAATCTATCTCCAGATAATCTGCAAAATTGGATAAGCACCAGCAGAGGGAGCCGAATTATGGGATCATTCTAAATATTGCATTGTTTGGAGGTGACGTAATGGCAAAATATATGTGGTAACTAGAGATGAGCGCCTGAAATTTTTCGGGTTTTGTGTTTTGGTTTTGGGTTCGGTTCCGCGGCCGTGTTTTGGGTTCGAACGCGTTTTGGCAAAACCTCACCGAATTATTTTTGTCGGATTCGGGTGTGTTTTGGATTCGGGTGTTTTTTTCCAAAAACACTAAAAAACAGCTTAAATCATAGAATTTGGGGGTCATTTTGATCCCAAAGTATTATTAACCTCAAAAACCATAATTTACACTCATTTTCAGTCTATTCTGAATACCTCACACCTCACAATATTATTTTTAGTCCTAAAATTTGCACCGAGGTCGCTGTGTGAGTAAGATAAGCGACCCTAGTGGCCGACACAAACACCGGGCCCATCTAGGAGTGGCACTGCAGTGTCACGCAGGATGTCCCTTCCAAAAAACCCTCCCCAAACAGCACATGACGCAAAGAAAAAAAGAGGCGCAATGAGGTAGCTGTGTGAGTAAGATTAGCGACCCTAGTGGCCGACACAAACACCGGGCCCATCTAGGAGTGGCACTGCAGTGTCACGCAGGATGGCCCTTCCAAAAAACCCTCCCCAAACAGCACATGACGCAAAGAAAAAAAGAGGCGCAATGAGGTAGCTGACTGTGTGAGTAAGATTAGCGACCCTAGTGGCCGACACAAACACCGGGCACATCTAGGAGTGGCACTGCAGTGTCACGCAGGATGTCCCTTCCAAAAAACCCTCCCCAAACAGCACATGACGCAAAGAAAAAAAGAGGCGCAATGAGGTAGCTGTGTGAGTAAGATTAGCGACCCTAGTGGCCGACACAAACACCGGGCCCATCTAGGAGTGGCACTGCAGTGTCACGCAGGATGTCCCTTCCAAAAAACCCTCCCCAATCAGCACATGATGCAAAGAAAAAGAAAAGAAAAAAGAGGTGCAAGATGGAATTATCCTTGGGCCCTCCCACCCACCCTTATGTTGTATAAACAAAACAGGACATGCACACTTTAACCAACCCATCATTTCAGTGACAGGGTCTGCCACACGACTGTGACTGATATGACGGGTTGGTTTGGACCCCCCCCAAAAAAGAAGCAATTAATCTCTCCTTGCACAAACTGGCTCTACAGAGGCAAGATGTCCACCTCATCTTCACCCTCCGATATATCACCGTGTACATCCCCCTCCTCACAGATTATCAATTCGTCCCCACTGGAATCCACCATCTCAGCTCCCTGTGTACTTTGTGGAGGCAATTGCTGCTGGTCAATGTCTCCGCGGAGGAATTGATTATAATTCATTTTAATGAACATCATCTTCTCCACATTTTCTGGATGTAACCTCGTACGCCGATTGCTGACAAGGTGAGCGGCGGCACTAAACACTCTTTCGGAGTACACACTTGTGGGAGGGCAACTTAGGTAGAATAAAGCCAGTTTGTGCAAGGGCCTCCAAATTGCCTCTTTTTCCTGCCAGTATAAGTACGGACTGTGTGACGTGCCTACTTGGATGCGGTCACTCATATAATCCTCCACCATTCTATCAATGTTGAGAGAATCATATGCAGTGACAGTAGACGACATGTCCGTAATCGTTGTCAGGTCCTTCAGTCCGGACCAGATGTCAGCATCAGCAGTCGCTCCAGACTGCCCTGCATCACCGCCAGCGGGTGGGCTCGGAATTCTGAGCCTTTTCCTCGCACCCCCAGTTGCGGGAGAATGTGAAGGAGGAGATGTTGACAGGTCGCGTTCCGCTTGACTTGACAATTTTGTCACCAGCAGGTCTTTCAACCCCAGCAGACCTGTGTCTGCCGGAAAGAGAGATCCAAGGTAGGCTTTAAATCTAGGATCGAGCACGGTGGCCAAAATGTAGTGCTCTGATTTCAACAGATTGACCACCCGTGAATCCTTGTTAAGCGAATTAAGGGCTGCATCCACAAGTCCCACATGCCTAGCGGAATCGCTCCGTGTTAGCTCCTTCTTCAATGCCTCCAGCTTCTTCTGCAAAAGCCTGATGAGGGGAATGACCTGACTCAGGCTGGCAGTGTCTGAACTGACTTCACGTGTGGCAAGTTCAAAGAGCATCAGAACCTTGCACAACGTTGAAATCATTCTCCACTGCACTTGAGACAGGTGCATTCCATCTCCTATATCGTGCTCAGTTGTATAGGCTTGAATGGCCTTTTGCTGCTCCTCCAACCTCTGAAGCATATAGAGGGTTGAATTCCACCTCGTTACCACTTCTTGCTTCAGATGATGGCAGGGCAGGTTCAGTAGTTTTTGGTGGTGCTCCAGTCTTCTGTACGTGGTGCCTGTACGCCGAAAGTGTCCCGCAATTTTTCTGGCCACCGACAGCATCTCTTGCACGCCCCTGTCGTTTTTTAAAAAATTCTGCACCACCAAATTCAAGGTATGTGCAAAACATGGGACGTGCTGGAATTTGCCCATATTTAATGCACACACAATATTGCTGGCGTTGTCCGATGCCACAAATCCACAGGAGAGTCCAATTGGGGTAAGCCATTCCGCGATGATCTTCCTCAGTTGCCATAAGAGGTTTTCAGCTGTGTGCGTATTCTGGAAAGCGGTGATACAAAGCGTAGCCTGCCTAGGAAAGAGTTGGCGTTTGCGAGATGCTGCTACTGGTGCCGCCGCTGCTGTTCTTGCGGCGGGAGTCCATACATCTACCCAGTGGGCTGTCACAGTCATATAGTCCTGACCCTGCCCTGCTCCACTTGTCCACATGTCCGTGGTTAAGTGGACATTGGGTACAACTGCATTTTTTAGGACACTGGTGAGTCTTTTTCTGACGTCCGTGTACATTCTCGGTATCGCCTGCCTAGAGAAGTGGAACCTAGATGGTATTTGGTAACGGGGGCACACTGCCTCAATAAATTGTCTAGTTCCCTGTGAACTAACGGCGGATACCGGACGCACGTCTAACACCAACATAGTTGTCAAGGACTCAGTTATCCGCTTTGCAGTAGGATGACTGCTGTGATATTTCATCTTCCTCGCAAAGGACTGTTGAACAGTCAATTGCTTACTGGAAGTAGTACAAGTGGGCTTACGACTTCCCCTCTGGGATGACCATCGACTCCCAGCGGCAACAACAGCAGCGCCAGCAGCAGTAGGCGTTACACGCAAGGATGCATCGGAGGAATCCCAGGCAGGAGAGGACTCGTCAGACTTGCCAGTGACATGGCCTGCAGGACTATTGGCATTCCTGGGGAAGGAGGAAATTGACACTGAGGGAGTTGGTGGGGTGGTTTGCGTGAGCTTGGTTACAAGAGGAAGGGATTTACTGGTCAGTGGACTGCTTCCGCTGTCACCCAAAGTTTTTGAACTTGTCACTGACTTATTATGAATGCGCTGCAGGTGACGTATAAGGGAGGATGTTCCGAGGTGGTTAACGTCCTTACCCCTACTTATTACAGCTTGACAAAGGGAACACACGGCTTGACACCTGTTGTCCGCATTTCTGGTGAAATACCTCCACACCGAAGAGCTGATTTTTTTGGTATTTTCACCTGGCATGTCAACGGCCATATTCCTCCCACGGACAACAGGTGTCTCCCCGGGTGCCTGACTTAAACAAACCACCTCACCATCAGAATCCTTCTGGTCAATTTCCTCCCCAGCGCCAGCAACACCCATATCCTCCTCATCCTGGTGTACTTCAACACTGACATCTTCAATCTGACTATCAGGAACTGGACTGCGGGTGCTCCTTCCAGCACTTGCAGGGGGCATGCAAATAGTGGAAGGCGCATGCTCTTCACGTCCAGTGTTGGGAAGGTCAGGCATCGCAACCGACACAATTGGACTCTCCTTGTGGATTTGGGATTTCAAAGAACGCACAGTTCTTTGCGGTGCTTTTGCCAGCTTGAGTCTTTTCAGTTTTCTAGCGAGAGGCTGAGTGCTTCCATCCTCATGTGAAGCTGAACCACTAGCCATGAACATAGGCCAGGGCCTCAGCCGTTCCTTGCCACTCCGTGTGGTAAATGGCATATTGGCAAGTTTACGCTTCTCCTCCGACAATTTTATTTTAGGTTTTGGAGTCCTTTTTTTTCTGATATTTGGTGTTTTGGATTTGACATGCTCTGTACTATGACATTGGGCATCGGCCTTGGCAGACGACGTTGCTGGCATTTCATCGTCTCGGCCATGACTAGTGGCAGCAGCTTCAGCACGAGGTGGAAGTGGATCTTGATCTTTCCCTAATTTTGGAACCTCAACTTTTTTGTTCTCCATATTTTATAGGCAGAACTAAAAGGCACCTCAGGTAAACAATGGAGATGGATGGATTGGATACTAGTATACAATTATGGACGGACTGCCACGGTTAGGTGGTATAAAAAAACCGCGGTTAGGTGGTATATATTGTAATACAATTATGGATGGACGGACTGCCTGCCGAGTGCCGACACAGAGGTAGCCACAGCCGTGAACTACCGCACTGTACACTGGTTGATAAAGAGATAGTAGTATACTCGTAACAACTAGTATGACTGACTATGACGGTATAAAGAATGAAAAAAAAACCACGGTTAGGTGGTATATATTGTAATACAATTATGGATGGACGGACTGCCTGCCGAGTTCCGACACAGAGGTAGCCACAGCCGTGAACTACCGCACTGTACACTGGTTGATAAAGAGATAGTAGTATACTCGTAACAACTAGTATGACTGACTATGACGGTATAAAGAATGAAAAAAAAACCACGGTTAGGTGGTATATATTATAATACAATTATGGATGGACGGACTGCCTGCCGAGTGCCGACACAGAGGTAGCCACAGCCGTGAACTACCGCACTGTACACTGGTTGATAAAGAGATAGTAGTATACTCGTAACAACTAGTATGACTGACTATGACGGTATAAAGAATGAAAAAAAAACCACGGTTAGGTGGTATATATTATAATACAATTATGGATGGACGGACTGCCTGCCGACTGCCGACACAGAGGTAGCCACAGCCGTGAACTACCGCACTGTACACTGGTTGATAAAGAGATAGTAGTATACTCGTAACAACTAGTATGACACTATGACGGTATAAAGAATGAAAAAAAAACCACGGTTAGGTGGTATATATTATAATACAATTATGGATGGACGGACTGCCTGCCGACTGCCGACACAGAGGTAGCCACAGCCGTGAACTACCGCACTGTACACTGGTTGATAAAGAGATAGTAGTATACTCGTAACAACTAGTATGACACTATGACGGTATAAAGAATGAAAAAAAAACCACGGTTAGGTGGTATATATTATAATAATACAATTATGGATGGACGGACTGCCTGCCGACTGCCGACACAGAGGTAGCCACAGCCGTGAACTACCGCACTGTACACTGGTTGATAAAGAGATAGTAGTATACTCGTAACAACTAGTATGACTATGACGACGGTATAAAGAAAGAAAAAAAAATACCACGGTTAGGTGGTATATAATTATACAATTATGGATGGACGGACTGCCTGCCGAGTGCCGACTGCCGACACAGAGGTAGCCACAGCCGTGAACTACCGCACTGTACTGTGTCTGCTGCTAATATAGACTGGTTGATAAAGAGATAGTATACAACAATATACTACTATACTGGTGGTCAGGCACTGGTCACCACTAGTCACACTGGCAGTGGCACTCCTGCAGCAAAAGTGTGCACTGTTTAATTTTAAATTAATATAATATTATGTACTCCTGGCTCCTGCTATAACAACCTGCAGTGCTCCCCAGTCTCCCCCACAATTATTATAAGCTTTTATACATTGATGTGCAGCACACTGGGCTGAGCTGAGTGCACACAGACTGAGTCACACTGTGTGACTGCTGTGTATCGTTTTTTTCAGGCAGAGAACGGATATAGCAGAGAACGGATATATTAAATAAAAGTTAACTTAACAACAACTGCACTGGTCACTGTGGTAAACTCTGTCTGCACAATCTCTCTCTCTCTCTCTCTCTCTCTCTCTTCTAATCTATTCTAATGGAGAGGACGCCAGCCACGTCCTCTCCCTATCAATCTCAATGCACGTGTGAAAATGGCGGCGACGCGCGGCTCCTTATATAGAATCCGAGTCTCGCGAGAATCCGACAGCGTCATGATGACGTTCGGGCGCGCTCGGGTTAACCGAGCAAGGCGGGAAGATCCGAGTCGCTCGGACCCGTGAAAAAAAAAGTGAAGTTCGTGCGGGTTCGGATTCAAAGAAACCGAACCCGCTCATCTCTAGCACTGGTAACTACCCATTTATCTCAACCAGTGTGTGCAGTGCACACATTCCTAATAAGAATAATATTACATTTTGGGACTTATAAACACATTGAATGTTTGAAAACAGCATTTAATTATTCCACATTCAGTCCAGTGGACATTACAAACAACAGCTATATCCATTGGATCTAATTACAGATCAGCCTCTGAAGTTTTTAGTATAATCAGAACCAAGTCTTTTATGGACTTCTTGATTAATGGCGTATGTTGGTTAAATACAAAAATCTAAAAACACATATGTGATGTATTAATGGTTTTATGAATTTAATTATGTTCATCATGTATTGATTGAATATATTTTATGCTGCAGCATTATGTGAAATTAGTTTTTTAGTTAAATAAATATCTTTTTTAGTATAATCTATCTAGTTTTGAATATATGAATCTTGTCTCCTTCGATTGGTGCAGATAGCGCTCCTTTTTTTACAGGGAGTCAGTTCCCGTAATTATTGTTTTTTGTCTATCATAAGGAATGCAATTATCCTTATAAATAGGAGCAGCAGTCTGCACCATTATTAAATCTCCATCTTCTCGGTAGGTGCTGGCGCCTGAGGGTATATACACTTGCCTGTGCACTTGACAGTGTGGAGGCAATTGTGTGTACACACATTGAAATTCCTGTTGCTGTGAAGTAAGGGAGCGTGGATACTGTAGCAAGAAGATCATAACTGCAAAGATTGGTACTTGATTAATGTGGCTTGGAGATAATAGCTATGAAGACTGAGAGGTAGATAACTGTAACTCGAGGACTTTAACCGCGAAGACTGGTCGCTGTCTGACCAGAGCCGGATTAAGGCTATGGGGGGCCCGGGGCACTTCAGACTGTGGGGCCCTTACTAAAGAGGAAGTAGATTATATATATATATATATATATATATATATATATAGATGACCCGGGAGGGCACTGGAACAAGTAAAAACATTTACCACTGGAGTGCTGGCATTTTTTCAATGAAGAAATAAATAAATAAATAAATATGTAAAACAAACTTCTGTAAATGCGGCACTCTTCAGACTTAAGGGGGCATTGGTGGGCAGCGGCGTCACTAAAGGGGGCATGTGCGGCTGGCGCCGTCACTAAAGGGGGTGTGGGCGGCTGGCGGCGTCACTAAAGGGGGCGGGTACAGCAGGAAGCGGGCAGGCTGTTTAGCAGGGCGCCGCAGAAAGGGATGGGCGGGTTTTGCCTTAATAAAATCGGGCAGGGCACGGCGCCCTGCTAAAACAGCCTAGAGTGAACACTATATATACATACATATACACACACACACACACACACACACACACACACACACACACACACACACACACACACACACACTATATATATACATATATAACCCAGAGCCTAAATGTTTTTAATTTTTTGCAACAGGGAAAAAAACAATGAAAGACAGTCAGCCTTACTTGATCAGGCTGCTGTCAGTGTCTGCTGAGACAGAGGCGATCGAGAGCTCCATCCTCTCTGTCTCTAAGGGCACCAGGCTTCCTCTGCTGGGCTGGCTCCACATGCTTCGGTCTCTTCTTCCTTCCTCCCCTCTGCAGCCTGCGCGCCCAGCCAATGACTGAGCCGCAGGCTGCTGCTGCTTCAACCGCTATTGGACAGCTGAGCCGTCGCTCAGCTGTCCTTTACTCTCTGCTATGCAGCACCGCAGCGGGGAGCCGGGAGCGCAGCATCACCACATAGCGGATCGGTAAAGCGATCCGTTCTGTGGAAGGGGGCCCCTTTTAGAAAGGGGGGCCCGGGGTACGTATCCCCGGGACCCCCTTCCTTAATCCGGCTCTGTGTCTGACTATGACTTGGAAACATTTGTAAAATAAGAATTTACTTACCGATAATTCTATTTCTCGTAGTCCGTAGTGGATGCTGGGGACTCCGTAAGGACCATGGGGAATAGCGGCTCCGCAGGAGACTGGGCACAAAAGTAAAGCTTTAGAACTACCTGGTGTGCACTGGCTCCTCCCCCTATGACCCTCCTCCAAGCCTCAGTTAGGATACTGTGCCCGGACGAGCGTACACAATAAGGAAGGATTTTGAATCCCGGGTAAGACTCATACCAGCCACACCAATCACACCATATAACTTGTGATCTAAACCCAGTTAACAGCATGATAACAGAGGAGCCTCTAGAAAAGATGGCTCACTACAGCAATAACCCGATTTTTTGGTAACAATAACTATGTACCAGTATTGCAGACAATCCGCACTTGGGATGGGCGCCCAGCATCCACTACGGACTACGAGAAATAGAATTATCGGTAAGTAAATTCTTATTTTCTCTAACGTCCTAAGTGGATGCTGGGGACTCCGTAAGGACCATGGGGATTATACCAAAGCTCCCAAACGGGCGGGAGAGTGCGGATGACTCTGCAGCACCAATTGAGAGAACTCCAGGTCCTCCTCAGCCAGGGTATCAAATTTGTAGAATTTTACAAACGTATTTGCTCCTGACCAAGTAGCTGCTCGGCAAAGTTGTAAAGCCGAGACCCCTCGGGCAGCCGCCCAAGATGAGCCCACCTTCCTTGTGGAATGGGCTTTTACAGATTTTGGCTGTGGCAGGCCTGCCACAGAATGTGCAAGCTGAATTGTACTACAAATCCAACGAGCAATAGTCTGCTTAGAAGCAGGAGCACCCAGCTTGTTGGGTGCATACAGAATAAACAACGAGTCAGATTTTCTGACTCCAGCCGTCCTGGAAACCTATATTTCCAGGGCTCTGACAACGTCTAGCAACTTGGAGTCCTCCAAGTCCCTAGTAGCCGCAGGCACCACAATAGGTTGATTCAGGTGAAACGCTGAAAACCACCTTAGGGAGAAACTGAGGACAAGTCCTCAATTCTGCCCTGTCCGAATGGAAAATCAGATGAGGGCTTTTACAGGATAAAGCCGCCAATTCTGACACGCACCTGGCCCAGGCCAGGGCCAACAGCATGACCACTTTCCATGTGAGATATTTTAACTCCACATATTTAAGTGGTTCAAAACAATGTGACTTTTGGAACTCAAAAACTACATTTAGATCCCAAGGTGCCACTGGGGGCACAAAAGGAGGCTGTATATACAGTACCCCTTTCACAAACGTCTGAACTTCAGGGACTGAAGCTAGTTCTTTTTGGAAGAAAATTGACAGGGCCGAAATTTGAACCTTAATGGACCCCCATTTCAGGCCCATAGACACTCCTGTTTGCAGGAAATGTAGGAATCGACCTAGTTGAAAATTCCTCCGGCGGGGCCTTACTGGCCTCGCACCACGCAACATATTTTCGCCAAATGCGGTGATAATGTTTTGCGGTTATATCTTTCCTGGCTTTGATCAGGATAGGAATGACTTTTCGGAATGCCTTTCTCCTTCAGGATCCGGCGTTCAACCGCCATGCCGTCAAACGCAGCCGCGGTAAGTCTTGGAACAGACAGGGTCCTTGCTGGAGCAGGTCCCTTCTTAGAGGTAGAGGCCACGGATCCTCCGTGAGCATCTTTTGAAGTTCCGGTTACCAAGTCCTTCTTGGCCAATCCGGAGCCACGAATATAGTGCTTACTCCTCTCCATCTTATAATTCTCAGTACCTTGGGTATGAGAGGCAGAGGAGGGAACACATACACTGACTGGTACACCCACTGTGTTACCAGAGCGTCTACAGCTATTGCCTGAGGGTCCCTTGACCTGTCGCAATACTTGTCGAGTTTTATAAGCATGTGAAAGACTTCTGGGTGAAGTCCCCACTCTCCCGGGTGGAGGTCGTGTCTGCTGAGGAAGTCTGCTTCTCAGTTGTCCACTCCCGGAATGAATACTGCTGACAGTGCTATCACATGATTTTCCGCCCAGCGAAGAATCCTTGCAGCTTCTGCCATTGCCCTCCTGCTTCTTGTGTCACCCTGTCTGTTTACGTGGGTGACTGCCGTGATGTTGTCCGAATGGATCAACTCCGGGTGACCTTGAAGCAGAGGTCTTGCTGAGCTTAGAGCATTGTAAATGGCCCTTAGCTTCAGGATATTTATGTGAAGTGATGTCTCCAGGCTTGACCATAAGCTCTGGAAATTCCTTCCCTGTGTGACTGCTCCCCAGCCTCGCAGGCTGGCATCCGTGGTCACCAGGACCCAGTCCTAAATGTGCGGCCCTCTAGAAGATGAGCACTCTGCAACCACCACAGGAGAGACACCCTTGTGCTTGGTGACAGGGTTATCCGCTAATGCATCTGAAGATGCGACCCGGACCATTTGTCCCGCAGGTCCCACTGGAAAGTTCTTGCGTGGAATCTGCCGAATGGGATTGCTTCGTAGGAAGCCACCATTTTTCCCAGAACCATTTCATTGATGTACTGAGACTTGGCTCGGTTATAGGAGGTTCCCGACTAGCTCGGATAACTCCCTGACTTTCTCCTCCGGGAGAAACACCTTTTTCTGGACTGTGTCCAGGATCATCCCTAAGAACAGAAGACGAGTCGTCGGAATCAGCTGCGATTTTGGAATATTGAGAATCCAATCGTGCTGCCGCAACACTACCTGAGATAGTGCTACACCGACCTCCAACTGTTCCCTGGATCTTACCCTTATCAGGGAATCGTCCAAGTAAGGGATAACTAAAATTCCCTTCCTAGTTCGAAGGAGTATCATCATTTCGGCCATTACCTTGGTAAAGACCCGGGGTGCCGTGGACCATCCATACGGCAGCGTCTGAAACTGATAGTGACAGTTCTGTACCATAAACCTGAGGTACCCTTGGTGAGAAGGGTAAATTTGGACATGAAGGTAAGCATCCTTGATGTCCCGAGACATCATGTAGTCCCCTTCTTCCAGGTTCGCAATCACTGCTCTGAGTGACTCAATCTTGAATTTGAACCTCCGTATGTAAGTGTTCAAGATTTTAGATTTAGAATCGGTCTCACCGAACCGTCCGGCTTCGGTACCACAACAGTGTGGAATAATACCCCGTTCCCTGTTGCAGGAGGGGTACCTTGATTATCACCTGCTGGGAATACAGCTTGTGAATGGCTTCCAAAACTGTCTCCCTGTCAGAAGGAGACATCGTTAAAGCCGACTTTAGGAAACGGCGAGGGGGAGACGTCTCGAATTCCAATTTGTACCCCTGAGATATCACCTGAAGGATCCAGGGGTCTACTTGCGAGTGAGCCCACTGCGCGCTGAAATTCATTGAGACGGGCCCCCACCGTGCCTGATTCTGCTTGTAAAGCCCCAGCGTCATACTGAGGGCTTGGCAGAGGCGGGAGAGGGTTTCTGTTCCTGGGAACTGGCTGATTTCTGCAGCCTTTTTCCTCTCCCTCTGTCACGGGGCAGAAATGAGGAACCTTTTGCCCGCTTGCCCACGAAAAGACTGCGCCTGATAATACGGCGTCTTCTTATGTTGAGAGGCGACCTGGGGTACAAACGTGGATTTCCCAGCTGTTGCCGTGGCCACCAGGTCTGAAAGACCGACCCCAAATAACTCCTCCCCTTAATAAGGCAATACTTCCAAATGCCGTTTGGAATCCGCATCACCTGACCACTGTCGTGTCCATAACCCTCTATTGGCAGAAATGGACAACGCACTTAGACTTGATGCCAGTCTGCAAATATTCCGCTGTGCATCACGCATATATAGAAATGCATCTTTTAAATGCTCTATAGGCAATAATATACTGTCCCTATCTAGGGTATCAATATTTTTAGTCAGGGAATCCGACCACGCCAACCCAGCACTGCACATCCAGGCTGAGGCGATTGCTGGTCGCAGTATAACACCAGTATGTGTGTAAATACATTTTAGGATACCCTCCTGCTTTCTATCAGCAGGATCCTTAAGGGCGGCCATCTCAGGAGAGGGTAGAGCCCTTGTTCTTACAAGCGTGTGAGCGCTTTATCCACCCTAGGGGGTGTTTCCCAACGCACCCTAACCTCTGGCGGGAAAGGATATAATGCCAATAACATTTTAGAAATTATCAGTTGTTATCGGGGGAAACCCACGCATCATCACACACCTCATTTAATTTCTCAGATTCAGGAAAACTACAGGTAGTTTTTCCTCACCGAACATAATACCCCTTTTTGGTGGTACTCGTATTATCAGAAATGTGTAAAACATTTTTCATTGCCTCAATCATGTAACGTGTGGCCCTACTGGAAGTCACATTTGTCTCTTCACCGTCGACACTGGAGTCAGTATCCGTGTCGGCGTCTATATCTGCCATCTGAGGTAACGGGCGCTTTAGAGCCCCTGACGGCCTATGAGACGTCTGGACAGGCACAAGCTGAGTAGCCGGCTGTCTCATGTCAACCACTGTCTTTTATACAGAGCTGACACTGTTACGTAATGCCTTCCAACAGTTCATCCACTCAGGTGTCGACCCCCTAGGGGGTGACATCACTATTACAGGCAATCTGCTCCGTCTCCACATCATTTTTTCCTCATACATGTCGACACAAACGTACCGACACACAGCACACACACAGGGAATGCTCTGATAGAGGACAGGACCCCACTAGCCCTTTGGGGAGACAGAGGGAGAGTTTGCCAGCACACACCAGAGCGCTATATATATACAGGGATAACCTTATATAAGTGTTTTTCCCCTTATAGCTGCTGTATTTTTTAATACTGCGCGTAATTAGTGCCCCCCTCTCTTTTTTAACCCTTTCTGTAGTGTAGTGACTGCAGGGGAGAGCCAGGGAGCTTCCCTCCAACGGAGCTGTGAGGGAAAATGGCGCCAGTGTGCTGAGGAGATAGGCTCCGCCCCCTTCTCGGCGGCCTTATCTCCCGTTTTTCTGTGTATTCTGGCAGGGGTTAAATTCATCCATATAGCCCAGGAGCTATATGTGATGCATTTTTTGCCATCCAAGGTGTTTTTATTGCGTCTCAGGGCGCCCCCCCCCAGCGCCCTGCACCCTCAGTGACCGGAGTGTGAAGTGTGCTGAGAGCAATGGCGCACAGCTGCAGTGCTGTGCGCTACCTTGTTGAAGACAGGACGTCTTCTGCCGCCGATTTTCCGGACCTCTTCTGTCTTCTGGCTCTGTAAGGGGGCCGGCGGCGCGGCTCTGGGACCTATCCATGGCTGGGCCTGTGATCGGTCCCTCTGGAGCTAATGTCCAGTAGCCTAAGAAGCCCAATCCACTCTGCACGCAGGTGAGTTCGCTTCTTCTCCCCTTAGTCCCTCGATGCAGTGAGCCTGTTGCCAGCAGGTCTCACTGAACATAAAAAACCTAAAACTAAACTTTTCACTAAGCAGCTCAGGAGAGCCACCTAGTGTGCACCCTTCTCGTTCGGGCACAAAAATCTAACTGAGGCTTGGAGGAGGGTCATAGGGGGAGGAGCCAGTGCACACCAGGTAGTTCTAAAGCTTTACTTTTGTGCCCAGTCTCCTGCGGAGCCGTTATTCCCCATGGTCCTTACGGAGTCCCCAGCATCCACTTAGGACGTTAGAGAAAGACTGGATACTGAATGACTGTAACTTGGAGACTGTAACTGTAAAGACAGGTTACTTAATGGCTGGGACTTGTAGACAATAACTGTGAAGACTGATTACTTAATGACTGGGACTTGGAGACAATAACTGTGAAGACTGGAGACTAAGTTGCTGCGGGTCAAGAATTAAAAGAAATGGATACGTGGAAAATGTGACTGAAGAACTTGGACCTTGGAAACTAGATTCTTGAAAAACGTGACTGAAGAACTCAGACTTGGGAACCGGATTCTTGAAAAACGTAAATGAAGTATTCATACTTTGAAAGTGGATTCTTGGAAGACATGACTAAAGAACTGAGACTTTGAAACTGTATTCCTGGAAGATGTGACTGAGGAACTCAGACTTTAGAATCTGGACTTTTGGCAACTGGTCAGAGATCCCAAGTAACCACCAACAACTCCGGATTACCCGCAGATTCCACCTGGCAAGCTGGCAGCCGCAGGAAGTGGCACCAGTGTCGGACTCTGGATCAAAACACAGAGAGAAGCAGAGTAACATACAGATGAGCAAGGCAGGAGACTTCCAGGGTCTCAAAGCACCATGCAACCAGAATACCTACAGGAGCACAGAGCTGAATCACCTTCTATGAAGAGCAACATAAAGCACTGGCAGTGTTTGATTCAAATCCAACCCCTTTTAAAAGGGGAGGCATGCTGGGATTGGCTGAGAACCCACAGGAAACACTTTTATTTGCTACACTGCATGCATAGGTCTCCAACATGGCAGATCCCATAACTGCAGATGCCCAAGAGAAGGCTCTATTTCCTTCTCTCCCCGCACACTGAGCTGCAATGCCCACACCTGCCACCTCCATCAGCCTCACCATAGCCTCTCACACAGAGCAGCAACCATGTACCCGCCACCGCAGCACTGCCAAGACCCAGACAGGGAGACCCCAGAACCCGGCGCTGACAGTAAGACCCCAGACCCTGACACACTTGTCTTATGATAGCGTTAAATTTTATTAAATAAAGCATCGCAGCAGCTGCTTGGGCACTAGCAAGAGCCAGACGGTCGTTTATACAATGACAGTTGACCATGACTCCACCTGTTTCATCTTTTAATAGTTTTGCTACCCCTTTGTGCTTACCAATCATGACAGCTTCTCTATCAGAGCCTAGAAGAACCAAGTTAGATTTTTTTCAACTGTATAGTGTCAATTTGTTCAATTATTTTGTTATAGTTTCAGCTTTGCCATCAGTGGTTCTACATGTTGATATAAAACTAACAGTAATCACATTTTTAACTTGACAAACATATTTAATATATATTTTAAGCTGCTTCAAAACTGAGATGTCTGTGTTTCATCACATAGAACACCGAAATATTCTGCTGAATGCAATTGTTTAAGTACTTCACATCTTATTGCCCCAGTTACTGATAACCCAAATAATAACCTTAGATGGCTGTCTAGCTGAGCTCCAGGAGTGGATGAATACCAGTTGACTGCGACTGAACCCTGATAAAGCAGATGTCTTTATGATAGGTCACTGGACAAGACTGCAGCATAGCCAACCAACTGGACTAACGCTTGGGGGTTCAGAACTGCAAAACATTGATCATGTGCGGCATTTTGGCATTTTTCTGGTTGGTGGCTTGACACTTAAACATCAGGTATCAGTCACAGTCAAATCCTCATTATTTTATCTAAGGAACATAACAGAACAAAATGTAAGTTGCTCATATCAATTAGAAAATACAATTCAGGTGCGTGAAAGGAAGAGAGTAGTCTAAGCAAGAAATACATTAGGGCTTAACCCCTGGTGTCCCCCTGCACACCAAGCTGTGCCTGTACCAAGACTTGAAAGACTATATATATATATATATATATATATATTTCTCTGACGTCCTAGTGGATGCTGGGAACTCCATAAGGACCATGGGGAATAGCGGGCTCCGAAGGAGGCTGGGCACTCTAGAAAGATCTTAGACTACCTGGTGTGCACTGGCCCCTCCCACTATGACCCTCCTCCAAGCCTCAGTTAGATTTCGTGCCCGGCCGAGGTTGGATGCACACTAGGGGCTCTCCTGAGCTCTTAGAAAGTAATAGTCTTAGATTTTTTTATTTTCAGTGAGACCTGCTGGCAACAGGCTCACTGCAGCGAGGGACTAAGGGGAGAAGAAGCGAACTCGCCTGCTTGCAGCCGGATTGGGCTTCTTAGGCTACTGGACACCATTAGCTCCAGAGGGATCAACTGCAGGCCCAGCCTTGATGTTCGGTCCCGGAGCCGCGCCGCCGTCCCCCTTACAGAGCCAGAAGCAAGAAGATGGTCCGGAAAATCGGCGGCATGAAGACTCTGTCTTCACCAAGGTAGCGCACAGCACTGCAGCTGTGCGCCATTGCTCCTCTCACACACTTCACACTCCGGTCACTGAGGGTGCAGGGCGCTGGGGGGGGGCGCCCTGAGGCAGCAATAAAAACACCTTGGCTGGCTAAAATACCTCAATATATAGCCCCAGGGGCTATATATGAGGTAAATACCCCTGCCAGAATTCCATAAAAAACGGGAGAATAGGCCGCGAAAAAGGGGCGGAGCCTATCTCCTCAGCACACTGGCGCCATTTTCCCTCACAGCTCCGCTGGAAGGAAGCTCCCTAGCTCTCCCCTGCAGTCTACAAAGGGTTAATAAAGAGAGGGGGGGCACTAAATTTAGGCGCAGTATACATTATATATAAAAACAGCAGCTATAGGGGACATAACTCAGTTAGTCCCTGCATTATATAGCGCTCTGGTGTGTGCTGGCATACTCTCACTCTGTCCCCCCAAAGGGCTTTTGTGGGTCCTGTCCTCGTTTAGAGCATTCCCTGTGTGTCTGCGGTGTGTCGGTACGGCTGTGTCGACATGTTGAATGAGGAGGCTTATATGGTGACGGAACAGAGGCCGATATATGTGATGTCGCCCCCTGTGGGGCCGACACCAGAGTGGATGGATAGGTGAAAGGTATTAACCGACAGTGTCAACTCCTTACATAAAAGGGTGGATGACGTAACAGCTGTGGGACAGCCGGCTTCGCAGCCCGCGCCTGCCCAGGCGTCTCAAAGGCCATCAGGGGCTCAAAAACGCCCGCTCTCTCAGATGGCAGACACAGATGTCGACACGGAGTCTGACTCCAGTGTCGACAAGGTGGAGACATATACACAATCCACTAGGAACATCCGTGACTTGATCCCGGCAATAAAAAATGTGTTATACATTTCTGACTTTAACCCAAGCACCTCTAAAAATGGGTTTTAGGTTTGGGGAGAAAAAACAGGCAGTGTTTTGTTCCCCCATCAGATGAATAAATGAAGTGTGTGAAAAGCGTGGGTTCCCCCGTTAAGAAACTGGTAATTTATAAAAAGTTACTGATGGCGTACCCTTTCCCGCCAGGAGGATAAGTTACGCTGGGAGATATCCCCTAGGGTGGATAAGGCGCTCACACGTTTGTCAAAAAAGGTGGCACTGCCGTCTTAGGATACGGCCACTTTAATAGGTACCTGTTGATAAAAAACAGGAGGCTATCCTGAAGTCTGTATTTACACACTCAGGTACTAGACTGAGACCTGCAGATAGTGCTGCTGCAGCGTGGTCGGTGACCCTGTCAAACAGGGATACTAGTTGGCAAACATAAAAACATATTAAAGACGTCGTCTTATATATGGGGGATGCACAGAGGGATATTTTGCCGGCTGGCATCCAAAATAAATGTAATGTCCATTCTGTCAGGAGGGTATTAGAGACCTGTCACTGGACAGGTGATGCTGACTTAAAAAGCGCATAGAGAGCCTTATAAGGGTGAGGAATTATTTGGGGATGGTCTCTGGGACCTAGTATCCACAGCAACTGCTGGGAAGAAATAATTTTACCTCAGGTTTCCTCACAGACAAAGGTACAGTCCTTTCGGCTTCAGAAAAGCAAGTGGGTCAAATGGCGCTTCCTTTCTGTACAGAGACAAGGGTAGAGGGAAAAAGCTGCACCAGTCAGCCTGTTCCCAGAATCAAGATTCTTTCCTCGCCTCCTGTGAGTCCACACCATGACGCGGGTGCTCCACAGGTGTAGCCAGGTACGGTGGGGGGCCGTCTCAAAAATTTCAGCAATTAGTGGGCTCGCTCACAGGTGGATCCCTGTTTCTTTCAAGTAGTATTTCAGGGGTACAAGCTGGAATTCGAGATGTCTCCCCCCAGCCGTTTCCTAAAATATGCCTTGCTGACAACTCCCTCAGGCAGGGAGACTGTGCTAGAGGCAATTAATAAGCGGTATTCCCAGCAGGTAATACTCAAGGTGCCCCTACTTCAACAAGGACGGGGTTACTATTCCACACGGGTTGGGGTACCGAAACCGCATGGTTCGGTGGGACCCATTTTATATTTAAAATCCTTGAACACATACATAAAAAAATTCAAGTTCAAGATGGAATCGCTCAGGGCGGTTATTGCAAGCCTGGACGAGGGGGATTACATGGTATCCCGGGACATCAAGGATGCTTACCTGCATGTCCCCATTTACCATCCTCGCCAGGAGTACCTCAGATTTGTGGTACAGGATTACCATTACCAAGTCCAGACACTGCCGTTTGGACTGTACATGGCACCGAGGGTGTTTTATCAAGGTAATGGCCGAAATGATGATACTCCTTCGAAAAAAGGGAGTTGTAATTATCCCGTACTTGGACAATCTCGTTATAAGGGCGAGGTCAAAGGAGCAGTTGGTAGTCGGGGTAGCACTATTTTGGAAAGTGCTACAACAGCATAGTTGGAGTCTAAACAGTCCAAAGTCACAGCTGGTTCCTATGACACGTCTACTGTTCCTGGGGATGGTTCTGGACATAAACCAGAAATAGTATTTCTCCCGGAGGAAAAAGCCAAGGAGTTGTCATCTCTAGTCAGAGACCTCCTGAAGCCAAAATAGGTAGCGGTGCATCATTGCACGCGAGTCCTGGGAAAAATGGTAGCTTCCTACAAAGCAATCCTATTAGGCAGGTTCCATACAAGAACTTTTCAGAGGGACCTGTTGGACAAGTGGTCCGGATCGCATCTTCCGATGCATAGGCTGATAACCCTGTCTCCAAGGACCAGGGTATCTCTACTGTGGTGGCTGCAGAGTGCCCATCTTCAAGAGGGCCGCAGGTTCGGCATACAGGACTAGGTCCTAGTGACCATGGATTCCAGCCTTTGAGGCTGGGGGGCAGTCACACAGGGAAGAAACTTCCAGGGACTTTGGTCAAGTCAGGTTATTTCCCTACACATAAATATTCTGGACCTGAGGGCCATTTACAATGCCCTGAGGCCGGCAAGGCCTCTGCTTCAAAACCAGCCGGTACTGATCCAATCAGACAACATCACGGCAGTCGCCCATGTAAACCAACAGGGCGGCACAAGAAGCAGGATGGCGATGGCAGAAGCCACAAGGATTCTCCGATAGGCGGAAAATCATGTGTTAGCACTGTCAGCAGTGTTCATTCCCGGAGTGGACAACTGGGAAGCAGATCTTCTCAACAGAGACGACCTCCACCCGGGAGAATGGGGACTTCCTCCAGAAGTCTTCCAATAGGATTGTACACCTTTGGGAAAGGCCACAGGTGGACATGATGGCGTCCCGCCTCAACAAAAAGCTATAAAAGATATTGCACCAGGTCAAGGGACCCTCAGGCGATAGCTATGGACGCTCTGGTAACACCGTGGGTGTACCAGTCGGTTTATGTGTTCTCCCCTCTGCCTCTCATACCAAAGGTACTGAGAATAATAAGAAGGCGAGGAGTAAGAACGATACTCGTGGATGGCCAAGAAGAGCTTGGTACCCAGAACTTCAAGAATTTATATCAGAGGACCCATGGCCTCTGCCACTCAGACAGGACCTGCGGCAGCAGGGGCCCTGTCTGTTCCAAGACTTACCGCGGCTGCGTTTGACGGCATGGCGGTTGAACGCCGGATCCTGAAGGAAAAGGGCATTCCGGAGGAAGTCATTCCTACGCTTACTAAAGCCAGGAAAAAGGTTACAGCAACTCATTATCACCGCATATGGCGAAAATATGTTGCATGGTGTGAGGCCAAAAGGGCCCCAACAGAGGAATTTCAACTAGGTCGATTTCTGCATTTCCTGCAAGCAGGAGTGACTATGGGCCTTAAATTGGGTTCCATTAAGGTACAGATCTCGGCTCTGTCGATTTTCTTTCAAAAAGAACTAGCTTCAGTACCTGAAGTTCAGACATTTATAAAAGGAGTGCTGCATAGTCAGCCCCCGTTTGTGCCTCCTGTGGCACCTTGGGATCTCAACGTGGTGTTGAGTTTCTTAAAATCACATTGGTTTGAACCACTAAAAACCGTGGATCTGAAATATCTCACGTGGAAGGTGGTTATGTTATTGGCCTTGGCTTCTGCCAGGCGAGTATAAGAATTGGCGGCTTTGTCTTGTAAAAGCCCTTATTTGATTTTCCATATGGATAGGGCAGAATTGAGGACTCGTCCCCAGTTTCTCCCAAAGGTGGTGTCAGCGTTTCACCTGAACCAGCCTATTGTGGTGCCTGCGGCTACTAGGGACTTGAATGACTCCAAGTTGCTAGACGTTGTCAGGGCACTGAAAATATATGTTTCCAGAATGGCTAGAGTCAGAAAATCTGACTCGCTGTTTATCTTATATGCACCTAACAAGCTGGGTGCTCCTGCTTCTAAGCAGACTATTGCTCGTTGGATTTGTAGTACAATTCAGCTTGCACATACTGTGGCAGGCCTGCCACAGCCAAAATCTGTCAATGCCCATTCCACAAGGAAGGTGGGCTCATCTTGGGCGGCTGCCCGAGGGGTCTCGGCTTTACAACTTTGCCGAGCAGCTACTGGGTCAGGGGCAAACACGTTTGCAAAATTTTACAAATTTGATACCCTGGCTGAGGAGGACCTGGAGTTCTCTCATTCGGGGCTGCAGAGTCATCCGCACTCTCCCGCCCGTTTGGGAGCTTTGGTATAATCCCCATGGTCCTTATGGAGTTCCCAGCATCCACTAGGACGTCAGAGAAAATAAGAATTTACTCACCGGTAATTCTATTTCTCGTAGTCCGTAGTGGATGCTGGGCGCCCATCCCAAGTGCGGTTTATCTGCAATACTTGTACATAGTTATTGTTAACTAAATCGGGTTATTGTTGAGCCATCTGTTGAGAGGCTCTATTGTTTCATACTGTTAACTGTGTTTCATATCACGAGTTGTACGGTGTGATTGGTGTGGCTGGTATGAGTCTTACCCGGGATTCAAAATCCTTCCTTATTGTGTACGCTCGTCCGGGCACAGTACCTAACTGAGGCTTGGAGGAGGGTCATAGTGGGAGGGGCCAGTGCACACCAGGTAGTCTAAGATCTTTCTAGAGTGCCCAGCCTCCTTCGGAGCCCGCTATTCCCCATGGTCCTTATGGAGTTCCCAGCATCCACTACGGACTACGAGAAATAGAATTACCGGTGAGTAAATTCTTATTATATATATATATATATATATATATATATCATAGAAATCCAGAGGTCTTAGTTATATACATTTGCAAATATATGAAAAGACACCAGGTCCCAACACAGCTCCTCTGATACTGGTGGTTCCTAACTCTAGGTCTGGGCCTGGGTTGCAGTATCCCACAAACCAGCAAAGGCCAGCCACGCCCAGGGCAGCACAATGCAAGAAGGTAAGGTGTTAGTGTTAATAAAAAGAAAGCAAAATCTATATACAAAAATTAATATACAAGTGAAGGTGTAATTAAAAGACCACTTTACCCTCTCGATTTTTATTAACACATACTAACACTTTACCTTCTCGCATTGGGCTGCCCTGGGGTAGCTGGAATTTGCCAGTTTGTGGGGTTCTGCATCCCAGGCCCAGACCTAGAGTTAGCGACCACCAGTATCAAAGGAGCCAGGTCGGGGCTTGGTGGCTTATCGTATATTTGCAAATGTATGTAACTAAGACCTCTAGATTTCCATTATGAAAAGAGGGTAGGGGGCACTGATTTGTCTTTCATAAAGGTAACACTTCTACCTATTTGTTAGTAGATGTAATACTACCATGACTGGCAATGGCCACAGCACTAGTACTGGGTTGCTGCTCTCTTCTGTGAACTGATCCATATCGACTCACACCACTATTAGTAACAATTACACTTACTGAACATTATTTTTTATCAGTGCGTGAACCTGTCCTGAACACACTTTATTTTTTTTTAACACTGCAGTGAGTAATGGATGGGTGGCACTCACTAAACGTTATGTTTTTGGTACAGTGTCTGAGCAACAACACACACTTTTTTATTATTGTGGGTTTTTCAGAATTCTAGCTATTATCTTCTTGAACCAGCTACTGTAGGTAAATGTTAAGTAGAATCTGATTGGTTGCTATGGGCAAAATCTCCACTTCTAAAAACCTGCACTTTAATAAATATACCCCACATTGCTGCAGCCCACAAGCTCTTCATGTCAGGTCTGTAGTTTTGTCTGTCCCCGGAGGGAGCACTAGTGGGTCAGTGTAGGTGAGGTAGAGGAAACAAGGAGGCTGAAGAAAAGTCCTGCGCATTTGCGCCTGATATTTATTAGCACACAGGAATAATACAGCAACTGAACAAAATTGTAAACTGATGATTGAAAACAAATGATGATTGACTTGGAGGTCAGCAACAGCAGGAATGATATATGAATGGTGAACTGGTATAACTGATGACAAGAATAAATGGTAGTAACTTATTCCAATGAAATGAGTATTCAAAACTCAGTGATAATAAATGAGAAACAATGGTTGACTTGAAGGTTGATAAAAACGGTAATGATAAAAAATAAGAATTTACTCACCGGAAATTCTATTTCTCGTAGTCCGTAGTGGATGCTGGGAACTCCGTAAGGACCATGGGGAATAGCGGGCTCCGAAGGAGGCTGGGCACTCTAGAAAGATTTATGACTACCTGGTGTGCACTGGCTCCTCCCACTATGACCCTCCTCCAAGCCTCAGTTAGGACACTGTGCCCGGACGAGCTGACATAATAAGGAAGGATTTTGAATCCCGGGTAAGACTCATACCAGCCACACCAATCACACCGTACAACTCGTGATACTATATCCAGTTTGACAGTATGAAAACAACTGAGCCTCTCAACAGATGGCTCAACAATAACCCTTTAGTTAGCAATAACTATTTACAAGTATTGCAGACAATCCGCACTTGGGATGGGCGCCCAGCATCCACTACGGACTACGAGAAATAGAATTACCGGTGAGTAAATTCTTATTTTCTCTGACGTCCTAGTGGATGCTGGGAACTCCGTAAGGACCATGGGGATTATACCAAAGCTCCCAAACGGGCGGGAGAGTGCGGATGACTCTGCAGCACCGAATGAGAGAACTCCAGGTCCTCCTCAGCCAGGGTATCAAATTTGTAGAATTTTGCAAACGTGTTTGCCCCTGACCAAGTAGCTGCTCGGCAAAGTTGTAAAGCCGAGACACCTCGGGCAGCCGCCCAAGATGAGCCCACCTTCCTTGTGGAATGGGCATTTACAGATTTTGGCTGTGGCAGGCCTGCCACAGAATGTGCAAGCTGAATTGTACTACAAATCCAGCGAGCAATAGTCTGCTTAGAAGCAGGAGCACCCAGCTTGTTGGGTGCATACAGGATAAACAGCGAGCCAGATTTTCTGACTCCAGCCGTCCTGGAAACATATATTTTCAGGGCCCTGACAACGTCTAGCAACTTGGAGTCCTCCAAATCCCTAGTAGCCGCAGGCACCACAATAGGCTGGTTCAGGTGAAACGCTGACACCACCTTAGGGAGAAACTGGGGACGAGTCCTCAATTCTGCCCTATCCATATAGAAAATCAGATAAGGGCTTTTACATGATAAAGCCGCCAATTCTGACACTCGCCTGGCTGAAGCCAAGGCCAATAACTTGACCACTTTCTACGTGAGATATTTTAGATCCACGGTTTTTAGTGGCTCAAACCAATGTGATTTTAAGAAACTCAACACCACGTTGAGATCCCAAGGTGCCACAGGAGGCACAAACGGGGGCTGAATATGCAGCACTCCTTTCACAAATGTCTGAACTTCAGGTACTGAAGCTAGTTCTTTTTGAAAGAAAATCGACAGAGCCGAGATCTGTACTTTAATGGAGCCTAGTTTTAGGCCCATATTCACTCCTGCTTGCAGGAAATGCAGAAATTGACCTAGTTGAAATTCCTCTGTTGGGGCCTTTTTGGCCTCGCACCATGCAACATATTTCCGCCATATGCGGTGATAATGATTTGCGGTAACATCTTTCCTGGCTTTAATAAGCGTAGGAATGACTTCTTCCGGAATACCCTTTTCCTTCAGGATCCGGCGTTCAACCGCCATGCCGTCAAACGCAGCCGCGGTAAGTCTTGGAACAGACAGGGCCCCTGCTGTAGCAGGTCCTGTCTGAGCGGCAGAGGCCACGGGTCCTCTGAGATCATCTCTTGAAGTTCCGGGTACCACGCTCGTCTTGGCCAATCCGGAACCACGAGAATTGTGTTTACTCCTCGCTTTCTTATTATTCTCAATACCTTTGGTATGAGAGGCAGAGGAGGGAACACATAAACCGACTGGTACACCCACGGTGTCACTAGAGCGTCCACAGCTATCGCCTGAGGGTCCCTTGACCTGGCGCAATATCTTTTTAACTTTTTGTTGAGGCGGGACGCCATCATGTCCACCTGTGGTTTTTCCCAACGGTTTACCAGCATCTGGAAGACTTCTGGATGAAGTCCCCACTCTCCCGGGTGGAGGTCGTGTCTGCTGAGGAAGTCTGCTTCCCAGTTGTCCACTCCCGGAATGAACACTGCTGACAGTGCTAGTACATGATTCTTCGCCCATCGGAGAATTCTTGTGGCTTCTGCCATTGCCATCCTGCTTCTTGTGCCTCCCTGTCGATTTACATGGGCGACTGCCGTGATGTTGTCCGACTGGATCAGCACCGGCTGGTGTAGGAGCAGGAATTTTGCTTGACGTAGGGCATTGTAAATGGCCCTTAGTTCCAGAATATTTATGTGAAGGGAAGTCTCCTGACTCGACCATAGTCCTTGGAAGTTTCTTCCCCGTGTGACTGCCCCCCAGCCTCGAAGGCTGGCATCCGTGGTCACCAGGACCCAGTCCTGTATGCCGAACCTGCGGCCCTCTAGAAGATGGGCACTCTGCAGCCACCACAGTAGAGACACCCTGGTTCTTGGAGACAGGGTTATTAAGCGATGCATCTGAAGATGCGATCCGGACCATTTGTCCAATAGGTCCCACTGAAAGATTCTGGCATGGAACCTGCCGAAGGGAATTGCTTCGTAAGAAGCTACTATCTTTCCCAGGACCCGCGTGCAGTGATGCACCGATACCTGTTTCGGTTTCAGGAGGTCTCTGACTAGAGATGACAACTCCCTGGCTTTCTCCTCCGGGAGAAACACTTTTTTCTGGACTGTATCCAGAATCATACCCAGGAACAGTAGCCGTGTCGTCGGAACCAGCTGTGACTTTGGGATATTCAGAATCCAGCCGTGCTGGTGCAGCACTTCCTGAGATAGTGCTACTCCCACCAACAACTGTTCCTTGGATCTCGCCTTTATTAGGAGATCGTCCAAGTACGGGATAATTAAAACTCCCTTTTTTCGAAGGAGTATCATCATTTCCGCCATAACCTTGGTAAATACCCTCGGTGCCGTGGACAGTCCAAACGGCAGCGTCTGGAATTGGTAATGGCAATCCTGTACCACAAATCTGAAGTACTCCTGGTGAGGCTGGTAAATGGGGACATGCAAGTAAGCATCCTTGATGTCCAGGGATACCATGTAATCCCCCTCGTCCAGGCTTGCAATAACCGCCCTGAGCGATTCCATCTTGAACTTGAATTTTTTTATGTATGTGTTCAAGGATTTCAAATTTAAAATGGGTCTCACCGAACCGTCCGGTTTCGGCACCACAAATAGTGTGGCCTTGTTGAAGTAGGGGTACCTTGATTATCACCTGCTGGGAATACAGCTTGTGAATTGCCGCTAGCACCGCCTCCCTGTCTGAGGGAGCAATCGGCAAGGCAGATTTTAGGAACCGGTGGGGTGGAGACGCCTCGAATTCCAGTTTGTACCCCTGAGATACTATTTGAAGGATCCAGGGATCCACCTGTTAGCGAGCCCACTGATCGCTGAAATTCTTGAGGCGGCCCCCCACCGTACCAGGCTCCGCCTGTGGAGCCCCACCGTCATGCGGCGGACTTGGAAGAAGAAGCGGGGGAGGACTTTTGCTCCTGGGAACCTGCTGTTTGTTGCAGCCTTTTTCCCCTACCTCTGCCTCTGGACAGAAAAGACCCGCCTTTTCCACGCTTGTTTTTCTGGGTCCGAAAGGACTGAACCTGATAAAACGGCGCCTTCTTAGGCTGTGAGGGGACATGGGGTAAAAATGCTGACTTCCCAGACGTTGCTGTGGAAACTAGGTCCGAGAGACCATCCCCAAATAATTCCTCACCCTTATAAGGCAAAACTTCCATGTGCCTTTTAGAATCTGCATCTCCTGTCCACTGGCGAGTCCATAAGCCTCTCCTAGCAGAAATGGACAATGCACTTACTTTAGATGCCAGCCGGCAGATTTCCCTCTGTGCATCTCTCATATATAAGACTGAGTCTTTGATATGGTCTATGGTTAGCAGGATCGTGTCTCTGTCTAGTGTGTCAATATTTTCTGACAGTTTATCTGACCACGCGGCGGCAGCACTGCACATCCATGCTGACGCAATAGCTGGTCTAAGTATAATGCCTGAGTGTGTGTATACAGACTTCAGGATCGCCTCCTGCTTTCTATCAGCAGGTTCCTTGAGGGCGGCCGTATCCGGAGACGGTAGTGCCACCTTTTTAGACAAACGTGTGAGCGCTTTATCCACCCTAGGAGGTGTTTCCCAACGTGACCTATCCTCTGGCGGGAAAGGGAACGCCATTAGTACCTTCTTAGGAATTACCAATTTTTTATCAGGGAAAGCCCACGCTTCTTCACACACTTCATTTAATTCATCTGATGGGGGAAAAAATAAGAATTTACTTACTGATAATTCTATTTCTCGTAGTCCGTAGTGGATGCTGGGGACTCCGTCAGGACCATGGGGAATAGCGGCTCCGCAGGAGACAGGGCACAAAAATAAAGCTTTAGGATTAGGTGGTGTGTACTGGCTCCTCCCCCTATGACCCTCCTCCAAGCCTCAGTTAGGATACTGTGCCCGGACGAGCGTACACTATAAGGAAGGATATTGAATCCCGGGTAAGACTCATACCAGCCACACCAATCACACCGTATAACTTGTGATCTGAACCCAGTTAACAGTATGACAAACGTAGGAGCCTCTGAACAGACGGCTCACAACAATAACAGCCCGAATTTGTTTGTAACAATAACTATGTACAAGTATTGCAGACAATCCGCACTTGGGATGGGCGCCCAGCATCCACTACGGACTACGAGAAATAGAATTATCGGTAAGTAAATTCTTATTTTCTCTAACGTCCTAAGTGGATGCTGGGGACTCCGTCAGGACCATGGGGATTATACCAAAGCTCCCAAACGGGCGGGAGAGTGCGGATGACTCTGCAGCACCGAATGAGAGAACTCAAGGTCCTCCTCAGCCAGGGTATCAAATTTGTAGAATTTTGCAAACGTGTTTGCCCCTGACCAAGTAGCAGCTCGGCAGAGTTGTAATGCCGAGACCCCCCGGGCAGCCGCCCAGGATGAGCCCACTTTCCTTGTGGAATGGGCCTTGACAGATTTAGGTTGTGGCAAGCCTGCCACAGAATGTGCAAGTTGAATTGTGCTACAAATCCAACGAGCAATCGTCTGCTTAGAAGCAGGAGCACCCATCTTGTTGGGTGCATACAATATAAACAGTGAGTCAGACTTTCTGACTCCCGCCGTTCTTGAAATATATATTTTCAATGCCCGGACCACGTCCAACAACTTGGAATCCTCCAAATCGTTAGTAGCCGCAGGCACCACAATAGGCTGGTTCAGGTGAAACGCTGACACCACCTTAGGCAGAAAATGAGGACGCGTCCGCAGTTCTGCCCTGTCCGTATGGAAAATCAGATATGGGCTCTTATATGATAAAGCCGCCAATTCTGATACTCTCCTGGCTGAAGCCAGGGCCAGTAGCATGGTTACTTTCCATGTAAGATACTTCAACTCCACCGATTTGAGCGGCTCAAACCAATGGGATTTGAGAAAATCCAAGACTACATTAAGATCCCACGGTGCCACTGGGGGCACAACCGGGGGCTGTATATGTAGTACTCCTTTTACAAAAGTCTGGACTTCAGGAACTGAAGCCAATTCTTTCTGGAAGAAAATCGACAGGGCCGAAATTTGAACCTTAATGGACCCCAATTTTAGGCCCATAGACAATCCTGTTTGCAGGAAATGTAGGAATCGACCCAGTTGAAATTCCTCCGTGGGGGCCTTCCTGGCCTCACACCACGCAACATATTTTCTCCAAATGCGGTGATAATGTTGTGCAGTCACCTCCTTCCTGGCTTTTACCAGTGTAGGAATGACCTCTTCCGGAATGCCTTTTTCCCTTAGAATTCGGCGTTCAACCGCCATGCCGTCAAACGCAGCCACGGTAAGTCTTGGAATAGACACGGTCCCTGTTGAAGCAGGTCCCGTCTTAGAGGTAGAGGCCACGGATCCTCCGTGAGCATCTCTTGAAGTTTCGGGTACCAAGTTCTTCTTGGCCAATCCGGAGCCACTAGTATCGTTCTTACTCCCTTTTGCCGTATAATTCTCAGTACTTTTGGTATGAGAGGCAGAGGAGGGAACACATACACTGACTGGAACACCCACGGTGTTACCAGAGCGTCCACAGCTATTGCCTGAGGGTCTCTTGACCTGGCGCAATACCTGTCCAGTTTTTTGTTGAGGCGGGACGCCATCATATCCACCATTGGTTTTTCCCAACGGTTCACAATCATGTGGAAGACTTCTGGATGAAGTCCCCACTCTCCCGGGTGTAGATCGTGTCTGCTGAGGAAGTCTGCTTCCCAGTTGTCCACTCCCGGAATGAATACTGCTGACAGTGCTATCACATGATCTTCCGCCCAGCGAAGAATCCTTGCAGCTTCTGCCATTGCTGTCCTGCTTCTTGTGCCGCCCTGTCTGTTTACGTGGGCGACTGCCGTGATGTTGTCCGACTGGATCAACACCGGCTGACCCTGAAGCAGGGGTTTTGCCAGACTTAGAGCATTGTAAATCGCTCTTAGCTCCAGTATATTTATGTGAAGAGACATCTCCAGGCTTGACCATACTCCCTGGAAGTTTCTTCCCTGTGTGACCGCTCCCCAGCCTCTCAGACTGGCATCCGTGGTCACCAGGACCCAGTCCTGTATGCCGAATCTGCGGCCCTCTAACAGATGAGCACTCTGCAACCACCACAGAAGAGACACCCTTGTCCGTGGCGATAAGGTTATCCGCTGATGCATCTGCAGATGTGATCCGGACCATTTGTCCAGCAGATCCCACTGAAAAGTTCGTGCGTGGAATCTGCCGAATGGAATCGCTTCGTAAGAAGCCACCATCTTTCCCAGGACTCTTGTGCATTGATGCACAGACACTTTCCCTGGTTTTAGGAGGTTCCTGACAAGTTCGGATAACTCCCTGGCTTTCTCCTCCGGAAGAAACACCTTTTTCTGAACCGTGTCCAGAATCATTCCCAGGAACAGCAGACGTGTCGTCGGGGTCAACTGAGATTTTGGAAAATTCAGAATCCACCCGTGTTGTTGCAGCACTAGTCGGGTTAGTGCTACTCCGTCCTCCAGCTGTTCTCTGGACCTTGCCCTTATCAGGAGATCGTCCAAGTAAGGGATAATTAATACGCCTCTTCTTCGCAGAAGAATCATCATTTCGGCCATTACCTTGGTAAAGACCCGAGGTGCCGTGGACAATCCAAACGGCAGCGTCTGAAACTGATAATGACAGTTTTGCACCACGAACCTGAGGTACCCTTGATGTGAAGGGCAAATTGGGACATGCAGGTAAGCATCCTTTATGTCCAGGGACACCATAAAGTCCCCTTCTTCCAGATTCGCTATCACTGCTCTGAGTGACTCCATCTTGAACTTGAATTTTTGTATGTACAGGTTCAAAGATTTCAGATTTAGAATAGGTCTTACCGAGCCGTCCGGCTTCGGTACCACAAATAGCGTGGAGTAATACCCCTTTCCCTGTTGTAGGAGGGGTACCTTGACTATCACCTGCTGAGAAAACAGCTTGTGAATGGCTTCCAATACCGTCGCCCTGTCTGAGGGAGACGTTGGCAAAGCAGACTTTAGGAACCTGCGAGGGGGAGACTTCTCGAATTCCAACCTGTAACCCTGAGATACTACCTGCAGGATCCAGGGGTCCACCTGTGAGCAAGCCCACTGTGCGCTGAAATTCTTGAGTCGACCCCCCACCGCTCCTGAGTCCGCTTGTAAGGCCCCAGCGTCATGCTGAGGGCTTTGCAGAACCCTGAGAGGGCTTCTGTTCCTGGGCAGGGGCTGCTGCTGCCCTCTCTTACCCCTTCCTCTGCCCCGAGGCAGATATGACTGTCCTTTTGTCCGCTTGTTCTTATAGGACCGAAAGGACTGCGGCTGAAAAGACGGTGTCTTTTTCTGTTGGGAGGGGGTCTGAGGTAAAAAGGTGGATTTTCCGGCAGTTGCCGTGGCCACCAGATCCGATAGACCGACGCCAAATAATTCCTCCCCTTTATACGGCAATTCCAGGGTATCAATATTTTCAGTCAGGGAATCCAACCAGACGACCCCAGCACTGCACATCCAGGCTGAGGCGATGGCTGGTCGCAGTATAACACCAGTATGTGTGTATATACTTTTTAGGGTAGTTTCCAGTCTCCTATCAGCTGGATCCCTGAGGGCGGCCGTATCAGGAGACGGTAACGCCACTTGTTTTGATAAGCGTGTGAGCGCCTTATCCACCCTAGGGGGTGTTTCCCAGCGCGCCCTAACCTCTGGCGGGAAAGGGTATAATGCTAATAACTTTTTTGAAATTAGCACTTTTCTATCTGGGTTAACCCACGCTTCATCACATACATCATTTAATTCCTCTGATTCAGGAAAAACTACAGGTAGTTTTTTCACCCCCCACATAATACCCCTTTTTGTGGTACTTGCAGTATCAGAGATATGCAAAGCCTCCTTCATTGCCGTGATCATATAACGTGTGGCCCTACTTGAAAATACGTTTGTTTCATCACCGTCGACACTAGATTCAGTGTCTGTGTCTGGGTCTGTGTCGACCGACTGAGGTAAAGGGCGCTTTACAGCCCCTGACGGTGTCTGAGACGCCTGGGCAGGTACTAACTGGTTTGCCGGCCGTCTCATGTCGTCAACTGATTTTTGTAATGTGCTGACATTATCACGTAATTCCATAAACAAAGCCATCCATTCCGGTGTCGACTCCCTGGGGGGTGACATCACCATTATCGGCAATTGCTCTGCCTCCACACCAACATCGTCCTCATACATGTCGACACACACGTACCGACACACAGCAGACACACAGGGAATGCTCTTATCGAAGACAGGACCCCACTAGCCCTTTGGGGAGACAGAGGGAGAGTTTGCCAGCACACACCCAAGCGCTATAATATATATGGGAACAACCTTATATAAGTGTTGTTCCTTATAGCAGCTTAAATATATCAAAATATCGCCAAAAAATGCCCCCCCTCTCTGTTTTACCCTGTTTCTGTAGTGCAGTGCAGGGGAGAGTCCTGGGAGCCTTCCTCACAGCGGAGCTGAGCAGGAAAATGGCGCTGTGTGCTGAGGAGAATAAGCCCCGCCCCCTATTTCGGCGGGCTTTTCTCCCGGAGTTTTAGATATCTGGCATGGGTTAAATACATACATATAGCCTCAATGGCTATATGTGATGTATTCTTTTGCCATAAATGTATTAAATATTGCTGCCCAGGGCGCCCCCAGCAGCGCCCTGCACCCTCCGTGACCGCTTGGTGTGAAGTGTGTGACAACAATGGCGCACAGCTGCAGTGCTGTGCGCTACCTTCATGAAGACTGAAGAGCCTTCTGCCGCCTGTTTCCGGACCTTCAATCTTCAGCATCTGTAAGGGGGGTCGGCGGCGCGGCTCCGGGACGAACCCCAGGGTGAGACCTGTGTTCCGACTCCCTCTGGAGCTAATGGTGTCCAGTAGCCTAAGAATCCAATCCATCCTGCACGCAAGTGAGTTGAAATTCTCTCCCCTAAGTCCCTCGATGCAGTGAGCCTGTTGCCAGCAGGACTCACTGAAAATAAAAAACCTAAAAACTTTTTCTAAGCAGCTCTTTAGGAGAGCCACCTAGATTGCACCCTGCTCGGACGGGCACAAAAACCTAACTGAGGCTTGGAGGAGGGTCATAGGGGGAGGAGCCAGTACACACCACCTAATCCTAAAGCTTTATTTTTGTGCCCTGTCTCCTGCGGAGCCGCTATTCCCCATGGTCCTGACGGAGTCCCCAGCATCCACTTAGGACGTTAGAGAAACTACGGGTAGTTTTTTCTCCCCAAACATAATACCCTTTTTAGTGGTACCTGTATTTATATCAGAAATGTGTAACACCTCTTTCATTGCCTCAATCATGCAGGGAATGGCCTTAGTGGGCATCAGGTTAGACTCATCGTCGTCGACACTGGTGTCAGTATCAGTGTCGACATCTGGGTCTGCGGTCTGAGGTAGCGGGCGTTTCAGAGCCCCAGATGACCTTTGAGACGCCTGGACAGGCACGAGCTGAGAAGTCGGCTGTCCCACATTTGGCATGTCGTCAAATTTCTTATGTAAGGAGTCTATACGTGCACTCATTTCTTTCCATAAGCTCATCCACTCAGGTGTCTGCCCCGCAGGGGGTGACATCCCTTCTAAAGGCATCTGCTCCGTCTCCATATCATTATCCTCATCAAACATGTCGACACAGCCGTACCGACACACCGCACACACACAGGGAATGCTCCAACAGAGGACAGGACCCACAAAAGCCCTTTGGGGGGACAGAGTGAGAGTATGCCAGCACACACCAGAGCGCTATATAATGCAGGGACTAACTGAGTTATGTCCCCTATAGCTGCTTTTTCTATATAAGTGTATACTGCGCCTAAATTTAGTGCCCCCCCTCTCTTTTTTACCCTTTTCTGTAGTGTAGACTGCAGGGGAGAGCCAGGGAGCTTCCTTCCAGCGGAGCTGTGAGGGAAAAATGGCGCCAGTGTGCTGAAGGAGATAGCTCCGCCCCTTTTCCGCGGACTATTCTCCCGCTTTTTCCTATATTCTGGCAGGGGTATTTTCCACATATATAGCCTCTGGGGCTATATATTGTGGTATTTTTGCCAGCCAAGGTGTTATTATTGCTTCTCAGGGCGCCCCCCCCCAGCGCCCTGCACCCTCAGTGACCGGAGTGTGAAGTGTGTGTGAGGAGCAATGGCGCACAGCTGCAGTGCTGTGCGCTACCTTGGTGAAGACTGATGTCTTCTGCCGCCGATTTTCCGGACCTCTTCTTGCTTCTGGCTCTGTAAGGGAGACGGCGGCGCGGCTCCGGGACCGAACACCAAGGCTGGGCCTGCGGTCGATCCCTCTGGAGCTAATGGTGTCCAGTAGCCTAAGAAGCCCAAGCTGGCTGCAAGCAGGCAGGTTCGCTTCTTCTCCCCTTAGTCCCTCGCTGCAGTGAGCCTGTTGCCAGCAGGTCTCACTGAAAATAAAAAACCTAATTTCTATACTTTCTTTCTAAAGGCTCAGGAGAGCCCCTAGTGTGCATCCAACCTCGGCCGGGCACAAAATCTAACTGAGGCTTGGAGGAGGGTCATAGTGGGAGGAGCCAGTGCACACCAGGTAGTCATAAATCTTTCTAGAGTGCCCAGCCTCCTTCGGAGCCCGCTATTCCCCATGGTCCTTATGGAGTTCCCAGCATCCACTAGGACGTCAGAGAAAATGAAATTAGATGAAGCAAACGAAACTCCGGTGTATGATGAAGAGCAATAAAAAGCACTCAGTCTATGTGGAAGCACACGTTCATAAAGCTAAGCAAGGACCAAGCAGGAGACGATTCTAACACAGGAGCAGTTTGTTATATTAAGTGCTGAATGCAGTGCACAATGCTGAATGCTGGTACAGGTTGAGTATCCCATATCCAAATATCCGAAATACGGAATATTCCGAAATACGGACTTTTTTGAGTGAGAGTGAGATAGTGAAACTTTTGTTTTTTGATGGCTCAATGTACACAAACCTTGTTTAATACACAAAGTTATTAAAATATTGTATTAAATGACCTTCAGGCTGTGTGTATAAGGTGTATATGAAACATAAATGAATTGTGTGAATGTACACACACTTTGTTTAATGCACAAAGTTATAAAAAATATTGGCTAAAATTACCTTCAGGCTGTGTGTATAAGGTGTATATGAAACATAAATACATTCTGTGCTTAGACTTGGGTCCCATCACCATGATATCTCATTATGGTATGCAATTATTCCAAAATCCTGAAAAATCCCATATCCAAAACACCTCTGGTCCCAAGCATTTTGGATAAGGGATACTCAACCTGTAATTATCTGCACAGGCTGAGAAATGGAGAAACACCTGGAGAAAGTCTCTTACTGCAAGTTGTTTAGTGTGACTGTGGCTGGAGTTTGTACTCGTAGCAAGCTGAAAGACTGAGGACTGAAGCTCAAACGACGGAGTAGAAACAAGGAAGCCACTGGGAACAGAAACACAGGAACCAGGAGAACTGTTCACTGAATATGACTCGTTGTCCGAGGCGATGAGACTGAGCCACGGACCTGAACTTATACCCCTTCCTCTGCAGTGATTGGTTGCCGGGCTCTGTGTGCAAACACATTGCAGGATTGGATGTCCAGGTCAGCTGAGCGCAGGTGTCATGACGGCGTCCATGCTGTACAGACACCGGCACACAGTAGGGTACACACTGGATGAGGTTCAGGGGTACTTAGCGATAATAGACATGACGCTCGCGGACAGTGCATTCATGCAGCCACGACTGGGGCCGTGACCTCCGGAGGCCTGCACAACAGCGCACTGGTGAGATGCTGCTGAACGCCAAGCAAGGACCAAGCAGGAGACGATTCTAACACAGCAGTTTGTTATATTAAGTGCTGAATGCAGTGCACAATGCTGAATGCTGGTAATTATCTGCACAGGCTGAGAAATGGAGAAACACCTGGAGAAAGTCTCTTACTGCAAGTTGTTTAGTGGCTGACTGTGGCTGGAGTTCGTAGTAAGCTGAAAGACTGAGGACTGAAGCTCAAACGACGGAGTAGAAACAAGGAAGCCACTGGGAACAGGAACACAGGAACCAGGAGAACTGTTCACTGAATATGACTCGTTGTCCGAGGCGATGAGACTGAGCCACGGACCTGAACTTACACCCCTTCCTCTGCAGTGATTGGTTGCCGGGCTCTGTGTGCAAACACATTGCAGGATTGGATGTCCAGGTCAGCTGAGCGCAGGTGTCATGACGGCGTCCATGCTGTACAGACACCGGCACACAGTAGGGTACACACTGGATGAGGTTCAGGGGTACTTAGCGATAATAGACATGACGCTCGCGGACAGTGCATTCATGCAGCCGCGACTGGGGCCGTGACCTCCGGAGGCCTGCACACCAGCGCACTGGTGAGATGCTGCTGAACGCCGATTCATGACACTTCACTGATGACCAGGGCCGACCCAAGATTATTTTTTATAGTAAGCAAAAATCTATTTTGGCGCCCCTTGATGGAAAAGGGGTGTGGCTACACAATTGTACTCCCCATGATACAGGCCGATATGGGGAGATAGTAGATAACTGGTGAGTCAGGTGTGATGGAGTTATGTGACTGTCAGGGGTGACAGGGAGCAGTGGGTGACTGAGGCAGGGGTGACAGGGAGCAGTGGTGACTGAGGCAGGGGTGACGGAGATAATGGGTGACAGGTAGGGGTGACAGGGAGAGAGTGGGTGACTGAGGCAGTGGTGACAGGGGGATAGTGGTTGAGTGAGGCAGCGGTGACAGGGAGATTGTGGGTGACTGAGGCAGAGGTGACAGGAAGCAGTGGGTGACTGAGGTAGTGGTGACAGGGAGATAGTGGGTGACTGAGGCAGGGGTGTCAGGGAGATAGTGGGTGACTGAGGCCGGGGTGACAGGGAGATAGTGGGTAACCGAGGCAGGAGTTACAGGGAGATAGTTGGTGACTGAGGCAGAGGTGACAGGGACCAGTGGGTGTCTGAGGTAGGTGTGACAGGGAGATAGTAGGTGACTGAGGCAGGGGTGACAGGGAGCAGTGGGTGACTGAGGCAGTGGTGACAGGGAGTTAGTGGGTGTCTGAGGTAGGGGTGACAGGGAGATAGGTGACTGAGGCAGAGGTGACAAGGAGCAGTGGGTGTCTGAGGTAGGGGTGACAGGGAGCAGTGGATGACTGAGGTAGTGGTGACAGGGAACTAGTGGGTGACAAAGTCAGGGGTGACAGGGAGATAATGGGTGACTGGGAGAGAGTGGGTAACTGAGGCAGGAGTTACAGGGAGATAGTGGGTGACTGAGGCAGAGGTGTCAGGGACCAGTGGGTGTCTGAGGTAGGTGTGACAGGGAGATAGTAGGTGACTGAGGCAGGGGTGACAGGGAGCAGTAGGTGACTGAGGCAGTGGTGACAGGGAGTTAGTGGGTGTCTGAGGTAGGGGTGACAGGGAGATAGGAGACTGAGGCAGAGGTGACAAGGAGCAGTGGGTGTCTGAGGTAGGGGTGACAGGGAGCAGTGGATGACTGAGGTAGTGGTGACAGGGAACTAGTGGGTGACAAAGTCAGGGGTGACAGGGAGATAATGGGTGACTGGGAGAGAGTGGGTAACTGAGACAGTGGTGACAGGCAGATAGTGGGTGACTGAGGCAGGGATGACAGGAAGATAGTGACAAGAGACATTCTACAGGGAGCTGGGGCACACTGACACACACTTTGTGCAGGAAGAGCTGGCAGCCAAAGGCTTAACCTTAACACCTCTGTCATAGGGCTGCTACAGCTCCATGTGCAGTGGCATAAGTTCATCCCAGTCTATTTTGGTGCTCCCTCCAACCCCACCTCACAGATAGATAGATAGATAGATAGATAGACAGACAGACAGACAGACAGACAGACAGACAGACAGACAGATAGATCGAGCACTGGGGCAGCACTTAATGCAAGGGTCGGGACAGAGCCGGATTAAGAGGGGGGTCCCGGGGATAAGTACCCCGGGCCCCCTTTTTTCAAAGGGCCCCCCGTCGCCGCTGCAGATCGGAACAGAGATCCGATCTGCCGTATTGCGCTGCACTCCCGGGAGCCGGCGCCACACGCAGCGGCAGTGACTTCACTGCCTGTGATGGAAGGACAGCTGAGCGACGGCTCAGCTGTCCAATAACGTGAAGAGCAGCAGCCTGCGGCTCAGTCATTGGCTGCCGCTGGGCGCGCAGGCTGCAGGGAAGGAGGAGGGAGGACAGCCGCGCGTGGACTCCGTGGAGGCAGCAGCCAGCCCAGCACCCATTCTCAGCCAGCTCTCAGACTCCTACAACACTGGCGCCGCTGCCTGTCTCGGCTCCCCACCGGCGCTGCACACAGGACAGCTGAGTGACAGCTGTCCAAAGAAAGTAAGTGTGGCTATAGTTAAAGTTTAGGTTCTGGGTATATATATAGTATATACAGTATGTGTGTGTATATATATATATATATATATATATATGTGTGTGTGTGTTAGAGATGAGCGGGTTCGGTTTCTCTGAATCCGAACCCGCCAGAACTTCATGTTTTTTTTCACGGGTCCGAGCGACTCGGATCTTCCCGCCTTGCTCGGTTAACCCGAGCGCGCCCGAACGTCATCATGACGCTGTCGGATTCTCGCGAGGCTCGGATTCTATCGCGAGACTCGGATTCTATATAAGGAGCCGCGCGTCGCCGCCATTTTCACACGTGCATTGAGATTGATAGGGAGAGGACGTGGCTGGCGTCCTCTCCGTTTAGAATAGATTAGAGAGACACTTGATTTACTAATTTTGGGGAGCATTAGGAGTACTCAGTACAGTGCAGAGTTTTGCTGATAGTGACCAGTGACCACCAGTTTTATTTATAATCCGTTCTCTGCCTGAAAAAAGCGATACACAGCACACAGTGACTCAGTCACATACCATATCTGTGTGCACTGCTCAGGCTCAGGCCAGTGTGCTGCATCATCTATTATCTATATATAATATTATATATATCTGTCTGACTGCTCAGCTCACACAGCTTATAATTGTGGGGGAGACTGGGGAGCACTACTGCAGTGCAAGTTATAGGTTATAGCAGGAGCCAGGAGTACATAATATATTATATAGTGAGTGACCACCAGACACACAGTGCAGTTTATTTAATATATCCGTTCTCTGCCTGAAAAAAGCGATACACACAGTGACTCAGTCAGTCACATACCATATCTGTGTGCACTGCTCAGGCTCAGGCCAGTGTGCTGCATCATCTATATATATTATATATCTGTCTGACTGCTCAGCTCACACAGCTTATAATTGTGGGGGAGACTGGGGAGCACTACTGCAGTGCCAGTTATAGGTTATAGCAGGAGCCAGGAGTACATAATATTATATTAAAATTAAACAGTGCACACTTTTGCTGCAGGAGTGCCACTGCCAGTGTGACTAGTGACCAGTGACCTGACCACCAGTATATATAATATTAGTAGTATACTATCTCTTTATCAACCAGTCTATATATTAGCAGCAGACACAGTACAGTGCGGTAGTTCACGGCTGTGGCTACCTCTGTGTCGGCACTCGGCAGCCCGTCCATAATTGTATATACCACCTAACCGTGGTTTTTTTTTCTTTCTTTATACATACATACTAGTTACGAGTATACTATCTCTTTATCAACCAGTCTATATTAGCAGCAGACACAGTACAGTGCGGTAGTTCACGGCTGTGGCTACCTCTGTGTCGGCACTCGGCAGCCCGTCCATAATTGTATATACCACCTAACCGTGGTTTTTTTTTCTTTCTTTATACATACATACTAGTTACGAGTATACTATCTCTTTATCAACCAGTCTATATATTAGCAGCAGACACAGTACAGTGCGGTAGTTCACGGCTGTGGCTACCTCTGTGTCGGCACTCGGCAGCCCGTCCATAATTGTATATACCACCTAACCGTGGTTTTTTTTTCTTTCTTTATACATACATACTAGTTACGAGTATACTATCTCTTTATCAACCAGTCTATATTAGCAGCAGACACAGTACAGTGCGGTAGTTCACGGCTGTGGCTACCTCTGTGTCGGCACTCGGCAGCCCGTCCATAATTGTATATACCACCTAACCGTGGTTTTTTTTTCTTTCTTTATACATACATACTAGTTACGAGTATACTATCTCTTTATCAACCAGTCTATATTAGCAGCAGACACAGTACAGTGCGGTAGTTCACGGCTGTGGCTACCTCTGTGTCGGCACTCGGCAGCCCGTCCATAATTGTATATACCACCTAACCGTGGTTTTTTTTTCTTTCTTTATACATACATACTAGTTACGAGTATACTATCTCTTTATCAACCAGTCTATATATTAGCAGCAGACACAGTACAGTGCGGTAGTTCACGGCTGTGGCTACCTCTGTGTCGGCACTCGGCAGCCCGTCCATAATTGTATATACCACCTAACCGTGGTTTTTTTTTCTTTCTTTATACATACATACTAGTTACGAGTATACTATCTCTTTATCAACCAGTCTATATTAGCAGCAGACACAGTACAGTGCGGTAGTTCACGGCTGTGGCTACCTCTGTGTCGGCACTCGGCAGCCCGTCCATAATTGTATATACCACCTAACCGTGGTTTTTTTTTCTTTCTTTATACATACATACTAGTTACGAGTATACTATCTCTTTATCAACCAGTCTATATATTAGCAGCAGACACAGTACAGTGCGGTAGTTCACGGCTGTGGCTACCTCTGTGTCGGCACTCGGCAGCCCGTCCATAATTGTATATACCACCTAACCGTGGTTTTTCTTTCTTTCTTTATACATACATACTAGTTACGAGTATACTATCTCTTTATCAACCAGTCTATATATTAGCAGCAGACACAGTACAGTGCGGTAGTTCACGGCTGTGGCTACCTCTGTGTCGGCACTCGGCAGCCCGTCCATAATTGTATATACCACCTAACCGTGGTTTTTTTTTCTTTCTTTATACATACATACTAGTTACGAGTATACTATCTCTTTATCAACCAGTCTATATTAGCAGCAGACACAGTACAGTGCGGTAGTTCACGGCTGTGGCTACCTCTGTGTCGGCACTCGGCAGCCCGTCCATAATTGTATATACCACCTAACCGTGGTTTTTTTTTCTTTCTTTATACATACATACTAGTTACGAGTATACTATCTCTTTATCAACCAGTCTATATATTAGCAGCAGACACAGTACAGTGCGGTAGTTCACGGCTGTGGCTACCTCTGTGTCGGCACTCGGCAGCCCGTCCATAATTGTATATACCACCTAACCGTGTTTTTTTTTTCTTTCTTTATACATACATACTAGTTACGAGTATACTATCTCTTTATCAACCAGTCTATATATTAGCAGCAGACACAGTACAGTGCGGTAGTTCACGGCTGTGGCTACCTCTGTGTCGGCACTCGGCAGCCCGTCCATAATTGTATATACCACCTAACCGTGGTTTTTTTTTCTTTCTTTATACATACATACTAGTTACGAGTATACTATCTCTTTATCAACCAGTCTATATATTAGCAGCAGACACAGTACAGTGCGGTAGTTCACGGCTGTGGCTACCTCTGTGTCGGCACTCGGCAGCCCGTCCATAATTGTATATACCACCTAACCGTGGTTTTTTTTTCTTTCTTTATACATACATACTAGTTACGAGTATACTATCTCTTTATCAACCAGTCTATATTAGCAGCAGACACAGTACAGTGCGGTAGTTCACGGCTGTGGCTACCTCTGTGTCGGCACTCGGCAGCCCGTCCATAATTGTATATACCACCTAACCGTGGTTTTTTTTTCTTTCTTTATACATACATACTAGTTACGAGTATACTATCTCTTTATCAACCAGTCTATATATTAGCAGCAGACACAGTACAGTGCGGTAGTTCACGGCTGTGGCTACCTCTGTGTCGGCACTCGGCAGCCCGTCCATAATTGTATACTAGTATCCAATCCATCCATCTCCATTGTTTACCTGAGGTGCCTTTTAGTTGTGCCTATTAAAATATGGAGAACAAAAATGTTGAGGTTCCAAAATTAGGGAAAGATCAAGATCCACTTCCACCTCGTGCTGAAGCTGCTGCCACTAGTCATGGCCGAGACGATGAAATGCCAGCAACGTCGTCTGCCAAGGCCGATGCCCAATGTCATAGTACAGAGCATGTCAAATCCAAAACACCAAATATCAGTAAAAAAAGGACTCCAAAACCTAAAATAAAATTGTCGGAGGAGAAGCGTAAACTTGCCAATATGCCATTTACCACACGGAGTGGCAAGGAACGGCTGAGGCCCTGGCCTATGTTCATGGCTAGTGGTTCAGCTTCACATGAGGATGGAAGCACTCAGCCTCTCGCTAGAAAAATGAAAAGACTCAAGCTGGCAAAAGCAGCACAGCAAAGAACTGTGCATTCTTCGAAATCCCAAATCCACAAGGAGAGTCCAATTGTGTCGGTTGCGATGCCTGACCTTCCCAACACTGGACGTGAAGAGCATGCGCCTTCCACCATTTGCACGCCCCCTGCAAGTGCTGGAAGGAGCACCCGCAGTCCAGTTCCTGATAGTCAGATTGAAGATGTCAGTGTTGAAGTACACCAGGATGAGGATATGGGTGTTGCTGGCGCTGGGGAGAAAATTGACCAGGAGGATTCTGATGGTGAGGTGGTTTGTTTAAGTCAGGCACCCGGGGAGACACCTGTTGTCCGTGGGAGGAATATGGCCGTTGACATGCCAGGTGAAAATACCAAAAAAATCAGCTCTTCGGTGTGGAGGTATTTCACCAGAAATGCGGACAACAGGTGTCAAGCCGTGTGTTCCCTTTGTCAAGCTGTAATAAGTAGGGGTAAGGACGTTAACCACCTCGGAACATCCTCCCTTATACGTCACCTGCAGCGCATTCATAATAAGTCAGTGACAAGTTCAAAAACTTTGGGTGACAGCGGAAGCAGTCCACTGACCAGTAAATCCCTTCCTCTTGTAACCAAGCTCACGCAAACTACCCCACCAACTCCCTCAGTGTCAATTTCCTCCTTCCCCAGGAATGCCAATAGTCCTGCAGGCCATGTCACTGGCAATTCTGACGAGTCCTCTCCTGCCTGGGATTCCTCCGATGCATCCTTGCGTGTAACGCCTACTGCTGCTGGCGCTGCTGTTGTTGCCGCTGGGAGTCGATGGTCATCCCAGAGGGGAAGTCGTAAGCCCACTTGTACTACTTCCAGTAAGCAATTGACTGTTCAACAGTCCTTTGCGAGGAAGATGAAATATCACAGCAGTCATCCTACTGCAAAGCGGATAACTGAGGCCTTGGCATCCTGGGTGGTGAGAAACGTGGTTCCGGTATCCATCATTACTGCAGAGCCAACTAGAGACTTGTTGGAGGTACTGTGTCCCCGGTACCAAATACCATCTAGGTTCCATTTCTCTAGGCAGGCGATACCGAAAATGTACACAGACCTCAGAAAAAGAGTCACCAGTGTCCTAAAAAATGCAGCTGTACCCAATGTCCACTTAACCACGGACATGTGGACAAGTGGAGCAGGGCAGGGTCAGGACTATATGACTGTGACAGCCCACTGGGTAGATGTATGGACTCCCGCCGCAAGAACAGCAGCGGCGGCACCAGTAGCAGCATCTCGCAAACGCCAACTCTTTCCTAGGCAGGCTACGCTTTGTATCACCGGTTTCCAGAATACGCACACAGCTGAAAACCTCTTACGGCAACTGAGGAAGATCATCGCGGAATGGCTTACCCCAATTGGACTCTCCTGTGGATTTGTGGCATCGGACAACGCCAGCAATATTGTGTGTGCATTAAATATGGGCAAATTCCAGCACGTCCCATGTTTTGCACATACCTTGAATTTGGTGGTGCAGAATTTTTAAAAAAATGACAGGGGCGTGCAAGAGATGCTGTCGGTGGCCAGAAGAATTGCGGGACACTTTCGGCGTACAGGCACCACGTACAGAAGACTGGAGCACCACCAAAAACTACTGAACCTGCCCTGCCATCATCTGAAGCAAGAAGTGGTAACGAGGTGGAATTCAACCCTCTATATGCTTCAGAGGTTGGAGGAGCAGCAAAAGGCCATTCAAGCCTATACAATTGAGCACGATATAGTAGGTGGAATGCACCTGTCTCAGGCGCAGTGGAGAATGATTTCAACGTTGTGCAAGGTTCTGATGCCCTTTGAACTTGCCACACGTGAAGTCAGTTCAGACACTGCCAGCCTGAGTCAGGTCATTCCCCTCATCAGGCTTTTGCAGAAGAAGCTGGAGGCATTGAAGAAGGAGCTAAAAGGGAGCGATTCCGCTAGGCATGTGGGACTTGTGGATGCAGCCCTTAATTCGCTTAACAAGGATTCACGGGTGGTCAATCTGTTGAAATCAGAGCACTACATTTTGGCCACCGTGCTCGATCCTAGATTTAAAGCCTACCTTGGATCTCTCTTTCCGGCAGACACAGGTCTGCTGGGGTTGAAAGACCTGCTGGTGACAAAATTGTCAAGTCAAGCGGAACGCGACCTGTCAACATCTCCTCCTTCACATTCTCCCGCAACTGGGGGTGCGAGGAAAAGGCTCAGAATTCCGAGCCCACCCGCTGGCGGTGATGCAGGGCAGTCTGGAGCGACTGCTGATGCTGACATCTGGTCCGGACTGAAGGACCTGACAACGATTACGGACATGTCGTCTACTGTCACTGCATATGATTCTCTCAACATTGATAGAATGGTGGAGGATTATATGAGTGACCGCATCCAAGTAGGCACGTCACACAGTCCGTACTTATACTGGCAGGAAAAAGAGGCAATTTGGAGGCCCTTGCACAAACTGGCTTTATTCTACCTAAGTTGCCCTCCCACAAGTGTGTACTCCGAAAGAGTGTTTAGTGCCGCCGCTCACCTTGTCAGCAATCGGCGTACGAGGTTACATCCAGAAAATGTGGAGAAGATGATGTTCATTAAAATGAATTATAATCAATTCCTCCGCGGAGACATTGACCAGCAGCAATTGCCTCCACAAAGTACACAGGGAGCTGAGATGGTGGATTCCAGTGGGGACGAATTGATAATCTGTGAGGAGGGGGATGTACACGGTGATATATCGGAGGGTGAAGATGAGGTGGACATCTTGCCTCTGTAGAGCCAGTTTGTGCAAGGAGAGATTAATTGCTTCTTTTTTGGGGGGGGTCCAAACCAACCAGTCATATCAGTCACAGTCGTGTGGCAGACCCTGTCACTGAAATGATGGGTTGGTTAAAGTGTGCATGTCCTGTTTTGTTTATACAACATAAGGGTGGGTGGGAGGGCCCAAGGACAATTCCATCTTGCACCTCTTTTTTCTTTTCTTTTTCTTTGCATCATGTGCTGATTGGGGAGGGTTTTTTGGAAGGGACATCCTGCGTGACACTGCAGTGCCACTCCTAGATGGGCCCGGTGTTTGTGTCGGCCACTAGGGTCGCTAATCTTACTCACACAGTCAGCTACCTCATTGCGCCTCTTTTTTTCTTTGCGTCATGTGCTGTTTGGGGAGGGTTTTTTGGAAGGGACATCCTGCGTGACACTGCAGTGCCACTCCTAGATGGGCCCGGTGTTTGTGTCGGCCACTAGGGTCGCTAATCTTACTCACACAGCTACCTCATTGCGCCTCTTTTTTTCTTTGCGTCATGTGCTGTTTGGGGAGGGTTTTTTGGAAGGGACATCCTGCGTGACACTGCAGTGCCACTCCTAGATGGGCCCGGTGTTTGTGTCGGCCACTAGGGTCGCTAATCTTACTCACACAGCTACCTCATTGCGCCTCTTTTTTTCTTTGCGTCATGTGCTGTTTGGGGAGGGTTTTTTGGAAGGGCCATCCTGCGTGACACTGCAGTGCCACTCCTAGATGGGCCCGGTGTTTGTGTCGGCCACTAGGGTCGCTAATCTTACTCACACAGCTACCTCATTGCGCCTCTTTTTTTCTTTGCGTCATGTGCTGTTTGGGGAGGGTTTTTTGGAAGGGACATCCTGCGTGACACTGCAGTGCCACTCCTAGATGGGCCCGGTGTTTGTGTCGGCCACTAGGGTCGCTTATCTTACTCACACAGCGACCTCGGTGCAAATTTTAGGACTAAAAATAATATTGTGAGGTGTGAGGTATTCAGAATAGACTGAAAATGAGTGTAAATTATGGTTTTTGAGGTTAATAATACTTTGGGATCAAAATGACCCCCAAATTCTATGATTTAAGCTGTTTTTTAGTGTTTTTTGAAAAAAACACCCGAATCCAAAACACACCCGAATCCGACAAAAAAAATTCGGTGAGGTTTTGCCAAAACGCGTTCGAACCCAAAACACGGCCGCGGAACCGAACCCAAAACCAAAACACAAAACCCGAAAAATTTCAGGCGCTCATCTCTAGTGTGTGTATACAGGTTGAGTCTCCCTTATCCAAAATGCTTGGGACCAGAGGTATTTTGGATATGGGATTTTTCCGTATTTTGGAATAATTGCATATAATTACCATAATGAGATCTCATGGTGATGGGACCTAAATCTAAGCACAGAATGCATTTATGTTACATATACACCTTATACACACAGCCTGAAGGTCATTTTAGACAATATTTTTTATAACTTTGTGCATTAAACAAAGTGTGTCTACATTCACACAATTCATTTATGTTTCATATACACCTTATACACACAGCCTGAAGGTCATTTAATTCAATATTTTAATAACTTTGTGTATTAAACAAAGTTTGTGTACATTGAGCCATCAAAAAACAAAGGCTTCACTATCTCACTCTCACTCAAAAACATTCCGTATTTCGGAATATTCTGTATTTCGGAATATTTGGATATGGGATACTCAACCTGTATATATATATATATATATATATATATATATGTGTGTATATATGTGTGTATATATATATATATATATGTATATATATATATATATTTGTATAATAATGTATATATATATATATATATATATATATGTATATATATATATATATATGTATGTATATACATATATATGTATATATATATGTATATATATATATTCCATAGACAAAAAACCTTACGGTTTCACATGTCCCATTAAGGCTTCTTAGACATGATCGAAATTTCAGAAACCTGTTGTAACTCTTCCACTCAAACTCCAAAAAGCAATGAAATTCCGATCATTAAGGCTGACGCCTTAATGGACGTGTCCCTTGCGCAATACAGATATGGTATGCCATCACAGCCTGTGGGTAAGTGCAGATTCAGCACTCTCACAGAGTGAGATTGCTGTCACTCACACAATGGTGGAGCTGCTAATTCACAGATTTGTGTGCTCATTGGAATACACACATGCAGTCTATGCAACTGAAGGTCTGAGCAGTTTTGTGGTGCTCCCATCCCACACAGTGCCCACAACCATCCCATTCGGTCACCACAACCATCCCACCTTGTTACAACATCCTTCTGACTCCATACATCCATCTCACATAGTATACACACTTAGCTCCCTCAAACATCTTGGTTAATTGCTAAAACTATAATACCCTATCTACGGTCTATGCATCTACACTTACTTCCCCTATACACCCCCATGCTGCCCTGTCTTCCCCAATCCCTACTGCTGTGTTCTCCCATCTGTGCTAGTCTGTACTAACTTATCTGCACCATCTGTCTTTCCCCACCTGTGCCTTGTCTGTACCACCGTTTACTTCTCTCTGTGCTGCTCAGTGTTCAACGTCACTCTGCCTCCTTCAGTACATGGCACACTATCTTCTCTCCCATCTGCACCAGTTTTCTACCCATCCATGCCAGTGTTTTCAACCAATCTGCACCGCTCTGTCTCCCTTCCCATACTTGCTACTTAATCTACCCCCTATCCACACCACTCTTACCCCATTCATGTAGCTGACATCCTGAAGGTAAATTTTGTGGATCATGCGCTCTTGGCAGGGGGATAACCGCTACAGCCCACCCCACAGTGGTCCGGAAACGCCTCCGTTGTGCAGACCATGCCCTGCCAATGGCATGCTAATGCTGTTTGCACGCCCCCCTCCTTCCCCGCAACCACCTCTGCCTATCAATCAGGCAGGGTGATCGCAGCCAGTGAGATGCTGATAGCATCTCTCTGGGCTCCTGGGGTACGCACGCGCAGTGCGGCCATTGCACGTGCGCACCTCACAAACTAATTCAGACTGCGATTGCTGCTGCTGCGGTCTGAATTACCCCCTGTGTTTCTTTGACCCCATCAGTGCTGCTTAGTGTTCAACTCTATCCACACACTTCTGTTCCCCCATCCACACCGCTCTCCTCCCTCCAATCAACAACACTCTTACCTCATCTGAGCAGCTTTGTCTTCCGCTCAGACCTTCAGTTGCATAGACTGCATGTGTGTATTCCAATGAGCACACAAATCTGTGAATTAGCAGCTCCACCATTGTGTGAGTGACAGCAATCTCACTCTGTGAGAGTGCTGAATCTGCACTTACCCACAGGCTGTGATGGCATACCATATCTGTATTGCGCAAGGGACACGTCCATTAAGGCGTCAGCCTTAATGATCGGAATTTCATTGCTTTTTGGAGTTTGAGTGGAAGAGTTACAACAGGTTTCTGAAATTTCGATCATGTCTAAGAAGCCTTAATGGGACATGTGAAACCGTAAGGTTTTTTGTCTATGGAATTTCATCGCTTTTTTTAAATTTATTTTTTTTATTCAGAAATTTAAAATTTCACTGTAAGAATAAACATTTGATTTTTTAAATGTTTAATGAAAATGTTCGTATAAAATTACTATTCTGTGCAAAATTATTTTATTAACCAAACCGAATTGTTTAAGGTCCATACACACTTAACGATTTAATGAGCAACGTCGCTCATTTTCCCCCTCCTTGAGTGACATCGCTCGTTTTATCGTTAAGTGTGTATGCCGCCAGCGACGAACGATGCGCGGCCCCGCGGGTCGGCAACAATCGTCGCTGTCGGTAGGTCATGCATGAAGGATGTGGACTGTCGTCCACGACCTTCATGCAGGGCTGGCGGGGGCGTGACGTCACTGAGCGATATGAGCGGTCATATCGCTCAGTGTGTACAGTCGGCCGCCGGCCGGCCCGGGAGGGGGAAACATTAGACGATGTCGCTCACAGAGCGACATCGTTTAATGTGTATGGGCCTTTAGACTTTGGTCAAAATATTTTGCTGCCTTTGCAGATGATGCAGGGAGGGGGGTAGGTGGCAGCAGCCTGTGACTGAGGCTGGAGGTAGGCGTGAAATGCATTGCTTGTACGTGTGAGTGCGTGGTGTCAGGTGCTGCGTGTGTATGTGTGTGTGTCAGGTGCTGCCTGTGTATAAGCTCCTGTGTGTGTGTGTGTGTATGTGTGTGTCAGGTGCTGCGTGTATATACGAGTGTGTCTGATGGTGCGTGTGTATGCGTCAGCTGCCGCACGTATGTGTGTGTCAGGTGTTGCGGGTGTATGTGTGTGAGTATCAGGTGCTCCACGTGTGTACAAGTGTAGGTCTGGTGCTGTGCATGAATACGTATGTCTGTGTCAGGTGCTGCACGTGTACATGTGTGCATCAGGTGCTGCGCGTGTACATGAGTGTGCATTAGGTGCTGCGCGTGTACATGAGTGTGCGTCGGGTGCTGCGTGTGTACATGAGTGTGCATTAGGTGCTGCGCGTGTACATGAGTGTGCGTCAGGTGCTGCGTGTGTACATGAGTGTGCGTCAGGTGCTGCGCGTGTACATGAGTGTGCGTCAGGTGCTACACGTGTCTATGTGTGTGTGAGTAAGGTGCTGCATGTGTATGTGTGTGTCTGATGGTGTGCGTGTATATGTATGTGTCAGGTGCTGCGTGTATATGCATGTGTCAGGTGCTGCATGTTTATTTTATTGTGTCTGATGCTACGTGTGTGTGTCAGGTGCCGCACGTGTATATGTGTGTGTGTCAGGTGTTGCGCGTGTATGTGTGGGTCAGGTGCTGCATGTTTATTTTATTGTGTCTGATGCTACGTGTGTCTGTGTCAGGTGTTGCGCGTGTATGTGTATGTCAAGTGCCGTTCCCCTTCTTCCCATCCCAGCTCTCTCTGTAGAATACAGCTCTGCACCCAGAGAGAGGGAAAGACTAGGGGGCTGATCACTGCACTGCTCACTTTTTGGTCATGAGTTCGGCCTCCTGTTTCTTCCAGTGCTGTGTTCCTGCAGCCCAGCCCTCCCTGTTGTGCCAGAGAATCAGCCCTTCCTTCCCCAGCCAGAGAGAGAGAGCCCGATGCAGAGACACTCTTCCCGTAGCTGGCCTACCCCCAGTACTTCAGCACTGGCCATGCGGCAGTCAACAAAGGAGACCAGCAGGGGGTTCTGGCAGCATCAGCTGTGGCCGCAGCTGGATCGGGGAGGCCTGTAGTGTCTGAGGTGGGCAGCACTTCCTCCGCCGCTGTCACCTTCCCCTGCCGGAGAGAAAGCAAGAGACATACCCTTCCCGCAGCTGGGCTACCCCTAGCACCTCAGCGCTGGCCAGGCGGAAGTCTATGGAGGGGACCGGCAGGGGTTTCAGGCCACAGCAGCAGCGGCCGCAGCCAGATCAGGGAGGCCTGCAGGGTCAGAGCTGGGCAGCACTTCTACCAACACTGTCACCTCTGTGCTGGGCATGTACACCAGTCCGTACGGACGGAGGTGTCCACAACAGGCAGCAGTATAATGAGTCAGACAAACTCATTACACGCTGCCCACTGCTGCGTGTAATGCTGCACTCGATGGAGGAAGCCTAGATGCGGTCACCAGCTGCAGCGAGGGAGAAGGGTGATCACATCACCCTTCAACCCGGCACCTCACAATCAGCTGGGGATCTGCAGTAGCTTCATCTCTCTCTTCCTCTCTGACAGCACAGCAGCCCCTCTGGGTCCCATGTAGCTCTGCCCCCCTGCTCACAGTTCACTCGGCCTCTCCCGATTAAAAAGAAAATAAGAGACTGACCTGCTGCTCAGATGCGAGGAGGGGACGGGCGGTAGGTCCTCTGTGAGTGCACTACACAGTCAAAATTAACTCTGACTCCTCACAACAGTGTGGACTGCGGGCAACGTCAGACGCCAATTTGGGTGTGCTTGCCGCACTACCTGCCCATCAAGCCCAACGTGGTGCCATGGTGCCAGCCCCGCCCACTATACGGATTCCATTTTGTATTAGGAACCCTATAACAGCATTCCGACATCCCTCCCTATGACGCTGCCATCCATACACTGCCGCTCTCATACATCCGCACACTGCCGCTCTCACACAACTGTACACTGCTGCTCTCATACATCCATACACTGCCGCTCTCATACATCCGTACAACCCCGCTCTCATACATCCGTACAACCCCGCTCTCATACAGGCGCACACCATCGCTCTTACAGCCGCACACCATCGCACTCTTACAGCCGCACACCATCGCACTTCCAGCCGCACACCATCACACTCTTACAGCCGCACACCATCGCACTCATACAGCCGTACATTGCCGCTCTCATACATCCGCACACTGCCGCTCTCATACATCCGCACACTGCCGCTCACATCTATACAAACATAGCCTCCATACATCTACGCATCCAATCCCCGCGCAAGGGAACACAGAAATCACTATCACTTTTGCCCGGGGTGTGACCACAGCCAGCCACTACTCCGGCCACCTTCTTTTGACACCAAAAATGCATCTTACCTATCATCAGGGTGGTGCTGCTGCTGGGGGTGGGTTGCTGCCTCAGTCTCCAGGTTGGTGCTGCGATTGGAGGGGGTACTGCTTCCCTGTGCTGCCACTGTCTCCCGGATCATCGTGCCGCTGGCTGAATTTCAGCTTGACGCTACTGCTGCCAGGAGTAACAGCTTCCTGGCTGTTGTTGCTGGTGGCTGCCTACTGCTCATTGCCACCGGAACACTGACCGGCTCGGCAGTGATGCTGACGGAGGAGTAGTGGCGGTGGGGTGGGGGGGGGGTGCCTGCTCCCTTCCCTCGAGCATGCTGCAGTGTACAAAAATAAATAGAGAGCATACCAGGGTGAGAGTCTGTATCGATCACAGTGATTACATGGGGCACAGCATAAGGACACCTTGCTGTGAGGGGCTCTGCCCACATAGATTGCTGCACCCTCTCTGATGTCAGCCGCTGCCCTCTCGTTCTCTGGGCGGCCAGTTCCAGTGTGAGGTAGGAGAGGAAGAGAACACACAGGAGAGCAGCCCTGATATATAACGAGGTGGAAGTTCTATAGGCAGCAGAGACTGAGACCAGCCAGCCAGGAGCAGAGACTGAGACCAGCCAGCCAGTCTCCCAGTGCCCTGATCACTACACGCCGCCAGCACAGCATTACAGGAGGGTCCTATAGTGCTGCCCTGAGATAACAGGTGTGTGTACCAAGTGTACCCCGTACAGTGTGCTGCGCCCTGGTGTCTCTGAGAGGGGTGAGGTCACCGTGCCGCTTTAGTATATGGCTTTTCCTTAGTACTGTACGTTACAGCCCTGCACTAGTGGTGGCAACTCTGCCCTATGTTAACCTGTGAGGTTATTTTCCTATTTACAGAATAACCGGGGATAAGGGGGCCATATTGCGGCTCTCAAGTGAAGGCACTCTAATACACCCCCTGCTGGCGGCCACTGTGCAGGCGCAACAATTTGAAATGCCCGATCTCTATAATGGGGCATATTTCTCTTTTTTTTTAAAAACCTGTAACTTTCTGGAAAACCACAACCCCAAAAGGCACTTCACTGGGACATGCTCTATCTAATAAAACAAACCCCAAGTCATATACATATATATCTATATATACACACACACACATGTATATACATGTATACACAAATACACGAATGTCCATGTTTATGTATGTATAATACATTGATAGAGTACATTATATTTATGAATTAATTGCTTCCCGATTCTGCAGCAGCATCATCAGCACCACCAGTGTTACTCACAGTCACTTCACACTGACTGCTGCACAACACATCACTTAATTTCCGGGCCGCCCGCCATCTGGTGAAGAGACATGGGAGATGAAGGACCAGCAGTGCCAAGTTGAGCGGAAGTATTGTGAATTAGTTACCCACACACTCCTTGTGACACCTGCTCCCCGTCTGCCCTCCCACCCGCCGCCTGCCGTCCGGAACCCGCACTGACAAGTAAGTCTCAGCAGAATGTGTCTGCCGGCGGCTCCCAGTCCCCAGTGGTGTGGCGGCCGCGGCACACTAGGACTGAGAGACCGCAGCGGGAGGAAAGCACAGGTGGGCGGGAGGAGAGCATGGGCGGACATCACCACGTCACATTGCAAGGTGACGCCAGTCCCCCCAGTGAGGCCGCCGACGAATGCACTCAGCATAGTATTAGCAGCAGGCAGAGGGGGGGCGGGTGCATCGGTGGTGGGAGGTACGGAAATGAGCTGCAGGCTAGGCTCCACCGATCACACACTCAGCGATCACTGTGCTACAGCAATCGTGGCGTGCAGCGGTGCTGGACATTAGGGAGTGCCTGTGCGCACCAGGCACCCCCTGTACGCACGCCTATGCGCTACCACCCCCCATATGCCACACTACATCACTATGCTATAGCCCTCCCATATGCTGCACTTCATAATTACACTATACAACATACTACATCACCACACTACACTACTCACAATAAAATTAAAACATCCCAGTTCCTCATTCTTAATGAGCTCACGTGAGTTCTCTCCCCAACGGAGCTCCAGACCAAGTAACAATGAAGACACCAGCAGCGTGTAGGGAGCAGGCCTGGTCCACTTGTCAGGAGAGAGCAGTCACTGGAGGATAAGAAGGGGGCGGGGCCTAGTCCTACAGACGGGAGAGAGCACAGACAGGAGAGAGCAAGGTACAGGGGTAGAAGGGGGCGGGGCCTATTCTTACAGGCTTTCAAAATTCGATTTTTTTATAAATTCGACATTTGACAAATTCGACTTTTCTGCAATGGTACAAATGCGGCAATTCGACAAAAGTATATTCAATTGAAGTTTGTAAATTCGACATCAGTGCTTTTAAACAGTAAATTCGTCATTTTCAATCCGCCACACTTTGCTGGCGGAATCTAATAAAAAAATTTAAAAACATGTTTTTTTTGCAGTTTTCTTTTTTGGTAATAGCATATCTATTTATATTAGAAGGGATTAGGTACTTGGTTTGTCTTTTTTGAGGCACAAGTATTATTTATATATTTTTTAAAAGATTATTATTTTTTAAATGGAATGTGAAAAACCCAAAAAAAAAATTGCGTGGGGTCCCCCCTCCAAAGCATAACCAGCCTCGGGCTCTTCGAGCCGGTCCTGGTTCTAAAAATCCGGGAGAAAAACGGACAGGGGATCCCCCGTATTTTTCAAAACCAGCACCGGGCTCTGCGCCTGGTGCTGGTGCAAAAAATACGGGGGACAAAAAGAGTAGGGGTCCCCCGTATTTTTTACACCAGCATCGGGCTCCACTAGCTGGACAGATAATGCCACAGCCGGGGGTCACTTTTATACAGTGCCCTGCGGCCGTGGCATTAAATATCCAACTAGTCACCCCTGGCCGGGGTACCCTGGGGGAGTGGGGACCCCTTCAATCAAGGGGTCCCCCCCTCAGCCACCCAAGGGCCAGGGGTGAAGCCCGAGGCTGTCCCCCCCATCCAAGGGCTGCGGATGGGAGGCTGATAGCCTTGAGAAAATTGAAAGAATATTGTTTTTTCCAGTAGTACTACAAGTCCCAGCAAGCCTCCCCCGCAAGCTGGTACTTTGAGAACCACAAGTACCAGCATGCGGGAGAAAAACGGGCCCGCTGGTACCTGTAGTTCTACTGAAAAAAAAATACCCAAATAAAAACAGGACACAGACACCGTGAAAGTATAACTTTATTTCACACCTGCCGACACACACATACTTACCTATGTTGACACGAAGCAGTCGGTCCTCTTCTCCAAGTAGAATCCACGGGTACCTGAAAATAAAAATAAGAATTTACTTACCGATAATTCTATTTCTCGGAGTCCGTAGTGGATGCTGGGGTTCCTGAAAGGACCATGGGGAATAGCGGCTCCGCAGGAGACAGGGCACAAAAAGTAAAGCTTTAGGATCAGGTGGTGTGCACTGGCTCCTCCCCCTATGACCCTCCTCCAAGCCAGTTAGGTACTGTGCCCGGACGAGCGTACACAATAAGGGAGGAATTTTGAATCCCGGGTAAGACTCATACCAGCCACACCAATCACACCGTACAACTTGTGATCTAAACCCAGTTAACAGTATGATAACAGCGGAGCCTCTGAAAAGATGGCTCACAACAATAATAACCCGATTTTTGTAACTATGTACAAGTATTGCAGATAATCCGCACTTGGGATGGGCGCCCAGCATCCACTACGGACTCCGAGAAATAGAATTATCGGTAAGTAAATTCTTATTTTCTCTATCGTCCTAGTGGATGCTGGGGTTCCTGAAAGGACCATGGGGATTATACCAAAGCTCCCAAACGGGCGGGAGAGTGCGGATGACTCTGCAGCACCGAATGAGAGAACTCCAGGTCCTCTTTTGCCAGGATATCAAATTTGTAGAATTTTACAAACGTGTTCTCCCCTGACCACGTAGCTGCTCGGCAGAGTTGTAATGCCGAGACCTCTCGGGCAGCCGCCCAAGATGAGCCCACCTTCCTTGTGGAATGGGCCTTAACCGATTTAGACTGTGGCAGGCCTGCCTCAGAATGTGCAAGTTGAATTGTGTTACAAATCCAACGAGCAATCGACTGCTTAGAAGCAGGCGCACCCAACTTGTTGGGTGCATACAGTATAAACAGCGAGTCAGATTTTCTGACTCCAGCTGTCCTGGAATATATTTTCAGGGCCCTGACAACTTCTAGCAACTTGGAGTCCTCCAAGTCCCTAGTAGGTGCAAGGCACCACAATAAGCTGGTTCAGGTGAAACACTGACACCACCTTAGGGAGAGAACTGGGGACGAGTCCGCAGCTCTGCCCTGTCCGAATGGACAAACAGATATGGGCTTTTTTGAGAAAAAAACCACCAATTTGACACTCGCCTGGTCCAGGCCAGGGCCAAGAGCATGGTCACTTTTTATGTGAGATGCTGCAAATCCACATATTTGACTGGTTTTAAACCAATGTGATTTGAGAAATCCCAGAACTACGTTGAGATCCCACAGTGCCACTGGAGGCACAAAAAAGGGGTTTGTATATGCAATACTCCCTTGACAAACTTCTGGACTTCAGGAACTGAAGCCAATTCTTTCTGGAAGAAAATTTACAGGGCCGAATTTGAACCTTAATGGACCCCAATTTGAGGCCCATAGACACTCCTGTTTGCAGGAAATGCAGGAAACGACCGAGTTGAAATTTCTTTGTGGGGCCTTCCTGGCCTCACACCACGCAACAAATTTTCGCCACACGTGGTGATAATGTTGTGCGGTCACCTCCTTTCTGGCTTTGACCAGGGTAGGAATGACCTCTTCCGGAATGCCTTTTTTCCCTTAGGATCCGGCTTTCCATCGCCATGCCGACAAACGCAGCTGCGGTAAGTCTTGGAACAGACATGGTACTTGCTGAAGCAAGTCCCTTCTTAGCGGCAGAGGCCATAAGACCTCTGTAAGCATCTCTTGAAGTTCCGGGTACCAAGTCCTTCTTGGCCAATCCGGAGCCATGAGTATAGTTCTTACTCCTCTACGTCTTATAATTCTCAGCACCTTAGGTATGAGAAGCAGAGGAGGGAACACATACACCGACTGGTACACCCACGGTGTTACCAGAACGTCCACATCTATTGCCTGAGGGTCCCTTGACCTGGCGCAATACCTGTCCCGTTTTTTGTTCAGACGGGACGCCATCATGTCTACCTTTGGTATTTCCCAACGGTTTACAATCATGTGGAAAAAACTTCTCAATGAAGTTTCCACTCTCCCGGGTGGAGGTCGAGCTGAGGAAGTCTGCTTCCCAGTTTCCATTCCCGGGATGAAAAACTGCTGACAGTGTTATCACATGATTTTCCGCCCAGCGAAAAGTCCTTGCAGTTTCTGCCATTGCCCTCCTGCTTCTTGTGTCGCCCTGTCTGTTTACGTGGGCGACTGCCGTGATGTTTTTCCCACTGGATCAATACCGGCTGACCTTGAAGCAGAGGTCTTGCTAAGCTTAGAGCATTATAAATTTACCCTTAGCTCCAGTATATTTATGTGGAGAAAAGTCTCCATACTTGATCACACTCCCTGGAAATTTTTCCCTTGTGTGACTGCTCCCCAGCCTCTCAGGCTGGGCTCCGTGGTTACCAGCATCCAATCCTGAATGCCGAATCTGCGGCCCTCTAGAAGATGAGCACTCTATAACCACCACAGGAGAGACACCCTTGTCCTTGGATATTGGGTTATCCGCTGATGCATCTGAAGATGCGATCCGGACCATTTGTCCAGCAGATCCCACTGAAAAGTTCTTACGTGAAATCTGCCGAATGGAATTGCTTCGTAGGAAGCCACCATTTTTACCAGGACCCTTGTGCAATGATGCACTGTTTTTAGGAGGTTCCTGACTTGCTCGGATAACTCCCTGGCTTTCTCTTCCGGGAGAAACACCTTTTTCTGGACTGTGTCCAGAATCATCCCTAGGCACAGCAGACGTGTCGTCGGGATCAGCTGCGATTTTGGAATATTTAGAATCCACCCGTGCTGATTGTAGCAGTATCCGAGATAGTGCTACTCCGACCTCCAACTGTTCCCTGGACTATGCCCCTATCAGGAGATCGTCCAAGTAAGGGATAATTAAGACGCCTTTTCTTCGAAGAAGAATCATCAATTCGGCCATTACCTTGGTAAAGACCCCGGGGTGCCGTGGACAATCCAAACGGCAGCGTCTGAAACTGATAGTGACAGTTCTGCACCACGAACCTGAGGTACCCTTAGTGAGAAGGGCAAATTTGGGACATAGAGGTAAGCATCCCTGATGTCCCGGGACACTATATAGTCCCCTTCTTCCTGGTTCGTTATCACTGCTCTGAGTGACTTCATCTTAATTTGAACCTTTGTAAGTGTTCAAAAAAAATTTTTTAGAATAAGTCTCACCTAGCCTTCTGGCTTCAGTACCACAATATAGTGTGGAATAATACCCCTTTTCTGTAGTAGGAGGGGTAATTTAATTGTCACCTGCTGGGAACACAGCTTGTGAATTTTTTCCCATACTACCTCCTTGTCGGAGGGAGACTTGGTAAAGCAGACTTCAGGAGCCTGCGAAGGGGAAACGTCTCGACATTCCCATCTGTACCCCCGGGATACTACTTGTAGGATCCAGGGGTCCTGTACGGTCTCAGCGCCATGCTGAGAACTTGTCAGACGCGGTGGAACGCTTCTGTTCCTGGGAATAGGCTGCCTGTTGCAGTCTTCTTCCCTTTCCTCTATCCCTGGGCAGATATGATCTTATAGGGACGAGAGGACTGAGGCTGAAAAGACGGTGTCTTTTTCTGCAGAGATGTGACTTAGGGTAAAAAACGGTGGATTTTCCAGCAGTTGCCGTGACCACCAGGTCCGATGGACCGACCCCAAACAAGTCCTCTTCCTTTATACGGCCATACTGTGCCGTTTGGAATCTGCATCACCTGACCACTGTCGTGTCCATAACATCTTCTGGCAGTTATGGACATCGCGTTTATTCATGATGCCAGAGTGCAAATATCCCTCTGTGCATCTCGCATATATAGAAATGCTCTATAGTCAATAAAATACTGTCCCTGTCAAGGGTATCAATATTTTTAGTCAGGGAATCCGACCAAGCCACCCTAGCTCTGCACATCCAGGCTGAGGCGATCGCTGGCCGCAGTATAACACCAGTATGTGTGTATATACTTTTTATTATATTTTCCAGCCTTGTCAGCTGGTCCTTGAGGACGGCCCTATCTATAGACGGTACCGCCACTTGTTTTGATAAGCGTGTGAGCGCCTTATCCACCTTAAGGGGTGTTTCCCAACGCGCCCTAACTTCTGGCGGGAAAGGGTATACCGCCCATAATTTTCTATCGGGGGGAACCCACGCATCATCACACACTTTATTTAATTTATCTGATTCAGGAAAAACTATGGTAGTTTTTTCACATCCCACATAATACCCTCTTTTGTGGTACTTGTAGTATCAGAAATACGTAACACCTCCTTCATTGCCTTTAACGTGTGGCCCTAATAAGGAATACGTTTGTTTATTCACCGTCGACACTGGATTCAGTGTCCCTGTCTGTGTCTGTGTCGACCGACTAAAGTAAACGGGCGTTTTAAAAACCCTTGACGGTGTTTTTGAGACGTCTGGACCGTACTAATTGTTTGTCGGCCGTCTCATGTCGTCAACCGACCTTGCAGCGTGTTGACATTATCACGTAATTTCCTAAATAAGCCATCCATTCCGGTGTCGACTCCCTAGAGAGTGACATCACCATTACAGGCAATTGCTCCGCCTCCTCACCAACATCGTCCTCCTACCTGTCGACACACACGTACCGACACACAGCACACACACAGGGAATGCTCTGATAGAGGACAGGACCCACTAGCCCTTTGGAGAGACAGAGGGAGAGTTTGCCAGCACACACCAAAAACGCTATAATTATATAGGGACAACCTTATATAAGTGTTTTCCCTTATAGCATCTTAATATATATATAAGCATATCGCCAAATTAGTGCCCCCCCTCTCTGTTTTAACCCTGTTTCTGTAGTGCAGTGCAGGGGAGAGCCTGGGAGCCTTCCCTCCAGCCTTTCTGTGAGGGAAAATGGCGCTGTGTGCTGAGGAGATAGGCCCCGCCCCTTTTTCGGCGGCCTCGTCTCCCGCTCTTAACGGATTCTGGCAGGGGTTAAATATCTCCATATAGCCTCCGGAGGCTATATGTGAGGTATTTTTAGCCAAAATAGGTATTCATTTGCCTCCCAGGGCGCCCCCCTCCCAGCGCCCTGCACCCTCAGTGACTGCCGTGTGAAGTGTGCTGAGAGGAAAATGGCGCACAGCTGCAGTGCTGTGCGCTACCTTTAGAAGACTGAGGAGTCTTCTGCCGCCGATTCTGGACCTCTTCTTACTTCAGCATCTGCAAGGGGGCCGGCGGCAAGGCTCCGGTGACCATCCAGGCTGTACCTGTGATCGTCCCTCTGGAGCTGATGTCCAGTAGCCAAGAAGCCAATCCATCCTGCACGCAGGTGAGTTCACTTCTTCTCCCCTAAGTCCCTCGTTGCAGTGATCCTGTTGCCAGCAGGACTCACTGTAAAATAAAAAACCTAAGCTAAACTTTCCTAAGCAGCTCTTTAGGAGAGCCACCTAGATTGCACCCTTCTCGGCCGGGCACAAAATCTAACTGGCTTGGAGGAGGGTCATAGGGGGAGGAGCCAGTGCACACCACCTGATCCTAAAGCTTTACTTTTTGTGCCCTGTCTCCTGCGGAGCCGCTATTCCCCATGGTCCTTTCAGGAACCCCAGCATCCACTAGGACGATAGAGAAAGATAATTATACTCACCTGATCCAGGATCCAGATTAAATCCACGTACTTGGCAAAACAACAAACCGAACACCCGGACCAGACGGACTGAAAGGGGTCCCATGTTTACACATGGGACCCCTTTCCACGAATGCAGACATCCGAATCTCGTGAGAATCCGACAGCGGGATGATGACGTTCGGGCGCGCTTGTCACAACTGAGGGCCTGAGCTGACGGGAGGCAGCCTCAGTTGTAGGGGCTGAGATGTACCGGAACCTGGGAGGTTGTATCAGACCCCTGGACATGTAAGTAACATGAATAATAACTGCCCGAAGGCGTGACCACGACAACTTAGATAAAAGTCAATGATGTTTATTATGACAACTCCGCATCACAGCAGCAATAAAAGAAAACGTAAAAGTCAGCAAAGAATAAATACAGTTCCTGAGTACTACAGCATGGCAGGAGCCACAGGGCACTGGTAGTGTGAGATAGTTCTTATGATCTTCTAGATGGAAAGTCCTTACCAGGCCCGGCTGTAGCAATGGAGATAACCCAGGATTGTACCAGCTGGTGTTCCAGGAAGAGCTGGGTTGCTGAAGGTAAAACAGCTGCTGTGGATACTGGCTGGAACCAGACTGTTGTTAGCACGGAGTGGATACTGGCTGGAACCAGTTAAATAATAAATGAACTTTGGGAGCGATGAAATGTGAACTGAAATGTAGAACTTGAGAGCGGAGAAATAATAATTCCGGTGGAGAGTGGTAAAGTGTAGAAAGGACACCGGCCCTTTAAGGGAAGCTGTACTCTGCTGGAAGCTGAGGCTGGAAGCAGGTAGTGTTGTAGCTGGAAACAGATGAATCCACAATGGATTGGAGAGTCAGGCTACACCGCAGGTGGAATGCTGGTGCGGGTCTCTATGGTGGAAGTCTTGAGACAGGAGCTGGAACCTGGAAGACAATCATAGAAGAGAGACAAACAGGAACTAGGTTTGACAACCAAAGCACTGACGTCTTCCTTGCTCAGGTACAGCTTACTTATACCTGCAGCAAGGAAGGGGTTGGCTAGGCAATTATGCAAATCAACAACACAGACAGCAGATTGGTGGAAATGATCAGATGACAGAATCCAAGATGGCTGCGCCCATGCAGACACTTGGAGGGAAGTTTGGTTTGTAATCCATGTGGTCTGGGAAACAGTAATGGCGGCGCCGGCCACCGGAGACAGGAGACGCCAGGCTGATAGATGCACATTTAACCACGCGGGCACAGCGGAGGCCGCGGCTGATGAAAAGACCACTCTGCATGTGGAAACTCAGGAACAGCGGAATCCGGTCCTGGAACGCTGAGCCCGCCTTAGGAGGCATCTGAAGGGTAAGTAATGGCGTCCAGATACCCGGATCGTGACAGCACCCCCCCCTTTAGGAGTGGCCCCAGGACACTTCTTAGGCTTTAAAGGAAACTTTGCGTGGAAATTTCGGACCAAGGCAGGAGCATGGACGTCAGAGGCATTGGTCCAAGAGCGTTCTTCAGGACCATAGCCCTTCCAGTCAATGAGATACTGAAGTTGACCGTAACGGTGACGTGAGTCCAGGATCTTGGCCACTTCATACTCAACGCCTCGTTGAGTTTGGACTTTCGGAGTTGGTGGAAGTGAGGAATGAAACCGATTCAAGATTAGCGGTTTCAACAGGGAAACATGGAATGTCCTGGGTATTTTTAAGAAGGGAGGTAACTGGAGTCTGTAAGCAACAGGATTGATGACTTGATCAATTTTAAAAGGACCGATGTAGCGAGGTGCAAACTTCATACTGGGAACTCTTAACCTCAAATTCTTCGTGGATAACCATACCCGATCACCCACCTTGAGAGCAGGAACTGCTCGACGCTTCTTATCCGCAAACTTCTTGTACCTGAACGATGCCTTGAGCAGAGCTGATCGTACGCTCTTCCAGATATTGGCAAACTGATGCAAGGTGATATCCACTGCGGGAACAGAAGTTGCTGGAAGCGGTTGGAACTCAGGGACTTTAGGGTGGAATCCAAAGTTGGTGAAGAATGGTGTTGAGGAAGATGAAGAATGATACTGGTTGTTATGACAGAACTCGGCCCAGGGAAGTAATTGAACCCAGTCATCTTGAGAGGAGGACACATAGATGCGGAGGAAGGCCTCCAAGTCCTGATTCACCCTCTCAGTTTGACCATTGGTCTGAGGATGGTAAGCCGTGGAAAACTTTAACTTGACTTGGAGGACTTGACATAAACTTCGCCAGAATTTGGCTGTGAATTGAACTCCTCGATCTGAGATAATTTCTTCTGGAAGACCGTGGAGTCGGAAGATCTCTTGTATGAATACTTTGTCACGATCCGGGTATCTGGACGCCATTACTTACCCTTCAGATGCCTCCTAAGGCGGGCTCAGCGTTCCAGGACCGGATTCCGCTGTTCCTGAGTTTCCACATGCAGAGTGGTCTTTTCATCAGCCGCGGCCTCCGCTGTGCCCGCGTGGTTAAATGTGCATCTATCAGCCTGGCGTCTCCGGTGGCCGGCGCCGCCATTACTGTTTCCCAGACCACATGGATTACAAACCAAACTTCCCTCCAAGTGTCTGCATGGGCGCAGCCATCTTGGATTCTGTCATCTGATCATTTCCACCAATCTGCTGTCTGTGTTGTTGATTTGCATAATTGCCTAGCCAACCCCTTCCTTGCTGCAGGTATAAGTAAGCTGTACCTGAGCAAGGAAGACGTCAGTGCTTTGGTTGTCAAACCTAGTTCCTGTTTGTCTCTCTTCTATGATTGTCTTCCAGGTTCCAGCTCCTGTCTCAAGACTTCCACCATAGAGACCCGCACCAGCATTCCACCTGCGGTGTAGCCTGACTCTCCAATCCATTGTGGATTCATCTGTTTCCAGCTACAACACTACCTGCTTCCAGCCTCAGCTTCCAGCAGAATACAGCTTCCCTTAAAGGGCCGGTGTCCTTTCTACACTTTACCACTCTCCACCGGAATTATTATTTCTCCGCTCTCAAGTTCTACATTTCAGTTCACATTTCATCGCTCCCAAAGTTCATTTATTATTTAACTGGTTCCAGCCAGTATCCACTCCGTGCTAACAACAGTCTGGTTCCAGCCAGTATCCACAGCAGCTGTTTTACCTTCAGCAACCCAGCTCTTCCTGGAACACCAGCTGGTACAATCCTGGGTTATCTCCATTGCTACAGCCGGGCCTGGTAAGGACTTTCCATCTAGAAGATCATAAGAACTATCTCACACTACCAGTGCCCTGTGGCTCCTGCCATGCTGTAGTACTCAGGAACTGTATTTATTCTTTGCTGACTTTTACGTTTTCCTTTATTGCTGCTGTGATGCGGAGTTGTCATAATAAACATCATTGACTTTTATCTAAGTTGTCGTGGTCACGCCTTCGGGCAGTTATTATTCATGTTACTTACATGTCCAGGGGTCTGATACAACCTCCCAGGTTCCGGTACATCTCAGCCCCTACAACTGAGGCTGCCTCCCGTCAGCTCAGGCCCTCAGTTGTGACAGTAAGCACTGACCTAATGAATCCAGCCGGAGACCAGGATCAAGCGGCCAGGCCAATGCAAGAACTGGCAGCCCGACTAGAACATCAGGAGGCTGCACAGGGCCACATCATCCGCTGTCTCCAGGATCTCTCTACTCGGCTGGATGGGATTCAGACCACTCTCCGTGGATCAGGCGCGTCTGGTGCGTCAACCACAGTGACTCCAGCTATAACCCCACCCACCTTACCCATTCCTGCTCCACGTCTTCATCTTCCAACGCCAGCAAAATTTGACGGATCTCCAAGATTCTGCAGGGGATTTCTCAACCAGTGTGAGATTCAGTTTGAGCTACAACCTGGCAATTTCACCAGTGACCGTACAAAAATTGCCTACATTATTTCTCTTCTCAGTGGCTCAGCCCTCGATTGGGCATCACCGTTATGGGAGAGGTCCGACACCCTGCTATCTTCTTACACTGCATTCGTGTCAACATTCAGGCGCATCTTCGACGAGCCAGGCCGGGTAACTTCAGCTTCGTCTGAGATTCTCCGTTTACGCCAGGGATCACGTACTGTAGGACAATATCTTATACAGTTCCAGATCCTGGCATCCGAACTGGCATGGAACGACGAGGCCCTGTATGCTGCATTCTGGCATGGTTTATCCGAGCGTATTAAAGATGAGTTAGCTACCAGAGACTTACCCTCCAAGTTAGATGAGTTAATCTCACTTTGTACGAAAGTTGACTTACGTTTCAGAGAGAGAGCAACTGAGCGTGGAAGATCATCTGCTCCAAAATCTTCTGCTCCTCCTCCTCGCCAACTGTCACCAACTAAAGATGAACCCATGCAAATTGGCCGTTCCCGTTTAACTCCTGCAGAGCGCCGAAGACGTCTCTCCGAGTTTCTCTGTTTGTACTGTGCAGCTCCGTCTCACACCATTAATGCCTGTCCCAAACGTCCGGGAAACTCCAAATCCTAGCTCGCCAAGGAGAGGGCCGGCTAGGAGTATTGATCTCCTCTCCATCTCCTCAAGATTGTAACCTCCCAGTCTCGCTTCAAGTTGCTCAACGTTATCAGAACGTCATTGCCCTCCTGGATTCCGGAGCAGCTGGGAACTTTATTACCGAAGCCTATGTTAAACGGTGGTCCCTACCCACCGAGAGACTTCCTTCGTCCTTTTCCTTAACTGCTGTGGATGGCAGTAAAATTTTTGATACAGTTATTTCTCTAAGGACTCTACCAGTTCGTCTGAGAGTGGGAGTTCTTCATTCCGAACTTATTTCACTTTTAGTGATTCCAAGAGCCACACATCCTGTGGTCCTGGGCCTTCCATGGCTCCGTCTTCACAATCCTACAATTGATTGGACGACTACGCAAATCCTGGCATGGGGTTCCTCCTGTACTAAGACATGTTTGTTTAAAGTGTTGCCTGTCTGTTCCTCCTCCCCCAGGTCGTCTGATGTTCCACCTCCTCCATATCAAGATTTCACGGATGTGTTCAGTAAAGCTTCTGCTGATATCCTTCCCCCTCATAGAGAATGGGACTGCCCGATTGATCTCGTTCCAGGGAAGGTTCCACCTCGAGGCCGAACTTATCCGTTGTCTCTCCCCGAGACGCATTCTATGGAGGAATACATAAAAGAGAACCTAGCAAAGGGGTTCATTCGACCTTCTTCTTCTCCAGCCGGCGCAGGCTTCTTTTTTGTAAAGAAGAAAGATGGTGGTCTGCGGCCGTGCATCGACTACAGAGGTTTGAACGACATTACCATCAAGAACCGCTATCCTTTACCCCTGATTACTGAGCTCTTTGACAGAGTTAGCGGAGCTACCATCTTTACAAAGCTGGACCTGAGAGGTGCATACAATCTCATCCGGATCCGTGAGGGTGACGAGTGGAAGACCGCATTTAACACCCGTGACGGACATTATGAGTACCTCGTCATGCCCTTCGGATTGAGCAATGCTCCAGCTGTCTTCCAGCATTTCGTCAATGAGATCTTCAGAGACATTCTATACCGTCATGTCGTGGTCTATCTAGATGATATCCTCATTTTTGCCAACAATTTAGAGGAACATCGTTTCTGGGTAAAGGAGGTTCTGTCCCGTCTCCGTGTCAATCATCTCTACTGCAAATTAGAGAAATGCGTCTTTGAAGTCAAGTCCATTCCGTTTCTAGGGTACATTGTGTCCGGTTCCGGACTAGAGATGGATCCTGAGAAACTACAAGCAATCCAGAATTGGCCAGTACCCTTAACCCTCAAAGGGGTCCAGAGGTTCTTAGGGTTCGCCAATTATTACCGAAAGTTTATACGAGACTTTTCCACCATTGTGGCGCCTATTACTGCTTTCACCAAGAAGGGTGCTAACCCGTCCAAGTGGTCTGAAGAAGCCATGCAAGCTTTTCATCTTTTAAAACAGAGGTTCATCTCTGCACCTGTCCTGAAACAGCCTGACGTCGACTCTCCTTTCATCTTAGAGGTGGATGCCTCCTCCGTTGGAGTAGGAGCGGTGTTATCTCAGAGGGCTAAAGATGGTCATTTACATCCTTGCAGTTTCTTCTCACGGAAGTTCTCCCCAGCGGAGCGCAACTATGCCATTGGCGACCAGGAGTTGCTAGCCATCAAGCTCGCTCTAGAGGAGTGGAGATATCTGTTGGAGGGAGCTTCTCATTCAATCACCATCCTTACAGACCACAAGAACCTTCTATATCTAAAAGGCGCACAATGTCTCAACCCTCGTCAGGCCAGATGGGCACTTTTCTTTTCCAGGTTCGACTTTAAACTCCAGTTCTGTCCGGGCTCTCAGAATCGCAAGGCCGATGCCCTTTCCCGCTCATGGGAGCAAGAAAATGAGTCAGAGTCTTCAGACAAGCATCCTATTATAAATCCGTTGGCATTCTCCACGGTAGGGATGGACTCTACGCCCCCATCAGGGAAAAGTTTTGTGAAGCCGACACTAAGGAAGAAGCTCATGCATTGGGCCCATGCTTCCCGTTTTGCCGGACATACAGGTATCCAAAAAACCCTGGAGTTTATCTCTAGGTCCTATTGGTGGCCAACTCTGAAAAAGGACGTTTTGGAGTTTATTGCATCTTGCCCAAAGTGTGCTCAACATAAAGTATCCCGCCAGTCGCCTGCGGGGCAACTGGTTCCACTATCTGTTCCCCGTCGACCATGGACCCATTTGTCGATGGATTTTATTACAGATTTGCCCATGTGCAACAAGTTCAATACCATCTGGGTGGTAGTTGACCGGTTCACCAAGATGGCACACTTCATTCCTCTCACCGGTCTTCCGTCAGCTTCCAAGTTGGCTCAAGTATTCATACAAGAGATCTTCCGACTCCACGGTCTTCCAGAAGAAATTATCTCAGATCGAGGAGTTCAATTCACAGCCAAATTCTGGCGAAGTTTATGTCAAGTCCTCCAAGTCAAGTTAAAGTTTTCCACGGCTTACCATCCTCAGACCAATGGTCAAACTGAGAGGGTGAATCAGGACTTGGAGGCCTTCCTCCGCATCTATGTGTCCTCCTCTCAAGATGACTGGGTTCAATTACTTCCCTGGGCCGAGTTCTGTCATAACAACCAGTATCATTCTTCATCTTCTTCAACACCATTCTTCACCAACTTTGGATTCCACCCTAAAGTCCCTGAGTTCCAACCGCTTCCAGCAACTTCTGTTCCCGCAGTGGATATCACCTTGCATCAGTTTGCCAATATCTGGAAGAGCGTACGATCAGCTCTGCTCAAGGCATCGTTCAGGTACAAGAAGTTTGCGGATAAGAAGCGTCGAGCAGTTCCTGCTCTCAAGGTGGGTGATCGGGTATGGTTATCCACGAAGAATTTGAGGTTAAGAGTTCCCAGTATGAAGTTTGCACCTCGCTACATCGGTCCTTTTAAAATTGATCAAGTCATCAATCCTGTTGCTTACAGACTCCAGTTACCTCCCTTCTTAAAAATACCCAGGACATTCCATGTTTCCCTGTTGAAACCGCTAATCTTGAATCGGTTTCATTCCTCACTTCCACCAACTCCGAAAGTCCAAACTCAACGAGGCGTTGAGTATGAAGTGGCCAAGATCCTGGACTCACGTCACCGTTACGGTCAACTTCAGTATCTCATTGACTGGAAGGGCTATGGTCCTGAAGAACGCTCTTGGACCAATGCCTCTGACGTCCATGCTCCTGCCTTGGTCCGAAATTTCCACGCAAAGTTTCCTTTAAAGCCTAAGAAGTGTCCTGGGGCCACTCCTAAAGGGGGGGGTGCTGTCACGATCCGGGTATCTGGACGCCATTACTTACCCTTCAGATGCCTCCTAAGGCGGGCTCAGCGTTCCAGGACCGGATTCCGCTGTTCCTGAGTTTCCACATGCAGAGTGGTCTTTTCATCAGCCGCGGCCTCCGCTGTGCCCGCGTGGTTAAATGTGCATCTATCAGCCTGGCGTCTCCGGTGGCCGGCGCCGCCATTACTGTTTCCCAGACCACATGGATTACAAACCAAACTTCCCTCCAAGTGTCTGCATGGGCGCAGCCATCTTGGATTCTGTCATCTGATCATTTCCACCAATCTGCTGTCTGTGTTGTTGATTTGCATAATTGCCTAGCCAACCCCTTCCTTGCTGCAGGTATAAGTAAGCTGTACCTGAGCAAGGAAGACGTCAGTGCTTTGGTTGTCAAACCTAGTTCCTGTTTGTCTCTCTTCTATGATTGTCTTCCAGGTTCCAGCTCCTGTCTCAAGACTTCCACCATAGAGACCCGCACCAGCATTCCACCTGCGGTGTAGCCTGACTCTCCAATCCATTGTGGATTCATCTGTTTCCAGCTACAACACTACCTGCTTCCAGCCTCAGCTTCCAGCAGAATACAGCTTCCCTTAAAGGGCCGGTGTCCTTTCTACACTTTACCACTCTCCACCGGAATTATTATTTCTCCGCTCTCAAGTTCTACATTTCAGTTCACATTTCATCGCTCCCAAAGTTCATTTATTATTTAACTGGTTCCAGCCAGTATCCACTCCGTGCTAACAACAGTCTGGTTCCAGCCAGTATCCACAGCAGCTGTTTTACCTTCAGCAACCCAGCTCTTCCTGGAACACCAGCTGGTACAATCCTGGGTTATCTCCATTGCTACAGCCGGGCCTGGTAAGGACTTTCCATCTAGAAGATCATAAGAACTATCTCACACTACCAGTGCCCTGTGGCTCCTGCCATGCTGTAGTACTCAGGAACTGTATTTATTCTTTGCTGACTTTTACGTTTTCCTTTATTGCTGCTGTGATGCGGAGTTGTCATAATAAACATCATTGACTTTTATCTAAGTTGTCGTGGTCACGCCTTCGGGCAGTTATTATTCATGTTACTTACATGTCCAGGGGTCTGATACAACCTCCCAGGTTCCGGTACATCTCAGCCCCTACAACTGAGGCTGCCTCCCGTCAGCTCAGGCCCTCAGTTGTGACATACTTGAGCCAACTTGGAAGCTGACGGAAGACCGGTGAGAGGAATGAAGTGTGCCATCTTGGTGAACCGGTCAACTACCACCCAGATGGTATTGAACTTGTTGCACATGGGCAAATCTGTAATAAAATCCATCGACAAATGGGTCCATGGTCGACGGGGAACAGATAGTGGAACCAGTTGCCCCGCAGGCGACTTGCGGGATACTTTATGTTGAGCACACTTTGGGCAAGATGCAATAAACTCCAAAACGTCCTTTTTCAGAGTTGGCCACCAATAGGACCTAGAGATAAACTCCAGGGTTTTTTGGATACCTGTATGTCCGGCAAAACGGGAAGCATGGGCCCAATGCATGAGCTTCTTCCTTAGTGTCGGCTTCACAAAACTTTTCCCTGATGGGGGCGTAGAGTCCATCCCTACCGTGGAGAATGCCAACGGATTTATAATAGGATGCTTGTCTGAAGACTCTGACTCATTTTCTTGCTCCCATGAGCGGGAAAGGGCATCGGCCTTGCGATTCTGAGAGCCCGGACAGAACTGGAGTTTAAAGTCGAACCTGGAAAAGAAAAGTGCCCATCTGGCCTGACGAGGGTTGAGACATTGTGCGCCTTTTAGATATAGAAGGTTCTTGTGGTCTGTAAGGATGGTGATTGAATGAGAAGCTCCCTCCAACAGATATCTCCACTCCTCTAGAGCGAGCTTGATGGCTAGCAACTCCTGGTCGCCAATGGCATAGTTGCGCTCCGCTGGGGAGAACTTCCGTGAGAAGAAACTGCAAGGATGTAAATGACCATCTTTAGCCCTCTGAGATAACACCGCTCCTACTCCAACGGAGGAGGCATCCACCTCTAAGATGAAAGGAGAGTCGATGTCAGGCTGTTTCAGGACAGGTGCAGAGATGAACCTCTGTTTTAAAAGATGAAAAGCTTGCATGGCTTCTTCAGACCACTTGGACGGGTTAGCACCCTTCTTGGTGAAAGCAGTAATAGGCGCCACAATGGTGGAAAAGTCTCGTATAAACTTTCGGTAATAATTGGCGAACCCTAAGAACCTCTGGACCCCTTTGAGGGTTAAGGGTACCGGCCAATTCTGGATTGCTTGTAGTTTCTCAGGATCCATCTCTAGTCCGGAACCGGACACAATGTACCCTAGAAACGGAATGGACTTGACTTCAAAGACGCATTTCTCTAATTTGCAGTAGAGATGATTGACACGGAGACGGGACAGAACCTCCTTTACCCAGAAACGATGTTCCTCTAAATCGTTGGCAAAAATGAGGATATCATCTAGATAGACCACGACATGACGGTATAGAATGTCTCTGAAGATCTCATTGACGAAATGCTGGAAGACAGCTGGAGCATTGCTCAATCCGAAGGGCATGACGAGGTACTCATAATGTCCGTCACGGGTGTTAAATGCGGTCTTCCACTCGTCACCCTCACGGATCCGGATGAGATTGTATGCACCTCTCAGGTCCAGCTTTGTAAAGATGGTAGCTCCGCTAACTCTGTCAAAGAGCTCAGTAATCAGGGGTAAAGGATAGCGGTTCTTGATGGTAATGTCGTTCAAACCTCTGTAGTCGATGCACGGCCGCAGACCACCATCTTTCTTCTTTACAAAAAAGAAGCCTGCGCCGGCTGGAGAAGAAGAAGGTCGAATGAACCCCTTTGCTAGGTTCTCTTTAATGTATTCCTCCATAGAATGTGTCTCGGGGAGAGACAACGGATAAGTTCGGCCTCGAGGTGGAACCTTCCCTGGAACGAGATCAATCGGGCAGTCCCATTCTCTATGAGGAGGAAGGATATCAGCAGAAGCTTTACTGAACACATCCGTGAAATCTTGATATGGAGGAGGTGGAACATCAGACGACCTGGGGGAGGAAGAACAGACAGGCAACACTTTAAACAAACATGTCTTAGTACAGGAGGAACCCCATGCCAGGATTTGCGTAGTCGTCCAATCAATTGTAGGATTGTGAAGACGGAGCCATGGAAGGCCCAGGACCACAGGATGTGTGGCTCTTGGAATCACTAAAAATGAAATAAGTTCGGAATGAAGAACTCCCACTCTCAGACGAACTGGTAGAGTCCTTAGAGAAATAACTGTATCAAAAATTTTACTGCCATCCACAGCAGTTAAGGAAAAGGACGAAGGAAGTCTCTCGGTGGGTAGGGACCACCGTTTAACATAGGCTTCAGTAATAAAGTTCCCAGCTGCTCCGGAATCCAGGAGGGCAATGACGTTCTGATAACGTTGAGCAACTTGAAGCGAGACTGGGAGGTTACAATCTTGAGGAGATGGAGAGGAGATCATTACTCCTAGCCGGCCCTCTCCTTGGCGAGCTAGGATTTGGAGTTTCCCGGACGTTTGGGACAGGCATTAATGGTGTGAGACGGAGCTGCACAATACAGACAGAGAAACTCGGAGAGACGTCTTCGGCGCTCAGCAGGAGTTAAACGGGAACGGCCAATTTGCATGGGTTCATCTGTAGTTGGTGACAGTTGGCGAGGAGGAGGAGGAGTAGAAGATTTTGGAGCAGATGATCTTCCACGCTCAGTTGCTCTCTCTCTGAAACGTAAGTCAACTTTCGTACAAAGTGAGATTAGCTCATCTAACTTGGAGGGTAAGTCTCTGGTAGCTAACTCATCTTTAATACGCTCGGATAAACCATGCCAGAATGCAGCATACAGGGCCTCGTCGTTCCATGCCAGTTCGGATGCCAGGATCTGGAACTGTATAAGATATTGTCCTACAGTACGTGATTCCTGGCGTAAACGGAGAATCTCAGATGAAGCTGAAGTTACCCTGCCTGGCTCGTCGAAGATGCGCCTGAATGTTGACACAAATGCAGTGTAAGAAGATAGCAGGGTGTCGGACCTCTCCCATAACGGTGATGCCCAATCAAGGGCTGAGCCACTGAGAAGAGAAATAATGTAGGCAATTTTTGTACGGTCACTGGGAAAATTGCCAGGTTGTAGCTCAAACTGAATCTCACACTGGTTGAGAAATCCCCTGCAGAATCTTGGAGATCCGTCAAATTTTGCTGGCGTTGGAAGATGAAGACGTGGAGCAGAAATGGGTAAGGTGGGTGGGGTTATAGCTGGAGTCACTGTGGTTGACGCACCAGACGCGCCTGATCCACGGAGAGTTGTCTGAATCCCATCCAGCCGAGTAGAGAGATCCTGGAGACAGCGGATGATGTGGCCCTGTGCAGCCTCCTGATGTTCTAGTCGGGCTGCCAGTTCTTGCATCGGCCTGGCCGCTTGATCCTGGTCTCCGGCTGGATTCATTAGGTCAGTGCTTACTGTCACAACTGAGGGCCTGAGCTGACGGGAGGCAGCCTCAGTTGTAGGGGCTGAGATGTACCGGAACCTGGGAGGTTGTATCAGACCCCTGGACATGTAAGTAACATGAATAATAACTGCCCGAAGGCGTGACCACGACAACTTAGATAAAAGTCAATGATGTTTATTATGACAACTCCGCATCACAGCAGCAATAAAAGAAAACGTAAAAGTCAGCAAAGAATAAATACAGTTCCTGAGTACTACAGCATGGCAGGAGCCACAGGGCACTGGTAGTGTGAGATAGTTCTTATGATCTTCTAGATGGAAAGTCCTTACCAGGCCCGGCTGTAGCAATGGAGATAACCCAGGATTGTACCAGCTGGTGTTCCAGGAAGAGCTGGGTTGCTGAAGGTAAAACAGCTGCTGTGGATACTGGCTGGAACCAGACTGTTGTTAGCACGGAGTGGATACTGGCTGGAACCAGTTAAATAATAAATGAACTTTGGGAGCGATGAAATGTGAACTGAAATGTAGAACTTGAGAGCGGAGAAATAATAATTCCGGTGGAGAGTGGTAAAGTGTAGAAAGGACACCGGCCCTTTAAGGGAAGCTGTACTCTGCTGGAAGCTGAGGCTGGAAGCAGGTAGTGTTGTAGCTGGAAACAGATGAATCCACAATGGATTGGAGAGTCAGGCTACACCGCAGGTGGAATGCTGGTGCGGGTCTCTATGGTGGAAGTCTTGAGACAGGAGCTGGAACCTGGAAGACAATCATAGAAGAGAGACAAACAGGAACTAGGTTTGACAACCAAAGCACTGACGTCTTCCTTGCTCAGGTACAGCTTACTTATACCTGCAGCAAGGAAGGGGTTGGCTAGGCAATTATGCAAATCAACAACACAGACAGCAGATTGGTGGAAATGATCAGATGACAGAATCCAAGATGGCTGCGCCCATGCAGACACTTGGAGGGAAGTTTGGTTTGTAATCCATGTGGTCTGGGAAACAGTAATGGCGGCGCCGGCCACCGGAGACAGGAGACGCCAGGCTGATAGATGCACATTTAACCACGCGGGCACAGCGGAGGCCGCGGCTGATGAAAAGACCACTCTGCATGTGGAAACTCAGGAACAGCGGAATCCGGTCCTGGAACGCTGAGCCCGCCTTAGGAGGCATCTGAAGGGTAAGTAATGGCGTCCAGATACCTGGATCGTGACAGCGCTTGGGTTAGCCGAGCAAGACGGGAAGGTTCGAGCCTGCCTCGTGTAAAATGGGTGAAGTTCGGGGGGTCCGGATTCCGATGAACCGAACCCACTCATCACTAGTATGTGCGTGTCAGGCGCTGCGTGTGAGTGTGTGTGCGTGTCAGGCGCTGCGTGTGAGTGTGTGTGCGTGTCAGGCGCTGCCTGTGAGTGCGCGTGTGTGTCAGGCGCTGCGTGTGAGTGCGCGTGTCTGTCAGGCACTGCGTGTGAGTGTGTGTGCGTGTGCCTGTCAGGTGCTGCGTGTGAGTGCATGTGCGCGTGTCTGTCAGGCGCTGCGTGTGAGTGCGCGTGTCTGTCAGGCGCTGCGTGTGTCAGGCGCTGCGTGTCTGTGTCTGTCAGGCGCTGCGCGTCTGTGTGTGTGTGTCAGGCGCTGCGCGTCTGTTTGTGTGCGTGTGTCAGGCGCTGCGCGTCTGTGTGTGTGTGTCAGGCGCTGCGCGTCTGTGTGTGTGTGTCAGGCGCTGCGCGTCTGTGTGTGTGTGTCAGGTGCTGCGCATCTGTGTGTGTGTGTCAGGTGCTGCGCGTCTATGTGTGTGTCAGGTGCTGCGTGCTTGTGTGTGTGTGTCAGGCGCTGCGCGTCTGTGTGTGTCAGGCGCTGCGCGTCTGTGTGTGTGTGTCAGGTGCTGCGTGTGAGTGTGTGTCAGGTCCGTGTGAGTGTCATGTGCTGCGTCTGTGTGTGTGTGTGTGTCAGGTGCTGCCTGTGTGTGTGTGTGTGTGTGTCAGGTGCTGCATGTCTATGTGTGTGGGTGTGTCAAGTGCTGCATATTTGTGTGTGTGTGTGTGTCAGGTGCTGCATGTCTGTGTGTGTGGGTGTGTGTGTGTCTGTCAGGTGCTGCATATCAGGCGCTGCATGTCTGCGTGTGTGTGTGTGTCAGGCGCTGCATGTCTGAATGTCAGGTGCTGTGTATGTGTGTGTCAGGTGCTGCGTGCGTGTGTGTGTGTGTGTATGTCAAGTGCTGCGTGTCTGCGTGTGTCAGGTGCTGCGTGTGTCAGGTGCTGCATGTCTGCGTGTGTCAGGTGCTGCATGTGTGTGTGTGTGTCAGGTGCTGCGTGTCTGCGTGTGTGTCAGGTGCTGCGTGTGAGTATGTCAGGTGCTGCGTGTGAGTGCATGTGTCAGGTGCGTGAGTGTGTGTGTCAGGTGCTGCGTGTGTGTGTGTGTCAGGCGCTGCGCGTCTGTGTGTCAGGCGCTGCGCGTCTGTGTGTGTCAGGCGCTGCGCGTCTGTGTGTGTCAGGCGCTGCGCGTCTGTGTGTGTCAGGCGCTGCGCGTCTGTGTGTGTCAGGCGCTGCGCGTCTGTGTGTGTCAGGCGCTGCGCGTCTGTGTGTGTCAGGCGCTGCGCGTCTGTGTGTGTCAGGCGCTGCGCGACTGTGTGTGTCAGGCGCTGCGTGTGAATGTGTGCGTGTGTGTCAGGTCCGTGTGAGTGTCAGGTGCTGCGTCTGGGGACGGCAGGGAGGGATGGACGGACACAGCAGGGAGGGCGGGGGGGATGGACGGACACAGCAGGGAGGGCGGGGGGGATGGACGGACACAGCAGGGAGGGGCGGGGGGGATGGACGGACACAGCAGGGAGGGCGGGGGGGATGGACGGACACAGCAGGGAGGGCGGGGGGGGATGGACGGACACAGCAGGGAGGGCGGGGGGGGGGATGGACGGACACAGCAGGGAGGGCGGGGGGGGGGGATGGACGGACACAGCAGGGAGGGCGGGGATGGACGGACACAGCAGGGAGGGCGGGGGGGGGATGGACGGACACAGCAGGGAGGGTAGGGGGGATGGACGGACAGAGCAGGTAGGGCGGGGGGGGGAAGGACGGACACAGCAGGGAGGGCGGGGGGGGGATGGACGGACACAGCAGGGAGGGCAGGGGGGATGGACAGACACAGCAGGGAGGGCGGGGGGATGGACGGACACAGCAGGGAGGGCGGGGGGGGATGGACGGACACAGCAGGGAGGGCGGGGGGGGATGGACGGACACAGCAGGGAGGGCGGGGGGGGATGGACGGACACAGCAGGGATATGGACGGACACAGCAGGGAGGGCGGGGGGGATGGACGGACACAGCAGGGAGGGCGGGGGGGGGGATGGACGGACACAGCAGGGAGGGCGGGGGGGGGGATGGACGGACACAGCAGGGAGGGCGGGGGGGGGGGGTGGATGGACACAGCAGGGAGGGCGGGGGGGGGGATGGACGGACACAGCAGGGAGGGCGGGGGGGGGATGGACGGACACAGCAGGGAGGGCGGGGGGGGGATGGACGGACACAGCAGGGAGGGCGGGGGGGGGAATGGGCAGACACAGCAGGGAGGGCGGGGGGGGGAATGGGCGGACACAGCAGGGAGGGCGGGGGGGGGGAATGGCGGACACAGCAGGGAGGGTGGGGGGGGATGGGCGGACACAGCAGGGAGGGTGGGGGGGATGGGCGGACACAGCAGGGAGGGCAGGGGGATGGGCGTACACAGCAGGGAGGGCGGGGGGGGGGAATGGGCGTACACAGCAGGGAGGGCGGGGGGGGAATGGGTGTACACAGCAGGGAGGGCGGGGGGGATGGGCGTACACAGCAGGGAGGGCGGGGGGGATGGGCGTACACAGCAGGGAGGGCGGGGGGATGGGCGTACACAGCAGGGAAGGCGGGGGGGGATGGGCGTACACAGCAGGGAGGGCGGGGGGGGGTGGGCGTACACAGCAGGGAGGGCGGGGGGATGGGAGTACACAGCAGGGAGGGCGGGGGGATGGGCGTACACAGCAGGGAGGGCGGGGGGATGGGCGTACACAGCAGGGTGGGCGGGGGGGGATGGGCGTACACAGCAGGGAGGGCGGGGGGGATGGGCGTACACAGCAGGGAGGGCGGGGGGGATGGGCGTACACAGCAGGGAGGGCGGGGGGGGATGGGCGTACACAGCAGAGAGGGGGGTGCGTACACAGCAGGGAGGGCGGGGGGGTGGGCGTACACAGCAGGGAGGGCGGGGGGGGTGGGCGTACACAGCAGGGAGGGCGGGGGGGATGGGCGTACACAGCAGGGAGGGCGGGGGGGATGGGCGTACACAGCAGGGAGGGCGGGGGGGATGGGCGTACACAGCAGGGAGGGCGGGGGGGATGGGCGTACACAGCAGGGAGGGCGGGGGGGATGGGCGTACACAGCAGGGAGGGCGGGGGGGGTGGGCGTACACAGCAGGGAGGGCGGGGGGGTGGGCGTACACAGCAGGGAGGGCGGGGGGGGATGGGCATACACAGCAGGGAGGGCGGGGGGGGATGGGCGTACACAGCAGGGAGGGCGGGGGGGGATGGGCGTACACAGCAGGGAGGGCGGGGTGGGCGTACACAGCAAGGAGGGCGGAGGACGGACACAGCAGGGAGGGTGGGGGGGATGGGCGTACACAGCAGGGAGGGTGGGGGGGGTTAGGCGTACACAGCAGAGAGGGTGGGGGGGGGGGTAGGCGTACACAGCAGGGAGGGTGGGCGTACACAGCAGGGAGGGTGGGGGGGGTGGGCGTACACAGCAGGGAGGGTGGGCGTACACAGCAGGGAGGGTGGGGGGGGTGGGCGTACACAGCAGGGAGGGTGGGGGGGGGGTGGGTGTACACAGCAGGGGGGGTGGGCGTACACAGCAGGGAGGGTGGGGGGGTGGGCGTACACAGCAGGGAGGGTGGGGGGGGTGGGCGTACACAGCAGGGAGGGTGGGCGTACACAGCAGGGAGGGTGGGGGGGGTGGGCGTACACAGCAGGGAGGGTGGGCGTACACAGCAGGGGGGGTGGGCGTACACAGCAGGGGGGGTGGGGGGGGGGCGTACACAGCAGGGGGGGTGGGGGGGGGGCGTACACAGCAGGGAGGGTGGGTTATCGTACACAGCAGGGAGGGTGTACACAGCAGGGAGGGGGGGGTGGGGGGGGAGGGCGAACACAGCAGGGAGGGGGGGTGGGGGGGGAGGGCGAACACAGCAGGGAGGGCGGGGGGCGTACACAGCAGGGCGGGAGGGCTGGCGGGCGGAGGACGGACACAGCATCGGATGACGGGCACAGCAGGCCGGGCGGACACAGCAGGGCGGCCGGGCTGACACAGCAGGGCGGCCGGGCTGACACAGCAGGGCGGGCGGGAGGGCACAGCAGGGCGGGCGGCGGGCACAGCAGGCTGGACGGACACAGCAGGGCGGCCGGGCGGACACAGCAGGGCGGGCGGGGGGCGGACACAGCAGGGCGGGCGGGGGGCGGACACAGCAGGGCGGGCGGGAGAAGTATAAGTAAAATAAGAAAGGATGGCATACATCTTGCCGACGCTCCCGCTGAGTTAAGTAGGCCCGGCTTCCTCCGAGCTGCGGCTATCTCCTCCCGCTGACACTCCTGAAGGGGACCCGGCTTCTTCCAACTTCTTCCGGCTCTCTCCGTGTGACTGCTCCGTCGTTCTCCTCCCCCAGTAAGGCTCCCTCCGTCGCTCACGTCCCGCGATCTCCTCCGGGTCTTGTAGAGGCTCCCTCCTTCTCCTCCTCCCGCCGCCTGCAGCTGTCCTCGTCATGCACGAGACACTGCTTCCCGCGCTCTCCTCGTGCACAACTGCCAGTACACAGCGCGTGAGGCTACTAGAGCCATTATGCCACCCCCTGCTGGCGGCCACTGCGCAGGCGCAACAAATTGAAAAGCCCTATCTTTAAAATGGGGCATATTTTACTTAATTAAAAAAAAACTATAACTTTTTGAAAAACCACAACCCCAAAAGGCACTACACTGGGACATACTCTATCTAATAAAACAAACCCCAAGTCTTAATTTGTCCTCTATCCTGAGTTATGCCTTCCCAAAAAAATCCTCATTCATTCTATAGGAAAACGGTGTCAAAAAGCCACAGAGGGAGTTGCAGAAAAAAACTGACAGTTGGAACTTTAGCTTACTCCCAATTCCTCATTTTTTTTTATTTTGCCCTGAAATTTGGCATGCAGCAGCGGGTGACGATTCTACACGTCCATGCCAAATTTCAGCTCGGTACGTCCAATCAGTTTTGAGGTGTAGCCCCTCAAACACCATGCCCCCATCTCAGAAGTTCCCTATGGGAGAATTCCGTTTGTTCGATTCAGCCTTAATATAAGGGCACGACCGTGCCCTTATAATATATATATATATATGTATGTATATATGTGTATATATATATATATATATATGTATATGTGCGTGTGTGTCACTCTATGTGTATATATATATATACACACACACATATATATGTGTGTGTATATTTATATTATACTTTGTGGTGATTACGATTTTAATATTACATTTTAGGGCCCCCCTGTCGTAAGTACCCCAGGCCCCCCAAAGCCTTAATCCAGCTCTGGGTCGGGAACCTCCAGCCCACGGGCAGTATAAGGCCCACAAAGCCACTTGTTCTGGCCCGCTGCTGTGTGTCAGCGAGACACGCTGCCCCTCAGTCCGGCAGCGACGTCTCGGCTGTCAGGGCAGGGAGGAGAGCGCAACTATGTCCGGCGGTAGGTAGGATCTCAAAGCAGCCACCGGTTCATGAGCCAAACAGAGCTCACGAACCAGCAGCCAATCAGGAGCCACCACTGCCGGTCCGCGAACTGTGATTGGCTCATGAACCAGCGGCTGGTTTAAGGTCCTACACGCTGCTGCCGCCACCCGACATAGCTGCACTCGCCTCCCTGCCTGGCCCCTGACATGACACACACTGCTGGACTGAGCACTAAGGGGCAGGAGAAGCACACGCTGTGCTCTCCTCCCCTGACACACAGCAGCAGCGGTGAGCAGCACAGTGGGGTGGGGGGGCAATGTGTATCTGGCACTGTGGGGCAATGTGTACTTGGCACTGTGGGGCATTTGTGTACCTGGCACTGTGGGGCATTTGTGTATCTGGCACTGTGGGGCATTTGTGTATCTGGCACTGTGGCGGCATTTGTGTATCTGGCACTGTGGCGGCATATGTGTATCTGGCACTGCACTTTTGGGGGCATATGTGTATCACGTCACATTTTAATTGGCCACACCCATTTTTTGGCATGCGCACTCAGTACCACTAAGGGGCATAACTACTGGGGGCATAACTACTGGGGAGCAGGGTAATTTTTAAGTTGATAATTTTTGTATGGACCCCCGAAGGATTTTATAAATATCCAAATAGCCTTTGGTAGAAAAAATAAGAATTTACTTACCGATAATTCTATTTCTCGTAGTCCGTAGTGGATGCTGGGGACTCCGTCAGGACCATGGGGAATAGCGGCTCCGCAGGAGACAGGGCACAAAAATAAAGCTTTAGGATTAGGTGGTGTGTACTGGCTCCTCCCCCTATGACCCTCCTCCAAGCCTCAGTTAGGATACTGTGCCCGGACGAGCGTACACAATAAGGAAGGATATTGAATCCCGGGTAAGACTCATACCAGCCACACCAATCACACCGTATAACTTGTGATCTGAACCCAGTTAACAGTATGACAAACGTAGGAGCCTCTGAACAGACGGCTCACAACAATAACAACCCGAATTTGTTTGTAACAATAACTATGTACAAGTATTGCAGACAATCCGCACTTGGGATGGGCGCCCAGCATCCACTACGGACTACGAGAAATAGAATTATCGGTAAGTAAATTCTTATTTTCTCTAACGTCCTAAGTGGATGCTGGGGACTCCGTCAGGACCATGGGGATTATACCAAAGCTCCCAAACGGGCGGGAGAGTGCGGATGACTCTGCAGCACCGAATGAGAGAACTCAAGGTCCTCCTCAGCCAGGGTATCAAATTTGTAGAATTTTGCAAACGTGTTTGCCCCTGACCAAGTAGCAGCTCGGCAGAGTTGTAATGCCGAGACCCCCCGGGCAGCCGCCCAGGATGAGCCCACTTTCCTTGTGGAATGGGCCTTGACAGATTTAGGTTGTGGCAAGCCTGCCACAGAATGTGCAAGTTGAATTGTGCTACAAATCCAACGAGCAATCGTCTGCTTAGAAGCAGGAGCACCCATCTTGTTGGGTGCATACAATATAAACAGTGAGTCAGACTTTCTGACTCCCGCCGTTCTTGAAATATATATTTTCAATGCCCGGACCACGTCCAACAACTTGGAATCCTCCAAATCGTTAGTAGCCGCAGGCACCACAATAGGCTGGTTCAGGTGAAACGCTGACACCACCTTAGGCAGAAAATGAGGACGCGTCCGCAGTTCTGCCCTGTCCGTATGGAAAATCAGATATGGGCTCTTATATGATAAAGCCGCCAATTCTGATACTCTCCTGGCTGAAGCCAGGGCCAGTAGCATGGTTACTTTCCATGTAAGATACTTCAACTCCACCGATTTGAGCGGCTCAAACCAATGGGATTTGAGAAAATCCAAGACTACATTAAGATCCCACGGTGCCACTGGGGGCACAACCGGGGGCTGTATATGTAGTACTCCTTTTACAAAAGTCTGGACTTCAGGAACTGAAGCCAATTCTTTCTGGAAGAAAATCGACAGGGCCGAAATTTGAACCTTAATGGACCCCAATTTGAGGCCCATAGACAATCCTGTTTGCAGGAAATGTAGGAATCGACCCAGTTGAAATTCCTCCGTGGGGGCCTTCCTGGCCTCACACCACGCAACATATTTTCTCCAAATGCGGTGATAATGTTGTGCAGTCACCTCCTTCCTGGCTTTTACCAGTGTAGGAATGACCTCTTCCGGAATGCCTTTTTCCCTTAGAATTCGGCGTTCAACCGCCATGTCGTCAAACGCAGCCGCGGTAAGTCTTGGAATAGACACGGTCCCTGTTGAAGCAGGTCCCGTCTTAGAGGTAGAGGCCACGGATCCTCCGTGAGCATCTCTTGAAGTTCCGGGTACCAAGTTCTTCTTGGCCAATCCGGAGCCACTAGTATCGTTCTTACTCCCTTTTGCCGTATAATTCTCAGTACTTTTGGTATGAGAGGCAGAGGAGGGAACACATACACTGACTGGAACACCCACGGTGTTACCAGAGCGTCCACAGCTATTGCCTGAGGGTCTCTTGACCTGGCGCAATACCTGTCCAGTTTTTTGTTGAGGCGGGACGCCATCATATCCACCATTGGTTTTTCCCAACGGTTCACAATCATGTGGAAGACTTCTGGATGAAGTCCCCACTCTCCCGGGTGTAGATCGTGTCTGCTGAGGAAGTCTGCTTCCCAGTTGTCCACTCCCGGAATGAATACTGCTGACAGTGCTATCACATGATCTTCCGCCCAGCGAAGAATCCTTGCAGCTTCTGCCATTGCTGTCCTGCTTCTTGTGCCGCCCTGTCTGTTTACGTGGGCGACTGCCGTGATGTTGTCCGACTGGATCAACACCGGCTGACCCTGAAGCAGGGGTTTTGCCAGACTTAGAGCATTGTAAATCGCTCTTAGCTCCAGTATATTTATGTGAAGAGACATCTCCAGGCTTGACCATACTCCCTGGAAGTTTCTTCCCTGTGTGACCGCTCCCCAGCCTCTCAGACTGGCATCCGTGGTCACCAGGACCCAGTCCTGTATGCCGAATCTGCGGCCCTCTAACAGATGAGCACTCTGCAACCACCACAGAAGAGACACCCTTGTCCGTGGCGATAAGGTTATCCGCTGATGCATCTGCAGATGTGATCCGGACCATTTGTCCAGCAGATCCCACTGAAAAGTTCGTGCGTGGAATCTGCCGAATGGAATCGCTTCGTAAGAAGCCACCATCTTTCCCAGGACTCTTGTGCATTGATGCACAGACACTTTCCCTGGTTTTAGGAGGTTCCTGACAAGTTCGGATAACTCCCTGGCTTTCTCCTCCGGAAGAAACACCTTTTTCTGAACCGTGTCCAGAATCATTCCCAGGAACAGCAGACGTGTCGTCGGGGTCAACTGAGATTTTGGAAAATTCAGAATCCACCCGTGTTGTTGCAGCACTAGTCGGGTTAGTGCTACTCCGTCCTCCAGCTGTTCTCTGGACCTTGCCCTTATCAGGAGATCGTCCAAGTAAGGGATAATTAATACGCCTCTTCTTCGCAGAAGAATCATCATTTCGGCCATTACCTTGGTAAAGACCCGAGGTGCCGTGGACAATCCAAACGGCAGCGTCTGAAACTGATAATGACAGTTTTGCACCACGAACCTGAGGTACCCTTGATGTGAAGGGCAAATTGGGACATGCAGGTAAGCATCCTTTATGTCCAGGGACACCATAAAGTCCCCTTCTTCCAGATTCGCTATCACTGCTCTGAGTGACTCCATCTTGAACTTGAATTTTTGTATGTACAGGTTCAAAGATTTCAGATTTAGAATAGGTCTTACCGAGCCGTCCGGCTTCGGTACCACAAATAGCGTGGAGTAATACCCCTTTCCCTGTTGTAGCAGGGGTACCTTGACTATCACCTGCTGAGAAAACAGCTTGTGAATGGCTTCCAATACCGTCGCCCTGTCTGAGGGAGACGTTGGCAAAGCAGACTTTAGGAACCTGCGAGGGGGAGACTTCTCGAATTCCAACCTGTAACCCTGAGATACTACCTGCAGGATCCAGGGGTCCACCTGTGAGCAAGCCCACTGTGCGCTGAAATTCTTGAGTCGACCCCCCACCGCTCCTGAGTCCGCTTGTAAGGCCCCAGCGTCATGCTGAGGGCTTTGCAGAACCCTGAGAGGGCTTCTGTTCCTGGGCAGGGGCTGCTTGCTGCCCTCTCTTACCCCTTCCTCTGCCCCGAGGCAGATATGACTGTCCTTTTGTCCGCTTGTTCTTATAGGACCGAAAGGACTGCGGCTGAAAAGACGGTGTCTTTTTCTGTTGGGAGGGGGTCTGAGGTAAAAAGGTGGATTTTCCGGCAGTTGCCGTGGCCACCAGATCCGATAGACCGACGCCAAATAATTCCTCCCCTTTATACGGCAATACTTCCATATGTCGTTTGGAATCCGCATCACCTGACCACTGTCGCGTCCATAAACTCCTTCTGGCAGATATGGACATCGCATTTACTCTCGATGCCAGAGTGCAAATATCTCTCTGAGCATCTCGCATATAAAGGAAAGCATCCTTTAATTGCTCTATAGTCAATAAAATACTGTCCCTATCCAGGGTATCAATATTTTCAGTCAGGGAATCCAACCAGACGACCCCAGCACTGCACATCCAGGCTGAGGCGATGGCTGGTCGCAGTATAACACCAGTATGTGTGTATATACTTTTTAGGGTAGTTTCCAGTCTCCTATCAGCTGGATCCCTGAGGGCGGCCGTATCAGGAGACGGTAACGCCACTTGTTTTGATAAGCGTGTGAGCGCCTTATCCACCATAGGGGGTGTTTCCCAGCGCGCCCTAACCTCTGGCGGGAAAGGGTATAATGCTAATAACTTTTTTGAAATTAGCACTTTTCTATCTGGGTTAACCCACGCTTCATCACATACATCATTTAATTCCTCTGATTCAGGAAAAACTACAGGTAGTTTTTTCACCCCCCACATAATACCCCTTTTTGTGGTACTTGCAGTATCAGAGATATGCAAAGCCTCCTTCATTGCCGTGATCATATAACGTGTGGCCCTACTTGAAAATACGTTTGTTTCATCACCGTCGACACTAGATTCAGTGTCTGTGTCTGGGTCTGTGTCGACCGACTGAGGTAAAGGGCGCTTTACAGCCCCTGACGGTGTCTGAGACGCCTGGGCAGGTACTAACTGGTTTGCCGGCCGTCTCATGTCGTCAACTGATTTTTGTAATGTGCTGACATTATCACGTAATTCCATAAACAAAGCCATCCATTCCGGTGTCGACTCCCTGGGGGGTGACATCACCATTATCGGCAATTGCTCTGCCTCCACACCAACATCGTCCTCATACATGTCGACACACACGTACCGACACACAGCAGACACACAGGGAATGCTCTTATCGAAGACAGGACCCCACTAGCCCTTTGGGGAGACAGAGGGAGAGTTTGCCAGCACACACCCAAGCGCTATAATATATATGGGAACAACCTTATATAAGTGTTGTTCCTTATAGCAGCTTAAATATATCAAAATATCGCCAAAAAATGCCCTCCCCCTCTCTGTTTTACCCTGTTTCTGTAGTGCAGTGCAGGGGAGAGTCCTGGGAGCCTTCCTCACAGCGGAACTGAGCAGGAAAATGGCGCTGTGTGCTGAGGAGAATAAGCCCCGCCCCCTATTTCGGCGGGCTTTTCTCCCGGAGTTTTAGATATCTGGTATGGGTTAAATACATACATATAGCCTCAATGGCTATATGTGATGTATTCTTTTGCCATAAAGGTATTAAATATTGCTGCCCAGGGCGCCCCCAGCAGCGCCCTGCACCCTCCGTGACCGCTTGGTGTGAAGTGTGTGACAACAATGGCGCACAGCTGCAGTGCTGTGCGCTACCTTCATGAAGACTGAAGAGCCTTCTGCCGCCTGTTTCCGGACCTTCAATCTTCAGCATCTGTAAGGGGGGTCGGCGGCGCGGCTCCGGGACGAACCCCAGGGTGAGACCTGTGTTCCGACTCCCTCTGGAGCTAATGGTGTCCAGTAGCCTAAGAATCCAATCCATCCTGCACGCAAGTGAGTTGAAATTCTCTCCCCTAAGTCCCTCGATGCAGTGAGCCTGTTGCCAGCAGGACTCACTGAAAATAAAAAACCTAAAAACTTTTTCTAAGCAGCTCTTTAGGAGAGCCACCTAGATTGCACCCTGCTCGGACGGGCACAAAAACCTAACTGAGGCTTGGAGGAGGGTCATAGGGGGAGGAGCCAGTACACACCACCTAATCCTAAAGCTTTATTTTTGTGCCCTGTCTCCTGCGGAGCCGCTATTCCCCATGGTCCTGACGGAGTCCCCAGCATCCACTTAGGACGTTAGAGAAAAGGTTACCCACCCCTAACTTAAGGCAATATTAATAATTGGGCTGGCTGGCTGGCTGGCTATGGTTGCCAGTGGCTCCTCAGTCCTCACTGCTGCATCCCCAGTGCTACTGTCCACACAGTCAGGCAGCTGAACTCTGTCCTTTCCCTCCCAGCATGCCATGCTGGGCCAGCTGCTGAACTAAAGAATGATTGACCTTCATATTTGAATTGATGACACCAGCGCCGCAGGGTAGGAAGGGGTTAGGGTAAGGCTGCGAGAGGGGGGTTAGGGGGGAAGTTAGTGTAAGACTGCAGGAGGGGAGGTTAGATACTGGGGGGATGATTAGATTAAGGCAAGGTTCTTTAGCCCACTTTATAGTTAGACTCAACCTGCAATGCTCCTGTGCAGGACTGCACAGCCTAGGCTACACATGCAAGTAATGGCAAAGATGGGACTGGTGGCGCTACACTCAGGAGACCCCTCCCTTGCAGTAAAGGCCCTGCTTGCCAATAATGGCTTTACTATATACTTGATGAGACAGATGGTTACATCATCTATCTGTAACTGCAGCCCACTCCTTGTTCCTTTTTCCTGCTTCTCTCCTGCTCTTTATAAGCTACATTCCTTTCTACTCTGTGAGGTGAATCTTCATGTCTGTCATAGGCAGGGGAACTGATGAGGGAGGAGCAGGCTGAGGAACTCCTGGCTCTGGCTGGCAGCTGCTCCTCAGCTCCACCTCACACCAGCTGCTCACAGTGTGGGTGGGTGCCTATGCCTGCAGGGTGATGGTCACTTGTGTGGTAGAAGCTGTCTGTAACTGTGCGCCTGGCTGGGAAGCCTCTCATGAGGCTGCTGCTGCTGATCATCTCCATGGGTCAGAGGAGCATGTGATGGCTCTCCTCCAATCAGAGCCCAGCACATGCTTCTCTGACCCCTCTGCAGTGCAGAGTCTCCTGGGATTATTACCCAGTACTGCAAATGCAGATTCCTGTGTGCTGTGCACCGAACCTATAGCTGACGTTGCATATTGCGGCAGAGGCAATTGGCAGGAGAGCCCCTTAAAACTGCCTATTTCTGGCTATCGTGGAGGGCTGGGAGCCGGGAGGATGCAGTGAAGCAGAGAAGCGTTGTCCATGGAAGGCGCTGCGGCGTTGTGGAGAGTGAGTCACGGTGACTCACTGTCTGCCTGGCGCTCTCTACTGCCTGGCGCTCTCTGCGGTCACGTAGCTCATGTATGTGTCGGGCCGGCCCTGCTAAGGACACAGAGTCTGAGGGTGACATTGTATCCCACTGTCCTTATTAACAGTCACAGTAGCTATTATTTTTTTCTTCTTAATAATAATAGTAACAGTAGACCTTTATCATTCTACTGACAATGACAACACAGAGTCTGGGGCATACTTGCCTACCTGACCCTCTCCATGAGGGAGAAAATGCTCTGTTCCTGGACTTTCCTGGTAATGTATGATTGCCATCAGAGCCGGCCCTAACCAATATGATGCCCTAGGCAAGATTTTGGCTGGTGCCCCCTAGTACCACCGCTGGTTCTGCATCTGACCTTGCACCTCTTTCCCAGCACCATCACCCCTCACCCATAGCAGTCCTTATTTTGGTGTTTGCACCCCCTATATTTTAAATAGGAACAGTTCGCACATTTGACGCACAGCCCAAAAAGGGGTGTGTTTTTGCTGGCAAGAGGCATGGCCACACAATAGTAACCCCAATTCCAATTACGCCACACAATACTGCAACTTTATTCACATTTGATCATGTGATTGTGTCCATAATTTATGTGCAACATAGTGCCCCCAACACATATGTTGCACATTATTAATGCATTTTTACATACACACATAATGCTCCTTACACATATTCCGAACACTACTGCACAATCAACCCACTCACATGCACACAGCACTCACACTGCCACTAACACTGTGACCTCTGCCTCTGCTTGGATACAAATGTGTCCTCATAACTCTTGCCTCAATGCTAACGTCGGGCACCTTTTTTTATGAAAATGCATCTTCTTTGCATTGCTATGTGGCTAGGATGCACAAGCAGCTTCTGTTGATTAAAATAATATGCAGCATGCCTACATACTGTGTGAGACTGTGGATGTATCTGCATATGAAATGCTACACACACAGAATATAGGCATGCTGCATATCATTTTAATCAGCAGAAGCTGCTGATGCCCCTAGGCATATCAAATGCCCTAGGCAATTGCCTAGTTTGCCTATGCCTATGGCCGGCTCTGATTGCCATCACCTGTGGTGAAACACCTTTCTTATCAATTAACTATCTCACCACAGGTGATGGCAATCATACATTACCAGGAAAGTCCAGGAACAGAGCATTTTCTCCCTCATGGAGAGGGTCAGGTAGGCAAGTATGGCTCTGGGGGTGACACTATCCCACTGCCATTAATCACAGTCACAGTTGCCCTTAATCACACCTCAGCCAAACCCCCCCCCCCACACACACACACACACACACACACACACACACACACACACACACACAAACTCTCTCCCCTGGCATTCTGTGTGAAATGGTGCCGGAACCATGGGGGTCATTCCGAGTTGATCGCTCGCTAGCAGTTTTTAGCAGCCGTGCAAACGCTATGCCGCCGCCCACTGGGAGTGTATTTTAGCTTAGCAGAAGTGCGAACGAAAGGATCTTAGAGCGGCTACAAAGTTTTTTTATGCAGTTTCTGAGTAGCTCTAAACCTACTCAGCGCTTGCAATCACTTCAGACTGTTCAGTTCCTGTTTTGACGTCACAAACACGCCCTGCGTTCGCCCAGCCACGCCTGCGTTTTTCCTGGCACCCTGCGTTTTTACGATCACTCCCTGAAAATGGTCAGTTGACATCCAGAAACGCCCTCTTCCTGTCAATCACTCTGCGGTCAGCAGTGCGACTGAAAAGCTTCGCTAGACCCTGTGTGAAACTACATCGTTCGTTGTAAAAGTACGACACGCGTGCGCATTGCGCCACACGCATGCGCAGAAGTGCCTTTTTTTTTGCCTCATCGCTGCACAGCGAACGAATGCAGCTAGCGATCAACTCGGAATGACCCCCAATGAGGGAAGGACTTTTATCAAATCCAAGACACACAAGAGATCCGACGCTGGGTGGATGACGTTTTGTCTCATATTCAGATCTGAGCATGGTGGGAAATACCAAGCGAGGACTTGGAAATACTTGGAAACCAGACGTTCGGCTGGTTTCATCTCTAGTATCTTGCAGTAAATTAATTTTTTTTCTATAATTGATAATATAAAAAATCCTCAATTATTGTAAGTGAATTTTAGATGAATGTTCTGCAATTATATTAATCAAATGGCAGGAATAGTCCACAGCATACACGTAATGATCTGATGCTTGCTTTTCCCTTATTCTGATCAAAACACTTCTCCTGCATACAGTATGTGCTGCATTGTCAGCCAAGTACAGTAGGTGGTGCACTTAAGCTGGGCGCACACTTGTCCAATCCTTGGCAGATCAGACTCCAGATTAGACTGTTTATTATACAATCCTCCTACAGACCTGCTCACAGATTCTGCATCCAATACATGCCTAAACAATTGTCCAATTCTGCAGCAGACCTCCAATCTGCATCTGCTGAATCAATCTGCTGATAACATAACATTTGGCTGTGGGGGAAGGGGTATTTATTAATGATAATGTGGTGGGGGAAGGGGAAGAATTTATTAGTGACAACAGTGTAGAAGGAGTTGGGAATATTATAATTGATGTGAATGTTTCCCATATTAAAAGAATAAAAAATAAAAAAATAGTGGAGTATTCCCAAAAACTCAATACCATCCCTGGACCCCTCAGCCTGACCTGGTTATGAAAATTGGGAAAAACCACAGTGGGGTTCATCCTATTTTCCCAAAAAAATAACCAAGTTGAACCAGCCAAGGGGATAATGACGTAACAGGGGGACACTCAGTATGGGGTCCCCTTGCCATCACATTGACCAGCCCCAAAACTTATACCCCTTTCACACAGACCAAAATTTCCTGGGTTATTGCACATGAACGTGCATCAACCCGGGAAATTTCTCAGTGTGAAAGGGTACAGGGACAAAATCCCGGGATTCCTGCCCCGGCATTTCAACCCTACAATCAACCAGGGTTGGTCCCGGGATCTTCCCGGGAACCTGGTCAGTGTGAACGGGAGCCGGGTCAATGTGCCCCGGCTCCCGTTCACTCTCTATGTAGCAGGCGGTGCTTGGAGAGCATGTGATCTCTTGCGCCGCCCCTCCGCGTCACCGCTGACTGCAGTATGCCAGGGGTCTTACCCGGGAATGTCCCTGCATGATCCAGGGACCGTATTCCCGGGTAAGACCCCTGCATTTTTGGTGTGAAAGGGGTATTAGTAACACAGCACAGCACTAAAACACATGCATTTCTCTGACGTCCTAGTGGATGCTGGGAACTCCGTAAGGACCATGGGGATTAGCGGCTCCGCAGGAGACTGGGCACAAAAAGTAAAAGCTTTTGACTAGCTGGTGTGCACTGGCTCCTCCCCCTATGACCCTCCTCCAAGCCTCAGTTAGATTTTTGTGCCCGAACGAGAAGGGTGCAAGCTAGGTGGCTCTCCTGAGCTGCTTAGAAGTAAAAGTTTAAATAGGTTTTTTATTTTCAGTGAGTCCTGCTGGCAACAGGCTCACTGCATCGTGGGACTAAGGGGAGAAGAAGCGAACTCACCTGACTGCAGAGTGGATTGGGCTTCTTGGCTACTGGACATTAGCTCCAGAGGGACGATCACAGGTTCAGCCTGGATGGGTCCCGGAGCCGCGCCGCCGGCCCCCTTACAGAGCCAGAAGAGCGAAGAGGTCCGGAGAAAGCGGCGGCAGACGACGTTCCTGTCTTCAAATAAGGTAGCGCACAGCACTGCAGCTGTGCGCCATTGCTCTCAGCACACTTCACACTCCGGTCACTGAGGGTGCAGGGCGCTGGGGGGGAGCGCCCTGAGACGCAATAAAAACGATATAAAAACCTTATATGGCTAAAAAAAATGCATCACATATAGCTCCTGGGCTGTATGGATGCATTTATCCCCTGCCAGTTTCCTGAAAAAAGCGGGAGAAAAGGCCGCCGTGAAGGGGGCGGAGCCTTTCTCCTCAGCACACAAGCGCCATTTTCTTTCACAGCTCCGCTGGAAGGACGGCTCCCTGACTCTCCCCTGCAGTCCTGCACTACAGAAACAGGGTAAAACAGAGAGGGGGGCACTATTGGCAGCTAATATATAAATACAGCAGCTATAACAGGGAGTAACACTTATATAAGGTTATCCCTGTATATATATAGCGCTCTGGTGTGTGCTGGCAAACTCTCCCTCTGTCTCCCCAAAGGGCTAGTGGGGTCCTGTCCTCTATCAGAGCATTCCCTGTGTGTGTGCTGGGTGTCGGTACGATTGTGTCGACATGTATGAGGAGGAAAATGATGTGGAAGCAGAGCAATTGCCTGTGTTAGTGATGTCACCCCCTAGGGAGTCGACACCTGACTGGATGGTAGTAATTAAAGAATTACGTGACAATGTCAGCACTTTGCAAAAAACTGTTGACGACATGAGACAGCCGACAAATCAATTAGTGCCTGTTCAGGCGTCTCAGACACCGTCAGGGGCGCTAAAACGCCCGTTACCTCAGATGGTCGACACAGACCCTGACACGGATACTGAATCCAGTGTCGACGGTGACGAGACAAACGTAATGTCCAGTAGGGCCACACGTTACATGATCACGGCAATGAAGGAGGCTTTGAACATTTCTGACACTACAAGTACCACAAAAAAGGGTATTATGTGGGGTGTGAAAAAACTACCAGTGGTTTTTCCTGAGTCAGATGAATTAAATGAGGTGTGTGATAAAGCGTGGGTTTCCCCCGATAAAAAACTGCTGATTTCTAATAAATTATTGGCACTATACCCTTTCCCGCCAGAGGTTAGGGCACGTTGGGAAACACCCCCTAGGGTAGATAAGGCGCTCACACGCTTATCAATACAAGTGGCGTTACCGTCTCCTGATACGGCCGCTCTCAAGGAACCAGCTGATAGAAGGCTGGAAAATATCTTAAAAGGTATATACACACATACCGGTGTTATACTGCGACCAGCGATCGCCTCAGCCTGGATGTGCAGCGCTGGAGTGGCTTGGTCGGATTCCCTGACTGAAAATATTGATACCCTGGATAGGGACAGTATATTATTAACTATAGAGCATTTAAAGGATGCATTACTATATATGCGAGATGCACAGAGGGATATTTGCACCCTGGCATCTAGAGTAAGTGCGATGTCCATTTCTGCCAGAAGAACGTTATGGACGCGACAGTGGTCAGGTGATGCGGATTCCAAACGACATATGGAAGTATTGCCGTATAAAGGGGAGGAGTTATTTGGGGTCGGTCTATCGGACCTGGTGGCCACAGCAACGGCTGGAAAATCCACCTTTTTACCCCAGGTCACCTCTCAGCAGAAAAAGACACCGTCTTTTCAAACCCAGTCCTTTCGTCCCTATAAGGGCAAGAGGGAAAAAGGCCGCTCGTTCCTGCCCCGGGGCAGAGGAAGGGGAAAAAGACTGCACCATGCAGCCTCTTCCCAGGAGCAGAAGCCCTCCCCCGCTTCTGCCAAGTCCTCAGCATGACGCTGGGGCTCTGCAAGCAGACTCGGGCACGGTGGGGGGCCGTCTCAAGAATTTCAGCGCGCAGTGGGCTCACTCGCAAGTGGACCCCTGGATCCTGCAGGTAGTATCACAGGGGTACAAATTGGAATTCGAGACGTCTCCCCCTCGCCGGTTCCTGAAGTCTGCTCTACCAACGTCTCCCTCCGACAGGGAGGCAGTATTGGAAGCTATTCACAAGCTGTATTCCCAGCAGGTGATAATCAAGGTACCCCTCCTACAACAGGGAAAGGGGTATTATTCCACGCTGTTTGTGGTACCGAAGCCGGACGGCTCGGTGAGACCAATTTTAAATCTAAAATCTTTGAACACTTACATAAAAAGGTTCAAATTCAAGATGGAGTCACTCAGAGCAGTGATAGCGAACCTGGAAGAAGGGGACTATATGGTATCTCTAGACATCAAGGATGCTTATCTCCATGTCCCAATCTACCCTTCTCACCAAGGGTACCTCAGGTTTGTGATACAAAACTGTCATTATCAGTTTCAGACGCTGCCGTTTGGATTGTCCACGGCACCACGGGTCTTTACCAAGGTAATGGCCGAAATGATGATTCTTCTTCGAAGAAAAGGCGTATTAATTATCCCTTACTTGGACGATCTCCTGATAAGGGCAAGGTCCAGGGAACAGTTAGAGGTCGGAGTAGCACTATCTCAGGTAGTGCTACGTCAGCACGGGTGGATTTTAAATATCCCAAAATATGTGTTCCCTCCTCTTCCTCTCATACCAAAAGTACTGAGAATCATAAGAAGGAGAGGAGTAAGAACGATACTCGTGGCTCCGGATTGGCCAAGAAGAACTTGGTACCCGGAGCTGCAAGAGATGCTCACGGAGGACCCGTGGCCTTTACCTCTAAGGAAGGACCTGCTCCAGCAGGGACCTTGTCTGTTCCAAGACTTACCGCGGCTGCGATTGACGGCATGGCGGTTGAACGCCGGATCCTGAAGGAAAAAGGCATTCCAGATGAAGTCATCCCTACCCTGATCAAGGCCAGGAAGGATGTAACTGCAAAACATTATCATCGCATTTGGCGAAAATATGTTGCGTGGTGTGAGGCCAAGAAGGCCCCTACGGAGGAATTTCAACTGGGTCGTTTCCTACATTTCCTGCAAGCAGGATTGTCTATGGGCCTAAAATTAGGATCCATTAAGGTTCAAATTTCGGCCCTGTCGATCTTCTTCCAGAAAGAACTGGCTTCAGTGCCTGAAGTTCAGACGTTTGTCAAAGGGGTACTGCATATACAGCCTCCTTTTGTGCCTCCAGTGGCACCTTGGGATCTCAATGTAGTTTTAGGGTTCCTAAAATCACATTGGTTTGAACCACTTGCCACAGTGGATTTGAAATATCTCACATGGAAAGTGGTAATGCTGTTGGCCCTGGCTTCAGCCAGGCGCGTATCAGAATTGGCGGCTTTATCCTATAAAAGCCCTTACCTGATATTTCATTCGGATAGGGCGGAATTGAGGACTCGTCCTCAATTTCTCCCTAAGGTGGTTTCAGCGTTTCACATGAATCAACCTATTGTGGTACCTGTGGCTACTAGGGACTTGGAGGACTCCAAGTTGCTGGACGTAGTCAGGGCCCTGAAAATATATGACTCGCTGTTTATACTGTATGCACCCAACAAGCTGGGTGCTCCTGCTTCTAAGCAGACAATTGCTCGTTGGATTTGTAGTACAATTCAACTTGCACATTCTGTGGCAGGCCTGCCACAGCCAAAATCTGTAAAAGCCCATTCCACAAGGAAGGTGGGCTCTTCTTGGGCGGCTGCCCGAGGGGTCTCGGCTTTACAACTTTGCCGAGCAGCTACTTGGTCAGGGGCAAACACGTTTGCTAAATTCTACAAATTTGATACCCTGGCTGAGGAGGACCTGGAGTTCTCTCATTCGGTGCTGCAGAGTCATCCGCACTCTCCCGCCCGTTTGGGAGCTTTGGTATAATCCCCATGGTCCTTACGGAGTTCCCAGCATCCACTAGGACGTCAGAGAAAATAAGAATTTACTTACCGATAATTCTATTTCTCATAGTCCGTAGTGGATGCTGGGCGCCCATCCCAAGTGCGGATTGTCTGCAATACTTGTATATAGTTATTGTTACAAACAAATCGGGTTGTTTATTGTTGGAAGCCATCTTTTCAGAGGCTCCTACTGTTATCATACTGTTAACTGGGTTCAGATCACGAGTTGTACGGTGTGATTGGTGTGGCTGGTATGAGTCTTTCCCGGGATTCAAGATCCTTCCTTATTATGTACGCTCGTCCGGGCACAGTATCTTAACTGAGGCTTGGAGGAGGGTCATAGGGGGAGGAGCCAGTGCACACCAGCTAGTCAAAAGCTTTTACTTTTTGTGCCCAGTCTCCTGCGGAGCCGCTAATCCCCATGGTCCTTACGGAGTTCCCAGCATCCACTACGGACTATGAGAAATAGAATTATCGGTAAGTAAATTCTTATTTTCTGCTCCACTATCTTTCTTTCCAATACCAGGGGCTGCTTGTGAACTGCTCACCTTTGTTCACTGTGAGTTTTTCCCATGCATGTTTGGCAGTAGCATTCCAATCCAGTGGAACTGGCATTTCTTATAATAAATATAGATAATTATCTCCTCTCCAGGGTTCTCTCATTACACAGTGTCCCCACAGCTGACCCTGCACTGATTACATCAGGACCCGAACTGATTACATCAGGGCCAGACCAGGGACACAGTTGTAGAGGACACACTCACCTGCTACCACTGTATCTAGACATAGCAGAGAAGCAGCTACCTATTTTATTCAAATACCTGAGGGTTTTATTTTCACTTTTAATATGTGTATGTGTGCAACATGCACACATTACTACAATGTACATCCTACACCTATTACTAGCACAGTGCTAATAATCACCTCTTGCACTGCCGCAGCACTCTTCATTTATATTACCAAGGACCAGTGTCATCACAAGGGGGGTGCGGCCCACACAGGGCCGTCTTAACAGCATTGTTGGCCCCTGGGCACAGCAGTGCACTGGGCCCCCTACCCATCCTCCAGTGGTAGTGGTGGGGTATGCTATCAGCGGCAGCTTTGATGTCCCACGGGCGATAGGGGGTGCTGTATCTTCCGCTCAGCATGTAGGACCTGGAGCAGTAATTTCTGTTAATTACTCCATCGCTGCACAGATGGGGAGGGAGGGAGAACACTAAACTGTAGAAGGGAGCATTGGGCTGAATGAAGGGGTCCTAGTACATGACTTCCAGTGTGGTAGGGGGTGCTTAAATCGTAGGTGAGGGGGGGATATTGGAGTGGGCCTAATATTCAACATTTTCTGGTGGAAGGGCAGCTTGCTTGACCGCAGATTTCTCCAGTTCCTGGAAATAGATTTCTTAGCTTTGAATAGGATAAAAAACTAGAGAGCCCTACCTGTCAGGAGGCATAGGGGGCTGGCAGGTGCAAAAGCTAAGGCTCTGGTCTCCCTCTGTTTGTCAGCTGTTCCACCTCTGCTACCCCTCTGAGATTTAGCCACAAATGTATCCATCAGCAAACATCAGTAATGTGATCAAGCCAGAATATACTGTAGCTAGCACTGTGCAGTCCTGACCAGGAGGGGGAGTGTTAACCTAATGGCAGGCTTTTTCCACAGTGGAGAAGGGAGTAATTGTAATAAAAGAAGCACTGTTAATCCCATCATCTCTTTTAGACTGCGGAAGGAGTCCCTCAGCAACAGAGGGTAAGAGCAGAGGGAACAAAGCAGTATGGTGCTTTGTTAGGAAGGGAGGCAGGTAGGCTGGGGCTTAGTGAGGGTGGATTGAGTGGAGCTTGAGCTCCAGGCGCCGGCTCCCTATAACAGAGCTGGGAACCGGGACTCAGGGTAGGAGGAGATGACTGTAAGAGAGGGAAGGGGTGGCCACCACACTGTCTGCATGTTCCATGTCACTGATTGCAGCGCATAGAGGTGGTCATTCCAAGTTGATCGCCAGCTGCATTCGTTCGCTGTGCAGCGATGAGGCAAAAAAAAGTCACTTCTGCGCATGCGTATGCGGCGCAATGCGCACGCGCGATGTACTATTACAACGAGTGATGTAGTTTCACACAGGGTCTAGCGAAGCTTTCCAGTCGCACTGCTGGCCGCAGAATGATTGACATGAAGTGGGCATTTCTGGGTGTCAACTGACCGTTTTCAGGGAGTGTTCGAAAAAACGCAGGCGTGCTAGGTAAAACGCAGGCGTGGCTGGGTGAACGTAGGGCGTGTTTGTGACATCAAAACAGGCACTGAACAGTCTGCAGTCATCGCAAGCGCTGAGTAGGTATTGAGCTACTCAGAAACTGCACAAAAAAACTTTGCCGCAGCTCTGCGATCCTTTCGTTCGCACTTCTGCTAAGCTAAAATACACTCCCAGTGGGAGGCGGCATAGCGTTTGCATGGCTGCTAAAAACTGCTAGCGAGCGAACAACTCGGAATGACCACCAGAGTCAAGTGCAGTGCAGTGTGTTGTTAGGGAAGAGGGGAGGTTTGGAGGCTTGTCAGAAGAACCTTTCTGGCTGTCAGGTACTGTATCTGCATTTCTCTGATATGGAACATGCAGGCAGTGTGGTGGCTACCCCTTCCCTTTGCACAGTCCTTTCCTCCTGCCCACAGAGGCCCTGCCTATCAATCACATAGAAGCTCCACCCCTCCATGCTAGAACGAGGAGCTGCTGCCTTCTTGGTGAGAATTGATGTGTGTATCTGTGTACAGTGTCAGACTGGGGCATGTAGGGCTCTGGGAGAATGCATGGTAGGGGCCCGTGTTAGGGGTACGGCCAGTCTGCAGAGGGGGTGTGGCCTGCCACCTCATTGGTTTGACTAACCATTACAGAGTGCAAAGTCTGGGCCCCTTCATAAATATATACAGTAAATTCAGCTGCTGCATGCATGATAATGTAACAGATTAATAACAGTAATGCACTGTAGAAAATACACCATAGTCCAGTATAAGGTAACATAAGTATAATGTATAATTCAAGTGCACAGTCTGGAACCTGATCCTTAGAGCAGGAGGTGGGCCCCACGGCAGTGGAGCCCACCGGTGGATTCCGCTGTACACCCGTGGGCCAGTCCAAGCCTGTCTGTGTATATCTGTGTGTTTATGTGTATGTGTTTATGTCTGTGTATACTGTGTTTTGATGTCTGTGTATACTGTGTGCAACTGTGTATATGTCTGTACATAATATGTGTGTGTTAGTGTGTGTAAATGTGTTTATATGTGTGCATATGTGTAAGTTTATGTGTATACATGTATGTCTGTGTATATATGTTTATGTGAGTGCTTATGTATTTCTGTGTACATGTGTGTTTATGTGTCTATTTCTTTGTATACAGTTTGTGTGAGTATATGTCTGTGCATACAGTATGTGTACTGTATGTCTGTGTATATGTGTGTGTACAGTATACAGTATGTGTGTGTTTATTTGTATATGTCTGTGTATATATCTGTGTTTGTGTGTGTGTGTGTGTGTGTGTGTGTGTGTGTACTGTATGTGTGTGTTTATGTATGTCTGTGCCTATATGTGTGTTAATCTATATATATGTGTGTTACCGTGGGGGATGGGGCACCGTGAGGTGAGCCTGCTCCGGGTGTTATGTTACCTCTGCAGGCAGGGTGCCTGGCCGAATCCTTGATGGATGCCGTGGGCAGTGGCGCAGATACTAATGCTTGGATTCAGGTGTGAGCAGAGAGGTGGGGAGCCGGGGAATGTGCCCACTTACCCACCGATATCTCCCGTAACTGCGGGTGTCACAGCAGGTCATAGCTGTCAGTGCTAGCAGCTGTAATCAGTGCCGTTGGCAGAGGGGAGCAGAGAAAATGCGGCCAACCTCGAGGTCCGGCCAAATTATTTCTAATTTTCTGAAATAACTCCTAATCCTTTTAAGTGCTATAGATTGTAAACTTGCGAGCAGGGCCTTCCTACCTCTATGATTGCTTGTTATCACCCAGTTTGTTATTGTTATTTCAAATTGTAAAGCGCAACGGAATTTGCTGCGCTATATAAGAAACTGTTAATAAATAAAAAAATAAAGTGCTTCAGGGTCTATTGTACCCTAAATGATGTGTGTCATTTTTGTGGACACACAATTTATGCATACTTTTCTGCAGTTTTGGAGTTAGGATTTTTTTTTTTTAAATACCGTAAGTGTTTTATATGATCACTGCTAGCAATTCCACAAAAAAATACAGTGAATAAAACCTTTACTTTTATTACATTCTCCGTTAATATAGACTCAGGATGTCAGAAGAAATAAGTTACATTTTTTTTTCTTCTGTGTGACAGCCTTAGCAGAAGCTCCATCCATGGTATCTGTAGCCATCTGTTTGTTCATATCATTATATCCTCATACCGCCCAACTGTCTCGCTATTCAGACACTGTCCTGCTGTCCCGTCCATGGGCTGCAGTATCCCGTGGGCAGGGGCAGGTTGGGAGAGCCTGTGATCACTGTTGCTCTGTAAAGCAGCTGGTGATCACTGAATAGATGCCGTGCGCATGTGCTTGGCATCTAAAAGTGCGGGGAGGTGAGCCGGGGGCTGCCCAGCTGCTCAGGGAGTGCTGGGCATACCCCCAAAATGACAATAATGGGGGTCATGAAGCGAGGATCCATCCCCTTCATCTGAGGTCACAGCCCTTTTTTTGGACATGGATGCGCCTCCGGTCCCGCAATGATACTAAGGGTGTGTACACACGGTGAGATTTTTTCTCCCGATTCTGACTATATAGTCAGAATCGGAAGAAAAGTTAGTGCATATCGCAAGGTGACAGTCACCTTGCGATCCCGATTTGATGCCGATGCGCGGTCCCGCGCGGTCGGCATCGAAAGAAAAGATAGACTGTGCAGGTACGTCAATTTTGACTATCTCTATAGAAGAGATAGTCAAAATTGACACTTAGCCAAAATCGCACATAGCCAGTATCACAAGCACCCTCATTATGTGCTTGTGATATTGACGACCCGGCCCCTGTCGCATAGTGAGAATTGGGCATTGCCCGAATCTCACCATGTGTACACACCCTAAGCCTTGAAAAGTGATACATTTTATGATGATAAAGTACCAGCCAATCAGCTCCTAACTGCCATGTTACAGGCTGGGTTTGAAAAATAACAAGGTTTGGCAACTGCTCTTCAGGGGCGTATCTACCTATTGGCCAGGATGGCACTCACCAGGGATGCCACCCGTGGCCAGTAGGTAGCAGCTGATTCTGTTCTTCTTCCCCCTCTTCCCACGCCGGGTAGTTCCTCACCTGCTGTTAGTGCCAGCAATGAACACAGCATGGTGCGGAACAGCAGCGGGCGCCGGGGTCCGGCACTGCACCGCACTACAAACAAGAAACTCTACATAAATGACACCTCCCAGCAGCCCTTGCAACCAGGAGCTCCTGGCAGCAAGGGGTGCTGGAAGGTGTAGTTTATGTAGAGTTCCTTGTTCGTAGAGCGGTGCAGGTGAGGAATTACCGGGAGGAGAGCGATTAAACTACTGCCTCTAAAAGTGCAAGAATTATATATGTATATATATATATATACAGTATATATACAAAACAGATCTGAGGGCACTAAACGTAATGAAATAGTTATAGTTTTATCCACAATTACTACAAATACTTTAAAAACATTGTATTTAAAAGGTTTAATCACAAAGTCAATAATGACCATTAACACATCGTTTACAAAGATACATGAATTTGCTGTACAGATAACAAAATAGACATTCAGTCTGAGTACAGTATCTTATTTGGCAAACATTCAGTGTGCACCGGTTTTATTGATCAAATGAAGAACCCAACGCGTTTCGTCCCATAGGACTTCCTCAGGGGTACTAGATCTGAACAATAAAAGTACATTAACTTAAACAATAAATAAAACAGAGTTTCATAAACCCATACCAATTGGTTAGATACAAAGTGATTACGGTATGGCTTTGGAAAAGTGAATATATCAATTATTATAAGGATTCAGATGAATCGACCAGTGAATAATTAAAATATAATACTATTGTGCAAATAGTATTATATTTTAATTATTCACTGGTCGATTAATTACAGCTCCCAGCAGCCCTTAGCGCAGGAATGCTCCGGCGCTAAGGGCTGCTAGGAGCTGTAGTTTATTTAGTGCGTCTACTTCCCTGTAATGTGGTGCATTGGGACACCAGCGCTAACAATATTGACTGGCTAGTAGAACTGGCTGAATCAATGTAAAAGGTGAGAGTGCTCTGTCACCTTTTACATTGATTCAGCATCCAGACATTACCCTCCGCGATATCACCCACTCTATCCGTTACATTAGCCATCTCGGGGCTTCCAGGCCGGCAGCCCAGGTGCTGTGTTGCGAAATCAGGGCCTTTGGGGATCTGGGCGTGGCTGGGAGGCACTCCTGTGACATCATGCGCAGAGGAGGCTCTGGGGCTTAGAGAGTATGCAATGCAGGGAGGGCTATGAAAGCCTTCCGCTGCACCGCTTTCATACACATCTATGCCAGTGGCCGCAGCAGCTTTTGTTCTACCTGCGCCGCAGCTAGGGAGTGGGGACTGTTGATGCCGGAGGAGGCAGGGGGACTGGCAGCAGGACATAGGACACTGCAGTAAGGGGATTTTTTTCCCTATCTACAGTGCAGAGACTTGCTGCAGATGCAGTGACATACCCTCCAGCTGTACCTTTTTGGCAGGTACAGTACCTTTATTTTATGGTCTGTACTGATTTTTGACTCTCCAAACTTTCATTGAAATTATAGGAAAAGGGACGTGGCCATGCAGCTTTTTCGAATTTGTAGCAAATTTTATGTGTAAATTGTTGGAGGGTATGTTGCTGCAGATGCAGTGGGCCTATTTTGGGGTGTGGACCTGGAGCTGCAGCTCTATCAGCCCCATTGTTAATCCTGCTCTGGGAACACACAGCAGCCAAAGGGCAGAGCCTCCCATTGGATGTAACCTGTGTGGGAGGGCGTTTCTCGCCCGACCAGCTGTGGACTGGGTGTGATAGACCTGCTGCTAACCCAATGAGAGCTCCTAGCCACGCCCAGCGTTATTCACACAGTCACAGAGTGACAGATCTGGGCTATTATATAGGAGATATTTATATGTATATATATATATATATATATATATATAGTGCTCGAAGTGGGCCGGTATACAACGGTATGACATACCGGCACTTCTTCAAGCACTGAGTTAGTCTGCCCCCGCCGCTGCATTGAGCTCTCGCTCCTATGACCACAGCGCTACTATTTCAAATCTGCCGCGGACCGGCAGCCGATCAGGAGCGGCCACTCCTGATTTGGCTGCTGGTCCGCAGCAGATTTGAAATAGTAGCGCCGCGTTCATAGGAGCCGCAGTGCCGCTGACCACAGCCTCCTCCTCCTTGCACCGCCACCCTCTGCCTCCTCCTGTGCTACACCACCGCCTCCCTCAGTCCTTCTCTTCACCTCCGTCTCCTCCGCACCATGCCGACCACAGCCTCCTCATCCACCGCACTGCAGATCACAGCATGCTCAGAACTGCTGCTGCTAAATAGGTAATCTTACCCTGCTGCCTTTCTCTCTCCCTAGTCCCTACTGTATGCCCTTGCTGTCCCTCTCTCTGTCACTCTCCCTGTCCCTATGTCCCTGCTGTCACTTTCCCTGTCCCTCTGTCACTCTCCCTGTCCCTATGTCCCTGCTGTCACTCTCCCTGAATTGTGTCTCATTCCATTTGGCATAATGTGAATTTCGGCTCATACCATGTGCTATAATGTGAATTTCGGCTCATACCATGTGGTATAGTGTGCTATAATGTGAATTTCGGCTCATTCTGTGTGCTATAATGTGAATTTTGGCTCATACCATGTGGTAAAATGTGATTTTCGGCTCATTCTGTGTGCGATAATGTGAATTTTGGCTCATGCCATGTGGTATAGTGTAAATTTCGGTTCATACTGTGTGCTATAATGTGAAAGGGGCACCAGTACTAGATAGTGAAAGGGGTCCTACTATTGTGGTGCATAATGTATATAAGGGGTATATGGTGTGGTAAACTACACTGAAGGACATGCCCCCTTTTGAGTGGCCATGCCCCTTTTCTGGAGCAGCACGCGCATAATTGCAACCTTCACTTTCCCATACCCCCACTTCAAAATTTCCACTTTGACCACTGTATATATATATATATCAAAAAACATTCAGACTGGCACTACACTCAACAAAAGTGTAGATGGTCCGGTGCCCTCAGTGTGAGGTCTATACAATGATGGTTCCCCCGTTGCTGGGGAACACAGAAGCAGCACTCCAGAGACTTAGTGAAGAAGTCAAATTTATGTTCAATGCATGAAAAATACACCACTGTTTCGGGGCTCGCACGATCCTTCTTCTGGAGTGCCGCTACTGTCTCCCCCAGCAACGGGGGAGACAGTGGCGGCACTCCAGAAGAAGTCTGGGACCCCTAGATACACTCCTGCTGCTCTTATCCTATTAGTAATGTTATCCAGGTACATGAAAGGGAGGGGTTAGGGAGGGAGGTCTCAGTTGCATAAATTTGCAAAGATATGGGAAGCCCCCAGGCCACTTCAAGGTGTCCCTGAGTACTGGGGATCCCAAACATTAAGTCCACGTCTGGGGCATGATACCCCACAAACCGGCAAGGGCCAGACACCCAAGGGCAGTACACCAGTGTGAGATTAAAGTGTAAGTGGATATTAGGAAGCAGAGGCTATAGATAAAAGAAGATACATATGAAAAGTGTCATTAAAAAAGTGATATTAGTAGAAAATGATATGAAAGTGATAAAGTGCTAAATTAAATGGTAGCACATGACCAACTATGAATGGCGTGAGTCCTCCTGATTACTTTTTTCGACAATTGTTGAAATATTCTGGTTAACTGTCAACTATCATTAAAGGTAAAGGAGGCATTTTTAGAATTAGTTTTACTGTAAGGGCTGGTCCCTCATGGGTGCTCACCTCTGGTCCAGTTGTTCATGCTCTAGAGGACAGGTTTCCCATTTGACTTGCACAGCAAGATGCAGGCTACCACCAAGGATGTCCAGAAAAAGCACAACATGTGAGAACCATCCCACCTCTGTGTTGACTACAACACCCTACCAGTCCAATTCATCTAATGAGATTTTATTACGGGACTAAGTGAAAAATCATCCGCAGCACTTTTGGCCTCAGATCCCATTTTACCACCTATTAGTACTTGTGTACCAGGTAGGTGATAACATAGTAACATAGTTGGTGAGGCTGAAAAAAGACTAGTAGTCCATCGAGTTCAATATGAATTATATTGCATTACCTATTCTATGCAGATTAAAGGCTATATCCTGGTATATCTTTTTCCGTTAGAAATTTGTCTAACCCATTTATAAATGCATTGACTGAGTCCGCCGTTGCAACCTTCTCTGGCAGTGTATTCCATATTCGTATTGCTCTTACAGTGAAGAAACCCTACCTGCGCAGAGCACGAAAATTAATTTCCTCTCCTCAAGCCTTAGCGGGTTTCCGCGCATTTTGTGTAGAGGTCTCTTAGTAAACAACTCACATGATAGTTCCGCATATTGCCCCTTTATATATATATATATATATATATATATATATATATATATCCACACCAATCGCCGGCACTCGGTCTGCCCCAATTGGCTACCTTGCTCTGGTGCCCTCCACTAGGGTATTAACCCCATATACATGCGGCAAAGAATGAGGCGGCACTCAGAGGCTGGAATTGCAAAGTGACTTTAGTGCAAGAGCTGCATCAGCAAATCAACGTTTCGGGGTATTTCACCCCGTCGTTAGGATAACAATAAAGTGCATGAAAAAACACATTTATAGATACACTCACCCCTTCCGTCCTCCCCCATGTCTGGCTCCCGCTGGCCGTGCCGTTCCGGGCCCGTTCGTCCGCCCACCTGGAGTGACCACTTCCGCCGGAAGTGGCGTCACATGGTGACGTCTCGGGTCCCGGCCGCGTTGCCCCGGTAACGCTGTGAAACAAACAAAGACATGCTTACAGAAACGCCGCTGATTATGCTCCAGAGGGTGTACACATAACTTAATCGTGTAAGAGGACATCCCTAAGTGTCCATATATGGTGTGTTAATAATATACAGAAAATACCTAAAACAACAACCATGGTGTGAAAACGAGTGCAAACAAATTACAAAATCTGTGAAATACCGTGAGATGACTCTGCAATGTAGGTATCTGAAGACAGAGCTGTAAAAATTACTGACTAGCGACCCAGCAGTTGCTATGTGAAAAGATGTCAGTATGTGCAAGTTCTCACACCCAATGGACTTCCAGCGGCATTAATGTATCACAAAAAAATACCCCACAATGTGACATGAATACACTATCTAAAACCATCATAATACACATTTGGCACGCAGGCCACATACTCCTTCCTTATACTACTGCACCCTAAAAAAATCTAATATCAATAAAACATAACAACATAAAAAGCACATGTAAACTCTACACCAAAAGAAAGTCTGTTAACATATTCAGCTTGGTTCAAACTGTTTTACTACAGAACGGCTACATATACTCAGTTCTCTCCCTCCTGTACATATCAAATGTCGCTACCCTATAAAAAATAATTGAGGCCCAATGATTCATTGAGCCCCTTGGGTCGTATCGTATCCAGCCTAAAGATCCATCTGGATTCTAGTTGAAGCAGCTTGAGGGACCTGTTTCCCCCCCTGATGGACTCAGGTACATGGTCAATCACCCGATATCTTAGGGTTGCCATGCCATGTTTAAAGTTAAGGAAATGGCAGGCTACAGGTTGGTCACTAGACCCGGTGTTAATGGCAGCCCTGATGGCCTGTCTGTGTTGCGCCATCCTTACCTTAAACTGGCATTTCGTCTTTCCTATGTAATAGAGTCCGCAAGGACACATAATTACATAGATAGCGAATTTCGAATGGCCAGACTGAGGCCAGTTTATCGTGTATTTCTTGGCAAAATGTGGATGTCCAATGACATCACTGGTGGACATATAGCTGCAAGTTGTGCAGCCAATGCACCTGTAGCAGCCATTAGCTCTACTTCGAAAATGTTGCGGGGCCTTTTTCTTAAATTTACTAAGATCAGTTTTCAACACTAGGTCTTTGATGTTTTTGCCCCTCCTGTAGCTTGGCATAATCCTAGTGTTTTTTAAAGATCTCAGGTCAGGGTCCGAGGTGACTATTGGCCATAGTACCTTCGCCCTTCTGCTCGTGTGACGACTGTTTGTGTCGTATGTATTGACCCACGGGAGCCTGTCCTTGCCTTTTGGGGAAATCTCATTAGTTAAAAGCTTGCTTCTTTCCTGTGATAGTGCTTTTGCTCAAGCTGATTTTAATAGGGGCATGGGGTATCCCCTCTATAAGAATTTGTTCTCCATGAGGTCTAGTTGTTTCTCAACATCCTCGGCTCGGCTGGTGATTCTACATACCCGTAAAAACTGGGAATAGGGTAGCCCATGAGTGGAAGGAGAGGGATGGAAGCTGCTACAGCTTAAAATGGTGTTCCTATCCGTGGGTTTAGTAAATAGGTTGGTGATGATCTCACCATTTTGGATACTGATGGAAATATCCAAAAACTCAATGTGTGTTTGGCTACTGTGCATGGTCAGCTTAATGGGGCTGGAAGAGTTGTTCTGTTCCACGATTATTTCACGGAGTGTTTGCTCGCTCCCTGTCCAAAACATGAATAAATCATCTAGGTACCGGTAATATAGGAAAATTTCCTTTGTTATTACCGGATTCTCGTAAAACAGACTTTTCTCCACTTCCCAGTTCCCACATATACGTGTTGGCGAAGGCCGGTGCCACTGCCGACCCCATCGCACAACCCGTTGTCTGTCTAAAGAACTTATCCTCAAACAGTAAATAATTATGAGTGAGAGTAAATTCCAACAATTGTATAAACAGTTCAATATCAGGTCCTGTGTAGGCAATGTTTCCTGTAAGCAGTCTCCTCACAGCCTGCAATCCCCCATCATGAGGGATGCAGGTGTAGAGATTTGTGACATCCATGGTCGCCATCAGCATATCAGCTGGCAATTTGTCAATCCTTAAAAAATGCCTTAATAACACATTGGAATCTTTTAGATGTGTAAATGTTTGTTGTATGCATGGCTGAAGATATGCATCAGGGAAAATTGCTATCGGTTCGCACAGAGACCCCCAGGCAGAGATGATGGGTCTCCCAGGGGACCTCTGTGCGTCTTTGTAGACTTTGGGAAGTGTATAGAAAATGGGTACCACAGGATAATCAGTCGTAAGTTTTTGAATAACAATACTGGACAACAACCCTTGTTCACCCGCTTTTTTAAGGAGACATGACAATTCTTCTTTATAGAGCATCGTTGTGTCCCTGTCTAACACACAATAGGTATCCATATCACCTAATAATCTATAGCACTCCTCCACATAATCAGCAGTGTTTAGAACTACCACAGAACCCCCCTTATCCGCCCCCCTGATGATAATATCTTGTCTTTCACTCAAAGCTTTAAGAGCGATGTTGTCCTCTTTAGAGAGGTTGTCAAACATGTGGGGTGTTTTTTCCGTCCCGGCCAGTTCTAATAACCTGCTGAAGGTTTTTAAGGATGAATTACTAGACACAGGATCAAATCGGGAATTAGGTCCCAATTTTTTAATTCTAGCTGAAAGGGTACTACTAGACAAAACCTTAGGCTGTTTTTCAAAATGTTCTTTCAATTTCAGTGTTCGGTATAATCTGAACGTGTCAACTTTCCACTGGAATTTATTGGGTCTGTTAGTGGGTACAAAAGTTAGTCCTTTTTCAAGCACACTTACCTCAGCAGTCGTTTTCATACCATGGTTGTTGTTTTAGGTATTTTCTGTATATTATTAACACACTATATATGGACACTTAGGGATGTCCTCTTACACGATTAAGTTATGTGTACACCCTCTGGAGCATTATCAGCGGCGTTTCTGTAAGCATGTCTTTGTTTGTTTCACAGTGTTACCGGGGCAACGCGGCCGGGACCCGAGACGTCACCATGTGACGCCACTTCCGGCGGAAGTGGTCACTCCAGGTGGGCGGACGAACGGGCCCGGAATGGCGCAGCCAGCGGGAGCCAGACATGGGGGAGGACGGAAGGGGTGAGTGTATCTATAAATGTGTTTTTTCATGCACTTTATTGTTATCCTGACGAAGGGGTGAAATACCCCCGAAACGTTGATTTGCTGATGCAGCTCTTGCACTAAAGTCACTTTGCAATTCCAGCCTCTGAGTGCCGCCTCATTCTTTGCCGCATATATATATATATATATATATCAAGACAAAAGGGGGGGTAACCCTTAGCGCTGTGTGTATATAGAACGAGCTGCACACCAGAGGGAACCTCCTGTTAGATGAGGTCCAATATAAGGTATGGAAAAAAAGGGGGGGGGGGGATCTGGGTGCGCTAAAATTGCACTGTCATCCACAACCATGAAAAATAGAAACAGTGATCCAGAAATTTAATATTTATTACATAAAAACAGGGGATTTTTCCCTTCACATAAAAACCGAATGGTTCTTGCAGGATTTTCAGACAATACAATTCATACCAATACACGATGAACAGTGTACATTCAATGTTAATGAAACATTATCAAACAGACTGTGTATGATGGTGGAAACAGTACTTGTGGAAACCCAACGCGTTTCGTCCCAATCAGGGACTTCTTCAGGGGTGTTTATCTAGATAGAAATAACTAGGTATAAGATCTAGAGACTCTTAATCATTGTTCGTATTTAGTGAGCCTATACATACCAAGTGCCAGACTTGTTTATAGAATATCCTGAAAGGACGTATATCGCATTAAAAATGATAAAACAGGTATAAACCTAAAGAGCAAAAAAATAAAATAAAATTAATGAGAGATCTTATAAATTGAAAGATGAGGAGGCGGAGGAGAAAAGCGAGAGGAAAAAGATGTTACATACCCAGAATTGGTAAATGGCGGATAATCCGTCAATAGGTTTCCGTATTTAAAAACGGACCATATTTAACAGAACATGAAAAAATTACCTAAAAATATAAAAAAAGAGGAACCAGTATTTCAAAAGTCAATCAAACTAGACATGGGGTGACTAGAGACTCCGAGTGGAATAGAAGTCCAAATACCTACCAGCCATATAATCAAGATAAATATACTCTGGCTCTATGTGAAGAAGACTAACGCTCAACCTCAATTTAATATTTCTTCACAGTGAATGAAACCTATAATGGTAGGTAAAAAATATATTTAGCCCACTAATACAATATAGGGACAATCACAATAAATATACATTAAATAAACAAAACCATCCCCGTATCAATATATGGAGGCAAGACAGTGACAGTGGTACTTACTAGATGAGCATGTAGTGGTTCTCTCAAAGTCCAGAGTGTAACTGGAAGAGAGCACCACCAGCAGGATATTTATACCAAAATTGAAACTACATCACTTCCTGGGGTAGGTAATGGAGTCTAATTGACAAAATGAAAGAAAACTTGATACATGATTAAAGTAGGGATCAAATTATTAAATGGAGACAATAGTGTATGTGTCAAAAACCTAATAGTTTATTCAATAAATAGAATAAACAAAAATAACAAAAGATAAAGCTTAATTAATATAGGTGGAACGCACATTTCCGCGTTCCAACAACCGGAAATACAGAAACCGGAAGTGTGTTCCACCAGCGCTGAAAAATGTAACCTTAAGTATATACAACATACAGAATAACATGCGCTCCTCTACGGGGGGTAGACCACATCCCGATGGGACGCAATGACGCCGACCGTTCCGCCGTAGCTAGATGGGTGATGGTCTGGGGAAAGATAAACTTATTATAATTACGGCGGTGGAACGCACGGCCATTATGCGCTCCACCGTCAGGAAGTGTCCGTCAAGAAGTGTTACTGCGGTGGAACGCATGCATATGCGCTACACCATCAGGAGACACCGTTCTACCCTATACAATGTGGCTAAAATTCAATTTAAAAAATATACAACGAATCAAAAAGGTGGAAGGAGACATGACAATTCTTCTTTATAGAGCACAGGTTCTCAAACTCGGTCCTCAGGACCCCACACAGTGCATGTTTTGCAGGTTTCCTCACAGAATCACAAGTGAAATAATTAGCTCCACCTGTGGACCTTTTAAAATGTGTCAGTGAATAATTAACACACCTGTGCACTTGCTGAGTTACCTGCAAAACATGCACTGTGTGGGGTCCTGAGGACCGAGTTTGAGAACCACTGTTATAGAGCATGGTTGGGTCCCTGTCTAACACACAATAGGTATCCATATCACCTAATAATCTATAGCACTCCTCCACATAATCAGCAGTGTTTAGAACTACCACAGAACCCCCCTTATCCGCCCCCCTGATGATAATATCTTGTCTTTCACTCAAAGCTTTAAGAGCGATGTTGTCCTCTTTAGAGAGGTTGTCAAACATGTGGGGTGTTTTTTCCGTCCCGGCCAGTTCTAATAACCTGCTGAAGGCTTTTAAGGATGAATTACTAGACACAGGATCAAATCGGGAATTAGGTCCCAATTTTTTTATTCTAGCTGGAAGGGTACTACTAGACAAAACCTTAGGCTGTTTTTCAAAATGTTCTTTCAATTTCAGTGTTCGGTATAATCTGAACGTGTCAACTTTCCACTGGAATTTATTGGGTCTGTTAGTGGGTACAAAAGTTAGTCCTTTTTCAAGCACACTTACCTCAGCAGTCGTTTTCACACCATGGTTGTTGTTTTAGGTATTTTCTGTATATTATTAACACACTATATATGGATACTTAGGGATGTCCTCTTACACGATTAAGTTATGTGTACACCCTCTGGAGCATTATCAGCGGCGTTTCTGTAAGCATGTCTTTGTTTGTTTCACAGTGTTACCGGGGCAACGCGGCCGGGACCCGAGACGTCACCATGTGACGCCACTTCCGGCGGAAGTGGTCACACCAGGTGGGCGGACGAACGGGCCCGGAATGGCGCAGCCAGCGGGAGCCAGACATGGGGGAGGACGGAAGGGGTGAGTGTATCTATAAATGTGTTTTTTCATGCACTTTATTGTTATCCTGACGAAGGGGTGAAATACCCCCGAAACGTTGATTTGCTGATGCAGCTCTTGCACTAAAGTCACTTTGCAATTCCAGCCTCTGAGTGCCGCCTCATTCTTTGCCGCATATATATATATATATATATATATATATATAAATTTATAAATATTAATCATATCTCCTCTTAGTCATCTCATGTCTAGTGTAAACATATCTAACCTAGAAAGCCTCTCCTCATAGTCCAGTGTCTCCAACCCCTTAATCAATTTGGTAGCTTGCCTCTGAACGTTTCAAGTTCTAATATGTTCCTTTTAACTGTACACAATACTCAAGATACGGCCGTACCAATGATTTGTACAATGGCAGGATTACGCTCTCATCCCTTGTCTCAGTTACCCTTTTAATGCATGCTAACACTTTATTTGCCTTTCTTGCTGCGCTTTGACATTATGTGTTGCTGCTAAATCTATTATCAATGAACACTTACAAATCCTTTTCTAATACAGTTTCCCCTATATTTTCTCCATTTAATTGGTAGGTTGCATGTTTATTCTTAGTCCCAAAGTGCATAACTTTACATTTTTTCACATTAAAACTCATACACCATTTAATTGCCCAAACTTCCAGTTTAAATAAATCGCTCTGAAGAGACTCCACATCCAGATTAAATAAATCACTCTGAAGAGATTCCACATCTGACTAGATTACCCTACATATTTTAGTGTTGTCTGCAAAAATTGACACTGTGCTTTCTAGTCCTTCTCCTAAATCATTAATAAATATATTAAACAATAGTGGCCCCAGCACAGAACCCTGCGGTATTCCACTAATTACTTAGCCCAGGTGGAAAACATCCCATTAATCACCACTCACTGTTCCCTGTTTTCAAGCCAATTACCCATGTACAAATAGTTTCTCCTATACCGAGCTCCCTTAATTTGAAAGTCAGCCTCCTGTGAGGTACTGTGTCAAAAGCTTTTGCAAAATCTAGATAAACCACGTCAACTGTGTTACCCTGGTCACTTACTATCTCATAGAAGCTAATCAAATTAGTTTGGCATGACCTATTTCTCACAAAACCATGCTGGTTCTTATTAATAGCATGGGAGTTATCAAAGTACTCCTGTGTGCTGTCCCTTAGTATGCTTTCCAATAGTTTCCCCACTATTGATGTCAGACTAACCGGTCTATAGTTACCAGGATGAAATTTAATACCCTTTTTAAATATTGGGACTACATCCGCTATACGCCAGTCCTTTGGCACCATGCCTGATCTAAGTGACTCAGTGAAAATCAGATACAGTGGTCTTGCTATTTCAGCGTTTAGCTCCATCAGAACCCTAGGATGTAGGCCATCTGGACCAGGAGATTTATCAGTCTTATTTTTTTTAATCATTCATGAACTACTTCCTTAGACAGATAAGTATTAAGTAATGGGCCTTTATCAATACTCTTGTTATTGTTACTCACTAATACCACAATCTGGTCCTCTCTAGTAAACACTGATGAGAAAAATGTGTTCATTATTTCAGTTTTGTCGTCATTTATTAGTAATCCCAGTTCGCTTTTTAATGGTCCTATAGTCTCTTTTTTTAGCCTCTTACCATTTACGTACTTAAATAATTTTTAGGGTTAGTTTTACTCTCCTTAGTGATTTGCTTTTTGTTTTCTATTTTAGCTGCTCTGTTTTCCTTTTTGCATTTTTTGTTACACTCCTTGTAGCACTGGAATGACTACGCCTTCCCGTCTGATTTGAAAACTTTGAATGCTCGCCTCTTTTTATCCATCTCTTCTTTTGCCTTTTTGTTTAACCACATTGGTTTGAATTGAATACTCTTATTTTTACTGGGTGTAAGTCCCACTCTCACCCAGAAGAAAAGAGGACAATGCAGTATCTAAATGTTCTTACCAGGGTTACACTTGTCACCTTGACTCTCTTGCCCTCTCACAGATCGCTGTAAGGAGACAACAAATACCACTGTGTGGGGCCTTACCTTAAACTAAGGCAGACCACAGAGCTTCTGAGCAAACAGGGCCCTCAACTAGGGTTCTCGCCCATCCTTTGTTATATAGGATTATCCCATAATTGACAGGGACATGCTGTGTCCTGTTGATTCAATATGGAATGCAGTTTGTCCCTTGTTTTGGCCTGGTGTCTCAGTCTTTATTAAGGACTGTATGGTGCAGTGCCGCACTGCCACTGGCACCTGGCTGTGACTGTGTGAGGCAGAGCTGAGAGCTCCACCTCCAAGTTTATAGTGACAGGCACTTCCAGCCTCTGTGAGTCACACAGCCATGCAGCAGTATGCAGGCAGAGCCTGGGTGCAAGGATATGCAGGGGAGCCTAAACCTGTCATACTCCAGTTGAGTGATACAAATTTGGTTAGTTTTGACTATTAAGATGAGAGACCAGAGGTGAGGCCTCTATGAGCTCAGCTTCCACTCTGTGAAAGTCAGAAACTGCCTAGAGTTGTGGGCGGTACCACACTGTGGCCAATAATACTACAAGCAATGTACAAGGGGAGGAGTTCTGCCTAACTGAGGGGGGCATGGCTTGCTGTAATGTCAGGTGATCTGTCCTGGATGTTCCCTATCACCCAACTAGGGGCAGCCAACATAAAGGAGATACTGATGATCAAGATGGCTAAAATGCAGGAGAGTGTGCTAGTGGGTGGCTGCTGAGGCTAGACAAGAGGTAAAAGGGATGGCACACTCACCTACTGTGGCACCATACCACCTTGCCAGTAATAGGCATGGCACCAGATAGTGATAAACAATAGTAACTTAAAAACAAACAAGAGCGATCCTGCGCACACCTGGAGCTGCAGGTATATACGATGTGAGTGTAGAGCACACAAAATACACAATTGAGATACAAGAAATTATTTAGACAGTAATCACTTGCACTTACAAACAATATGGTAATAAAGAGTCAGTAATATGTGAATCTTTTGATGTCATCTCAGTTTCAATTCATAATCCTTGGTTCAAACTTCAAAGTCCTTCTTTTTTTCAATGGCGGTTTTTTCCAAATACATGCAAACAAAAACGGAAAAGACACAATAGTGTAGTATGTCCTGAATGGGGGATTTCACAACACCCTTAGTGGTTTACAGGATTATGGGTCTGGGAGACTAGATGATTCAAATACTCTCAATCTCATTAGTTGGTACTGTACGAGGTGGCGTACTGTACTCACACAATAAGGGTGTGTATTCTGCCTATAAAGGTTTCTTTTCTGAGGATTTTTCACCATATTCCGTAACCATGTCTCCTATAATCCCCTCAAACAATGTGTATAACCAAGGATCAGGGCGCACCTGAATTTACAGTAATATCAGCACGTTGGTTCCCATATTATTATTTTGTCAGCTTATTATTAGTTTTTTGTTTTCGTTTTGCTGTTTAAGGAAAATGTACCATATGTTATATAGCTGTAGCAAGATTAGGTCAACTATTAGCTCTGCACACTTGTTGTAACTATTCAATTCCTAGACTATACTTTTTACTTTTATTTTAAAGTAAGGAATAATTTACACTATGCATGCACTAACCCAGTAGTAGGATTATACAAACTGGCTATCCAGCTGTTGTGGAAGTACAAAACAACCCTTTCACTAAATAAGCAGGCAGGGAATTTTAATTTGACAACAACATTTTAATTCTTCCCAGAGCTCTGCATTGCATTCCAACCCACCCTTTCCCCACTGCGGCAATCTGGTTGCAGTGATCTTGCCAGGAGGAGCAGGAGTAGGAGAGCTGCTCCAGGCTAATAACTGCATGTTCGTCACTTGCTTAAAGCTCCACTGTGTGCTGTGCTCAGCTGCCTATGTTTCACAAGACAAGAGTGGATGCAACTCATCTCATGCTGGGAGATCCTCTGCAGGCTGCTTTGCTTTCAATGACAAGCGCCAGCGGAATGCCTGTCATGCAAGCACATCACTACTGGGTATTGGGCCACCGCATTTTGGCCTTGGCTTACTCTGGTATGTCCACTTGTGGCAGAGAAACCCCATCTTTGACCCTAAATTCCCATGGGGCGCCCCCCTAGATGTTTACACTTTAAAAAAAAAAGCCAGTTCACAGGTGTCGGTGCCTCGGGAATCTTCCCTGGGGGGTCTATGGCAGTTTGCCTCTGATCTAGAGGACAAGAAGGTCAATGTGGTAAAGTGGGGTTTAAAACCTTTTTTGTGCTCTCTGCTTGACTTTTGTGGCCAGTCTTATTTTCTACCTACGACTTTCTGCAAGTGTTTTTATTTTATTTATTTGTAAGTGGAAAAAAATGTGATTATTTATTTTGTATGTAGAGTAACAAAGTAAAAACTGCTGCACCTTTGTATAATGTCCTCATGAACCATTTGTAAATCTAACTGATAGTAGCCAGTGCCTCCCTAGCCATTGACCTAACCTCAGGTCACTGGCACCTATCCATAGCTGCCTTTCCCTATAACCATGGAACCCTGCCCAGCACCCTTGTCTCTTTTGTCCTTGTACTTTTTAGTTAAAGGTTTATGCACAGCCGTCCAATCAGTTCTTCCTGGCATCACTTCCTAGCCATGCATGCTGAAGCTGGTCAGAGTGTGAGACAGAACATGGGCAGGAGTAGGAGGCTGGAGTGTCATGAGCATGAGGCTGGTATTACAGGGATAGAAAGCTGAAAATACAGTAGGATGGAGTGACAGAGTTCAGGAGGCTGGAAATACTTTGAGCTGTGAGGTTCAGTCTGACTGCGGGAACTAGTACGCAGGTTATTCACCGCTAATTGAATACATCCAGCACTGCAATTAGCGGTGGGGTAAACCCCACCACTAATTGAATTCCCCCCATAAAGTGCAGGTTCAAGGATATCCATATTATGACCAGGAGACAAAGGGCCTAATTCAGAGGGGCGTGCAGATCATGTGGGGATGCGATTTCTCACAGATTCTCAAGTGTGAAAATATCTAAATGCCTGTTTAAGCAGTTCCCTTTTGCACTGTCATGTGACGGACTTAGCAACCCCTGCAATGCCCACTGTGCATATCTGAGTAATGCTCAAGTGTGCTGTGGATCCGATCAATAGCGACTCCTCGAGCAGCTCCTGCCTCGCGCACAGCCTCCCTTGTAACTTTCTTAAGATATGGCCACTGGGCTGTAGTGCTATGAAAAATATCGCAGCTGCATGCCGAAACATGCTGATGGCACACCCATGACATCTCCACCCTGAGCAGCACATGAATCACAGAAGCCATCTAATGCATATGCCACATATGCACACCTTGGTTTGCATGTGAGCAGTAAGGTTTCCTGGACTTTTTCGTGCATGCATAATAGCAAATAATCTCTCAACTGCACAAACATCGGTACTGCTTTCACCTCTGAATTAGGCCCCTAATTACTACCTCATTCTGATTGATTATACCATCTGTGCACAAACATGGATATCCTTAAAACATGAACTGTCAGGATGCATTGACCAAGTTTGGGAAACCCTGTATTAGGGCCTTGTGCTTTATTGGTAGAAAATAAGTCTTGTTTTGTACAGGTGCCTATAAGCCCTCCACTCCCGTACAGAGGAAAGTCTGCATTGTAGGCTGTAGATGTTCGAAAGCTGCATTTTCCATATACAGTAACACTGAATTTTCCATATACAGTAACACTGAATTAAGTACAAAGTGCCAAAGTCTATCCAGTGTCACAGGCCTAGTGCATGAATGCAGAGAAATCACCAGGTCTGGTGACACCCGGGGCATACTCTGTATCCCCCTGTGCACCTCTGGCACATGTGCTTGAAAAAGGGAGTGTGGCCTAACTTAAATGGAACGTGGCCTTGTAAGGAATCTTGATTACCTCACTCTGGGGTGTGCTCAGCATCCCAGGAGATGCTGGCTTGCCCCTGGAGACTAACTAATGCATGCACTGTCGGCTCCTCCTCTATGACAGGAGCCGAATGTTGCAGGAGAATGTAACACTGCAGCACACAGCTCCTTTAACTGTGGATGAGCTGGCATTTTGGTGTCACCCCTTCTGAGGGTGACACCCATATGCGGACAACACCCCCAGCACCCCCTTGGTGACAGCCCTGCCTGAATGTGATCTGCAGCCACAGGCCTTGTGCACAAGTATGGCCATAGGCTTAGTTCCTGAAACCCTGGTGATCTTGGGTAGTATTGTAGACCAAGCGCTTCCCATTGGGACCTTACTGGCTCTGGTGACCTTGGCGGGCACAGGGGGTTAACCCCTGTGCTAGCCCATCCCCACAGGGGACAGCTGTGGAAGCTTTTTTGCAAAAACCATTTGCTGACCACATGGCTCTGATGTTGGCTTCTTCTAGCACTGACCTGGCCAGTGGTGCCTTTTCCTCCTTTCTTCTTCCAGCCTGTGTCACTTATCTTCATCCTCCGGCCATGACTGCTTCCAGGATTCCACACACAACCTAGTGAGGCTGTAAGACAGAACGGAGTCCTTATTTATAATTATTCACAGACAAAGGGTCTCATTTACAGTTGAACACATTTTGTGTGTTAGGCACAATGTACATAAGATATACAAACAATACTTATGACTAACAATAATGTGGCTACTTATAAAAGCACATACATATTTTCCAATCTGTGCACAATACAATAATGCAATACAGTATCATCTGCACAAGATAAAATAGTGACTTGACAGTGTCAGTAAGATGTTCGAAAGCTGCATTTTCCATATACAGTAACACTGAATTAAGTACAAAAAAATTACATCTGTTTACTACTTTGAAATTAAGAAGCAACTTTATTTTCTGCAGTAGTCCAACTAGAAATGACTAATCTGCACTACCGTCCACAACTTGACATAATCTACTTATCTGGAGTGGTCAACACACAAAACGTACTGTAAGTCAGTAGTGAGTAGGCAGTGTTGCTGACATCCATCATCATCATCAATATCTGTACACCAGCTCTCACAATATGACTCTATAAAGGTATATCTGGGAATACATCCATATCTAATTATGTTGTATCTGCAGGGGACATGCTACACCCTTCCTTATGCCAGCTCTTCATGTGAGTTGGGAATCAATGCTAAAACATGCATACATCTTGAAAATGTTTGTGCACATGAACAGTATGGATATGCCGATTTTCACATTACACAAGTTGATGCAAGTCCCAGAGTTCACATGAGTTCTCTATTGCACAACATGTGAAAGCCAACTCATAAATAAATAAAACATTATGAAGTTTGGAAGCTAACAGACACTTATTACATAACAGTTAACAATCAGCGAAGCTGTTCCCAAGCTGAGAGAACATTTCAAGATTTATTCGAGTCAAGAGTAATATTTGTACTTTGTTGTTTCATCTCTCAGGATTCAGGCACATGTTTTGTTCATATTGTCGCTAAATAACTTCTGTTAAATACACGTGCACACACATGCAGAGGGTATGTGGGTATAAATATACAGAAGTGAAGAGTACAACATTTTTGTACAGTTTTATTATTTCTCTGCAAAGATCAGAAAAAAATCTTGTTCTACAGCATGATCAGTACAGCTCTCCATTTGTAGGTGAAAGAAAGTTATAGAAGGATATGTACCTCAACCATTGCCTACTCTCAGCGTGGCAGCACAGGAACAACATCACTAGGTAAAGAGAGAACAGATTGAGCCACTGCCCTTTCCATACCAAGACTGGAGACTTTAGGGATGGTGCCTTTTATGCTTATGGAGCGCTTGCACACTCAGGATAAGGTATTTGTCCCTCCATCACTGCACTATAGACTGCCTATGATGGGGAGAAGGAATGACAGCAAAACACACAGTAGATACTCATTGGTCAAGCTCTTGTCACATTGCTAGCTGCTCACCATATACAGTGCACCTGCAAGGAAACACAATGCTGTCCTATGCACTCAACCTAACAGTGTGTCCACCCAGCTAGAACACTATGGGGGAGATATACTAAGCACTGGAGAAAGATAAAGTAGAGGGAAAGTACCAGCAAATTAGCTCCAAACTGCCATGTTACAGGCTGTCCTTGCAAAAATGTCAGTTATGAGCCGATCGGTTGGGATCTCTCTACAATTTATCACTCTCCGATGCTTAGTACACCTGCCCTTATATAACTAAAAGTATAAGGGCACTATAACTCAGCTGACCTAATGTACAAATAATAACCGCTTGCCTTGTGCACTATTACATACTGCAGGTATTAGTACCTAATGGACTTTAAACTGTATTTCAGTGGCTGGAAACAGGTGAGTGGTAGTGGGAGGAGAATACATGGTATGGGAAGCCAGAGGTCAGTGCACAGTAAGAATAATCACCAAAGAGAACAGACAAATAGGATCCAAGAGACGTGGTCAAGAGGGTAGATTTCAACAAGAATAATCCAGTAGCTTCAATGAGAGCAGTCCAGTAGTAATGAGATAGACACAAGGAACCTCCAATAACTGGGAAATACAGGCAGGTGCAGATCTCCTTAAATAGGCTGGAGTCCAATAATGTCATCCATGTAAGGTATCAAAAAGATGAAACAGCACATGCACTTTGAACTAGAAAGCTATTTAGGGCAGAGCCTCTGTACACACTGGTGGGCAATAGCAGCAAAAATCCATATTGGTGGGAAAGCCGGGACAGTAGCACCAAGTAGGGACAGCACAGCCATGTAGAGTCCAAGAGAATCACTGAAGATGATCCTCAGAGACATCGCTGCTGAGTTTGTGTGAGTGCAGCTTGTGACAGGGCACTACAATTTGTAACAACATAATGTAAACAATGAAACATTGCATTGAATAACAAACAAATTACAGCAGACACATCAAGAAACAATGGAGTCTATTTATAAAGCTGAGAAATGCCCATCTTGATAGATTTAAGTTCAGAATGATGGGTTGTTCAAATTATGCTAACATGTAGAAACAGGCATTTGTTTTTAAAGGTTCATATTCTCACATATTTTCTCAGAGTTGCTCAGCTTCAATTCCCATGAGCTTAGCAGGTGCAAAATATACAAAGTTGCAAATGGAATTCAATGGAATGCCATTATCTATGTGTTCCCAGGGACAGCAGAATAGGCTAGAAAATCAATAATTATTTGCTGCTGAATAATAATAATAATAATAATAATAATTTAGGCAATACTGCCTCCTGCTGCTAATAGAAAATACAGCTTATAGTGTGTACATGACTTGATAATGTTTTGGTGAAGCTCAACACATGCTCTAAATATGAAATTATGTTTGATTCTAAAAGCTATATAAACCCCTTCCATGCTTAATAAAGACAGTACTGCTAGAACACCATAAGTGTGTGTGTTCTCTTACTCTCCGGCCGTTAAACCTTTCCTTTATAAATAAGCATGGTTATGTGACAACTTGCCGTTATCACTCTGCTTTGGGCTATTCACAAAGCGGGTTATCATGGAGAAGTTCTTGACTCCCCCAGAAGCACCCCCACTCCATATCTGAATCGAATCACCATACTTTAATATGGTGAGTGAGATTCATGAAAGAACGGCAAGCTTAGCTTTCTGCTTCTCCAGGGAGTTTAGATTTGTCATCTCAGGATGGAACAATCTGAACTGCACTGCGAAATGGGCTGGGAACCATTGTGCTTCCCTGCCCATCAGATTGCACCATCCCTGCAGTTCAGATTGTACCATCCTGAGTTGGCAGCCTCCCGGGACCTCAGCTGCTGGCGCATGCACAGAAGGGACCCGCTGGCTTCACAGAGGGACTGCAGGAAAAGACAGCACTGCTGGAGCCCTGGATACCGGATCGCATTGCTGGAAGGGGAAGTATACATTAATTATTTCTTATCAAAGCTATATATCGCATCAAATGGATGCAATGCATAGTGGTAAGTAACAATTCACTTTTCATTTTCTACATGAATAGACCCCAACATAACTTACATGATAAGTGCGTATTCTACTGTTTGCTGTCTCAGGAAATGCAAGCTTTACCTTTAAATTAGAGATGAGCAGTTTGGATTGGAGACAGGATTGTGGGTTGGGAGTCCTAGGAGGCACTTCTGTATAAAATGTTTGCTGCCTTCTATATCCACTGTAGGACCTATCCCAGAATGGTCCATGAACATACAGGAACATGAATGAAGTTGTGGGTGCACTTAGCTATGCGTAATGTTTTCCAAACTGTCATCCAAAAGTAGGGTCTTTCAGTCGGCAATTACAGCACTCGACATAAGGAAAAATGACAAGTAAGTAGAGGGCCATGTGTGGCATAGTTTTCAAATGTGGTAGGAGTGACAAAATTTCACTGCTATAATAATCAACACACCTAACTTACATAGATGCAGGTATGTTGACATATATAAAGCTATCTTTGTCAGCACAAAACAATCAGAGGCAGAGTGTTATGATAAAACACGCCTGACTTACAAAGGTAAAGGTGTGCTCACGCCCATACAGGTATCTGTAAAATGTGTACAGACAGATGCGTACCATGCATTCACAGGTAGAGTAGCGTAGATTCTCCTATAACGGTTTCTTTGGCTCCACAGTTATTCAATAGTCATACGTTAATTAAAAACGTGTTTAAAAATACATATTTGTCAAACAATATAAAACATGAATAGTGTTAAACAGCGGAGGTACCATCTGGGAGAAGTAAGGACCAATGGTGAGATTTCAAGGAGTGGTTACCAGTAAGACCACCTCCTATCGCCAATTTGAAAAACTTGAGGTAAAATTTAATATAACCCAGGGTCGTACCTTCCCCCAGAAAATGGTACTGGATCCAGCTGTGTAGCACCTCCTTTACCAACGCGTTTTGAGTAAAAACTGTTTTTCAAGGCATCTGACATGCCGGATAAGTGTGAAGGGACAGTTTCAATGGCCGGGACCCTCTCTTATGTCCCCCAGTAGTAATCCCTGGTCTGATTGCATATGAAGTGGCAAAACTGACCCCTCTCTGTAAGGGAGGTTCCCAGCAGCCTGGTTTTTCTACTTCCTCAGCCATGGTCAGAAGAATCTTCAACATGGCTTTTCCTGCAGCGATTTCTTCATAGGCAGGTGGGTAAAGACGTCTCTGGAGATGCATAGGGTAGAGTTATGTCTGTGTCTTACAGTATGGAGTTTGCAGGATGAGCCTGGTAGGAGTTCTATTAGCAAAACCCGAGCTTGATGGTGGGAGGTAGGGCATGGTGGAATAGAACTTTTTGCAATATTATTCTTTTTATATTCAGAATCTTGTGTGTGATCATTGGTTAGGACTTTGGGGTTGTAGGAGGCCCCAAAAGACATAAGCAGTGTTTATATTTGCTGAAAGATGTTATGTGCCCACCATAGATTGCTGCCAAACCACCAAGGGGCCATTTTTCATTATATATTTGCAGCTTAATCCCCCAAAACAACTGTTTTTGCTGGTTAACTGCAAATATTAAGTATCCCTTGAATATATCACAGATGGATCGCAGCAGGCATCACAATGTCTGCTGCAATCCCTATATTCCCACCAGCAGCCACATTCTCCATGGGTTTCTAAGGGAGATGCGATGCTGCCAGATTTACCATTTTCCAGAATGCTTAGCATTCCAGAGATTGGTCTCCACAGCTACAGCCATCTAAATATGGCGGCAGCCCATTGTAGCCTATGAGCTACACAACGCAAATGCCAGGAATGGCCACTGTGCATGTGCAGTCAGCAGGATCTCCAGAAGCCCCGGAAACCCTTACAGCATATCACTGGGATGGAATCCTGTTGGAGCCCATTTTCCTGCGGGTGCATGATTATACTGTGATGAGAGGGGTTGTCTCTCACCTGAATTACCCATATTCCTGTGGGATCAGCTCCCTCCAAGGGAGGCTAAAGTACAGTGCCATTTCTTGCGGCGGGCGAGCCATGTGATCACACGGGGCGCCCGCCGTGGCACTTTGTGGCTCCATCCTGCTCCGCTCCTCCCTCTTCCCTAGTATTCTGCTTGGGAGGCCGAGTTTCGTGGAATTATGCGGTTGCGTTGTGATGTAATGATGCAATCGCATCATTCCACGAAACTCCACCCCTCCTGAGCGATGTATTAGGGAAGAGGAAGGAGGGGGAGGGGGATTTCAGTGCTGGCGGGTGGGAAAATACACCCCCTTGGCAATGAACATGGATCCCAGAGCATGAAACCCCTGGCAACCAGCATGACACCCAGCGCATGAAACCCCTGGCAACGAGCGTGACACCCAGTGCATGAAACCCTGGCAAAAAGCAAGTACTTTAACAGTAATTAGTAGCTTTACTGTAGGGCATAATGTATCATGAGCATTGTGGTGTATGGCATAATATGGTGCAGGGGGCATAATATGGTGCAAGGGGCATAATATGGTGCAAGGGGCATTACTGTGTGGGGCTTAATATGGTGGAATTTCTTTTTCCTGTGATGGCCGAAATCTGTTGTTGCAGGGTCAAAAACTGGGGTGTAATGTCTACGGGGGAGGCGCATTTTTTTGATGCTTGCAGTGGGAGCCAAATTGTCTTAAACAGCCCAGCTAAAGCAAAACCTGTGCAGTCTGCACTAGCAGTGGAGGTTGGGGATTCTGGATTTTCCAAACTGCACAGATTCAGCAGGAACTTAGCACTGAGAGACAGGAAAGTTAAAAACTCTTATACACCCAGTGTTCTGTACACTGATGGTGAATATCAGTGAATATGTAGTCTCTGTAGTGCCAAGCCTGATGATATTGTCTGTGCCAGAAGAGCATAGCAGATTGTGGCTGCAGGCCATTGCAGGAGTCTGACCATTAAGCACTTTAGTGCTGGGACATTTACTTGGACCTGTTTATTTTATGTGCCTGTTTGTCCAGGCTTATATCTATGCATATTGAAGTCCAGTGTCTGCTGCCATTAAAAACACTTCTTCACTAAGAACCTGCCTGTTGTGAGTCCTCAACCCTGTTGCAATACATTTACCCGAAGCAAACACATATTGCAATGCAATCCTGGGTGCTAATATCATGCCCAGATTGCATTGAATATGAGATAAATGAAACTGCGATCCTTCTGAAAGAAAATGCAGCAAATCTACGACAAATGTAAAGGCTATTTGAAATTCCCAAAAAGAGAGTACCAGGCAGTGGCCCGGGTGTGTTAAAAAAATGGGTTTCACATGGACGTATGCCGCACCAATATGGGCGTGCAAACATTATCAACTGCTATTTCAACTGTCCCGGCCCTGGGAGAGTGGAAAGCCCGGGACGCCCACAACCCCTGCTACCCACCACTGCTGAGAGGGCCTTGACTGGAAGTATTGAAAATGTCCCTCCTAAAATGGGCATTTTGGGAGGGACATTTTCCAACGGTTGAAGGGGCAGGCGTGTAGAACAGCCCCCGCCGGGACCACTGATCCGTTATGGTGGCCGCCGGGGAGGGGTTCCCCTGACAATGAGCAAAACCCCTGACAAAGAGCAGAACCACCCTGAAAGCAGTTACTGTGTATTGATTTTTATTATTATTATTATTATTATTATTATTATGTTTTTATTTAGTTTTGCATGTCAAACAAGGAATACACAAAAATGAGGCAGTACAGAGAAGCATAATTCAATTAGGAAAAGCAAGAATTGAGACACAGTAAATCAATATTAGTCCAGAATGATACTCGAAAATCAATCGACATAGCAACCAAGTGTTAAATCCTGCCTAGACAATACCAAACTTTAACATGAAACAAATCCAAAGAGCAAAGAAAGAAAGAGCGAAAGAAGTTCGAGAGAAGAGATGAGAAGACAAAAGAGGGGATGAAGAGGAGGTAGGGTTGTGTGGCAATCCAAATAACCCAAACAAATATTCAAGACAAGAGGACAATCCTACTTATATCAATAACCCATAGCGTTTCAAATTAGAAGACCTGAAAAAATGTGAGCCTGGTCTCAAGACACGTACAAGTGGTACGTCTGTGTGGACTTAAAATCAAGCCAGGGGTACCATGTGGCTTTAAATCTATGATGATTTTCAGGCGTTACCCTCAGTTCTTCCATTGACATGTACATATCAATCCTGCTAAACTATTCCTTTACAGTAGGTGGGAAGGTACAGCGCTAATGAACAGGAATCACTGCTTTGGCTGCACTATTTAGGAAGTTTAGCAAAGACTTCTTGTATGTCGTTAAAGAGCCATGGACTAAATTAAGAAGCCAAAAAGCAGACTTAGTAGGAACATCCGTCCCCATTATCAACCTAGATATACTGTAGTGATAACATTGGCCCTCATTCCGAGTTGATCGCAGTGAATCATCGCATCGCAAACGGGCAGAAAACAACTAAACGCGCATGCGCAAAAGCGGAAATACGCATGCGCGAGCATAGCGATACGACACTTGTGCAGAAATACTACAAAGAAAACTGCTCGTTACACAGAAACGAAAACGGGCAGTGGCGAAGGCGTGACAGAGGCGCGACTTCGCAATCTGACGACATGGGCGTGAAAGTGGGCGTCTAGTGTGGGAGTATGCAACTAGCAGTAGGCGTGTTTTTGCAGAAATGCGTTTTCGATGTTAAATTTAACATAGCAATTCCTCGCAATCTTGACGCAGCAGCCGAGTAGGTCTGCAGTTACTCTGCATTTGCGAAGTAGTGTTACAAGTGTGTATGCAATAATTAGCAGTTAATTGGAGAGGCCATTCATCTGTTGTCCAATTACTTGCTAAACACTGCTCTGCTGAAGTACTGCAAACAGCAATTGTGTGGACACATTACATGTTTATTCTAAGCACCTATAAATCTGTAACGCTGCCAAATAAGGTTTTTATTGTGAGTCAAGTTTTTGGATAAACATTCATGTTAAGTGCATGTTTTAATGTGTTAAATACTACCAAATGCAAACCAGTGAAATTATCAAAACTGCAAAACTACATCAGCAACATCTAAACTACATAAAATGTTACCTTTGTATATCCCAAATATCAGGACCAACATAATGCAGCATACACTTAATTTTTTACTTAAATAAAACTTTTATCTTTGGTTAGAATATCTGACAATGTTTAAAATTATGTCCTGTTGCCCATAGTAAAACAAAACCTGAGTTGTGACTATTTTTATAATATGGACATTAAAGTGTGGTGCAAGGCATACCTGTTGCATTTTTAAAGATGCAATGCTTGTATGTTTTTTCGGATTGTTCCCTTGTTCCCCAAGTGTCTATATGCTTTGCTAAACTTTCCTGGACTAAGATTAACATAATGCATTAACTTTAATAAAGTACACAAACTTTTTTTGTTTTTTTTTGTTTTATTACTGCTGTAATATATTTAGTGATCCAAACAACAAGGCTACAGGTGAGTATCACAGGCAAAGATGGACCAAGCAGCAAGCAGATGCCACTGACACAAATGACATAGCAGAACTCAGTACTAGGGAAACTCCATCTTCTGACAAAATAATAATTTTAATGCAAATAAATAATATGGTGTAAACACCCTGCCAGACAAATATATTTGGGGAACTGAGAAAGATTCAGGAGCCAGCACACAAACACAACAATACACAGCACACTAGGAAGAGGAAGATGGCTCTGGTGTACAGGAAAAAAAGCTCACAGGCTACAATATATCAAAACAGAAATAATAAATTTCACTAAGAGGGAGTTAGCCATTCTGGCCACACAAGCCAACACAAAAAAAACATAGAGACAACATGAAAAATATGGGTGCTGCCCATCTGGAGAGACAACACTTTCTTTTTTTTTTTCCCCGCCTGATGCTGTTCTTCTTGGCTTGGTCTGCGGAGCGACCTTCGTGTGCCCTGCCCAGTGGGATGTTCTTCCTGGGCAGGGGCAGGGGAGGGAGCCGATGTGGCTGGATCTCTGCCACTGTGGGCAAGGGAGACAGCGATGGCCTGGAGCCCTTGCAAGATGCTATTTGCAAGGTTTTGGAATGAGGAGGCAAGTTGATCTTGTCCCTGCCTGATCTCTGCCAGACCTTGGCAGAGTTGAGCAACACCTTGCTCCACACTGGTTCTGTGCTCAGTGAGCCGGACAGCTATCTGGCTTACCTCCCGGATCATCCTGTCCTGAAAAGCGTTTAGGCTCTCACCATACCTAGCTATTTCAAGCAGGATCTCCGGGATAGCAGAGGGTTGGGTGGGGGGGCCAGTTGGAACCTGGATAGGTGGGATTTGGGGTCCCACACTGCCAGACACACTAGGTCCCTCCACCTCAGCCTCAGCCACATAACCCTCCTGTGACTCTACCTGCTCACCCCCCTGTGCTGTGTTATGTGCAAAGCAAATAGAAGAATGTGTGGAAAAAGAGTAGAAAAAAACAATATGAGACTTTTGTAACAAAAACAATTAAACAATACAAATATGTGTGTAAACTTACCTGGCAAGTCATGTTCCGTCAGTATTTCAGGCAGGTCCGTGTCCATATAAGACACCCCTGACCCCTCCTCATAACTGACACAGTCCATCGCCATCTCCTCCAACTCTGTATACTCCACAGCGACAGATGGTCCGCCCCCTGTAGCCCTTGAGGCATTCCACTCCGCAGACCTCTTGCCCTTCAGGCGGGATTTGAAGTCGGCCCAACTACATATATTAGGAAAAATAGGGGCAAGGTATATTTTTTTTAAAAAATCCTGCTTTAATATATAGGACACATGGGGGTATATTTACTAAGGTCCCGATTTTGACCGAGATGCCGTTTTTTCTTCAAAGTGTCATCTCGGTAATTTACTAAACTCAAATCACGGCAGTGATGAGGGCATTCGTATTTTTTGGGAAGTCCAAGAAAATAATTACGAATGAATACACCATCGGTCAAAACACGGCTGTTTAAGTATGAATCTCGGTCATTTACTAAGAAGTGCAAAGCAAAAAAAAATAAAACACTGCCGTTAAAAATTACAACTCGTAAAAAAGTGCTAAAAAAAAAACAGACCTGCTTTTTTAATCCGTGATTGTATAGGCATGCAGGGATCCATGAGATCCGTGCATGTATATCAGTGGGAAGGGGTGGGAAAGTGGTTATTTTCTTTAAAAAAATTGCGTGGGGTCCCCCCTCCTAAGCATAACCAGCCTCGGGCTCTTTGAGCCGATCCTGGTTGCAGAAATATGGTGAAAAAATTGACAGGGGTTCCCCCATATTTAAGCAACCAGCATCGGGCTCTGCGCCTGGTCCTGGTTCCAAAAATACGGGGGACAAAAAGAGTAGGGGTCCCCCGTATTTTTAAAACCAGCACCGGGCTCCACTAGCTGGACAGATAATGCCACAGCCGGGGGTCACTTTTATATAGTGCCCTGCGGCCGTGGAATCAAATATCCAACTAGTCACCCCTGGCCGGGGTACCCTGGGGGAGTGGGGACCCCTTCAATCAAGGGGTCCCCCCCCCCAGCCACCCAAGGGCCAGGGGTGAAGCCCGAGGCTGTCCCCCCCATCCAATTGGTTGCGGATGGGGGGCTGATAGCCTTTTGTGAAAATGAAAAGATATTGTTTTTAGTAGCAGTACTACAAGGCCCAGCAAGCCTCCCCCGCATGCTGGTACTTGGAGAACCACAAGTACCAGCATGCGGCGGAAAAACGGGCCCGCTGGTACCTGTAGTACTACTACTAAAAAAATACCCAAAAAAAGACAATACACACACACCTTGAAAGTAAAGATTTATTACATACATCCACACAAACATACATACATACTTACCTTATGTTCACACGAGGGTCGGTCCTCTTCTCCAGTAGAATCCAAGGGTTACCTGTTGAATAAATTATACTCACCAGCTCCAGGGTCCCAGGCTCCTCTTAGCATCCATTTGTAATCCACGTACTTGATTAAAAAAAAAAACGGAGAGCCGAGCCACGCACTGAAAGGGGACCCATGTTTTCACATGGGCCCCCTTTCCCCGAATGCCAGAAACCCACTCTGACTGATGTCTAAGTGGGTTTCTTCAGCCAATCAGGGAGCGCCACGTTGTAGCACCCTCCTGATCGGCTGTGTGCTCCTGTACTGTCTGACAGGCGGCACACGGCAGTGTTACAATGTAGCGCCTATGCGCTCCATTGTAACCAATGGTGGGAACTTTGTGGTCAGCGGTGAGGTCACTTTCGGTCAACCGCTGACTACAAAGTTCCCACCATTGGTTACAATGGAGCGCATAGGCGCTACATTGTAACACTGCCGTGTGCCGCCTGTCAGTCAGTACAGGAGCACACAGCCGATCAGGAGGGTGCTACAACGTGGCGCTCCCTGATTGGCTGAAGAAACCCACTTAGACATCAGTCAGAGTGGGTTTCTGGCATTCGGGGAAAGGGGACCCATGTGAAAACATGGGTCCCCTTTCAGTGAGTGGCTCGGCTCTCCGTTTTTTTTTTTAATCAAGTACGTGGATTACAAAAGGATTATCCGAGGAGCCTGGTACCCTGGATCTGGTGAGTAGAATTTATTCAACAGGTACCCCATGGATTCTACTGGAGAAGAGGACAGACCCTCGTGTGAACATAAGGTAAGTATGTATGTATGTTTGTGTGGATGTATGTAATAAAACTTTACTTTCAAGGTGTGTGTGTATTGTCTTTTTTTGGGTATTTTTTTAGTAGTAGTACTACAGGTACCAGCGGGCCCGTTTTTCCGCCGCATGCTGGTACTTGTGGTTCTCCAAGTACCAGCATGCGGGGGAGGCTTGCTGGGCCTTGTAGTACTGCTACTAAAAACAATATCTTTTCATTTTCACAAAAGGCTATCAGCCCCCCATCCGCAGCCAATTGGATGGGGGGGACAGCCTCGGGCTTCACCCCTGGCCCTTGGGTGGCTGGGGGGGGACCCCTTGATTGAAGGGGTCCCCACTCCCCCAGGGTACCCCGGCCAGGGGTGACTAGTTGGATTTTTGATGCCACGGCCGCAGGGCACTATATAAAAGTGACCCCCGGCTGTGGCATTATCTGTCCAGCTAGTGGAGCCCGGTGCTGGTTTTAGAAATACGGGGGACCCCTACTCTTTTTGTCCCCCGTATTTTTGGAACCAGGACCAGGCGCAGAGCCCGATGCTGGTTGCTTAAATATGGGGGAACCCCTGTCATTTTTTCCCCCATATTTCTGCAACCAGGGTCGGCTCAAAGAGCCCGAGGCTGGTTATGCTTATGCATTTTTTTTCTCCGTTTTACAGTGTTTTTATTTAAAAAAAAAAAAATGAACCCCAGCACGGATCACACAGATCCGGCCGAGATTCATTGTGATAAAGTCGGCAGTGTTTTGCTAATCACTGCCGTAAAAAACGGGAAAAAACACGAATGACATCGACATCGGAACAAATCGGAACAAATGAAAAATCCGAATACGACAGCTTAGTAAATTAGGCGTAATAAATTCAAAAAGTTGCAGTTTTACACTTTCGATGTCATTCGTGATTGAACTTTGACCTTTTTCCGAAAATTACGAATGTTAGTAAATATACCCCATGTTCTGCATTTGGTTGCTGTAGACATCACATCTAATATATAGGACACATGTTCTGCATTTGGTTGCTATAGCCAACATCACATGTAACTTGCTTTTTAAGAATACTTTGCACAGATAATGGACTGCCAATATACACTTACCGTCGTCTAACTTCCTGTGATGTTCGGACTATAGAGCCGACTTCATTCACAGAATGAGTGATGTCCCTCCAGATTCGATCTTTGGTAGCAGCACCCATGTTTTTTGGTCCTCTATGTATTTTTGACATGGCCTGTGTGACCAAAACACGCAACTCCCTCTTAGTGAATGCGGGCTGCCTTTTTTTTCGCCTTGAAGTAGCCTGTGAGCTTTGTTCCTGTTCTTCCTCACCATCTTCCTCGTCACTAGCTGCTTGTGTATGTTGTGGTTGTGCGGCTAATGCTGAATCTCCCTCAGTTTCCCCAGTCTGTCTGTCTGGCAGGGTAACCCCTCCTAACTGCTGGGTATCAGAAGGTGGAATGTCTCTAGTACTGAGTCCTGCTTCTTCAGAATCCGCAGAGGCGGATTCCAGCATTTGCCGACGCAATGCTATTTGTCTTTGTGCCAATGCGGCCTGCTGCCGCTGCACGCGGTCCATCTCTGCTGCCAAATCCTCACGAGTAGCCATGTTGCTAATGACATGTCTGTACGCACAGGTGTGTAGGTATTTATAGCTACGTGCGCAGCGAAAAATCACACAGGTGTAAATTATGCTAATTGTGTGACTGATTGTACTGCTTATTTAAGAGCCTTGTTTGCAGCCTGTGTGAGTGGGTGTATGATGATAAAAACTGCTGTGTGTTATCTTCGAAGGTGGTCGTCTTTGGTACAACTTTGCAGTGAGTAATTTTTGCATTGTCTTGCAGACAGATGTCCGTTTATTCGCTTTAAACATTTTGTATAGCGTAGTGCGTTTTTTTTGCTAAGTTTCTTTTGTGAGTATTCCTACATTAGTCAATTATCAAGCCAAGTATGTATGGTGGTGCAATGGAACTGGGTTTATGTATTTTGGAGGATATCTGTTTGATATTTAAATGGTTTAGTATGCCATATGTTTTTATTTCTTACCTGTACTTTACAGTGTGTATGTTATATTGTTCACACAGTTTGTTTGATTTATTAGACTCCTTCTGTGTCTCTTGTAGGTGTCTCATTGTTGGATTTAGGATCCATATTTTGATTTTGACCAAGTTGGCTGATTTTTTGTTCTTTTTTCAAATTGATTTGTAACTTCATTGATTGACAGGGTAAGTAGCCTATCCCTGTGTGTGCTGCTGTTTGTTGTAATTGTCTATATGATCTCTTAGACTCCTTCTGTGTCTCTTGTAGGTGTCTCATTGTTGGATTTAGGATCCATATTTTGATTTTGACCAAGTTGGCTGATTTTTTGTTCTTTTTTTCAAATTAATTTGTAACTTCATTGATTGACCAGGTAAGTAGCCTATCCCTGTGTGTGCTGCTGTTTGTTGTAATTGTCTATATGATCTCTTAGACTCCTTCTGTGTCTCTTGTAGGTGTCTCATTGTTGGATTTAGGATCCATATTTTGTTTTTGACCAAGTTGGCTGATTTTTTGTTCTTTTTTTCAAATTAATTTGTAACTTCATTGATTGACCAGGTAAGTAGCCTATCCCTGTGTGTGCTGCTGTTTGTTGTAATTGTCTATATGATCTCTTAGACTCCTTCTGTGTCTCTTGTAGGTGTCTCATTGTTGGATTTGGGATCCATATTTTGATTTTGACCAAGTTGGCTGATTTATTGTTCTTTTTTCAAATTAATTTGTAACTTCATTGATTGACCAGGTAAGTAGCCTATCCCTGTGTGTGCTGCTGTTTGTTGTAATTGTCTATATGATCTCTTAGACTCCTTATGTGTCTCTTGTAGGTGTCTCATTGTTGGATTTAGGATCCATATTTTGATTTTGACCAAGTTGGTTGATTTTTTGTTCTTTTTTCAAATAAATTTGTAACTTCATTGATTGACCAGGTAAGTAGTCTATCCCTGTGTGTCCTGGAGTGTGTTTGTAGCAAGTGTGTATGTTATTTTTGATTGGCCATTTCTCTATCTAGTAGGTGTTATTTCTTGGTTTACAAAGCATTTACTTTTGACAAAGTAGGGCTGATTTTTGCTGTATTAGCTACTAAAGGACCCCCTTTTTTTATAAAGGTTTTTTTAATTAACAAACTAATTTACATTATTCATACTTAGTTGTTTGAATATATATTGTGTCAGTTATTATATGTGTATGTTTGAAATCTCAAATACTTTTTGATTTGTGATGTTAACCTATGTTTGAAATAATTAGCTAAAGGTTTCTTTTTGTTTTGTTTCCAATTTTGTGTTTTGGACCCGTATTTTATTCTTGAAGAAATGGAGTATGCTCCTGCAGTAAGTTAACACCCATACACTTTGCCTTTAATTATGGCTGACAATGTTTTTTTTTTTTAAATTTTATAAAAATGATTCTTACCTTCATTTTAAGTTGGTGATGTCCGTTCATGTGGCAGCTGAAGCCCTCCCACCCCAACCCACGGAACCACTCCCACCCCAACCGCTGCAAGCCCTCCAACCGCAACCGGCTCCTCATCATCCAAGGCAACGGAGGCGTGCTAGGCCACCAATTTTCCGTACCCGTGTCCTCCTTTTTGGGATGCCTGATGATGTGGTTTTGCTCAGATACAGGCTGCCACCTCATCTAATCCTAGACACTCTCTCCATAATAGAGAGTGATCTAGAACAATCCATTAGGTATCCTACAGCAATACCAGCATTGACACAATTCCTTGCTGTGTTACATTTTGTGGCCACTGGTTCATACCAGCATGTTGTGGGCGATCTGGTTGGCATGTCGCAGGGCCAGTTCAGTAAGGTCCTGCGGCGTGTCAGCCAGGCTTTTATTAAGCGCGTTAAGCAATTTATTGCTATGCCTTTGGATGTTGGGGCCCTAGATGTGGTGAAGCGGCAATTTGAGGAAGGTGGTAGTTGCTTCCCACATGTTATTGGGGTTGTGGATGGCACACATGTAGCTATTGTACCACCAAGACATAATGAAGAAATTTATAGAAACAGGAAACTGTTTCATTCTCTGAATGTAATGGTTGTTTGTGGGCCATCCCTCCAGATCCTGTCCCTGAATGCTAAGTTCCTGGGGAACTCCCATGATGCCCATGTCATTAGACAATCAGGGATATGGCACAGATTAAGATCGATGGAAGGACAAGACATGTGGTTATTGGGTGAGTGTTTTTATTTATTTACTTACAATAATATTTTTTAAATTTACATTCTAATTATTTTATTTTCTTCTCATCAAACAGGAGACCGTGGATATCCTTGCACCCCCTGGCTCATGACTCCTTACAGTAAGCCCAGGCCAGGACCACAGACGGCATTTAACTCCGCGCTTACTGCCACTAGACAGCTGGTGGAGCGCACGATTGGTGTCCTTAAAGGGAGGTTTCGTGTGCTCCACCGCACTGGTGGCGACATCATGTATTCGCCAGAGATGGTAAGTAAAATTGTGGTCCTGTGCGCCATTCTACATAACATCGCTGTAAGGGAGCCAGGGGTTGGGCGGAGAGTCGGTGGGGGGAGTGTTTCCCGGAGGGGAAACGAAGTAAGGGCACGCATTGTTCGGGAATATTTCAGGTATAGTGTTTTTTAACAAATTAAAAATATATAACACAAAGTCAATGTATGTTTATGTTCATTTTGCTCTGATGTCATTTAGGTAGCTTTTGAAAGTTCATTGTGTAATTGTTTTGGTGTGTGTGAATATATTATTAGTTGTTTCTGTAAATATTCAAACATGTTAACCTTACAATGTTTTTTTTTATTTTAAAATATTTTTCCGTTGTTAAAATGTTTTTTTTTTTATACTAATCCTGTTTTCAAAACCAAATACACAACATATGATACTAAATGTGGAAAACTTTCTGACTGTGTAGCTGATTGTTCCTCCAAAATGTGGTGAGTACACAGATTGTCACAAGTATTTTAGTAAAAATGTGTGTGTGTGTGTGTGTGTGTGTGTGTGTGTGTGTGTGTGTGTGTGTGTGTGTGTGTGTGTGGAATTGTGAGGGTAGGTTCTTTTATTATCATGTTCTTCCGCGACTGCGAATTTCTGCTTTCGCGAAATAACCCCTCTGCTCTTCACAGCACTGCAGACAGCAATAAAGTTTATTCAATGCACACATCAATAAAGTTAATTTAGATGACAGCACAGATTTTACACCAATCACATGCCAACACACACTATAAATATATGCCCATATATGGAAAACGCCATTGCCATGATGCGTGCTGAACCGTTCACACGGCGTGAGCTCCGCGTCCTGGTGGCGGTGATGGACCGCCGCGTAGGCCGCGTAAGGCGCTTTATCCCAAACCGGGTAAAGTGCGAGGCCTACGCGGAGGTCCGCCGCTTGTTAAGAAGCTGCATCCGCAGCCGGAGGACCATTATCCAGCTGGAGAGGCGCTGGAGCGAAGGCGTACGCCGGACTTGTTGGCGGAGCTACGCCAACAGATCCGGACCCTACGTGGGCGCAGTAAGTAACATTTCGGCGCATGACGGATTTTACGCATAACCTTTGCATACTTTCACTAAGTGAGAGTGTGAAAATTTGCACACTTACAATAAACATGAGTGTGTGTGGGTTAGGCAAGCAGTACTGCAAACCTCCCAACATGACCCTCTCCAGGAGGGACAGAATACTCTGCTTCTGGACTTGTCACTTAATTTAGTAAATAAAGGTGTTTCAGCACAGATGATGGCAATCATACATTAAGAGGGAAGTGACAGAGCACAACATTCTGTCCCTCCTGGAGAGGGTCATGTTGGGAGGTATGGTACTGACTGTATGTTGTTGGGCATAATTACTACACAGGCTCACAACTGAACACAATAACCTGCTCAGTGGTTTCTTTTAAAAAATGTTGGTGGTTTTGAGAACTGGTGATGTTGGCTATAACAAACATTCATATTCTATATATTATCGGATAGAAGGTGCTTAAGAAAGTTTAATTATATTATGTTTGGTTGCTAAGGACAACATCACCAGTATAAACATTTTAATAACTTAGTAATGTTACCCCTGTCTCTTTAACATGGTACAGAACAGAGTAATATGAATATGCGGATGTTCTAAATGTATATGTTAAAACCTAAAAATTACATATGTCATTCTAGGGCGAGCACAACGGCAAGGTGCTGCTGCTGGTGCAGGGAGGCCACAACAGGCACATCCACAAACACCATCCCCTTCTGGCTCCCCCTCCACCTCTCCTGCCAAATCTCCCTCTCCAGCCACCTCACCCTCTCCAGCCACCTCACCCTCTCCAGCCCAATCCCCCTCTCCTGCCCAATCCCCCTCTCCTGCCAAATCCCCCTCTCCAGCCCAATCCCCCTCTCCTGCCCAATCCCCCTCTCCTGCCCAATCCCCCTCTCCAGCCCAATCCCCCTCTCCTGCCTAATCCCCCTCTCCAGCCACCTCACCCTCTCCAGCCACCTCAGCCTCATTTTACCACTCCCCCTCTCCAGCCCAAGCCCACTCTCTTTCCCAATTCCCCTCTACAGCCCACACCCCCTCTCCAGCCCAATCCCACTCTCTTTCCAAATTCCCCTCTCTGCCCCCCTTCCCCTCTGTGTCACAAAAAAGCACACCACCACCCTCACCCTATCATTCCCAAACACCCTCTGTAAGTACCTCCCCCTTCCATCCTCTCACCCAATTGGACCCTCCTTCCCCCATCCTGCCTCCTTTCCTCATCCAGCACCCATCCCCCATCCAGCCAACCTCACCCATCCAGCCTCCATCCCCCAGCCAGCCCCCATCCCCCATCCAGCCAACCTCACCCATCCAGCCTCCATCCCCCAGCCAGCCAACATCGCCTACAGAATGGGCAGCAGAGGCCCCAGAGCCACTAGAGGGAGGTGGCCAAGTGGCAGAGGAGAGTAAGTTCGCACACATTCCTTATTTTTAATTTTTAAAAATACAAAACACATTCAAATAAATGCTGTGTTGTACTGTGGCCAATCTTTTGACAAGGTTAAATGCTTGTCTTCTTCAGCATGGTATGGATGATGCATTCACATTTGTGTGCGGGACATTATATGTACAGTGTCTACATCTGGTTGCTAATCACTATGTCGACAGGTTTGCCTGCACAACAAGGTTTGTATGTGAAACATTATATGCAACACATTTAGACCTGAGTGTTCATTTTTGTGTGGTTTTACTTTTACAATTGAGCTTGGGTATTGCAATATTTTCCGTAAAAAGTCGCAGGAGTCACTTTGTTAGCCAGCCTAACGACACAATGATTTGTGTTGTGAAAGTTACACTCCCAAAATGCTTATTTGCTTTTTCAAAACCTGTTTGACCTTATTTATTTAGTAAGGCAGGCTTTCAGGGAGTGTGGGCATGCTAGGATATGTTGTCCTTCTGAAGATGTTGATATGCAGTGTGATGATGCAGGGCAAAACAGCACAAAAGACAAGTCTGCTTCACTACAGATGTGAATGAAGACCAGTATGGGGTTACATGTACTAATTTGGGGGTGTGATTCAAGATTGGATGTTGAACATAGCAACCAAACAAAAACAAAGTTTCAGTTATTTCCCACCTTCTAGAAGAGAAGTAGAATGTGATTGGTTGCTATGGACAACATCACACCCTAAATATAACTCCCATCTTAGTAAATGTACATCATGGTGTGGTAGACTTTTACACATTGAAATTTTGCAAGGACAAACATTGCTGAGTATGCTTGTGTGTTGGTATGCTACTGTTTTGTCATTTATACATCCATGATGTATATCATTTGATATGAAAGTGTGCTTTTTGGAATTGTGATGTAATAGGTAATGTGAGTTTTGTTTTAATTTGCATTTTGACTCTGCATTTCAGATGGTGCCATTGGAGATCCCACAAGCCTGGCAGGCATCGTTGGCCGGATGCAGGCACATTTGGAGGCCATGTTGGCCGAAGTAAACCATTTGGCAAATTTAATTTAAAAAAAAAAATATATATATGTTTATAAAAAGCTTAAAACAAAAAATGTTCCAAAAATAAAAAAAATTAATTTACTGTTATGCGCTTGTGATGTTTTTAATGCCAAAATATTAAAGCATATTGCAAATCAGAAATTGGTTACCTAACAAAAAAAAACACAAACAAATTACGAGTTTAAGTCTTATTTATTACATACAAATTAGGTTAGTTAGTAGCTTATTTTTAAAATAGTTAGTAGCTTATTTTTAAAATAAACATGTAAACACATACATTCACACACTAAACATCCACACCAAATTATGCTATTTACATTTATGTCAGGCACAGTTTACACATCTCTTGCACTTCTTAAAAAACAAACATGGTAATGTCCAATTATGCCTACAAAGTGTTCTTGAGGTATTATTTGCAGACTTAATTGGTCATGCACACAATCAATTATTACACTAATTGGATTTATAATTGAGGGACGCTTGCTGAGTTTGAATTGCAAGGTGTCATCTAAATTATGAAAAATAAACCATTGCTGTGCGTTTGTTTGCACAAACCCTAGCACATTTAAGAGGAATGCGTAAATCTACGATGAGATCGTTTTTTTACGATGAGGAGTGTGCGTATGCGATGGATTCGCATTAATGCGTTGTGATTTGGCATACGCCTACTTTGTGTAGTACTGCGTATGAAATAGCAAATGTACGTTGGGGGCGGATGTTCGCAGTTTTAAAACATAATCGCAACTTTGCGAATATGTTGTGCGAACGAAAAACATAGCGAACAAGTCGGAATGACCACCATTGTACCAAAAGAGGCATAGTGAGCGACAGCTCCACCAGATATGAATCGGGGAGCACGTGTCATTAGCAGAATGCCAACACACATCTAATACCCCAGGAAACATTTTAGGCAATGTCAGGGGGCACCTATACCAATGTAATAGGACTTTGAATTGTTTTTCGAATACAGAGTAGCTAATCGAGCTTACAAAAGGTGGCCTGGAAGCTTTTATCCCAGTCCTCCTCTGCCAGGTCGATCTGCAAGTCATATCCCCAATCCCTCTCATATTTAGGGAGATAAGGGAACCTGTTTTCAAATAGAAGTCTATAACATTTGGAAAGAAAGTGCGCAGGATGGGAGGATTCTACAGACATATTCTCAACAATTGTCAGAGGTCTAGTAGCGCCAGAACGAACTATGCTCCCCATGGCAAAATGCTTCAATTGGAGATATTTCCAAATCTCTGTTGGTGCAAGCTTCCACTGTGCCTGCAAGGTAGGGAAAGGAATCATCCCAGGTGAACGGGAAAGATTTAACTAAACCCTCTAATGATTGAGATGAAGCCGACACATTCACTGCCACAAACTTTTAAAAATAGATTTTAAAGTTAGATAGGGATCCAAATCTACGAAATTCAAGCATCAGGCTGGGGATAGAAACATTGGGGCTAGATAGAACAGCCAGTAGGTTGTCCACGAATAGTGCAAGTTTATATTTGACACCTCATCTGTGTCAACAGTGGCGCACGCAGGGGGGTTTCCAAGTACCTGGACCCCTCCCCCCATGGGCTGAATCTTCTGTTCTTGAGACAGAGACACAGCTGTCTCCGTATCAGTTAAAAGCCACAACCGCGAAGCCACTGCACTGCTGAGAGCTAGCACTGCTCTCTACTATAGACTGTCCGGAGGGGTGAAGTGGGAGCTATGGGCTGCGCATGCTCGGCCACAGCAGCTCCCTCCATCCTTACACTGCTGCCCGTCTGCTGCCAGTGCCTGGTGGAACGGTATGCACATACTGTATCTATGTGTATGTTTGTATTTGTAGTAATTTATGTATGTGTGTATGTGATTAAGTGTGTATGTGATTGTGTATGTATGTGTGTGTTTGTGTATATGTGTGTGTGTGTGTGTGTCTGTTGTTTATATGGTGCAATGGTTCCCTGGGTGGAGACTGGCATGCCCCCTCCGTGCAGTAGAAACCAGGCGGCACTCAGCGGTCTCTGTGAGTAAATTAATGTATTAAAGTACAAAAGCCATAGAGTCCCGAAGTTTCAATGCTGCACAGGGCATTTTTTCACGGTGCTTTACTGTAGGCTTGAAAAAAAAACCCGCCTTGTGTGACGTTGAAACATCTGTACACTATGCCTTTTGTACTTTAATACATTCATTTACTCACAGAGACCGCTGAGTGCCGCCTGGTTTCTACTGCACGGAGGGGGGGGGGGGGCATGCCAGTCTCCACCCAGGGAACCATTGCACCTATTACATATAAGGAGGGCACCTCGGTATTGAGCCACATCAACAGTGAGTGCCTACTTTTTGTTATATATACAGTACGGGCTCAGGTACCGAACCCTACCGGACTTCACTACCTGAGCCCGACCCTGAGTCAGGCTCGGGTTTTCCCACCTGACTCGGAAACCAGAACGAGGCAAAACGTCATCATCCCGCTGTCGGATTCTCGCAGGGTTTGGATTCCATATAAGGAGCCGCGCGTCGCCACCATTTTCACTCCGGCATTGGTGAGTGTATAGAGAGGACATGTCTCCATCCTCAGTGCTAAGTGTCCTGCATCAGTTCAGTGTTAGTGTCTTGTGCTGCATCAGTCCAGTCACAGTGGTTGTGTCCTCTGCTGCCATATGTCCAGTGCTGCTGTATAAGTCCAGTCCAGTGGTGCTGTGTTGTGCTGCATCAGTCCAGTGGTGGTGTCTTGTGCTGCATCAGTCCAGTCACAGTGGTTGTGTGTTCTGCTGTCATATGTCCAGTGCTGCTGTATAAGTCCAGTCCAGTGGTGCTGTGTTGTGCTGCATCAGTCCAGTGGTGGTGTCTTGTGCTGCATCAGTCCAGTCACAGTGGTTGTGTCCTCTGCTGTCATATGTCCAGTGCTGCTGTATAAGTCCAGTCCAGTGGGGCTGTGTTGTGCTGCATCAGTCCAGTGGTGGTGTCTTGTGCTGCATCAGTCCAGTCACAGTTGTGAGGTCCACTGCTGCCATATGTCCAGTGCTGCTCAGTTCAATTGTGGTGTATTGTGCTGCATCAGTCCAGTCACAGTGGTGGTGTCCTCTGCTGCCATATGTCCAGTGCTGCTGTATAACTCCAGTCCATTGCAGTGGTGCTGTGTTGTCCTGCATCAGTCCAGTGGTGGTGTCCCTGTGCTGCCGTATATGTCCAGTGGTACTGCCGTATATGTCCAGTGATACTGCCGTGTATGTCCATTAATACTGCCGTAAATGTCCAGCTGTACTGCCGTATAAATCCAGTGATCCTGCCGTATAATTCCAGTGGTACTGGCGTATAAATCCAGTCCAGTGGTACTGCCGTATACGTCCAGTGATACTGCTGAGTATGTCCATTGATACTGCCGTATATGTCCAGCAGTACTGCCGTATAAATCGAGTGATCCTGCCGTATAATTCCAGTGGTACTGGCGTATAAATCCAGTGATCCTGCTGTATAATTCCAGTGGTACTGGCGTATAAATCCAGTGATCCTGCCATATAATTCCAGTGATCCTACCGTATTATTCCAGTGGTACTGGCATATAAATCCAGTAATCCTGCTGTATAATTCCAGTGATCCTGCCGTATAATTCCAGTGGTACTGGCGTATAAATCCAGTGATCCTGCCGTATAATTCCAGTGGTACTGTCTTGTAACTCCAGTGATCCTGCTGTATAATTCTAGTGATTCTGCCATATAATTCCAGTGATCTTGCTGTATAATTCCAGTGGTACTGGCGTATAAGTCCAGTCCAGTGATACTGCTGTATATGTCCAGTGGTACTGCGTATAAGTCCAGTGATCCTGCTGCATAATTCCAGTGATCCTGCCGTATAATTCCAGTGATCCTGCCATATATGTCCAGTGGTACTGCCATATAATTCCAGTGATACTGCCATATATATACTGTATATACCCTGTTGCAAAGCGGATTACTGAGGCCATAACAACTATGCTGGTGTTAGACATGCGTCTGGTATCCGCCATTAGTGCAGTGGGATTGCAGTGCCAACCCTAGATGGGCCAGGTGTTTGTGCCGCACACTTGTGTCGCTTAGCTTAGTCATACAGCTACCTCATTGCCCTCTTTTACTTCTTGTCATGATGTGCTGTTTGGGTACTATTTTTTTTTTAAGTGCCATCCTGTCTGACACTGCAATGCCACTCCTAGATGGGCCAATTGTTTGTGTCACTTAGCTTAGTCATACAGCTTCCTCATTGCATCTCTTTTTCATCTTTGCATGATGTGCTGTTTGGGGCCTTTTTTTTTATATCTACCCTCCTGTCTGACACTGCAGTGCCACTCCTAGGTGGGCCAATTGTGTCGCTCAGCTTAGCCATCCAGCTACCTCATTGCACCTCTTTTTCTTCTTTGCATGATGTGCTGTTTGGGGCCTAGTTTTTTTAAGTGCCATCCTGTCTGCAACTGTAGTGCCACTCCTAGATGGGCCAGGTGTTCGTGCTGCACACTTGTGTCGCTTAGCTTAGTCATACAGCCACCTTGGTGCAACCTTTTGGCCTAAAAACAATATTGTGAGGTGTGAGGCGTTTAGAATAGACTAGAAATGAGTGGAAATGAATGTTATTGAAGTTAATAATACCACAGGATCAAAATTACCCCCAAATTCTGTGATCTTAGCCATTTTTATGTTTTTTTAAAAAATCATCCAGATCCAAGACCTAAACACGAAAGCGTGGTTTTGGCAAAACTAATCCAAAACCAAAACACGAGCGGGGAATTAGAACCAAAACACAAAACACGAAAAAAGTACCCACCGCACACCTGTAATATATATATATATATATATATATATATATACATATTCGTACGTATGTACATACATACATACATACATACTGTGCATGCATACATACACACATACTCACACATACACCCACACGGAAACCCCCCTCACTAAATCCTGCGTTTGCCCCTGAATATAAGTACAAAAGCTGCCACAACATTATACAGTTTAAGAGATAGAGCATTGCGGCTGCACATGCTCAGTGATAGCAGCTTCTTCTACCAAGTTTGATTTGTGTGTGGATCTGAGTCCTCAATATGTGCATTGGACCAGAGAGTAGCTATGAAGAAGAGGAGCCAGGAGTCTTACCATGAGAAACCCCCCTCTAGAAATCCTGCATTTGTCACTGGTCACCCCTGTTTGAGTGCCCCTTTCCTTTAGAATTTAAGCTCTCACGAACAGGGTCCTCTTCCCTCATGTGCTTTTATGTCTCTTACTTAACCTTTCTTCTTTTCTATACTCCCTTTAATGGCACCAAATCTTTCGGTTTTCTGCCACCCTGATACTAATTTCAGTGCTGTTTACTGATGAAGATATGTTTACATACCTCCCAACTTTGTGGTCATCTGAAGAGGGACACACGCGGGGCGCGCTCCCGAAAAGGGGGCATGCCCTGTGTAAAAGGGGTGTGGCTTTGCGAGTCACGCCCCGTTTTAGTCACTGAGGGTGCATGCACAGCGCTCCGTGAGCCACTGGCGTGCCCCATCTTCTTCTGTCTCCACTAAATAGACGCTGTGCGCACGCGCACAGCATCTATTTACCACTGCAGGAGTGCAGGAGCCTCCCAACTGCCCCCCCACACACCGCGGGACACTGCAGCCCGCGGGTGGGACAACGGGACAGTCCCCAAAAAATGGGACTGTCCCACGAAAATCGGGACAGCTGGGAGGTATGTGTTTATATTAATTAATATATGTACTTTTCCTATATTGTTTTGAACAGTAAGTCACTGTCTTCAAGTTTTGCTTATTTGTTTACTCTGTAATTAGAGATGAGCGCCGGAAATTTTTCGGGTTTTGTGTTTTGGTTTTGGGTTCGGTTCCGCGGCCGTGTTTTGGGTTCGACCGCGTTTTGGCAAAACCTCACCGAATTTTTTTTGTCGGATTCGGGTGTGTTTTGGATTCGGGTGTTTTTTTTAAAAAACACTAAAAAACAGCTTAAATCATAGAATTTGGGGGTCATTTTGATCCCAAAGTATTATTAACCTCAAAAACCATAATTTACACTCATTTTCAGTCTATTCTGAATACCTCACACCTCACAATATTATTTTTAGTCCTAAAATTTGCACCTAGGTCGCTGGATGACTAAGCTAAGCGACCCTAGTGGCCGACACAAACACCGGGCCCATCTAGGAGTGGCACTGCAGTGTCACGCAGGATGTCCCTTCCAAAAAACCCTCCCCAAACAGCACATGACGCAAAGAAAAAAAGAGGCGCAATGAGGTAGCTGTGTGAGTAAGATAAGCGACCCTAGTGGCCGACACAAACACCGGGCCCATCTAGGAGTGGCACTGCAGTGTCACGCAGGATGTCCCTTCCAAAAAACCCTCCCCAAACAGCACATGACGCAAAGAAAAAAAGAGGCGCAATGAGGTAGCTGTGTGAGTAAGATAAGCGACCCTAGTGGCCGACACAAACACCGGGCCCATCTAGGAGTGGCACTGCAGTGTCACGCAGGATGTCCCTTCCAAAAAACCCTCTCCAAACAGCACATGACGCAAAGAAAAAAAGAGGCGCAATGAGGTAGCTGTGTGAGTAAGATAAGCGACCCTAGTGGCCGACACAAACACCGGGCCCATCTAGGAGTGGCACTGCAGTGTCACGCAGGATGTCCCTTCCAAAAAACCCTCCCCAAACAGCACATGACGCAAAGAAAAAAAGAGGCGCAATGAGGTAGCTGTGTGAGTAAGATAAGCGACCCTAGTGGCCGACACAAACACCGGGCCCATCTAGGAGTGGCACTGCAGTGTCACGCAGGATGTCCCTTCCAAAAAACCCTCCCCAAACAGCACATGACGCAAAGAAAAAAAGAGGCGCAATGAGGTAGCTGTGTGAGTAAGATAAGCGACCCTAGTGGCCGACACAAACACCTGGCCCATCTAGGAGTGGCACTGCAGTGTCACGCAGGATGTCCCTTCCAAAAAACCCTCCCCAAACAGCACATGACGCAAAGAAAAAAAGAGGCGCAATGAGGTAGCTGTGTGAGTAAGATAAGCGACCCTAGTGGCCGACACAAACACCGGGTCCATCTAGGAGTGGCACTGCAGTGTCACGCAGGATGTCCCTTCCAAAAAACCCTCCCCAAACAGCACATGACGCAAAGAAAAAAAGAGGCGCAATGAGGTAGCTGTGTAAGATAAGCGACCCTAGTGGCCGACACAAACACCTGGCCCATCTAGGAGTGGCACTGCAGTGTCACGCAGGATGTCCCTTCCAAAAAACCCTCCCCAAACAGCACATGACGCAAAGAAAAAAAGAGGCGCAATGAGGTAGCTGTGTGAGTAAGATAAGCGACCCTAGTGGCCGACACAAACACCGGGCCCATCTAGGAGTGGCACTGCAGTGTCACGCAGGATGTCCCTTCCAAAAAACCCTCCCCAAACAGCACATGACGCAAAGAAAAAAAGAGGCGCAATGAGGTAGCTGTGTGAGTAAGATAAGCGACCCTAGTGGCCGACACAAACACCGGGCCCATCTAGGAGTGGCACTGCAGTGTCACGCAGGATGGCCCTTCCAAAAAACCCTCCCCAAACAGCACATGACGCAAAGAAAAAAAGAGGCGCAATGAGGTAGCTGTGTGAGTAAGATAAGCGACCCTAGTGGCCGACACAAACACCGGGCCCATCTAGGAGTGGCACTGCAGTGTCACGCAGGATGGCCCTTCCAAAAAACCCTCCCCAAACAGCACATGACGCAAAGAAAAAAAGAGGCGCAATGAGGTAGCTGTGTGAGTAAGATAAGCGACCCTAGTGGCCGACACAAACACCGGGCCTATCTAGGAGTGGCACTGCAGTGTCACGCAAGATGGCCCTTCCAAAAAATACTCCCCAAACAGCACATGACGCAAAGAAAAATTAAAGAAAAAAGAGGTGCAAGATGGAATTGTCCTTGGGCCCTCCCACCCACCCTTATGTTGTATAAACAGGACATGCACACTTTAACCAACCCATCATTTCAGTGACAGGGTCTGCCACACGACTGTGACTGAAATGACGGGTTGGTTTGGACCCCCACCTAAAAAGAAGCAATTAATCTCTCCTTGCACAAACTGGCTCTACAGAGGCAAGATGTCCACCTCATCATCATCCTCCGATATATCACCGTGTACATCCCCCTCCTCACAGATTATCAATTCGTCCCCACTGGAATCTAGTGATGAGCGAGGTTCGGTTTTACTCGGTTTTACTCGGTTTTACTCGGTTCTCAAAACGGCATCTTATTGGCTATCCAAAACACGTGACATCCGTGAGCCAATAAGATGCCGTTTTGAGAACCGAGTAAAACCGAGTAAAACCGAGTAAAACCGAACCCGCTCATCACTACTGGAATCCACCATCTCAGCTCCCTGTGTACTTTGTGGAGGCAATTGCTGCTGGTCAATGTCTCCACGGAGGAATTGATTATAATTCATTTTAATGAACATCATCTTCTCCACATTTTCTGGATGTAACCTCGTACGCCGATTGCTGACAAGGTGAGCGGCGGCACTAAACACTCTTTCGGAGTACACACTTGTGGGAGGGCAACTTAGGTAGAATAAAGCCAGTTTGTGCAAGGGCCTCCAAATTGCCTCTTTTTCCTGCCAGTATAAGTACGGACTGTGTGACGTGCCTACTTGGATGCGGTCACTCATATAATCCTCCACCATTCTTTCAATGGTGAGAGAATCATATGCAGTGACAGTAGACGACATGTCCGTAATCGTTGTCAGGTCCTTCAGTCCGGACCAGATGTCAGCATCAGCAGTCGCTCCAGACTGCCCTGCATCACCGCCAGCGGGTGGGCTCGGAATTCTGAGCCTTTTCCTCGCACCCCCAGTTGCGGGAGAATGTGAAGGAAGAGATTTTGACAGGTCGCGTTCCGCTTGACTTGACAATTTTCTCACCAGCAGGTCTTTGAACCCCAGCAGACTTGTGTCTGCCGGAAAGAGAGATCCAAGGTAGGCTTTAAATCTAGGATCGAGCATGGTGGCCAAAATGTAGTGCTCTGATTTCAACAGATTGACCACCCGTGAATCCTTGTTAAGCGAATTAAGGGCTCCATCCACAAGTCCCACATGCCTAGCGGAATCGCTCTGTGTTAGCTCCTCCTTCAATGTCTCCAGCTTCTTCTGCAAAAGCCTGATGAGGGGAATGACCTGACTCAGGCTGGCAGTGTCTGAACTGACTTCACGTGTGGCAAGTTCAAAGGGCATCAGAACCTTGCACAATGTTGAAATCATTCTCCACTGCGCTTGAGACAGGTGCATTCCACCTCCTATATCGTGCTGAATTGTATAGGCTTGAATGGCCTTTTGCTGCTCCTCCAACCTCTGAAGCATATAGAGGGTTGAATTCCACCTCGTTACCACTTCTTGCTTCAGATGATGGCAGGGCAGGTTCAGTTGTTTTTGGTGGTGCTCCAGTCTTCTGTACGTGGTGCCTGTACGCCGAAAGTGTCCCGCAATTCTTCTGGCCACCGACAGCATCTCTTGCACACCCCTGTCGTTTTTTAAAAAATTCTGCACCACCAAATTCAAGGTATGTGCAAAACATGGGACGTGCTGGAATTTGCCCATATTTATTTAATGCACACACAATATTGCTGGCGTTGTCCGATGCCACAAATCCACAGGAGAGTCCAATTGGGGTAAGCCATTCCGCGATGATCTTCCTCAGTTGCCGTAAGAGGTTTTCAGCTGTGTGCGTATTCTGGAAAGCGGTGATACAAAGCGTAGCCTGCCTAGGAAAGAGTTGGCGTTTGCGAGATGCTGCTACTGGTGCCGCCGCTGCTGTTCTTGCGGCGGGAGTCCATACATCTACCCAGTGGGCTGTCACAGTCATATAGTCCTGACCCTGCCCTGCTCCACTTGTCCACATGTCCGTGGTTAAGTGGACATTGGGTACAACTGCATTTTTTAGGACACTGGTGAGTCTTTTTCTGACGTCCGTGTACATTCTCGGTATCGCCTGCCTAGAGAAGTGGAACCTAGATGGTATTTGGTAACGGGGGCACACTGCCTCAATAAATTGTCTAGTTCCCTGTGAACTAACGGCGGATACCGGACGCACGTCTAACACCAACATAGTTGTCAAGGCCTCAGTTATCCGCTTTGCAGCAGGATGACTGCTGTGATATTTCATCTTCCTCGCAAAGGACTGTTGGACAGTCAATTGCTTACTGGAAGTAGTACAAGTGGGCTTACGACTTCCCCTCTGGGATGACGATCGACTCCCAGCAGCAACAACAGCAGCAGCAGCAGCAGTAGGCATTACACTCAAGGATGCATCGGAGGAATCCCAGGCAGGAGAGGACTCGTCAGAATTGCCAGTGACATGGCCTGCAGGACTATTGGCATTCCTGGGTAAGGAGGAAATTGACACTGAGGGAGTTGGTGGGGTGGTTTGCGTGAGCTTGGTTACAAGAGGAAGGGATTTACTGGTCAGTGGACTGCTTCCGCTGTCACCCAAAGTTTTTGAACTTGTCACTGACTTATTATGAATGCGCTGCAGGTGACGTATAAGGGAGGATGTTCCGAGGTGGTTAACGTCCTTACCCCTACTTATTACAGCTTGACAAAGGCAACACACGGCTTGACACCTGTTGTCCGCATTTCTGTTGAAATACTTCCACACCGAAGAGCTGATTTTTTTGGTATTTTCACCAGGCATGTCAACGGCCCTATTCCTCCCACGGACAACAGGTGTCTCCCCGGGTGCCTGACTTAAACAAACCACCTCACCATCAGAATCCTCCTGGTCAATTTCCTCCCCAGCGCCAGCAACACCCATATCCTCCTCATCCTGGTGTACTTCAACACTGACATCTTCAATCTGACTATCAGGAACTGGACTGCGGGTGCTCCTTCCAGCACTTGCAGGGGGCGTGCAAATGGTGGAAGGCGCATGCTCTTCACGTCCAGTGTTGGGAAGGTCAGGCATCGCAACCGACACAATTGGAGTCGGACTCTCCTTGTGGATTTGGGATTTCGAAGAACGCACAGTTCTTTGCGGTGCTACTGCTTTTGCCAGCTTGAGTCTTTTCATTTTTCTAGCGAGAGGCTGAGTGCTTCCATCCTCATGTGAAGCTGAACCACTAGCCATGAACATAGGCCAGGGCCTCAGCCGTTCCTTGCCACTCCGTGTGGTAAATGGCATATTGGCAAGTTTACGCTTCTCCTCCGACCATTTTATTTTAGGTTTTGGAGTCCTTTTTTTACTGATATTTGGTGTTTTGGATTTGACATGCTCTGTACTATGACATTGGGCATCGGCCTTGGCAGACGACGTTGCTGGCATTTCATCGTCTCGGCCATGACTAGTGGCAGCAGCTTCAGCACGAGGTGGAAGTGGATCTTGATCTTTCCCTAATTTTGGAACCTCAACATTTTTGTTCTCCATATTTTAATAGGCACAACTAAAAGGCACCTCAGGTAAACAATGGAGATGGATGGATACTAGTATACTTATGGATGGACTGCCGAGTGCCGACACAGAGGTAGCTACAGCCGTGGACTAACGTACTGTGTCTGCTGCTAATATAGACTGGATGATAATGATATGAAATCAATATATATATGTATGTATATATAATATCACTAGTACTGCAGCCGGACAGGTAGATAATATATTTATTAGGTAATGATGACTGATGACGGACCTGCTGGACACTGTCAGCTCAGCAGCACCGCAGACTGCTACAGTAAGCTACTATACTATAGTAGTATGTACAAAGAAGAAAGAAAAAAAAAAACACGGGTAGGTGGTATACAATTATGGATGGACTGCCGAGTGCCGACACAGAGGTAGCTACAGCCATGGACTAACGTACTGTGTCTGCTGCTAGTATAGACTGGATGATAATGATATGAAATCAATATATATATGTATGTATATATAATATCACTAGTACTGCAGCCGGACAGGTAGATAATATATTTATTAGGTAATGATGACTGATGACGGACCTGCTGGACACTGTCAGCTCAGCAGCACCGCAGACTGCTACAGTAAGCTACTATACTATAGTAGTATGTACAAAGAAGAAAGAAAAAAAAAAACCACGGGTAGGTGGTATACAATTATGGATGGACTGCCGAGTGCCGACACAGAGGTAGCTACAGCCGTGGACTAACGTACTGTGTCTGCTGCTAATATAGACTGGATGATAATGATATGAAATCAATATATATATGTATGTATATATAATATCACTAGTACTGCAGCCGGACAGGTAGATAATATATTTATTAGGTAATGATGACTGATGACGGACCTGCTGGACACTGTCAGCTCAGCAGCACCGCAGACTGCTACAGTAAGCTACTATACTATAGTAGTATGTACAAAGAAGAAAGAAAAAAAAAAAACCACGGGTAGGTGGTATACAATTATGGATGGACTGCCGAGTGCCGACACAGAGGTAGCTACAGCCGTGGACTAACGTACTGTGTCTGCTGCTAATATAGAGTCTAGACTGGATGATAAATTATTGATAATGAGATGAAATCAATATAATATCACTAGTACTGCAGCCGGACAGGTACTATATATATTTATTATGTAATGACTGATGACGGACCTGCTGGACACTGTCAGGTCAGCAGCACCGCAGACTGCTACAGTAAGCTACTATAGTAGTATGTATAAAGAAGAATGAAAAAAAAAAAACCACGGGTAGGTGGTATACAATATTATATATATATATATATATATATATATATTATATACAATTATATATATATATATATATTAAACTGGTGGTGATTGATTATTAAACTGGTGGTCAGGTCACTTACGTTGCAACTTGCAACTAGTACTCCGAGTCCTAAGCAGACAATCACAAAATATATTATTATACTGGTGGTCAGTGTGGTCACAACAATGGCAGTGTGGCACTGACTCTGGCAGCAAAAGTGTGCACTGTACGTTATATGTACTCCTGAGTCCTGCTCTCAGACTCTAACTGCTCCCCACTGTCAGTGTCTCCCCCACAAGTCAGATAATACAATACACTTACAGTCACACTATCTAATCTATATCACTTCAGCAAGTAGTATAGTAGTACTCCTCCTAATAATGCTCCCCAAAATTACTACTACTGTGTCTCTCTCGTCTCTACTGTGTCTCTCTCTTCTCTAAACGGAGAGGACGCCAGCCACGTCCTCTCCCTATGACTCTCAATGCACGTGTGAAAATGGCGGCGACGCGCGGCTCCTTATACAGAATCCGAGTCTCGCGATAGAATCCGAGCCTCGCGAGAATCCGACAGCGGGATGATGACGTTCGGGCGCGCTCGGGTTAACCGAGCAAGGCGGGAAGATCTGAGTCGCTCGGACCCGTGAAAAAAAACATGAAGTTCGGGCGGGTTCGGATTCAGAGGAACCGAACCCGCTCATCTCTATAATTGGGTGCTGCAGATCCCATGTGGCGCCATATAAATAAATGATAATAATAATAATAATAATAATAATAATAATAATAATAAAAAAAAGGCTGGAAATATTTGGGTTAAGTCTAATAGTACTAGCCAGAGCCTCCATGCATAAAGTGAATATTAGGGGTGAGAGAGGGCAGCTCTGTCTATTGCCATTTTTAAAGAGGACCAGTTTAGACAGGGCCCCGTTAATTTTAATCCTCGCGGGTTGGGAAACTATATAGCGCTAGAATGCAATGAAAGCAAACAGTTTCCAGGCCTACAGGACCCCCTCCATAAAGACCCAGTTGATCCTATCAAAAGCCTATTCGGCGTCGGTAAATAACATCACAACAGGGGCACGGGGAGAATTTTTACTATGTGGGCATAAGTGGGGAATGTAATTGGGTGTGAGAATCAGGAATTGAGAGATTTTGTGAGCGTTTTCCTGTACTTTTAAAGTAGCAATCATTCACATGGCAAAAACAGGTTGATTTTTCCATATAAATGATTGCCACTTTAAAAAAAATAGGGAAACTCTCACAAAATCTCAAAGTCAGCATACCGGCCACGAGTTTCTGGCAGCAGAATGCCGTGTGTGTGTGGGGGTGGGGGGGGGGGGGGAGGGGGAGGGGGGGGTTGCGAGCGCAATGAAGCTCGCTGCACTCGCCATGCTGCAGGCACGGTGGCGAGTTGAGTTCGCCACAGGTTCTATTCCCTCTCTATGGGTGTCATGGACACCCAGGGGTGGGAATAGTCCCTGCTAATTGGCTTGCCGGCTGTTAGGATTTAGATGGGTGCGGGATGTAGCCATTGTTATTGTGGCCGGTTGTTTCCCAACCGCCGGTCACATAACTACATCCCGGCATAATATAGTGTTCCTGAGAGCAGGGCCGGTGCTAGGGTGTTCGGCGCCCCCCTGCAAACTATAAAATTGCGCCCTCCCATATTCCGTTGGCGTGCGCTGGGAAAAGGGGTGTGGTCTCACAAGTAAGGGGCATGGCCACACAATAGTACCCCCATTTAAAATTACGCCACAATGTAGCACAATCTTATTAACCTTATACGTAATGCCCCCCAGTAATAGTAGCGTCCTTATATATAATGCCCCCAAGTAGTAGTAGCGTTCTTATACGTAATGCCCCCCCCCCAGCAGTAGTAGCGTCCTTATACGTAGTGCACCCCCAGTAGTAAAAGCGTCCTTATACGTAATTCCCCCTAATAGTAGTATCGTTCATATACGTAATGCCCCACAGTAGTAGTAGCGTCCTTATACATAATGCACCCCCAGTAGAAGCCTCCTTATATGTAATTACCCCGTAGTAGTAGTAGCCTCCTTATAAGTAATGCCCCCCCAGCAGTAGTAGCGTTGTTACGCGTAATGCCCCCCTGTAGTAGCGTCCGTATACGTAATGCACCCTCCCAGTAGTAGTAGCGTTGTTACGCGTCATGCCCCCCTGTAGTAGTAGCATCCTTATACGTAGTGCACCCACAGTAGTAGTAACATCCTTATACGTAATTCCCCGCTAGTAGTAGTATCGTCCTTATAAATAATGGCCACCCCAGTAGTAGCGTAGTTTCACGTAATGCCCCCCTGTAGTAGTAGCGTCCTTATACGTAATGCCCCCCCAGTAGTAGTAGCGCCCTTGCATGTAATGGCCTCCCCCAGTACTAGCGTCATTATACGTAATGCCCCCCCCCCCAGTACTAGCGTCCATAAAGTGCGCGTACGCAGACATACCTCACACACACAATTCACACATATATACACACACATACACACCCACCCACCATATGCACACACACACACACACACACACACACACACACACACACACACACACACACACACACACACACACACCTAAGCCAGTCTCCTTCTGTACTGCAGCCTGGTCTGTGTAGCTCCGCCCCTTCTATCCCGTTTAGCCCCGCCCCCTTTCGGCCCGTTTAGCTCCGCCCCCTTCTGTCCCGTACTCAGCCGCTGTCACACGGGGAGGGGAGGCAGGAGGTTTTTGATTCTGCAGGCGCTGCTGCCAGTGACTGTCATACCGTGACAGTCACAGCAGCAGCAGGGGGAAACAGGACGGCGCAGCAGTGAAGGGATTCAGAGCAGGGGAAGCGCCTCTCTGTCCCAGCGCCTCCCTGCACTGCATCCCTTCGCTGAGCGGGTAGCGCCGGGCCTGCCTGAGAGAATGTGCACAGGAATTTATATATGCATCCACAATTTCATCGATGTATACTTTCACATCATCAGTGTTGGAGACTGCACACCCATTAATGCAGGTGATTAACCTTTGATTTACCTTGGATGCCATGTAAAACTGCACTGATATTGATGTATTGCATTGTGTGTTGTCACGTACTGGTTTAAGTTTTTGATTGTTATAAAGTTTATATAAACAAATCTTTTCTCTTTTTGTGCTGAAATTCTAGTGTCAACTAGGGATGAGCGGGTTCGGTTCCTCGGAATCCGAACCCGCCCGAACTTCATGTTTTTTTACACGGGGCCGAGCGACTCGGATCTTCCCGCCTTGCTCGGTTAACCCGAGCGCGCCCGAACGTCATCATCCCGCTGTCGGATTCTCGCGAGGCTCAGATTCTATCGCGAGACTCGGATTCTATATAAGGAGCTGCGCGTCGCCGCCATTTTCACACGTGCATTGAGATTCATAGGGAGAGGACGTGGCTGGCGTCCTCTCCGTTTATAGAGAAGAGAGTGAGACAGTAGAGAGAGACACAGTAGTAATTTTGGGGAGCATTAGGAGGAGTACTAGTTACTTGCTGAAGTGATAGGTAGTGTGACTGTATATTATCTGACTTGTGGGGAGACACTGACAGTGGGGAGCAGTTAGAGTCTGAGAGCAGGACTCAGGAGTACATATAACGTACAGTGCACACTTTTGCTGCCAGAGTGCCACACTGCCATTGTGACCACACTGACCACCAGTATAATATATATTGTGATTGTCTGCTTAGGAGTACTACTTGCAAGTTGCTGATAGTGTGACCAGTGACCTGACCACCAGTCACCACCAGTTTAATATATATATATATATATATATAATTGTATATAATATATATATAATATTGTATACCACCTACCCGTGGTTTTTCTTTTTTCTTTCTTCTTTATACATACTACTATAGTAGCTTACTGTAGCAGTCTGCGGTGCTGCTGAGCTGACTGTGTCCAGCAGGTCCGTCATCAGTCATTACATAATAAATATATATACCTGTCAGGCTGCAGTACTAGTGATATTATATATATATATATATATATATTGATTTCATCTCATTATCATCCAGTCTATATTAGCAGCAGACACAGTACGGTAGTCCACGGCTGTAGCTACCTCTGTGTCGGCAGTCGCTCGTCCATCCATAATTGTATACCACCTAACCGTGTTTTTTTTTTTTCTTTCTTCTTTATACATACTACTATAGTAGCTTACTGTAGCAGTCTGCGGTGCTGCTGAGCTGACAGTGTCCAGCAGGTCCGTCATCAGTCATTACATAATAAATATATATACCTGTCCGGCTGCAGTACTAGTGATATTATATATATATATATATTGATTTCATCTCATTATCATCCAGTCTATATTAGCAGCAGACACAGTACGGTAGTCCACGGCTGTAGCTACCTCTGTGTCGGCAGTCGCTCGTCCATCCATAATTGTATACCACCTACCCGTGTTTTTTTTTTTCTTTCTTCTTTGTACATACTACTATAGTAGCTTACTGTAGCAGTCTGCGGTGCTGCTGAGCTGACAGTGTCCAGCAGGTCCGTCATCAGTCATTACATAATAAATATATATACCTGTCCGGCTGCAGTACTAGTGATATTATATATATATATATTGATTTCATCTCATTATCATCCAGTCTATATTAGCAGCAGACACAGTATGGTAGTCCACGGCTGTAGCTACCTCTGTGTCGGCAGTCGCTCGTCCATCCATAATTGTATACCACCTACCCGTGTTTTTTTTTTTTTTCTTTCTTCTTTATACATACTACTATAGTAGCTTACTGTAGCAGTCTGCGGTGCTGCTGAGCTGACAGTGTCCAGCAGGTCCGTCATCAGTCATTACATAATAAATATATATACCTGTCCGGCTGCAGTACTAGTGATATTATATATATATATATATTGATTTCATCTCATTATCATCCAGTCTATATTAGCAGCAGACACAGTACGGTAGTCCACGGCTGTAGCTACCTCTGTGTCGGCAGTCGCTCGTCCATCCATAAGTATACTAGTATCCATCCATCTCCATTGTTTACCTGAGGTGCCTTTTAGTTGTGCCTATTAAAATATGGAGAACAAAAATGTTGAGGTTCCAAAATTAGGGAAAGATCAAGATCCACTTCCACCTCGTGCTGAAGCTGCTGCCACTAGTCATGGCCGAGACGATGAAATGCCAGCAACGTCGTCTGCCAAGGCCGATGCCCAATGTCATAGTACAGAGCATGTAAAATCCAAAACACAAAAGATCAGTAAAATGACCCAAAAATCTAAATTAAAAGCGTCTGAGGAGAAGCGTAAACTTGCCAATATGCCATTTACCACACGGAGTGGCAAGGAACGGCTGAGGCCCTGGCCTATGTTCATGGCTAGTGGTTCAGCTTCACATGAGGATGAAAGCACTCAGCCTCTCGCTAGAAAAATGAAAAGACTCAAGCTGGCAAAAGCACTGCAAAGAACTGTGCGTTCTTCGAAATCCCAAATCCACAAGGAGAGTCCAATTGTGTCGGTTGCGATGCCTGACCTTCCCAACACTGGACGTGAAGAGCATGCGCCTTCCACCATTTGCACGCCCCCTGCAAGTGCTGGAAGGAGCACCCGCAGTCCAGTTCCTGATAGTCAGATTGAAGATGTCAGTGTTGAAGTACACCAGGATGAGGAGGATATGGGTGTTGCTGGCGCTGGGGAGGAAATTGACAAGGAGGATTCTGATGGTGAGGTGGTTTGTTTAAGTCAGGCACCCGGGGAGACACCTGTTGTCCGTGGGAGGAATAGGGCCGTTGACATGCCTGGTGAAAATACCAAAAAAATCAGCTCTTCGGTGTGGAAGTATTTCACCAGAAATGCGGACAACATTTGTCAAGCCGTGTGTTGCCTTTGTCAAGCTGTAATAAGTAGGGGTAAGGACGTTAACCACCTCGGAACATCCTCCCTTATACGTCACCTGCAGCGCATTCATAATAAGTCAGTGACAAGTTCAAAAACTTTGGGCGACAGCGGAAGCAGTCCACTGACCAGTAAATCCCTTCCTCTTGTAACCAAGCTCACGCAAACCACCCCACCAACTCCCTCAGTGTCAATTTCCTCCTTCCCCAGGAATGCCAATAGTCCTGCATGCCATGTCACTGGCAATTCTGACGAGTCCTCTCCTGCCTGGGATTCCTCCGATGCATCCTTGCGTGTAACGCCTACTGCTGCTGGCGCTGCTGTTGTTGCTGCTGGGAGTCGATGGTCATCCCAGAGGGGAAGTCGTAAGCCCACTTGTACTACTTCCAGTAAGCAATTGACTGTTCAACAGTCCTTTGCGAGGAAGATGAAATATCACAGCAGTCATCCTGTTGCAAAGCGGATAACTGAGGCCTTGACAACTATGTTGGTGTTAGACGTGCGTCCGGTATCCGCCGTTAGTTCACAGGGAACTAGACAATTTATTGAGGCAGTGTGCCCCCGTTACCAAATACCATCTAGGTTCCACTTCTCTAGGCAGGCGATACCGAGAATGTACACGGACGTCAGAAAAAGACTCACCAGTGTCCTAAAAAATGCAGTTGTACCCAATGTCCACTTAACCACGGACATGTGGACAAGTGGAGCAGGGCAGGGTCAGGACTATATGACTGTGACAGCCCACTGGGTAGATGTATGGACTCCCGCCGCAAGAACAGCAGCGGCGGCACCAGTAGCAGCATCTCGCAAACGCCAACTCTTTCCTAGGCAGGCTACGCTTTGTATCACCGGTTTCCAGAATACGCACACAGCTGAAAACCTCTTACGGCAATTGAGGAAGATCATCGCGGAATGGCTTACCCCAATTGGACTCTCCTGTGGATTTGTGGCATCGGACAACGCCAGCAATATTGTGTGTGCATTAAATATGGGCAAATTCCAGCACGTCCCATGTTTTGCACATACCTTGAATTTGGTGGTGCAGAATTTTTTTAAAAACGACAGGGGCGTGCAAGAGATGCTGTCGGTGGCCAGAAGAATTGCGGGACACTTTCGGCGTACAGGCACCACGTACAGAAGACTGGAGCACCACCAAAACGCCTGAACCTGCCCTGCCATCATCTGAAGCAAGAAGTGGTAACGAGGTGGAATTCAACCCTCTATATGCTTCAGAGGTTGGAGGAGCAGCAAAAGACCATTCAAGCCTATACAATTGAGCACGATATAGGAGGTGGAATGTACCTGTCTCAAGCGCAGTGGAGAATGATTTCAACGTTGTGCAAGGTTCTGCAACCTTTTGAACTTGCCACACGTGAAGTCAGTTCAGACACTGCCAGCCTGAGTCAGGTCATTCCCCTCATCAGGCTTTTGCAGAAGAAGCTGGAGGCATTGAAGGAGGAGCTAAAAGGGAGCGATTCCGCTAGGCATGTGGGACTTGTGGATGGAGCCCTTAATTCGCTTAACAAGGATTCACGGGTGGTCAATCTGTTGAAATCAGAGCACTACATTTTGGCCACCGTGCTCGATCCTAGATTTAAAACCTACCTTGGATCTCTCTTTCCGGCAGACACAAGTCTGCTGGGGTTCAAAGACCTGCTGGTGAGAAAATTGTCAAGTCAAGCGGAACGCGACCTGTCAACATCTCCTCCTTCACATTCTCCCGCAACTGGGGGTGCGAGGAAAAGGCTCAGAATTCCGAGCCCACCCGCTGGCGGTGATGCAGGGCAGTCTGGAGCGACTGCTGATGCTGACATCTGGTCCGGACTGAAGGACCTGACAACGATTACGGACATGTCGTCTACTGTCACTGCATATGACTCTCTCACCATTGAAAGAATGGTGGAGGATTATATGAGTGACCGCATCCAAGTAGGCACGTCAGACAGTCCGTACTTATACTGGCAGGAAAAAGAGGCAATTTGGAGGCCCTTGCACAAACTGGCTTTATTCTACCTAAGTTGCCCTCCCACAAGTGTGTACTCAGAAAGAGTGTTTAGTGCCGCCGCTCACCTTGTCAGCAATCTGCGTACGAGGTTACTTCCAGAAAATGTGGAGAAGATGATGTTCATTAAAATGAATTATAATCAATTCCTCCGTGGAGACATTGACCAGCAGCAATTGCCTCCACAAAGTACACAGGGAGCTGAGATGGTGGATTCCAGTGGGGACGAATTGATAATCTGTGAGGAGCGGGATGTACACGGTGATATATCGGAGGATGATGATGAGGTGGACATCTTGCCTCTGTAGAGCCAGTTTGTGCAAGGAGAGATTAATTGCTTCTTTTTCGGTGGGGGTCCAAACCAACCCGTCATTTCAGTCACAGTCGTGTGGCAGACCCTGTCACTGAAATGATGGGTTGGTTAAAGTGTGCATGTCCTGTTTATACAATCTTGCACCTCTTTTTTCTTTCAATTTTATTTGCGTCATGTGCTGTTTGGGGAGTGTTTTTTGGAAGGGCCATCCTGCGTGACACTGCAGTGCCACTCCTAGATGGGCCAGGTGTTTGTGTCGGCCACTAGGGTCGCTTAGCTTACTCACACAGCTACCTCATTGCACCTCTTTTTTTCTTCTTTGCGTCATGTGCTGTTTGGGGAGTGTTTTTTGGAAGGGCCATCCTGCGTGACACTGCAGTGCCACTCCTAGATGGGCCAGGTGTTTGTGTCGGCCACTAGGGTCGCTTAGCTTACTCACACAGCTACCTCATTGCGCCTCTTTTTTTCTTCTTTGCGTCATGTGCTGTTTGGGGAGTGTTTTTTGGAAGGGCCATCCTGCGTGACACTGCAGTGCCACTCCTAGATGGGCCAGGTGTTTGTGTCGGCCACTAGGGTCGCTTATCTTACTCACACAGCTACCTCATTGCGCCTCTTTTTTTCTTCTTTGCGTCATGTGCTGTTTGGGGAGTGTTTTTTGGAAGGGCCATCCTGCGTGACACTGCAGTGCCACTCCTAGATGGGCCAGGTGTTTGTGTCGGCCACTAGGGTCGCTTAGCTTACTCACACAGCTACCTCATTGCGCCTCTTTTTTTCTTCTTTGCGTCATGTGCTGTTTGGGGAGTGTTTTTTGGAAGGGCCATCCTGCGTGACACTGCAGTGCCACTCCTAGATAGGCCAGGTGTTTGTGTCGGCCACTAGGGTCGCTTAGCTTACTCACACAGCTACCTCATTGCGCCTCTTTTTTTCTTCTTTGCGTCATGTGCTGTTTGGGGAGTGTTTTTTGGAAGGGCCATCCTGCGTGACACTGCAGTGCCACTCCTAGATAGGCCAGGTGTTTGTGTCGGCCACTAGGGTCGCTTAGCTTACTCACACAGCTACCTCATTGCGCCTCTTTTTTTCTTCTTTGCGTCATGTGCTGTTTGGGGAGTGTTTTTTGGAAGGGCCATCCTGCGTGACACTGCAGTGCCACTCCTAGATAGGCCAGGTGTTTGTGTCGGCCACTAGGGTCGCTTAGCTTACTCACACAGCTACCTCATTGCGCCTCTTTTTTTCTTCTTTGCGTCATGTGCTGTTTGGGGAGTGTTTTTTGGAAGGGCCATCCTGCGTGACACTGCAGTGCCACTCCTAGATGGGCCAGGTGTTTGTGTCGGCCACTAGGGTCGCTTAGCTTACTCACACAGCTACCTCATTGCGCCTCTTTTTTTCTTCTTTGCGTCATGTGCTGTTTGGGGAGTGTTTTTTGGAAGGGCCATCCTGCGTGACACTGCAGTGCCACTCCTAGATGGGCCAGGTGTTTGTGTCGGCCACTAGGGTCGCTTAGCTTAGTCATCCAGCGACCTCGGTGCAAATTTTAGGACTAAAAATAATATTGTGAGGTGTGAGGTATTCAGAATAGACTGAAAATGAGTGGAAATTATGGTTTTTGAGGTTAATAATACTTTGGGATCAAAATGACCCCCAAATTCTATGATTTAAGCTGTTTTTTAGGGTTTTTTGAAAAAAACACCCGAATCCAAAACACACCCGAATCCGACAAAAAAAATTCGGTGAGGTTTTGCCAAAACGCGGTCGAACACAAAACACGGCCGCGGAACCGAACCCAAAACCAAAACACAAAACCCGAAAAATTTCAAGTGCACATCCCTAGTGTCAACTTTAAACATTCAAACACTTATCTGCTTAATTAGCTATACTTGGTCAGTAATTTATTTTCTGATGTGTTTATTTAAAACCATGGGGTAAATTTGCTAAGATGGGAGTTCTATTTAAGATGGGATGTTGCCCATAGCAACCAATCAGATTTCAGGTATTATCTTCTAGAAGGTGCAAGATAAATGAGAAGTAGAATCTGATTGGTTGCTATGGGCAACATCCCATCTTAAATAGAACTCCCATCTTAGTAAATTTACCCCCATGTTTCAACAATTAAATGTTTAACAATTATTTTGTGTACATTTTTAAACTTATTACATCATAACAACTTTAAACATTTGGATCTATAGGTAATCAATTATCTTTCAGGTTTTGTATTAAAATCATTTTCAGAATTAACACATTGTGAGCAAACATAATTTACTGATTAAATTGTAGTTTAGCTGAATTAGCGTAGCTGAATCATTTTTGGGAGAAAGATTTCAAAGGGAGAAAATTTCTAAGGGTCTCGTCTGGGACTTAGACTGGACTTTAACTGGACGGAAACTGCATGGAAACTCCAAAGAACAGCAAATAAATCAACACAATCAGGGGCGGATCCAGAACAAAATGACAGGGGGGGCACCATGATAGTGGAAGTCGGTGGGGGGGGGGTTTCTTTTGCTTATGCTCCTGAATGTGGTCTCATAACAAGGGTTGTGGCCTCACAGGGAATGGCATGCCGACGAGCCACAACCTCAAAATGACAAGTCTGGTAGGGGACAAGGTGAATGTGCGGGGACATGTCTGCTAGGGGACAGAGTGAGTGTGCAAGGACAGGTCTGGTAGGGGACAGGCTGAGTGTACAGGACAGGTCTGGTAGGGGTCGGAGCGAGTGTGCAGGGACAGGTCTGGTAGGGATAGGAGTGAGTGTGCAGGGACAGGTCTGGTAGGGGACAGGGTGATTGTGCAGGGACAGGTCTGGTAGGGGACAGGGTGAGTGTGCAGGGACAGGTCTGGTAGGGGACAGGGTGAGTGTGTGGGAACCAGTCTGGTATGGGTCAGGTTAAGTGTCTGTAGGGCAGATGTTTGGGTGACAGGGTGAGAGAGTATGTAACTAGTTCTGGGCAGAGCACCGCTACCCGCCCTTCAATGCCTACCTCTCAGCACTCCACTTCAATGCACTCTCCACGCTTCATTACATCACAGCTCCCCCATTCCTTCAATATTCAAATTACAATATCCTCCATTACACACCTCACAGCACAGAAGACACCCCCTACCCCCAAATGGGTGTAGTATGGTATGCCGGTGGCTGGGCTCCCGGCAGCCAGCATATCAGCGCCGTAATCCCGACCACCGGCATGCCGACAGCTGGGTGAGCACGGTGGCACGCCACGCTATCTATTCTCCCTCCAAGGGGGTCGTGGACCCCCAAGAGGGAGAATAGGTGTCGGTATGCCAGGTGTTGGGATTCTGGCGCCGGTATACTGTTGGCTGGGATCCTGACAGCCGGCAAACTGAAGACCACCCCCACCCCCACCCCAAATAGATAATCTTCCCAAGTACAGAAGACCCCCCATATTACCAAAGGTCCAGTGCTGCTTTGTGGATGCCTCCTCACCCCTCTGCACTGCTAGTTGACACTGTATGGTGCAATCAGGGTAAGGAAGCATGTGTGCATGCAAATAATGCAGGATGTGGGATACAATGAGGGTAGATGCTAGAATAGAACCAACCATACAATGAGTGAGAGAGCACCAGAGAGGAGTTTGGAGCTGCCCAGCACCCGGCCTGCGTGACAGGGAATGCTGGATACGAGAGGTTCACCCTGTCACTGTGCGGCCAGCGGCGGGACCCGGCAGCGGCGGCAGCAGCAGCAGCAGTCATCCCCCGCCGCACCTCCGCCGGAGACGAGAGCATCACTGTGCCGAGTACGGACAGCGGCGGGATCCGGCGGCAGCAGCAGTTCCCCACGCCGCACCTCCGCCGGAGATAAGAGCTTCACTGTGCCGAGTACGGGCAGCGGCGGCAGCAGCAGTCCGGGCTGAAGGGAGGTAGAGGGAGTGCCTGCAAATCACGCCCACACTCTCCACCATATCCACTCACCCCCCGCACTGCCGCGCAGCTCCGGCCAATATAGTTAATATAAAGGATTAAAAAATCATCCTAAACGACAGGGGGGGCACGTGCCTGGGTGCCCCCCCCCTGAATCCGCCACTGAACACAATCCACCAATACTTGGACTGCAGCTACAAATGTTTGTACACACCTATTATTCTCCAAACCTCACTTACCCAGGAAACTATACATTCACTTTCTGCAAAAACACCCGCAATACAACTTTTACTCTGACCCTGCAAATACCTGGAAAACAAATGTTTTATTGAGAAGCATATTTGATGTAGTAACACTGACTTGTGGTTTGCCAACACTGTGTAATTTTCCATCTAACATCAACAAATATTTGATTTACTGGTAATCTGTAGATATTAACATCATTTTAAATACTTGCAAATCGTATTTCTTTCTGAAAACTTCACTGCTCTCTCATACAGCCACCACTCCTCCTCCTATTCTCATTTTACTACCAGTTTACACCCCATCCGCACTATGGCCAGGCTGGCAAACCCCATTACTCATTGTCTTTCTAATCCTTTATTCTGTCCCCTGTTACCACCTCTATCCCTCTCTCCCAGTCTCCTACATCTCATCCTCTCTCCTCTCCTCTGTCTGCCTCCCTACCCCTCTTCTGTTTCCCCATTGCAATTCACTTCTGCCCCTTCACACCATTTAGCCCCACAACTCAACCCTGCTCTCTCCCTCCTCTGCCTGTCTCCTCACCTCTCCTCCACCAGTATCAAACTGCACTCCCTCCCTGTCTCACTCATGCAGTCTCCCTTCCTGGCCAAGGCCCCAGCACCATCATCACACCCTCTTTATCCTTTCCTTCCAAATTACTCCTACCTCAACGCTACAGCAATCCTGATAATTTCATTCACATCTCTCCCACAAACTCATACCCCCTATCCTGTGCACTCTGGAATGCCAGATCTATTTGCAACAAACTGGCCCCCACTCATGACCTTTTCATTTCCAACTCCCTGCACCTCCTGGCCATTACAGAAACCTGGATTACTCCTCATGACACCACTTCTCCTGCTGCTCTCTCTGCTGGGGGCCTCACATTCTCACACACACCCCGACCCGGGGGTCGCCATGGGGGTGGTGTTGGGATCCTTTTACCCTCAAGCTACACATACCAACTTATACCTCCAGAACCTTCTCTTACATTCTCTACATTTGAGGACCATGCAATACGCCTCTACCAACCTACTAATCTTCGAGTTGCTGTAATCTACCGTCCACCTGGCATTTCCTCCAAATTCCTCGACAACTTTGCTTCCTGGCTACCTCACTTCCTCTCTTCTGACATTCCCTCCATTATTCTAGGTGATTTCAACATCCCTATCGATAACCCCACAAAATCACCTGCCTCTATACTCCTTAACCTCACCTCTTCACTTGGTCTCTCCCAGTGGACCACCTCACCCTCCCATGTGAACGGGAGCTCACTGGATCTGGTTTTCACTCACCACTGTGTGTCACGATCCGGGTATCTGGACGCCATTACTTACCCTTCAGATGCCTCCTAAGGCGGGCTCAGCGTTCCAGGACCGGATTCCGCTGTTCCTGAGTTTCCACATGCAGAGTGGTCTTTTCATCAGCCGCGGCCTCCGCTGTGCCCGCGTGGTTAAATGTGCATCTATCAGCCTGGCGTCTCCTGTCTCCGGTGGCCGGCGCCGCCATTACTGTTTCCCAGACCACATGGATTACAAACCAAACTTCCCTCCAAGTGTCTGCATGGGCGCAGCCATCTTGGATTCTGTCATCTGATCATTTCCACCAATCTGCTGTCTGTGTTGTTGATTTGCATAATTGCCTAGCCAACCCCTTCCTTGCTGCAGGTATAAGTAAGCTGTACCTGAGCAAGGAAGACGTCAGTGCTTTGGTTGTCAAACCTAGTTCCTGTTTGTCTCTCTTCTATGATTGTCTTCCAGGTTCCAGCTCCTGTCTCAAGACTTCCACCATAGAGACCCGCACCAGCATTCCACCTGCGGTGTAGCCTGACTCTCCAATCCATTGTGGATTCATCTGTTTCCAGCTACAACACTACCTGCTTCCAGCCTCAGCTTCCAGCAGAGTACAGCTTCCCTTAAAGGGCCGGTGTCCTTTCTACACTTTACCACTCTCCACCGGAATTATTATTTCTCCGCTCTCAAGTTCTACATTTCAGTTCACATTTCATCGCTCCCAAAGTTCATTTATTATTTAACTGGTTCCAGCCAGTATCCACTCCGTGCTAACAACAGTCTGGTTCCAGCCAGTATCCACAGCAGCTGTTTTACCTTCAGCAACCCAGCTCTTCCTGGAACACCAGCTGGTACAATCCTGGGTTATCTCCATTGCTACAGCCGGGCCTGGTAAGGACTTTCCATCTAGAAGATCATAAGAACTATCTCACACTACCAGTGCCCTGTGGCTCTTGCCATGCTGTAGTACTCAGGAACTGTATTTATTCTTTGCTGACTTTTACGTTTTCTTTTATTGCTGCTGTGATGCGGAGTTGTCATAATAAACATCATTGACTTTTATCTAAGTTGTCGTGGTCACGCCTTCGGGCAGTTATTATTCATGTTACTTACATGTCCAGGGGTCTGATACAACCTCCCAGGTTCCGGTACATCTCAGCCCCTACAACTGAGGCTGCCTCCCGTCAGCTCAGGCCCTCAGTTGTGACAGTAAGCACTGACCTAATGAATCCAGCCGGAGACCAGGATCAAGCGGCCAGGCCGATGCAAGAACTGGCAGCCCGACTAGAACATCAGGAGGCTGCACAGGGCCACATCATCCGCTGTCTCCAGGATCTCTCTACTCGGCTGGATGGGATTCAGACAACTCTCCGTGGATCAGGCGCATCTGGTGCGTCAACCACAGTGACTCCAGCTATAACCCCACCCACCTTACCCATTTCTGCTCCACGTCTTCATCTTCCAACGCCAGCAAAATTTGACGGATCTCCAAGTTTCTGCAGGGGATTTCTCAACCAGTGTGAGATTCAGTTTGAGCTACAACCTGGCAATTTTCCCAGTGACCGTACAAAAATTGCCTACATTATTTCTCTTCTCAGTGGCTCAGCCCTTGATTGGGCATCACCGTTATGGGAGAGGTCCGACACCCTGCTATCTTCTTACACTGCATTTGTGTCAACATTCAGGCGCATCTTCGACGAGCCAGGCAGGGTAACTTCAGCTTCGTCTGAGATTCTCCGTTTACGCCAGGAATCACGTACTGTAGGACAATATCTTATACAGTTCCAGATCCGGGCATCCGAACTGGCATGGAACGACGAGGCCCTGTATGCTGCATTCTGGCATGGTTTATCCGAGCGTATTAAAGATGAGTTAGCTACCAGAGACTTACCCTCCAAGTTAGATGAGTTAATCTCACTTTGTACGAAAGTTGACTTACGTTTCAGAGAGAGAGCAACTGAGCGTGGAAGATCATCTGCTCCAAAATCTTCTACTCCTCCTCCTCCTCGCCAACTGTCACCAACTACAGATGAACCCATGCAAATTGGCCGTTCCCGTTTAACTCCTGCTGAGCGCCGAAGACGTCTCTCCGAGTTTCTCTGTCTGTATTGTGCAGCTCCGTCTCACACCATTAATGCCTGTCCCAAACGTCCGGGAAACTCCAAATCCTAGCTCGCCAAGGAGAGGGCCGGCTAGGAGTAATGATCTCCTCTCCATCTCCTCAAGATTGTAACCTCCCAGTCTCGCTTCAAGTTGCTCAACGTTATCAGAACGTCATTGCCCTCCTGGATTCCGGAGCAGCTGGGAACTTTATTACTGAAGCCTATGTTAAACGGTGGTCCCTACCCACCGAGAGACTTCCTTCGTCCTTTTCCTTAACTGCTGTGGATGGCAGTAAAATTTTTGATACAGTTATTTCTCTAAGGACTCTACCAGTTCGTCTGAGAGTGGGAGTTCTTCATTCCGAACTTATTTCATTTTTAGTGATTCCAAGAGCCACACATCCTGTGGTCCTGGGCCTTCCATGGCTCCGTCTTCACAATCCTACAATTGATTGGACGACTACGCAAATCCTGGCATGGGGTTCCTCCTGTACTAAGACATGTTTGTTTAAAGTGTTGCCTGTCTGTTCTTCCTCCCCCAGGTCGTCTGATGTTCCACCTCCTCCATATCAAGATTTCACGGATGTGTTCAGTAAAGCTTCTGCTGATATCCTTCCTCCTCATAGAGAATGGGACTGCCCGATTGATCTCGTTCCAGGGAAGGTTCCACCTCGAGGCCGAACTTATCCGTTGTCTCTCCCCGAGACACATTCTATGGAGGAATACATTAAAGAGAACCTAGCAAAGGGGTTCATTCGACCTTCTTCTTCTCCAGCCGGCGCAGGCTTCTTTTTTGTAAAGAAGAAAGATGGTGGTCTGCGGCCGTGCATCGACTACAGAGGTTTGAACGACATTACCATCAAGAACCGCTATCCTTTACCCCTGATTACTGAGCTCTTTGACAGAGTTAGCGGAGCTACCATCTTTACAAAGCTGGACCTGAGAGGTGCATACAATCTCATCCGGATCCGTGAGGGTGACGAGTGGAAGACCGCATTTAACACCCGTGACGGACATTATGAGTACCTCGTCATGCCCTTCGGATTGAGCAATGCTCCAGCTGTCTTCCAGCATTTCGTCAATGAGATCTTCAGAGACATTCTATACCGTCATGTCGTGGTCTATCTAGATGATATCCTCATTTTTGCCAACGATTTAGAGGAACATCGTTTCTGGGTAAAGGAGGTTCTGTCCCGTCTCCGTGTCAATCATCTCTACTGCAAATTAGAGAAATGCGTCTTTGAAGTCAAGTCCATTCCGTTTCTAGGGTACATTGTGTCCGGTTCCGGACTAGAGATGGATCCTGAGAAACTACAAGCAATCCAGAATTGGCCGGTACCCTTAACCCTCAAAGGGGTCCAGAGGTTCTTAGGGTTCGCCAATTATTACCGAAAGTTTATACGAGACTTTTCCACCATTGTGGCGCCTATTACTGCTTTCACCAAGAAGGGTGCTAACCCGTCCAAGTGGTCTGAAGAAGCCATGCAAGCTTTTCATCTTTTAAAACAGAGGTTCATCTCTGCACCTGTCCTGAAACAGCCTGACATCGACTCTCCTTTCATCTTAGAGGTGGATGCCTCCTCCGTTGGAGTAGGAGCGGTGTTATCTCAGAGGGCTAAAGATGGTCATTTACATCCTTGCAGTTTCTTCTCACGGAAGTTCTCCCCAGCGGAGCGCAACTATGCCATTGGCGACCAGGAGTTGCTAGCCATCAAGCTCGCTCTAGAGGAGTGGAGATATCTGTTGGAGGGAGCTTCTCATTCAATCACCATCCTTACAGACCACAAGAACCTTCTATATCTAAAAGGCGCACAATGTCTCAACCCTCGTCAGGCCAGATGGGCACTTTTCTTTTCCAGGTTCGACTTTAAACTCCAGTTCTGTCCGGGCTCTCAGAATCGCAAGGCCGATGCCCTTTCCCGCTCATGGGAGCAAGAAAATGAGTCAGAGTCTTCAGACAAGCATCCTATTATAAATCCGTTGGCATTCTCCACGGTAGGGATGGACTCTACGCCCCCATCAGGGAAAAGTTTTGTGAAGCCGACACTAAGGAAGAAGCTCATGCATTGGGCCCATGCTTCCCGTTTTGCCGGACATACAGGTATCCAAAAAACCCTGGAGTTTATCTCTAGGTCCTATTGGTGGTCAACTCTGAAAAAGGACGTTTTGGAGTTTATTGCATCTTGCCCAAAGTGTGCTCAACATAAAGTATCCCGCCAGTCGCCTGCGGGGCAACTGGTTCCACTATCTGTTCCCCGTCGACCATGGACCCATTTGTCGATGGATTTTATTACAGATTTGCCCATGTGCAACAAGTTCAATACCATCTGGGTGGTAGTTGACCGGTTCACCAAGATGGCACACTTCATTCCTCTCACCGGTCTTCCGTCAGCTTCCAAGTTGGCTCAAGTATTCATACAAGAGATCTTCCGACTCCACGGTCTTCCAGAAGAAATTATCTCAGATCGAGGAGTTCAATTCACAGCCAAATTCTGGCGAAGTTTATGTCAAGTCCTCCAAGTCAAGTTAAAGTTTTCCACGGCTTACCATCCTCAGACCAATGGTCAAACTGAGAGGGTGAATCAGGACTTGGAGGCCTTCCTCCGCATCTATGTGTCCTCCTCTCAAGATGACTGGGTTCAATTACTTCCCTGGGCCGAGTTCTGTCATAACAACCAGTATCATTCTTCATCTTCCTCAACACCATTCTTCACCAACTTTGGATTCCACCCTAAAGTCCCTGAGTTCCAACCGCTTCCAGCAACTTCTGTTCCCGCAGTGGATATCACCTTGCATCAGTTTGCCAATATCTGGAAGAGCGTACGATCAGCTCTGCTCAAGGCATCGTTCAGGTACAAGAAGTTTGCGGATAAGAAGCGTCGAGCAGTTCCTGCTCTCAAGGTGGGTGATCGGGTATGGTTATCCACGAAGAATTTGAGGTTAAGAGTTCCCAGTATGAAGTTTGCACCTCGCTACATCGGTCCTTTTAAAATTGATCAAGTCATCAATCCTGTTGCTTACAGACTCCAGTTACCTCCCTTCTTAAAAATACCCAGGACATTCCATGTTTCCCTGTTGAAACCGCTAATCTTGAATCGGTTTCATTCCTCACTTCCACCAACTCCGAAAGTCCAAACTCAACGAGGCGTTGAGTATGAAGTGGCCAAGATCCTGGACTCACGTCACCGTTACGGTCAACTTCAGTATCTCATTGACTGGAAGGGCTATGGTCCTGAAGAACGCTCTTGGACCAATGCCTCTGACGTCCATGCTCCTGCCTTGGTCCGAAATTTCCACGCAAAGTTTCCTTTAAAGCCTAAGAAGTGTCCTGGGGCCACTCCTAAAGGGGGGGGTGCTGTCACGATCCGGGTATCTGGACGCCATTACTTACCCTTCAGATGCCTCCTAAGGCGGGCTCAGCGTTCCAGGACCGGATTCCGCTGTTCCTGAGTTTCCACATGCAGAGTGGTCTTTTCATCAGCCGCGGCCTCCGCTGTGCCCGCGTGGTTAAATGTGCATCTATCAGCCTGGCGTCTCCTGTCTCCGGTGGCCGGCGCCGCCATTACTGTTTCCCAGACCACATGGATTACAAACCAAACTTCCCTCCAAGTGTCTGCATGGGCGCAGCCATCTTGGATTCTGTCATCTGATCATTTCCACCAATCTGCTGTCTGTGTTGTTGATTTGCATAATTGCCTAGCCAACCCCTTCCTTGCTGCAGGTATAAGTAAGCTGTACCTGAGCAAGGAAGACGTCAGTGCTTTGGTTGTCAAACCTAGTTCCTGTTTGTCTCTCTTCTATGATTGTCTTCCAGGTTCCAGCTCCTGTCTCAAGACTTCCACCATAGAGACCCGCACCAGCATTCCACCTGCGGTGTAGCCTGACTCTCCAATCCATTGTGGATTCATCTGTTTCCAGCTACAACACTACCTGCTTCCAGCCTCAGCTTCCAGCAGAGTACAGCTTCCCTTAAAGGGCCGGTGTCCTTTCTACACTTTACCACTCTCCACCGGAATTATTATTTCTCCGCTCTCAAGTTCTACATTTCAGTTCACATTTCATCGCTCCCAAAGTTCATTTATTATTTAACTGGTTCCAGCCAGTATCCACTCCGTGCTAACAACAGTCTGGTTCCAGCCAGTATCCACAGCAGCTGTTTTACCTTCAGCAACCCAGCTCTTCCTGGAACACCAGCTGGTACAATCCTGGGTTATCTCCATTGCTACAGCCGGGCCTGGTAAGGACTTTCCATCTAGAAGATCATAAGAACTATCTCACACTACCAGTGCCCTGTGGCTCTTGCCATGCTGTAGTACTCAGGAACTGTATTTATTCTTTGCTGACTTTTACGTTTTCTTTTATTGCTGCTGTGATGCGGAGTTGTCATAATAAACATCATTGACTTTTATCTAAGTTGTCGTGGTCACGCCTTCGGGCAGTTATTATTCATGTTACTTACATGTCCAGGGGTCTGATACAACCTCCCAGGTTCCGGTACATCTCAGCCCCTACAACTGAGGCTGCCTCCCGTCAGCTCAGGCCCTCAGTTGTGACACTGTGATATTTTTGATTTCTCCAATTCCCCTTTTCCAATCTATGATCACCACTTGCTCTCTTTCAACTTATCTATCTCTGCTTCCCCATCTCTCCCTCCTAAGGCTACCACCACGAAGCGTAACATTGAGGCTATTGACACCTCATCCCTATCCTCCCTGTTTGACTCCCTTCTCTCTCCTCTTCTCTCTCTCACATGCCCTGAACAAGCCACATCCCTATACAATGCATCTCTTACTTCTGCCCTTGACTCTGTTGCTCCGCCAACCACTATTCACCCTCGCAAATCAACACCTCAACCCTGGCACAACAAATGCACCAGATATCTACAAAAATGCTCACGTACTGCTGAGCGACAGTGGAGGAAATCACGCTCTAAAGCAGACTTCCTCCATTTCAAATTCATGCTCTCATCCTTCAGTACTGCCCTTTCCCTTGCTAAACAATCATACTTCAAAATCCTCATTTCTACCCAGTCTTCCAACCCCCGGCGCCTCTTTGCCACTGTTAACTCCCTCCTCTGCCCACCACCACCTCCTCTCCCTTCCTCATTGTCTGCTCTTGACTTTGCCACTTATTTCACATTCAAGATTGACTCCATACGTCAGGATTTCACATCCCACCAGACCAGCAACCAGCCACCACCCATCCCTTGCCACCCCTCCCCTTCCCTCTTACCAACTCTGACATCTTTCTCCCATGTATCTGGCGAGGAAGTCATGGCCCTCATCCGTTCCCCCCCCCACAACCTCACCACTCAACCCTATCCCCTCCCACCTCCTCCACTACCTCTCTCCTTCTGCCTGTTCCCATCTTGCCCACCTTCTCAATCTCTCCCTTTCATCAGGCACTGTCCCCTCTGCCTTCAAGCATGCTCTTGTCTCCCCTATTCTTAAAAAACCTACCCTTGATCCTAACACTCTCTCCAACTATCGACCCATCTCTCTCCTCCCCTTTGCCTCCAAACTTCTTGAGCGTATTGTCTATAATCGCCTCACTGCCTTTCTTTCCTCTCACTCACTGCTTGACCCATTCCAGTCTGGTTTCCGTTCTCTCCACTCCACTGAAACTGCCCTCACAAAAGTCTGCAATGACCTCCATGCAGCCAAATCTAAGGGCCACTACTCTCTGCTTATTCTTCTTGACCTCTCTGCTTCTTTTGACACTGTGGACCACCCTCTCCTTCTGCAAATCCTTCACTCTCTTGGTCTGCATGATACTGCCCTCTCCTGGCTGTCCTCCTACCTCTCTGATCGTTCCTTCTCTGTCTCCGCTCATGATGCTATCTCCCCCCCACTTCCACTAACTGTTGGTGTCCCCCAAGGCTCTGTTCTTGGTCCTCTCCTTTTCTCTCTCTATACGTCCTCTTTAGGTGAACTCATTAGTTCTTTTAACTTCCAATACCACCTCTATGCTGATGACACTCAAATCTACCTCTCCTCCCCTGATCTCTCCCCGGCTCTCCTCACTCGGACCTCAAACTGTCTTTCTGCTATCTCTTCCTGGATGTCTCAGCGCTTTCTTAAACTCAACATGTCTAAGACTGAGCTGATCATCTTCCTACCCTCCCGCACAGCCTCACCTCCCACAATCTCATTATCCATTGATGGCACGACTATCTCCCCTAGCCCCCAAGTAAGCTGTCTTGGCGTAATCCTTGACTCCTCCCTCTCCTTCAAACCACACATTCAGCACCTCTCACAAACCTGTCATTTTCATCTCAAAAACATTTCTAGAATCAGACCTTTTCTCACCCAGGATGCCACTAAGATCATTATTCACTCACTGATTATTTCCAGACTGGACTACTGTAATCTCCTCCTAACTGGCCTCCCTGACAATTACCTCTCTCCACTCCAATCTATCCTCAATGCTGCTGCCCGGCTCATCTTCCTCACCAAACGCACTACGTCTACCTCCCCTCTCCTACAGGCCCTCCACTGGCTTCCCTTCCCTTTCAGAATCCAATTCAAACTTCTCACACTCACTTACAAAGCTCTCACCCACTCCTCTCCCATCTACATCTCTGACCTTATCTCCCTTTACTCTCCCACCTGTCCTCTTCGCTCTGCTAATGCACGCCGACTCTCCTGTCTTCTGATTACTTCCTCCCACTCCTATCTCCAAGATTTTTCACGTGCTGCTCCCTTTCTCTGGAATTCTTTACCTCTCCCCCTCAGACTCTCCACCTCTCTACAAAACTTCAAACGGGCTCTTAAGACCCATTTCTTTACCAAACCTAGCCAAATCTCAACCTAACCCTCTGTTCCATGCTCTCTATGTACCCCATATGTGTCACCCCTGTCTGTCTACCCCTCCCCTTAGAATGTAAGCTCTCATGAGTAGGGCCCTCTTCCCTCATGTGCTTATACTTTTCTTACTTTAATAATCCGCAACTGCCCAGATCCCGCAGTTTTTTGGCCACCTGGAACTTATCTCTATGTTTACTGGTGTAGTTATGCTTAGTTGCCCTGTACTTGTCCTATATTGTCTTCAACTGTAAGTCACTGTTTTCCTGTTTTGATTATGTGCATATGTACTCTGTAATTGGGCGCTGCGGAACCCTTGTGGCGCCATATAAATAAAGGATAATAATAATAATAATAATTTACTGATATATACTGATATACTGATTACTGATATAAATAAAATGAAACCACAATTACCTTACTGTTGTACATTACCTCCTGTTTTTCTATGTCAGTGTACCATGTGTGACTCTTTTTCATGTAATACATTGTAAATACATTTGTCTTTGCATATGTAACTCATGGAGAACTTATCCCAATGGCAAACATCAACACATTACATGGTTTAAAATGGCTTTATTTTTTTCCATTAAAAAAATTAACAATACATGGACTTCTCGACGAGTTGTTGGACATTCAGAGGGTGTTGATTACAAATCTAGAGAAAATCAAGTCAGCGGTCAGAGCTGCATCTGCTGCAGATGAAAGTCTCAAGCAGTCAGAGAGTCAACAGTCAGAAAACACCTATTCCGATTCAGATAGAAGATAGCCTAGCTGATAGAGCAGTGGCACACATAACAACGAGAAATAATGCCATCCTGAATAATGAGGCAATGGCAAGATCCATGTATTCAAGGTCAGGAGTAAAGAGAAGGAGGACAAATCTGGCAAAAGTTCAAAGTGGCGCTTATGCTTCACAGCAGGCTGAGGGCATAGAAGGGGCAGGCAGGCTTGCTGGCCCATCCTTACGTGCTCTGGTCAGAGGTGGGATCAGGTGGACCAGGGCGTGGGGATGTTTGTTCAGTGGTGAGGGTCTATTTGCTTGGATGTCAATAAGCACCCCCAAACTTTGACTTAGGAGAGAGGTCTCCAGCATCCTGGCTTCAGAATCCCTCTACAGAAACTCCAGCAACTGATCTAAGCATCTGTTCGTGGCTTCCACTGCCACTCTGATGGCTGAGATATTTTCTTCCAGGGTGGCAGTGGAGGGGGCCTGGGAGACTTGTTAGCATTCATCCCGAGGCCCTCCTGATGAGTCCTTGGAGAGGTCAGCTGGTTCTCTAAATGGAGAAAATGAAAATAAATTAAAATCACATATTATCACATGAACAATATCTATATTTCTAAACTGTATTTGTACACAACATACATATATATCAGAATACAGATATGAACACATTCACACATTTTTATTTTTTGAGTTTTGGACCCAAAACAGATCTAAAAGCATTGAAGAAAAAGCACATATGTTTGCAAATTAAAACATGTAGCAGTGAAAGGAGAGGGAATGAATGTGTTATTTGTCATTACATTTTTATTTCTTCTGTATTTATTCATAATAGTAATACTTAGATTGTGTTTATATTAGTGATGAGCGGGTTCGGATCCTCGGGATCCGAACCCCCCCGAACTTCACCCATTTTACACGGGTCCGAGGCAGACTCGGATCCTCCCGCCTTGCTCGGTTAATCCGAGCGCGCCCAAACGTCATCATCCCGCGGTCAGATTCTTGCGAGATTCGGATTCTATATAAGGAGCCGCGCATTGCCGCCATTTTTCACTCGTGCATTGGAGATGATCGTGAGAGGACGTGGCTGGCGTCCTCTCAGTTTCTATGTTCAGTGGGCTGCAAATTGTGCTGCAAATATCTGTGCTCAGTGTGCTGCAAATATCTGTGCTCAGTGTGCTGCAAGTGCAAATATCTACGTTCTCTGCCTGAAAAACGCTCCATATCTGACTGTGCTCAGTGTGCTGCAAATATCTGTGCTCAGTGTGCTAATTGCTTTATTGTGGGGACTGGGGACCAGCAGTATTATATAGTAGGAGGACAGTGCAGAGTTTTGCTGACCAGTGACCAGTGACCACCAGTATTATACGTTCTCTGCCTGAAAAACGCTCCATATCTGTGCTGCATTGTAGTATATATAGTAGGAGGACAGTGCAGAATTTTGCTGACCACCAGTATAACTATATATATAGCAGTACGGTACAGTAGTCCACTGCTCTACCTACCTCTGTGTCGTCAAGTATACTATCCATCCATACCTGTGGTGCATTTCAGTTTTGCACAGTTGGCTGACCACCAGTATATACTATATAGCAGTACGGTACAGAAGGCCACTGCTCTACCTACCTCTGTGTCATCAAGTATACTATCCATCCATACCTGTGGTGCATTTCAGTTTGCTGGCCACCAGTATAACTATATATATAGCAGTACGGTACAGTAGTCCACTGCTCTACCTACCTCTGTGTCGTCAAGTATACTATCCATCCATACCTGTGGTGCATTTCAGTTTTGCACAGTTTGCTGACCACCAGTATATAATATATAGCAGTACGGTACAGTAGGCCACTGCTCTACCTACCTCTGTGTCGTCAAGTATACTATCCATCCATACCTGTGGTGCATTTCAGTTTTGCACAGTTTGCTGACCACCAGTATATAATATATAGCAGTACCGTACAGTAGGCCACTGCTCTACCTACCACTGTGTCGTCAAGTATACTATCCATCCATACCTGTGGTGCATTTCAGTTTTGCACAGTTTGCTGACCACCAGTATATACTATATAGCAGTACCTACCTCTGTGTCGTCAAGTATACAAATATGGCCATTGACATGCCTGGTCAAAATACAAAAAAAATCAGCTCTTCGGTGTGGAATTATTTCAACACAAATGCGGACAACTGGTGTCAAGCCGTGTGTTGACTTTGTCAAGCTGTAATAAGTAGGGGTAAGGACGTTAACCACCTAGGAACATCCTCCCTTATACATCACCTGGACCGCATTCATCAGAAGTCAGTAACAAGTTCAAAAACTTTGGATGACAGCGGAAGCAGTCCACTGACCACTAAATCCCTTCCTCTTGTAACCAAGCTCCTGCAAACCACACCAACAACTCCCTCAGTGTCAATTTCCTCCTTACACAGGAAAGCCAATAGTCCTGCAGGCCATGTCACTGGCAAGTCTGACGAGTCCTCTCCTGCCTGGTATTCCTCCGATGCATCCTTGAGTGTAACGCCTACTGCTGCTGGCGCTGCTGTTGTTGCTGCTGGGAGTCGATCGTCATCCCAGAGGGGAAGTCGGAAGACCACTTGTACTACTTCCAGTAAGCAATTGACTGTCCAACAGTCCTTTGCGAGGAAGATGAAATATCACAGCAGTCATTCTGCTGCAAAGCGGATAACTCAGGCCTTGGCAGCCTGGGTGGTGAGAAACGTGTTTCCGGTATCCACCGTTAATTCACGGGGAACTAGAGACTTGATTGAGGTACTGTGTCCCCGGTACCAAATACCATCTAGGTTCCATTTCTCTAGGCAGGCGATACCGAAAATGTACACAGACGTCAGAAAAAGAGTCACCAGTGTCCTAAAAAATGCAGTTGTACCCAATGTCCACTTAACCACGGACATGTGGACAAGTGGAGCAGGGCAGACTCAGGACTGTATGACTGTGACAGCCCACTGGGTAGATGAATTGCCTCCCGCAGCAAGAACAGCAGCGGCGGCATCAGTAGCAGCATCTCGCAAACGCCAACTCGTTCCTAGGCAGGCTACGCTTTGTATCACCGCTTTCCATAAGAGGCACACAGCTGACAACCTCTTACGGAAACTGAGGAACATCATCGCAAAATGGCTTACCCCAATTGGACTCTCCTGGGGATTTGTGACATCGGACAATGCCACCAATATTGTGCGTGCAGTACATCTGGGCTAATTCCAGCACGTCCCATGTTTTGCACATACATTGAATTTGGTGGTGCAGAATTATTTAAAAAACGAAAGGGGAGTGCAAGAGATGCTGTCGGTGGCCCGAAGAATTGCGGGCCACTTTCGGCATTCAGCCACCGCGTGCCGAATACTGGAGCACCAGCAAACAGTCCTGAACCTGCCCTGCCATCATCTGAAGCAAGAGGTGGTAACGAGGTGGAATTCAACCCTCTATATGCTTCAGAGGATGGAGGAGCAGCAAAAGGCCATTCAAGCCTATACATCTGCCTATGATATAGGCAAAGGAGGGGGAATGCACCTGACTCAAGCGCAGTGGAGAATGATTTCAACGTTGTGCAAGGTTCTGCAACCCTTTGAACTTGCCACACGTGAAGTCAGTTCAGACACTGCCAGCCTGAGTCAGGTCATTCCCCTCATCAGGCTTTTGCAGAAGAAGCTGGAGACATTGTAGGAGGAGCTAAAACAGAGCGATTCCGCTAGGCATGTGGGACTTGTGGATGGAGCCCTTAATTCGCTTAACCAGGATTCACGGGTGGTCAATCTGTTGAAATCAGAGCACTACATTTTGGCCACCGTGCTCGATCCTAGATTTAAAACCTACGTTGTATCTCTCTTTCTGGAAGACGCAAGTCTGCAGAGGTTCAAAGACCTGCTGGTGAGAAAATTGTCAAGTCAAGCGGAACGTGACCCGTCAACAGCTCCTCCTTCACATTCTCCCACAACTGTGGGTGCGAGGTAAAGGCTAAGAATTCCGAGCCCACCTGCTGGCGGTGATGCAGGGCAGTCTGGAGCGAGTGCTGACATCTGGTCCGGACTGAAGGACCTGCCAACGATTACTGACATGTCGTCTACTGTCACTGCATATGATTCTCTCACCATTGAAAGAATGGTGGAGGATTATATGAGTGACCGCATCCAAGTAGGCACGTCAGACAGTCCGTACGTATACCGGCAGGAAAAAGAGGCAATTTGGAGGCCCTTGTACAAACTGGCTTTATTTTACCTAAGTTGCCCTCCCTCCAGTGTGTACTCCGAAAGAGTATTTAGTGCAGCCGCTCACCTTGTCAGCAATCGGCATACGAGGTTACTTCCAGAAAATGTGGAGAAGATGATGTTCATCAAAATTAATTATAATCAATTCCTCCGTGGAGACATTCACCAGCAGCAATTGCCTCCACAAAGTACACAGGGACCTGAGATGGTGGATTCCAGTCGGGACGAATTAATAATCTGTGAGGAGGGTGATGTACACAGTGAAAGGGGTGAGGAATCGGAGGATGATGATGAGGTGGACATCTTGCCTCTGTAGAGCCAGTTTGTGCAAGGAGAGATTGATTGCTTCTTTTTTGGTGGGGGCCAAAACCAACCAGTCATTTCAGTCACAGTTGTATGGCAGACCCTGTCGCTGAAATGATGGGTTTGTTAAAGTGTGCATGTCCTGTTTATACAACATAAGGGTGGGTGGGAGGGCCAAAGGACAATTCCATCTTGCACCTCTTTTTTCTTTCATTTTTCTTTGCATCATGTGCTGTTTGGGGACTATTTTTTTGAAGTGCCATCCTGTCTGACACTGCAGTGCCACTCCTAGATGGGCCAGGTGTTTGTATCGGCCACTTGGGTCGCTTAGCTTAGTCACACAGCTACCTCATTGCGCCTCTTTTTTTCTTTGCATCATGTGCTGTTTGGGGACTATTTTTTTGAAGTGCCATCCTGTCTGACACTGCAGTGCCACTCCTAGATGGGCCAGGTGTTTGTGTCGGCCACTTGTGTCGCTTAGCTTAGTCATCCAGCGACCTCGGTGCAAATTTTAGGACTAAAAATAATATTGTGAGGTGTTCAGAATAGACTGAAAATTAGTGGAAATTATGGTTATTGAGGTTAATAATACTATGGGATCAAAATGACCCCCAAATTCTATGATTTAAGCTGTTTTTGAGGGTTTTTTGTAAAAAAAACACCAAAATCCAAAACACACCCGAATCCGACAAAAAATTTTCAGGGAGGTTTTGCCAAAACGCGTCCGAATCCAAAACACGGCCGCGGAACCGAATCCAAAACCAAAACACAAAACCCGAAAAATTTCCGGTGCACATCACTAGTTTATATTCTCATTACCTGATTTGGGATGCAGGGCTTCCATGGTGGGTGTAGCAGTAACCAATTCCAGTGGGGGATTTTCCACTGCCACTGGTACCCCCACTTCCAACTGGTGAACACCAACCAAGGAATCTCTCTCCTAGTGACCCTATTAGAAGTTGGTCTTGTGGGGTCAATGCCAAAGACTGAGGTATAGACCCTCCAACACCCTTGCCCTTGTAAGCGCTACCCGCCTCCTTAATTTTGTCCTCAGCCTGCTGTGCAGGTTATACCATATACAATTACAAGGATCCATAAAAGACTTATAGCATTACAAATGCAAATGTAAACTTGAACAGAATTTAAACCAACATTAGCATGTTTGTAAATAAGGTGCATTTGTTTGTGCTGGATTTACCTTTTCCATTGGTATTTTGAATGCCTAGGCACAGGAGACATTTTTTTTATTTTTCCTGTAATCTTTTGCCAGATCTTGGCCCTCTTCTTTAGACTCCTGACCTTTGAATGACCATGTACTCTTGCCATTCCCTCTCATAGCAGGATGGTATTTTCCTCTCTTGTAATGCGTGTCAATTCTCTACTAGAAGGTTCATCTTCTGTTGAATCAGAGGTGTCTCCTGACTGTAGCTCATCATTTGGAGTGTCTGCTTGAGGCGCATTATCTGAAGCAGTCTGTTGGAGGCCACTTGGCTTCCCAGCCTCTTTATAAGGAGAATGGGGATACTCTCCAACAGCAAGTTCGAAAGCAGCTGCGACCACGCCCCCCATTTCCTCTAGATTTACAAGGTAAATCTCCTAATTTTCCAACAACTCATCCAGAACATCACTGTCAATGTCACTGAGTTCTGCCATTTTGACTGAGTATATGATGCCCCGGTGGGCTCTTATATGCATATTGTGTGTACATGTACGTACACCGTGTGCGTGCGTACGCAATAGGCCCTTCGTGTGGCCGGCACTATGTAAAGGCTGCTCAGAGGTATTGCAAGCACTTTGCCATACTTGCCATTAGTGTGTTGTGTTAAGGTATGTAAAAAACTACTTCATAAAAGTTTATATAGGATTGAGGGTCAGTTATATTGTCTGCCATTCTAATGTAGGCAACCAATCACAACCAAACCTATAAATATTAGTGAATAGAGAAAGATCCATTGCCATCATGAGAGCCACAGCATTCACAATGCATGAGCTGTGGATCCTCAATGGACAGGCACTTGGGGCATCCCATGCATTATGTGCCGAACGTGGATAAGGTGGCCGCATACGCGGAGGTCCGCATGTGCCTCCACACGTAGTTGCACAGTAACCGCAGCATAGGTCAGCTGGAATGCTGCTGGTCTGACCTGTGAAGGAGGCAGCCTGAACTTCTGTATCGTTTGTGGGCATCAATTCCCCCCGATAAGTACTATTATGCACACTTTCAGATAGTGTGTAATATCTTGGTTGAGTGTATTTGGCGCTGCCATTTCTGCTGTTGTTTTGTGTGATGTTAGAGCCTTCCATGTTCAGGTGCCATTTTGTGCAACATATGTGACCCTATTCAGTACTTAACATGAAGTGAAGTGCTGTCCTGCGGTGACCTTACATTTTTTTAATAAATGTTTTTGGTTTGGAAAACAAATGGTTTCTTGTAAAAATTAAGATAATTTTACAATGCAAATTAATTTTTTGTTTTGATTTATTGTTTAAAGGCAATGTGATAAGACAACAGAGACAGCAACAGAGAAGGTGACCACGCCAGTGCCCTCCACCTTCTGACTCCCCCCCATCCCCCTCAACTTCCCCACCCCCCTCCAATCCATTATCCTCCCTTTTCACTTTCGACTCCCCCACACCCTCCAACCCCCCATCCCCTTCAACCCTCCCTCCAATCCCTTAACCTTCTCCAACCGCCTTCCCCCTCCAATCCCTCAACACCCTCCAACCCCCTTCCCCCTCCATTTAACATTTGCGAATGTAGTGGATTGTAAAGACTCAAGGCCTTATTCTGTTTTTTAAGCAAACCAAAACAGCTAATGGCCATGCACATGTTACGTCTGGCCAATTTGTAGTGCAACATGGTTTTGCCCATTAGTGCACTTTTTTGGTTTGTTGACAAACCAGAATAACCCCCACAGTCCCTGCAATGGCAAGAGTGTGGTCCAGGCCTCTGTCCAATCGTTCCCAATATTTAGACATCTGCCAGCATGCAACCCCCATATAAATCAAAGGGGAATGCAGCTGCAAATGATATTGGAGGGATTGCACTAATATTGAATGTTTGTGTCTTGACCGTAAATAGAGTATTTTGTAGAGATGTGCACTTGAAATTTTTCGGGTTTTGTGTTTTGGTTTTGGGTTCGGTTCCGCGGCCGTGTTTTGGGTTCATCCGCGTTTTGGCAAAACCTCACCGAATTTTTTTTGTCGGATTCGGGTGTGTTTTGGATTCGGGTGTTTTTTTCAAAAAACCCTAAAAAACAGCTTAAATCATAGAATTTGGGGGTCATTTTGATCCCAAAGTATTATTAACCTCAAAAACCATAATTTCCACTAATTTTCAGTCTATTCTGAACACCTCACACCTCACAATATTATTTTTAGTCCTAAAATTTGCACCGAGGTCGCTGGATGACTAAGCTAAGCGACCCTAGTGGCCGACACAAACACCTGGCCCATCTAGGAGTGGCACTGCAGTGTCACGCAGGATGGCCCTTCCAAAAAACACTCCCCAAACAGCACATGACGCAAAGAAGAAAAAAAGAGGCGCAATGAGGTAGCTGTGTGAGTAAGCTAAGCAACCCTAGTGGCCGACACAAACACCTGGCCCATCTAGGAGTGGCACTGCAGTGTCACGCAGGATGGCCCTTCCAAAAAACACTCCCCAAACAGCACATGATGCAAAGAAGAAAAAAAGAGGCGCAATGAGGTAGCTGTGTGAGTAAGATAAGCGACCCTAGTGGCCGACACAAACACCTGGCCCATCTAGGAGTGGCACTGCAGTGTCACGCAGGATGGCCCTTCCAAAAAACACTCCCCAAACAGCACATGACGCAAAGAAGAAAAAAAGAGGCGCAATGAGGTAGCTGTGTGAGTAAGATAAGCGACCCTAGTGGCCGACACAAACACCTGGCCCATCTAGGAGTGGCACTGCAGTGTCACGCAGGATGGCCCTTCCAAAAAACACTCCCCAAACAGCACATGACGCAAAGAAGAAAAAAAGAGGCGCAATGAGGTAGCTGTGTGAGTAAGATAAGCGACCCTAGTGGCCGACACAAACACCTGGCCCATCTAGGAGTGGCACTGCAGTGTCACGCAGGATGGCCCTTCCAAAAAACACTCCCCAAACAGCACATGACGCAAAGAAGAAAAAAAGAGGCGCAATGAGGTAGCTGTGTGAGTAAGCTAAGCAACCCTAGTGGCCGACACAAACACCTGGCCCATCTAGGAGTGGCACTGCAGTGTCACGCAGGATGGCCCTTCCAAAAAACACTCCCCAAACAGCACATGACGCAAAGAAGAAAAAAAGAGGCGCAATGAGGTAGCTGTGTGAGTAAGATAAGCGACCCTAGTGGCCGACACAAACACCTGGCCCATCTAGGAGTGGCACTGCAGTGGCACGCAGGATGGCCCTTCCAAAAAACACTCCCCAAACAGCACATGACGCAAATAAAAATGAAAGAAAAAAGAGGTGCAAGATGGAATTGTCCTTGGGCCCTCCCACCCACCCTTATGTTGTATAAACAGGACATGCACACTTTAACCAACCCATCATTTCAGTGACAGGGTCTGCCACACGACTGTGACTGAAATGACGGGTTGGTTTGGACCCCCACCGAAAAAGAAGCAATTAATCTCTCCTTGCACAAACTGGCTCTACAGAGGCAAGATGTCCACCTCATCATCATCCTCCGATATATCACTGTGTACATCCCGCTCCTCACAGATTATCAATTCGTCCCCACTGGAATCCACCATCTCAGCTCCCTGTGTACTACTTTGTGGAGGCAATTGCTGCTGGTCAATGTCTCCACGGAGGAATTGATTATAATTCATTTTAATGAACATCATCTTCTCCACATTTTCTGTAAGTAACCTTGTACGCCGATTGCTGACAAGGTGAGCGGCGGCACTAAACACTCTTTCGGAGTACACACTTGTGGGAGGGCAACTTAGGTAGAATAAAGCCAGTTTGTGCAAGGGCCTCCAAATTGCCTCTTTTTCCTGCCAGTATAAGTACGGACTGTCTGACGTGCCTACTTGGATGCGGTCACTCATATAATCCTCCACCATTCTTTCAATGGGGAGAGAATCATATGCAGTGACAGTAGACGACATGTCCGTAATCGTTGTCAGGTCCTTCAGTCCGGACCAGATGTCAGCATCAGCAGTCGCTCCAGACTGCCCTGCATCACCGCCAGCGGGTGGGCTCGGAATTCTGAGCCTTTTCCTCGCACCCCCAGTTGCGGGAGAATGTGAAGGAGGAGATGTTGACAGGCGTTCCGCTTGACTTGACAATTTTGTCACCAGCAGGTCTTTGAACCCCAGCAGACTTGTGTCTGCCGGAAAGAGAGATCCAAGGTAGGTTTTAAATCTAGGATCGAGCACGGTGGCCAAAATGTAGTGCTCTGATTTCAACAGATTGACCACCCGTGAATCCTTGTTAAGCGAATTAAGGGCTCCATCCACAAGTCCCACATGCCTAGCGGAATCGCTCCCTTTTAGCTCCTCCTTCAATGCCTCCAGCTTCTTCTGCAAAAGCCTGATGAGGGGAATGACCTGACTCAGGCTGGCAGTGTCTGAACTGACTTCACGTGTGGCAAGTTCAAAAGGTTGCAGAACCTTGCACAACGTTGAAATCATTCTCCACTGCGCTTGAGACAGGTACATTCCACCTCCTATATCGTGCTCAATTGTATAGGCTTGAATGGCCTTTTGCTGCTCCTCCAACCTCTGAAGCATATATAGGGTTGAATTCCACCTCGTTACCACTTCTTGCTTCAGATGATGGCAGGGCAGGTTCAGGCGTTTTTGGTGGTGCTCCAGTCTTCTGTACGTGGTGCCTGTCCTCCGAAAGTGTCCCGCAATTCTTCTGGCCACCGACAGCATCTCTTGCACGCCCCTGTCGTTTTTTAAAAAATTCTGCACCACCAAATTCAAGGTATGTGCAAAACATGGGACGTGCTGGAATTTGCCCATATTTAATGCACACACAATATTGCTGGCGTTGTCCGATGCCACAAATCCACAGGAGAGTCCAATTGGGGTAAGCCATTCCGCGATGATCTTCCTCAGTTGCCGTAAGAGGTTTTCAGCTGTGTGCGTATTCTGGAAACCGGTGATACAAAGCGTAGCCTGCCTAGGAAAGAGTTGGCGTTTGCGAGATGCTGCTACTGGTGCCGCCGCTGCTGTTCTTGCGGCGGGCGTCCATACATCTACCCAGTGGGCTGTCACAGTCATATAGTCCTGACCCTGCCCTGCTCCACTTGTCCACATGTCCGTGGTTAAGTGGACATTGGGTACAACTGCATTTTTTAGGACACTGGTGAGTCTTTTTCTGACGTCCGTGTACATTCTCGGTATCGCCTGCCTAGAGAAGTGGAACCTAGATGGTATTTGGTAACGGGGGCACACTACCTTAACAAATTGTCTAGTTCCCTGTGAAGTAACGGTGGATACCGGACGCACGTCTAACACCAACATAGTTGTCAAGGCCTCAGTTATCCGCTTTGCAACAGGATGACTGCTGTGATATTTCATCTTCCTCGCAAAGGACTGTTGGACAGTCAATTGCTTGGTGGAAGTAGTAAAAGTGGGCTTACGACTTCCCCTCTGGGATGACCATCGACTCCCAGCAGCAACAACAGCAGCGCCAGCAGCAGTAGGCGTTACACGCAAGGATGCATCAGAGGAATCCCAGGCAGGAGAGGACTCATCAGAATTGCCAGTGACATGGCCTGCAGGACTATTGGCATTCCTGGGGAAGGAGGAAATTGACACTGAGGGAGTTGGTGGGGTGGTTTGCGTGAGCTTGGTTACAAGAGGAAGGGATTTACTGGTCAGTGGACTGCTTCCGCTGTCGCCCAAAGTTTTTGAACTTGTCACTGACTTATTATGAATGCGCTGCAGGTGACGTAGAAGGGAGGATGTTCCGAGGTGGTTAACGTCCTTACCCCTACTTATTACAGCTTGACAAAGGCAACACACGGCTTGACAAATGTTGTCCGCATTTCTGGTGAAATACTTCCACACCGAAGAGCTGATTTTTTTGGTATTTTCACCAGGCATGTCAACGGCCCTATTCCTCCCACGGACAACAGGTGTCTCCCCGGGTGCCTGACTTAAACAAACCACCTCACCATCAGAATCCTCCTGGTCAATTTCCTCCCCAGCGCCAGCAACACCCATATCCTCCTCATCCTGGTGTACTTCAACACTGACATCTTCAATCTGACTATCAGGAACTGGACTGCGGGTGCTCCTTCCAGCACTTGCAGGGGGCGTGCAAATGGTGGAAGGCGCATGCTCTTCACGTCCAGTGTTGGGAAGGTCAGGCATCGCAAACGACACAATTGGACTCTCCTTGTGGATTTGGGATTTCGAAGAACGCACAGTTCTTTGCGGTGCTTTTGCCAGCTTGAGTCTTTTCATTTTTCTAGCGAGAGGCTGAGTGCTTCCATCCTCATGTGAAGCTGAACCACTAGCCATGAACATAGGCCAGGGCCTCAGCCGTTCCTTGCCACTCCGTGTGGTAAATGGCATATTGGCAAGTTTACGCTTCTCCTCCGACAATTTTATTTTAGATTTTGGAGTCCTTTTTTTACTGATATTTGGTGTTTTGGATTTTACATGCTCTGTACTATGACATTGGGCATCGGCCTTGGCAGACGACGTTGCTGGCATTTCATCGTCTCGGCCATGACTAGTGGCAGCAGCTTCAGCACGAGGTGGAAGTGGATCTTGATCTTTCCCTAATTTTGGAACCTCAACATTTTTGTTCTCCATATTTTAATAGGCACAACTAAAAGGCACCTCAGGTAAACAATGGAGATGGATGGATACTAGTATACTTATGGATGGATCAGCGACTGCCGACACAGAGGTAGCTACAGCCGTGGACTACCGTACTGTGTCTGCTGCTAATATAGACTGGATGATAATGAGATGAAATTAATATATATATATATATAATATCACTAGTACTGCAGCCGGACAGGTATATATATTTATTATGTAATGACTGATGACGGACCTGCTGGACACTGTCAGCTCAGCAGCACCGCAGACTGCTACAGTAAGCTACTATAGTAGTATGTATCAAGAAGAAAGAAAAAAAAAAAAAAACACGGGTAGGTGGTATACAATTATGGATGGACCAGCGACTGCCGACACAGAGGTAGCTACAGCCGTGGACTACCGTACTGTGTCTGCTGCCAATATAGACTGGATGATAATGAGATGAAATTAATATATATATATAATATCACTAGTACTGCAGCCGGACAGGTATATATATTTATTATGTAATGACTGATGACGGACCTGCTGGACACTGTCAGCTCAGCAGCACCGCAGACTGCTACAGTAAGCTACTATAGTAGTATGTATCAAGAAGAAAAAAAAAAAAAAACACGGGTAGGTGGTATACAATTATGGATGGACCAGCGACTGCCGACACAGAGGTAGCTACAGCCGTGGACTACCGTACTGTGTCTGCTGCTAATATAGACTGGATGATAATGAGATGAAATTAATATATATATATATATAATATCACTAGTACTGCAGCCGGACAGGTATATATATTTATTATGTAATGACTGATGACGGACCTGCTGGACACTGTCAGCTCAGCAGCACCGCAGACTGCTACAGTAAGCTACTATAGTAGTATGTATCAAGAAGAAAGAAAAAAAAAACACGGGTAGGTGGTATACAATTATGGATGGACCAGCGACTGCCGACACAGAGGTAGCTACAGCCGTGGACTACCGTACTGTGTCTGCTGCTAATATAGACTGGATGATAATGAGATGAAATAATATATATATATATATAATATCACTAGTACTGCAGCCGGACAGGTATATATATTTATTATGTAATGACTGATGACGGACCTGCTGGACACTGTCAGCTCAGCAGCACCGCAGACTGCTACAGTAAGCTACTATAGTAGTATGTATCAAGAAGAGAGAAAAAAAAAAAACACGGGTAGGTGGTATACAATTATGGATGGACCAGCGACTGCCGACACAGAGGTAGCTACAGCCGTGGACTACCGTACTGTGTCTGCTGCTAATATAGACTGGATGATAATGAGATGAAATTAATATATATATATATATATATATATATAATATCACTAGTACTGCAGCCGGACAGGTATATATATTTATTATGTAATGACTGATGACGGACCTGCTGGACACTGTCAGCTCAGCAGCACCGCAGACTGCTACAGTAAGCTACTATAGTAGTATGTATCAAGAAGAAAGAAAAAAAAAAAAAAAACACGGGTAGGTGGTATACAATTATGGATGGACCAGCGACTGCCGACACAGAGGTAGCTACAGCCGTGGACTACCGTACTGTGTCTGCTGCTAATATAGACTGGATGATAATGAGATGAAATTAATATATATATATATATATATATATATATATAATATCACTAGTACTGCAGCCGGACAGGTATATATATTTATTATGTAATGACTGATGACGGACCTGCTGGACACTGTCAGCTCAGCAGCACCGCAGACTGCTACAGTAAGCTACTATAGTAGTATGTATCAAGAAGAAAAAAAAAAAAAAACACGGGTAGGTGGTATACAATTATGGATGGACCAGCGACTGCCGACACAGAGGTAGCTACAGCCGTGGACTACCGTACTGTGTCTGCTGCTAATATAGACTGGATGATAATGAGATGAAATTAATATATATATATATATATATATATATATATATATATATATATATATAATATCACTAGTACTGCAGTCGGACAGGTATATATATTTATTATGTAATGACTGATGACGGACCTGCTGGACACTGTCAGCTCAGCAGCACTGCAGACTGCTACAGTAAGCTACTATAGTAGTATGTATAAAGAAGAAGAAAAAAAAAAAAAACACGGGTAGGTGGTATACAATATTATATATATATTATATACAATTATATATATATATATATATATATATATATTAAACTGGTGGTGATTATTAAACTGGTGGTCAGGTCACTGGTCACACTATCAGCAACTTGCAAGTAGTACTCCTAAGCAGACAATCACAATATATATTATACTGGTGGTCAGTGTGGTCACAATGGCAGTGTGGCACTCTGGCAGCAAAAGTGTGCACTGTACGTTATATGTACTCCTGAGTCCTGCTCTCAGACTCTAACTGCTCCCCACTGTCAGTGTCTCCCCCACAAGTCAGATATACATTATACAGTCACACTATCTATCTATCTATCTATCTATCTATCTATCTATCTATCTATCTATCACTTCAGCAAGTAGTAGTACTCCTCCTAATGCTCCCCAAAATTACTACTGTGTCTCTCTCTACTCTAGTCTCACTCTCTTCTTCTCTTCTCTATAAACGGAGAGGACGCCAGCCACGTCCTCTCCCTATGAATCTCAATGCACGTGTGAAAATGGCGGCGACGCGCGGCTCCTTATATAGAATCCGAGTCTCGCGATAGAATCCGAGCCTCACGAGAATCCGACAGCGGGATGATGACGTTCGGGCGCGCTCGGGTTAACCGAGCAAGGCGGGAAGATCCGAGTCGCTCGGACCCGTGTAAAAAAAAATGAAGTTCGGGCGGGTTCGGATTCCGAGGAACCGAACCCGCTCATCTCTAGTATTTTGTATTATGTATTTTGCTATAATTTTATGAATGATTTTTCCCCCCGTCGCCATGTAGATGCAGTAGATGAAGACAGGAATGCAGAAATAAGACAGCAGCTGCAGCTCATGCAGCAACATCTGGCTGCCATGACTGCCTATATTACTGTTCTTTTAAATTTATTTAATACATTTAAAAAAAAAACATTTTGAAATGTTTTCAATAATTAAACAGTTTAAAAAAAATATGTGTTAGTGTCTGTCTGTCTATCTATCTATCTATCTATCTATCTATCTATCTATCTATCTATCTATCTATCTACCTATCTATCTATCTATCTATCTAACTAACTATCTATTTAAATTTCTATTTTATGTAGTAAAACATTTATGTATATTGAACAATTAAGCCATCAGATACTGTAAACCAATTTTTTTGTGTTTGAATTAGAGATGAGCGGGTTCGGGACTTACGGCCAGACTCGGAAAACAGGGAGCAAAACGTCATCATCCCGCTGTCGGATTCTCACGGGTTTTGGATTCCATATAAACAGCCGCATGTCACTGCAATTTTATCTCCGGACTTGTAGAGTGAGGGAGACAGACCTCTGTTTCACTGTGGGTGGTGGCGTCAGGTGGGGTTAGTGTGTGCTCTGTAGGGGTGCTGCTGCAATCACTTTGGTGTACCTGTGCTGTGTTAGGCATGCATTCCTGGCTGTCACTAGTGTTTCATGTGCTTACGGGTGCTGCAGCTGAACATGGGTGTAGCTGTCCTCCTGTATGCTGTAAAATATAGGGGTGCTGCTGTTAAAATAACATTACACTGGCCCTGTATGCTCTAAAAGTTCAGGGATGCAGTTGTTAAAAATTAAAAGCACACTGCTCCTGTATGCTCTAAAATATAGGGGTGCTGCTGTTAAAACAACAGTACACTGGTCCTGTATGCTGTAATAATTCAGGGGTGCAGTTGTTAAAAATTAAAAGCACACTGCTTCTGTATGCTGTAAAATATAGGGGTGCTGCTGTTAAAATAACATTACAATGGCCCTGTATGCTGTAAATATTCAGGGGTGTAGTTGTTAAAAATTAAAAGCACAATACTCCTGTATGCTGTAAAATATAGTGGTGCTGCTGTTAAAATAACATTTTAATGGCCCTTTATGCTGTAAAAATTCAGGGGTGCAGTGAAAATCAATGTACACTGTCCATATCTTGTATGCTGTAATAATTCTAGGGTGCAGTGAAAATCAATGTACACTGGCCCTGTCTTGTATGCTGTAATAATTCTAGGGTGCAGTGAAAATCAATGTACACTGGCCCTGTCATATATGCTGTAAAAATTCAGGGGTGCAGTGAAAATAAATGTACACTGGCCCTGTATGCTGTAAAAATTCAGGGGTGCTGTTGTTAAAATAAAAGTACACTGGTCCTGTATGCTGTAAAAATATAGGAGTGCAGTGAAAATAAATGTAAACTGGCATTGTCTTGTATGCTGTAAAATTACAGGGGTGTTGTGAAAATACAGGGGTGCTGGCACTGTCCGTGGTTGCGATGTCTAGGCCTGACCTTTACAACACTGTATGGGAAGAGGAGGCTCCTACAAACCATTTGCACTCCCGTGCAAGTGCTGGGGGTAGCACCGTCAGTCCAGTTGCTGATATTGAGATTGAGGATGTCACTGTAGAAGTACACCAGGATGAGGAGAATATGGGTGTAGCTGGCGTTGCGGAGGAAGTTGACGATGAGGATTCTGATGGTGATGTGGCTTGTTTGAATAAGGCACCAGTGGAGACAGTTGTTGCCGGGGCTTAAAGTGGTCCAGGAGAGGTGGCCACCAATCTCCCGCCCCCCCCCTTCCCCCCCCCCCCCACACACACACGCACCTCCCATTAGGCGGAGCCAGGGCCAGTGCTTGGGTGTTCAGCATTCCCCCACAAACTATAGGGAGGGGCTGCTAAAACATCTAAGGGGCTCCTTTATTTAAAAATAAAATAGGAATAAAATAAACAAGACACACAGGTATGCTCACATGCATCTAACTGGGACACACAGGTATGCTCAAATGCGTGTAACTGAAAAACAAAAATAAGGCATCTGCCACAAAATATGTAAATAAAAATGCAATAGAAAAATGGGAAAAAACCCCACAAGATTTTTACATAATAAGTCTCCAGACTCCATGGAGGGGAAAATATCCAATCTTGATCCTGTGGTATACACCAGTTTATTTACATCCCAGCATTAAATCCGAGATTATCTTAATCTCTGAACATGGAGAAGGGGGTACAATTTTGGAGGCTTTGGCCCCTAGGCTTTTCAGTTTGTCCAGTAATGTGGTAATTAAGAATTCTATATTTGCTTGGTTGAAGTCCTTTCTATTCCACACCAATATAGGAGTAGAGGTGAAAGCCTGTGTGTTGTTCCTGAGTGCATGTGCCTCTCTAATTTTTAATCACCTTCTTGACACTGTCCTCTTCCTTTTGCCTCTTCTCATAATGTGAAAAGTCATCAAAGAAGGCGGTGGTATGTCTATAGCTAGCTATGATTCATAGAACTTAGCAAGCTTTTTCCAGGGGGACCACCTGTCGCTGAAATTATGGGTTTATTATGGGTGATGATGGGTGCATGTCCTGTTTAAACAACATATGGGTGGGTGGAAGGGCCCAAGACAATTCCAACTTGCACCTCTTTTTTTTTCTTTGCATTATGTGCTCTTTGGGGCCTAGTTTTTAAAACTGCCATCCTGTCTGCCACTGCAGTGACACTCATTTGTGCCGTCCACTTGTGTCTAGAGATGAGCGGGTTCGCTACCTCGGAATCCGAACCCGCCCGAACTTCATGATTTTTTACACGGATCCGAGCGACTCGGATCTTCCCGCCTTGCTCGGTTAACCCGAGCGCGCCCGAACGTCATCATGACGCTGTCGGATTCTCGCGAGGCTCGGATTCTATCGCGAGACTCGGATTCTATATAAGGAGCCGCGCGTCGCCGCCATTTTACACGTGCATTGAGATTGATAGTGAGAGGACGTGGCTGGCGTCCTCTCCGTTTAGAGAAGAAATAGATAGGAGAGTGAGAGTGAGACAGTGACACTTCATTTACTGGAGCTTAGGAGGAGTACTCAGACAGAGAGTGCAGAATTTTGCTGATAGTATTAGTTAGTTATACTAGTGACAGAGTGAGACAGTGACACTTCATTTACTGGAGCTTAGGAGGAGTACTCAGACAGAGAGTGCAGAATTTTGCTGATAGTATTAGTTAGTTATACTAGTGACTGACCAGTGACCACCAGTGCAGTTTTATATTATTTAATATAATCCGTTCTCTGCCTGAAAAAACGATACACAGTGACTCAGTCACATACCATATCTGTGCTCAGCCCAGTGTGCTGCATCATCTATGTATAATATCTGACTGTGCTCACACAGCTTAATTGTGGGGGAGACTGGGGAGCAGTTAGGTTATAGCAGGAGCCAGGAGTACATATTAAAATTAAACAGTGCACACTTTTTTTCTGCAGGAGTGCCACTGCCAGTGTGACTGACCAGTGACCTGACCACCAGTATAGTATACTATATTGTATTGTGATTGACTGTCTGCCTGTAAAAGTTAAACACACGTCGTGTGACTTGTGTGGTGTTTTTTTATTCTATAAAATAAAAAACTCATTCTGCTGACAGACAGTGTCCAGCAGGTCCGTCATTATATAATATATACCTGTCCGGCTGCAGTAGTGATATATATATATATTTTATATAATTATTTATCATCCAGTCGCAGCAGACACAGTACGGTAGTTCACGGCTGTAGCTACCTCTGTGTCGGCACTCGGCAGTCCATCCATAATTGTATACCACCTACCCGTGGTTTTTTTTTCTTTCTTCTTTATACATACTACATCTCATTATCATCCAGTCTATATTAGCAGCAGACACAGTACAGTACGGTAGTCCACGGCTGTAGCTACCTCTGTGTCGGCACTCGGCAGTCCGTCCATAATTGTATACCACCTACCCGTGGTTTTTTTTTTCTTTCTTCTTTATACATACTACATCTCATTATCATCCAGTCTATATTAGCAGCAGACACAGTACAGTACGGTAGTCCACGGCTGTAGCTACCTCTGTGTCGGCACTCGGCAGTCCGTCCATAATTGTATACCACCTACCCGTGGTTTTTTTTTTCTTCTTTATACATACTACATCTCATTATCAACCAGTCTATATTAGCAGCAGACACAGTACGGTAGTCCACGGCTGTAGCTACCTCTGTGTCGGCACTCGGCAGTCCGTCCATAATTGTATACCACCTACCCGTGGTTTTTTTTTTTCTTCTTTATACATACTACATCTCATTATCATCCAGTCTATATTAGCAGCAGACACAGTACAGTACGGTAGTCCACGGCTGTAGCTACCTCTGTGTCGGCACTCGGCAGTCCATCCATAATTGTATACCACCTACCCGTGGTTTTTTTTCCCTTTCTTCTTTATACATACTACATCTCATTATCATCCAGTCTATATTAGCAGCAGACACAGTACAGTACGGTAGTCCACGGCTGTAGCTACCTCTGTGTCGGCACTCGGCAGTCTGTCCATAATTGTATACCACCTACCCGTGGTTTTTTTTTTTCTTTCTTCTTTATACATACTACATCTCATTATCATCCAGTCTATATTAGCAGCAGACACAGTACAGTACGGTAGTCCACGGCTGTAGCTACCTCTGTGTCGGCACTCGGCAGTCCGTCCATAATTGTATACCACCTACCCGTGGTTTTTTTTTCTTTTCTTCTTTATACATACTACATCTCATTATCAACCAGTCTATATTAGCAGCAGACACAGTACGGTAGTCCATGGCTGTAGCTACCTCTGTGTCGGCACTCGGCAGTCCGTCCATAATTGTATACCACCTACCCGTGGTTTTTTTTTCCTTTCTTCTTTATACATACTACATCTCATTATCATCCAGTCTATATTAGCAGCAGACACAGTACAGTACGGTAGTCCACGGCTGTAGCTACCTCTGTGTCGGCACTCGGCAGTCCATCCATAATTGTATACCACCTACCCGTGGTTTTTTTTTCCTTTCTTCTTTATACATACTACATCTCATTATCATCCAGTCTATATTAGCAGCAGACACAGTACAGTACGGTAGTCCACGGCTGTAGCTACCTCTGTGTCGGCACTCGGCAGTCCGTCCATAATTGTATACTAGTATCCATCCATCTCCATTGTTTACCTGAGGTGCCTTTTAGTTGTGCCTATTAAAATATGGAGAACAAAAATGTTGAGGTTCCAAAATTAGGGAAAGATCAAGATCCACTTCCACCTCGTGCTGAAGCTGCTGCCACTAGTCATGGCCGAGACGATGAAATGCCAGCAACGTCGTCTGCCAAGGCCGATGCCCAATGGCATAGTACAGAGCATGTCAAATCCAAAACACCAAATATCAGTAAAAAAAGGACTCCAAAACCTAAAATAAAATTGTCGGAGGAGAAGCGTAAACTTGCCAATATGCCATTTACCACACGGAGTGGCAAGAAACGGCTGAGGCCCTGGCCTATGTTCATGGCTAGTGGTTCAGCTTCACATGAGGATGGAGGCACTCAGCCTCTCGCTAGAAAAATGAAAAGACTCAAGCTGGCAAAAGCAGTAGCACCGCAAAGAACTGTGCGTTCTTCGAAATCCCAAATCCACAAGGAGAGTCCAATTGTGTCGGTTGCGATGCCTGACCTTCCCAACACTGGACGTGAAGAGCATGCGCCTTCCACCATTTGCACACCCCCTGCAAGTGCTGGAAGGAGCACCCGCAGTCCAGTTCCTGATAGTCAGATTGAAGATGTCAGTGTTGAAGTACACCAGGATGAGGAGGATATGGGTGTTGCTGGCGCTGGGGAGGAAATTGACCAGGAGGATTCTGATGGTGAGGTGGTTTGTTTAAGTCAGGCACCCGGGGAGACACCTGTTGTCCGTGGGAGGAATATGGCCGTTGACATGCCTGGTGAAAATACCAAAAAAATCAGCTCTTCGGTGTGGAAGTATTTCACCAGAAATGCGGACAACATTTGTCAAGCCGTGTGTTCCCTTTGTCAAGCTGTAATAAGTAGGGGTAAGGACGTTAACCACCTCGGAACATCCTCCCTTATACGTCACCTGCAGCGCATTCATAATAAGTCAGTGACAAGTTCAAAAACTTTGGCCGACAGCGGAAGCAGTCCACTGACCAGTAAATCCCTTCCTCTTGTAACCAAGCTCACGCAAACCACCCCACCAACTCCCTCAGTGTCAATTTCCTCCTTCCCCAGGAATGCCAATAGTCCTGCAGGCCATGTCACTGGCAATTCTGACGAGTCCTCTCCTGCCTGGGATTCCTCCGATGCATCCTTGCGTGTAACGCCTACTGCTGCTGGCGCTGCTGTTGTTGCTGCTGGGAGTCGATGGTCATCCCAGAGGGGAAGTCGTAAGCCCACTTGTACTACTTCCAGTAAGCAATTGACTGTCCAACAGTCCTTTGCGAGGAAGATGAAATATCACAGCAGTCATCCTGCTGCAAAGCGGATAACTGAGGCCTTGACAACTATGTTGGTGTTAGACGTGCGTCCGGTATCCGCCGTTAGTTCACAGGGAACTAGACAATTTATTGAGGCAGTGTGCCCCCGTTACCAAATACCATCTAGGTTCCACTTCTCTAGGCAGGCGATACCGAGAATGTACACGGACGTCAGAAAAAGACTCACCAGTGTCCTAAAAAATGCAGTTGTACCCAATGTCCACTTAACCACGGACATGTGGACAAGTGGAGCAGGGCAGGGTCAGGACTATATGACTGTGACAGCCCACTGGGTAGATGTATGGACTCCCGCCGCAAGAACAGCAGCGGCGGCACCAGTAGCAGCATCTCGCAAACGCCAACTCTTTCCTAGGCAGGCTACGCTTTGTATCACCGGTTTCCAGAATACGCACACAGCTGAAAACCTCTTACGGCAACTGAGGAAGATCATCGCGGAATGGCTTACCCCAATTGGACTCTCCTGTGGATTTGTGGCATCGGACAACGCCAGCAATATTGTGTGTGCATTAAATATGGGCAAATTCCAGCACGTCCCATGTTTTGCACATACCTTGAATTTGGTGGTGCAGAATTTTTTAAAAAACGACAGGGGCGTGCAAGAGATGCTGTCGGTGGCCAGAAGAATTGCGGGACACTTTCGGCGTACAGGCACCACGTACAGAAGACTGGAGCACCACCAAAAACTACTGAACCTGCCCTGCCATCATCTGAAGCAAGAAGTGGTAACGAGGTGGAATTCAACCCTCTATATGCTTCAGAGGTTGGAGGAGCAGCAAAAGGCCATTCAAGCCTATACAATTGAGCACGATATAGGAGGTGGAATGCACCTGTCTCAAGCGCAGTGGAGAATGATTTCAACGTTGTGCAAGGTTCTGATGCCCTTTGAACTTGCCACACGTGAAGTCAGTTCAGACACTGCCAGCCTGAGTCAGGTCATTCCCCTCATCAGGCTTTTGCAGAAGAAGCTGGAGACATTGAAGGAGGAGCTAACACGGAGCGATTCCGCTAGGCATGTGGGACTTGTGGATGGAGCCCTTAATTCGCTTAACAAGGATTCACGGGTGGTCAATCTGTTGAAATCAGAGCACTACATTTTGGCCACCGTGCTCGATCCTAGATTTAAAGCCTACCTTGGATCTCTCTTTCCGGCAGACACAAGTCTGCTGGGGTTGAAAGACCTGCTGGTGAGAAAATTGTCAAGTCAAGCGGAACGCGACCTGTCAACAACATCTCCTCCTTCACATTCTCCCGCAACTGGGGGTGCGAGGAAAAGGCTCAGAATTCCGAGCCCACCCGCTGGCGGTGATGCAGGGCAGTCTGGAGCGACTGCTGATGCTGACATCTGGTCCGGACTGAAGGACCTGACAACGATTACGGACATGTCGTCTACTGTCACTGCATATGATTCTCTCACCATTGAAAGAATGGTGGAGGATTATATGAGTGACCGCATCCAAGTAGGCACGTCACACAGTCCGTACTTATACTGGCAGGAAAAAGAGGCAATTTGGAGGCCCTTGCACAAACTGGCTTTATTCTACCTAAGTTGCCCTCCCACAAGTGTGTACTCCGAAAGAGTGTTTAGTGCCGCCGCTCACCTTGTCAGCAATCGGCGTACGAGGTTACATCCAGAAAATGTGGAGAAGATGATGTTCATTAAAATGAATTATAATCAATTCCTCCGCGGAGACATTGACCAGCAGCAATTGCCTCCACAAAGTACACAGGGAGCTGAGATGGTGGATTCCAGTGGGGACGAATTGATAATCTGTGAGGAGGGGGATGTACACGGTGATATATCGGAGGATGATGATGAGGTGGACATCTTGCCTCTGTAGAGCCAGTTTGTGCAAGGAGAGATTTATTGCTTCTTTTTTGGGGGGGGTCCAAACCAACCCGTCATATCAGTCACAGTCGTGTGGCAGACCCTGTCACTGAAATGATGGGTTGGTTAAAGTGTGCATGTCCTGTTTATACAACATAAGGGTGGGTGGGAGGGCCCAAGGACAATTCCATCTTGCACCTCTTTTTTCTTTTTTTTTTCTTTGCGTCATGTGCTGTTTGGGGAGGGTTTTTTGGAAGGGCCATCCTGCGTGACACTGCAGTGCCACTCCTAGATGGGCCCGGTGTTTGTGTCGGCCACTAGGGTCGCTTATCTTACTCACACAGTCAGCTACCTCATTGCGCCTCTTTTTTTCTTTGCGTCATGTGCTGTTTGGGGAGGGTTTTTTGGAAGGGCCATCCTGCGTGACACTGCAGTGCCACTCCTAGATGGGCCCGGTGTTTGTGTCGGCCACTAGGGTCGCTTATCTTACTCACACAGTCAGCTACCTCATTGCGCCTCTTTTTTTCTTTGCGTCATGTGCTGTTTGGGGAGGGTTTTTTGGAAGGGCCATCCTGCGTGACACTGCAGTGCCACTCCTAGATGGGCCCGGTGTTTGTGTCGGCCACTAGGGTCGGTTATCTTACTCACACAGTCAGCTACCTCATTGCGCCTCTTTTTTTCTTTGCGTCATGTGCTGTTTGGGGAGGGTTTTTTGGAAGGGCCATCCTGTGTGACACTGCAGTGCCACTCCTAGATGGGCCCGGTGTTTGTGTCGGCCACTAGGGTCGCTTATCTTACTCACACAGTCAGCTACCTCATTGCGCCTCTTTTTTTCTTTGCGTCATGTGCTGTTTGGGGAGGGTTTTTTGGAAGGGACATCCTGCGTGACACTGCATTGCCACTCCTAGATGGGCCCGGTGTTTGTGTCGGCCACTAGGGTCGCTTATCTTACTCACACAGTCAGCTACCTCATTGCGCCTCTTTTTTTCTTTGCGTCATGTGCTGTTTGGGGAGGGTTTTTTGGAAGGGCCATCCTGCGTGACACTGCAGTGCCACTCCTAGATGGGCCCGGTGTTTGTGTCGGCCACTAGGGTCGCTTATCTTACTCACACAGTCAGCTACCTCATTGCGCCTCTTTTTTTCTTTGCGTCATGTGCTGTTTGGGGAGGGTTTTTTGGAAGGGACATCCTGCGTGACACTGCAGTGCCACTCCTAGATGGGCCCGGTGTTTGTGTCGGCCACTAGGGTCGCTTATCTTACTCACACAGTCAGCTACCTCATTGCGCCTCTTTTTTTCTTTGCGTCATGTGCTGTTTGGGGAGGGTTTTTTGGAAGGGCCATCCTGCGTGACACTGCAGTGCCACTCCTAGATGGGCCCGGTGTTTGTGTCGGCCACTAGGGTCGCTTATCTTACTCACACAGTCAGCTACCTCATTGCGCCTCTTTTTTTCTTTGCGTCATGTGCTGTTTGGGGAGGGTTTTTTGGAAGGGCCATCCTGCGTGACACTGCAGTGCCAGTCCTAGATGGGCCCGGTGTTTGAGTCGGCCACTAGGGTCGCTTATCTTACTCACACAGTCAGCTACCTCATTGCGCCTCTTTTTTTCTTTGCGTCATGTGCTGTTTGGGGAGGGTTTTTTGGAAGGGACATCCTGCGTGACACTGCAGTGCCACTCCTAGATGGGCCCGGTGTTTGTGTCGGCCACTAGGGTCGCTTATCTTACTCACACAGTCAGCTACCTCATTGCGCCTCTTTTTTTCTTTGCGTCATGTGCTGTTTGGGGAGGGTTTTTTGGAAGGGCCATCCTGCGTGACACTGCAGTGCCACTCCTAGATGGGCCCTGTGTTTGTGTCGGCCACTAGGGTCGCTTATCTTACTCACACAGTCAGCTACCTCATTGCGCCTCTTTTTTTCTTTGCGTCATGTGCTGTTTGGGGAGGGTTTTTTGGAAGGGACATCCTGCGTGACACTGCAGTGCCACTCCTAGATGGGCCCGGTGTTTGTGTCGGCCACTAGGGTCGCTTATCTTACTCACACAGTCAGCTACCTCATTGCGCCTCTTTTTTTCTTTGCGTCATGTGCTGTTTGGGGAGGGTTTTTTGGAAGGGACATCCTGCGTGACACTGCAGTGCCACTCCTAGATGGGCCCGGTGTTTGTGTCGGCCACTGGGGTCGCTTATCTTACTCACACAGTCAGCTACCTCATTGCGCCTCTTTTTTTCTTTGCGTCATGTGCTGTTTGGGGAGGGTTTTTTGGAAGGGACATCCTGCGTGACACTGCAGTGCCACTCCTAGATGGGCCCGGTGTTTGTGTCGGCCACTAGGGTCGCTTATCTTACTCACACAGTCAGCTACCTCATTGCGCCTCTTTTTTTCTTTGCGTCATGTGCTGTTTGGGGAGGGTTTTTTGGAAGGGCCATCCTGCGTGACACTGCAGTGCCACTCCTAGATGGGCCCGGTGTTTGTGTCGCCACTAGGGTCGCTTATCTTACTCACACAGTCAGCTACCTCATTGCGCCTCTTTTTTTCTTTGCGTCATGTGCTGTTTGGGGAGGGTTTTTTGGAAGGGACATCCTGCGTGACACTGCAGTGCCACTCCTAGATGGGCCAGGTGTTTGTGTCGGCCACTAGGGTCGCTTAGCTTACTCACACAGCGACCTCGGTGCAAATTTTAGGACTAAAAATAATATTGTGAGGTGTGAGGTATTCAGAATAGACTGAAAATGAGTGGAAATTATGGTTTTTGAGGTTAATAATACTTTGGGATCAAAATGACCCCCAAATTCTATGATTTAAGCTGTTTTTTAGGGTTTTTTGAAAAAAACACCCGAATCCAAAACACACCCGAATCCGACAAAAAAAATTCGGTGAGGTTTTGCCAAAACGCGGTCGAACCCAAAACACGGCCGCGGAACCGAACCCAAAACCAAAACACAAAACCCGAAAAATTTCCGGCGCTCATCTCTACTTGTGTCGCTTAGCTTAGTCATCCAGTGACCTCGTTGAAATCTTTTAGCCTAAAAACAATATTGTGGGGTGTGAGGTGTTCATAATAGACTTGAAATGAGTGGAAATGAATGTTATTGAGGTTAATAATACCATAGAATCAAAATTACCCCAATATTCTTTGATTTTATGTTTTTTTAAAAAATCATCCAGATCGAAAACCAAAACCCGAAAGGGTAGTTTTGGCAAAACCAATCCAGATCCAAAATACGAGCGGGGATCCAGATCCAGATCCAAAACCAAAACACAAAACAAGAAAAGTGTACACCGCACATCTCTAGTTTGAATGCTTAATTGTTTAGTTACACCTAATTAAGTGGGTTAGATACGTAGTGGGTTAGTAAAGGGGGAAGTAGAGGGAAATACACATATTATAAACACTACCGATGGTATGTTAGTTGCATTAGCAACTACATACGCAGATGCACACGCAATTTACCTATGGAAATAGGCCAGCCCTCTATTTTGTAGCTTCAACTACTGTCGCTTGTGCTTTTACTGGGTGTTCACTGTGTGTTTGCAAAATTGCTAACATTTGCATTTTCTGATAAGTGTTTTGCAATAGCGATCCAACCTGAATAAGGCCCATTATTATTATTATTATTATTATTATCCTTTATTTATATTGCGCCACATGGGATCTGCAGCCAGGCCCGGTGACAGGGGGGGTCAAAGGGGACATCTGTCCCGGGCCCTGACATTGTGAGGGGCCTCAAGGTCCACCTGCAGCAGTGTGGCAGCAGCAGCAGCAGCAGCATGGATTTAAGCTTGCAATTGTAAGTATAAGTATTGATATTGCGGCATTGCGCCAGCCGGCCGCTGTGTGTAGCTCCCAGCCCCCCCAGGTCAGCTGTCCGGAACTCCTGAAGTCCCCGTGTGTAGAGACGTCACGCATGGCTATGCATGACACCACTGCGTCCTCCACTTCTTTCCTCCCCATCCGCCCTGTGTCTCTGCTGCGAGGAGCTGCCGAGCAGGAGCGGAACTGCAATCGGCTATAGAGACCGCACGGCCGGCGCAGCTCACAGATAGACTGAGGAATACAACAGCCCCAGGCAGGCTGTCAGCTTGTGGAGACTCAGAGCCTTGTCTGAATAGCGGCAGGCGGCTGTGTATTGGGAAGTGTGCACTCTTGGCTCTCCAGGAGTTTGGGGATTTGGAACTAGGCTTCTGAAAGGTGCTGATAAATGATTTCTTGACTCACTGGATAGAACAATATTAATAGAATGGTATGTTAAATATGCTTATCCAGGGTGTTTATGTTATGTGAGATTTATTTTATTGATTAATGCCATTGTTGTTTTTACAGTGTTTTGTATATTAAACATATAATTCTTTTAATATTCTTCTATCCAGTCAAGAAATCATTTATCAGTGCCACCATCTCTTTGTTTTTATATATTGTTTATTGTGGATCTGACTACTCCCCTTTTTTATGGTGGCAGCTTGCAGCAAAGCACACCATTGCAAGCGCCTGGGTCGTATTTATTTACCATTTTAGTTTCTTAAAGGACTGTTTCCCACGGAATGTAGTTGGAATCCCAGCAGGCAGAATGGTGACGCCGGCATCCCGAACGTAAGTATTTAGGGTTAGGTTGCGGAGGGAGGGTTAGGGTTAGGCTGTGGGGGGAGGGTTAGGGTTAGGCTGTGGGTCAAGGGGGGGTTGGAGAGGGGAGGGGCCTGCAGAGATATCAGTGTACCGGACCCCAAGATTTCTGTTGCCGGCACTATCTGCATGTCCCAATTACAGAGTACATAAACAAAACAAGCAAAATAAGATGACAGTGGCTTACAATTCAATACAATATAGGACAAGTACATATAAACATAAACAAGTGTATAAACATAGCTGCGTCAGCAGACAGCACTGAAGTAAGTATCAGGGTAGCAGATAACTGAGAGATTTGCTGCCATCAAAGAGAGTACTGTAAAGAAGACAGGTTAAGTAAGATGCATAAAGCACATGTGGGAAGAGGTCCCTGCTTATGAAAGCTAATATTCTCAAGGGGCGGGGCACACACATAGAGGTGACACAGATGGGGTAAAAAGTGAGCGTGGGCCACAGAGGGTTTAGGATGAGAGACGGTTGGGATTAGTGAAGAAGTGTGTCTTGAAAGCCTGTTTAAAGTTTTGTAAAGAGGTGGAGAGTCTGAAGGGGAGAGGTAGAGAATTCCAAAGAAAGGGAGCAGCACATGCTGCTTGGAGGTAGGAGTGGGAGGAGGTAATCCTTAGGCAGGAGAGGCAGCGTGCATTAGCAGAACAAATAGGATGGACGGGAGTGTAAAGGAGATAAAGTCAGAGATGGAGGGGGTGAGGGCTTTGTCAGTGAGTGTGAGAAGCTTGAAATGCATTGTGAAGAGGAAGGGGAGCCAATGAGGAGTTTGTAAGAGAGGGGAGGTCGATGTAGCACGTTTGGTGAGGAAGATGAGCCAGGCAGCAGCATTGAGGATAGATCGCAGTGGAGAGAGGTATTTATAATTGGTGCCAGATAGAAAAAAATTACAGTAATCCAGTTTGGAGATGACCAGTGAGTGGATAAGGGTCTTAGTGGCATTCTGGGTGAGAAAGGGTCTGATCTTGGAAATATTTTTGAGATGAAAATGGCAGGTTTGTGAGAGGAGCTGAATGTGTGGTTTGAAGGAGAGGGAGGAGTCAAGGATTACTCCAAAACAGCGCACTTGGGGGCTAGAGGAGATAATAGTGCCACCAATAGATAATGACATTGTGGGAGTTGAGTTTGTACGGGCGGGTGGGAAGATGTCAGCTCAGTCTTAAACATGTTAAGTTTAAGACATGGCTCCAAGAAGAGATAGCAGAGAGACAGTTGGATACACGAGTGAGGAGAGCAGGTGAGAGATCAGGAGAGGAAAGGTATATTTGAGTATCATCAGCATAGAGATGTTATTGTAAGTCAAAAGAGCTAATGAGTGTGGGGGGATTCAAATTTTATCGCACCCCCTATCCTCCATCTAAAGTGACCGGAGATAGAGGGGCAATATTCAAATGGCACCCATTATCGCGCTGATCGCACTCCCATTAAAGTCGGGTTTAGCACCTAAACCTGACTACAGTAATAGGCGCGATTATGAAAAGACCCGTTTGGGCACCCAAATTGGTCTCTTTACGCGCATTTCACCTCACTACCCCGGGTGGTGACGAGCGTAAATTAATTTGTCGCGCCCATTGGCAGTAACATTAGAATACTGCCGGTGGGCAGTATTTGAATCCGGTCCATAGAGAAAGAAAAGGAGAGGACCAAGAACAGATCCTTGGGGGACACCTACATTTAGTAGAAATTGGGGAGAGTTGGAGCCATGAGAGAATACAGAGAAGGAACAGTCAGAGAGGTAGGAGGATAGCCAGGAAAGGGCTGTATTACACAGACCAAGGGAATGAAGGATTTACAGAAGGAGAGGGTGGTCCACAGTGTCAAAAGCAGCAGAGCGGTCAAGGAGAATATGCAAAGAGTAGCCCATAGATAGCTTTGTTCCTTATGGCAGCCCTGATCCTTTATCATAGTACAAGTGCAGAGATTGATTTACAATTGGAAAAAAATGCTAGAATTGATTAAATCTGCATTTTTACCTCTGCTGGCCCCTGCTAACTATGTATTATTTGTAATCAGCCTTATTGAAACTTCTGGTAGGCTGATGGATGGAGGCAACATAATGATTTTTTTTTCTTTTCCCAAAACCAGTTTTAAAAATGCCTCATTTACTGATCAGTATTGTGCAGATGCAGGAACTGATGGGTGGGCTAGCCATGACTGCCTGAATAAAGTATTTTATGAAACTGCTTCTGTCCCCACACTATTACTACAGTGCATGGCCCTAGCCTCCTGTACTGCACGTAGCTTCTTTAGCGTGCTCTTCCGTTTTGTTGCACCAGTGACCATTCACCTCTGCAGGGCAAGTCGCCAGAGTTAATCAGACACTATCAATTATAATGTGTTAAAATTAGGGATTAATGTAAACGGTCTTTTAAAAGGACTATTGGTATGGCATCTGGATGCATCTCTGTTGGCATATTAGCATTAGTTAAACGCAATGTGTGCTTTAATATATATATATATATATATATATATATATATATATAGATACGTTTGTGTACTCATACAATTAGCCTCAACACACCATGAAGCATGAGATGCCTGGCGGGAGTGAGCCACCAGGTCCCACGAGACTCTGCTAGCATCAGGGGTCTGTTTTTGCCGAAAATGCCCTTGGATCTCTTCTACGCTATGCTATTATTCAACACTGCACCCACACTAGTTTATAAGGAGATTCCTCTAACTTCCTTGCCTCCAAAATTTTTCCCATAGCATCTTGGTTTACAACATTATAATTTTCCAAGGGTCCAACCTGTCCCACAACATTTTGCAAAGCAAATGCATTAAACTTCACTTTTTCGGGGGGCGTGGCCACGGCAGCAACGGAGTAGGGAGCGGATCTCGGGAGCTCCCCGAACAAACAGATCCTAACACCCATCCTGACCCTCCTGGTGAGCCTGCCCGGGCTGCATACCTCCCCTGTGCTGCTGTGCGCTGCGGGACACCGTTTACTGCGGCCTCCGGGACTCGAGGGACGGCGCCGGCTGACTTCCGGCCCTGCGGCCTAGGCCTCCTCTGGATCCCCGGCCTCGATTTCGGCGCCCTCGGCCGCGGAACGACCGGAGCTCGAGCGACGGGGTGACGTCGCCCACGGACACCCTAGGAGGACTGGGGGGTTGAGGCTGCCTCTCCTCTCCCTCATGGTCTGCGGCCCGGAGCCCTAACACCCGGAGAAGAGGGGAGAAATAACAGGTACTTCTGTGGAAGGGGAAGAGACATGCGGCCATTTTGAGAGAAGGGAAATTGATCTCCATGCTTGGAAGGGCTGCTTTCATCTGTGCTGCCCAGTGATTTATTTAGCTCACAGGATCCTATACTGTATACTGATCTCTCCTAATACTACCCTCCTAATAACTATGCTAATACCTATCTGAGATTGGAGACAAAATCAGCTATCTACATTGCACGGCCCTTCCAGTATAATATACAGGAACTGCATATAGTTCAGATCTGCCTACACTGCTGTGCTGCATCAATTACCCACAGTGTATTACGCACCATCATCCTACTTTAATACTCTGACATATTGACTGGACGCGGTCGATTCCCGCCACTGATCATACGCGGCCTGGCTACGTCCGTCATCTAGCCAAAATCCTACATTATAACCTCACTCTGGGAAGAGTGTGACTGCTCCCGCTCAGCATGGTGGGGGGCGGCCGGAGTGCGGCCGCGGCCAAACTTGAAAAATTTACCAGACAACCCAACCCTAGGGCTGCACCGGCTCCTTCTCATGAAGCCTCTCCAACGCACTCGACCTCCCCGCCTGAGACAGCGGTTGATTCCCCGGAAGCAGTGGGGGCGCCGTCTATTCAACAGGTGCTGGAGGCTATAGCCGGCAGTGAACAACGTCTCTCCGATAAGATGGAAAAGGTGCAGTGCGATCTCTCCCTGCTCCGCCAAGATGTACAGCGTATCCGAGAGCGAGTGGGTGAGGCGGAGACAAGGGTCTCCAACCTGGAAGATCTATGTGGCCCCCTTAAGCAGTCTGTATCTGGGGTGACCCAGCAGGTCTCCTCACTTCAAACCAAGCTCCTAGACATGGAGGGACGGCTGCGTAGGAACAACGTTAGATTCGTAGGCCTGCCTGAAAAAGAAGAGGGTTCACAGCCGGAGGAATTCCTCGAATCCTGGCTCAAAGAACTGTATGGCGCTGAGTCCTTTACGGCCCATTTTACGGTGGAGCGTACACATAGGATACCATCTCGGCCTTTACCCCCAGGTGCCCCTCCTCGCACCTTCATCGCTAAATTCCTGCACTATAAAGACCGTGACTCGGTTCTCCGCTTAGGTCGCACGAAGGGCCCGCTGGTCCGCAATGGAGTCAGGGTTTCGGCCTTCCCGGACTTTGCCGCAGACGTCCAGAAGGACCGTGCCCAGTTTATGCCCATTAAAAGACGGCTGCGAGACCTCAACATTTCATACTCTATGCTGTTTCCCTCAAGGCTCCGAGTCGTGGCGGATGGGGAGACCAAGTTTTTCAACTCCCCTAGAGAGGCGGCCCAATGGCTGGACAGATATGCACCGGGAGCTCGGCAACTGGCTCCGGAGTGATCTCCTATGAAGACAGTCCGGTGCCTGGTCTACCGGAGGCTTGATCACGGTTCGGGGAGCCCCCTCTCTTTGCTCTTTGCATTGGTGGCTCAAGACTTGTACGGCCAAGCGGAGTTGGTTAGAGAGGTTGGAGGTTCAGTTTAGAATCTAGCCTTCCTAGCGCTTGGTAGTTAGCTGATTGTTCGGGATATAAGTATGCCGAAGTTTGGGGTGGTATACGGGGAGGGAATGGTTAATTGGGAAGCTGATAGTTGCGCTTCCTTTTGCTGTTTTTGGGGTTTTATTTTTTTCTTTAGTTTGTTATTTTTCTTATTCAAGTATTTACTGAGGCAAGGATGTTTCATATTCAGATGCTATGGCTTACAACGCAGGGCTCATATATGTCATGTTTTATGGGTATTGATAATGCTTATACTCAAAATGTATTTTGGGAGAGGTCCATCCGGGAGGTGTATAGAGCTTGTAGGGGGTCATGATTGATCTGAAAATTCTAGCATGGAATGTTCGAGGTCTGAATAATAATATCAAACGTTCTTTGATACTAAATATGATTAAGAAATATGACCCGGATATTGCATGCCTCAGTGAGACCCACTTGGAGGGACATAGGTTACTGTCCTTACGGCGGGCCTGGGTGGGCTGGGCATATCATGCCTCCCACTCCTCCTTTTCTAGGGGTGTCTCTGTTCTGATTAAGAAGACAGTGCAATTCGAGTTGATATCGATTAAAACTGACCCGTATGGAAGATATGTATTTATAGAGTGTAAGCTGAACTCCCAGCCCTATTACATCTTAGCAGTGTATGTCCCCCCTCCTTTCTCATATAATGTACTGCAACAAGCTGCGTCCTTCATAGCCCCCTCCCCTAATACCCCAGTGATTTGCGTGGGAGATTTTAATAATGTCCTGGATCTGTCTATGGACCGATGGCATTCCCCACAGGCTGCGATGGTGGGAGGTGGTCCTACCAAGTTTGCGGATTTTCTCAATAGTTTGCAATGGGTAGATGTGTGGCGACTTCGTCACCCTGCGGTTCGTCAGTTCTCCTGCTTCTCCAGCACTCATGGCTCCTTCTCCAGAATTGACCTGATGCTGGTGTCCCCCACCCTCGTCCCTAGGATAATTGACGTCCACTACGAGGCTCGAGGGGTCTCTGACCACTCCCCTCTGATGATGACTATCGCTGTGGACAGTCAGAGGGGGCACTCCTATTGGAAACTGCACCCCTCTTGGCTGACCCAGCTCGGGAACTGCGATGACTTGGAGACTCAATGGGAGGGGTACTTTGGCGACAATGTAGGGTCTGCCCCGGGTACAGTAGTTTGGGACTCGTTTAAGGCGTTCTTGAGAGGCTCATATATTGGACGAATAGCGGCTCATAAAATGGCCTCTAGGGAAAGAGAACAGGCCCTTGAAAAAGATGCTAGAGACCTAGAGTCCCAATATTTGTCTGACAGCGCCCCCGAGACAAAGACACGATGGCTGGTGGCTCAGTCAGTTTGGTTGGCCCACCTGTCTGATAGAAACTCTCGCTCCCTTCTTTTCAAAGCTACAAATGTATATATGCAGGCTGATAGGACGGGGGGCCTCCTGGCCCGCCTTGTACATTACGATCGGCCTGGGACCACGATCACTCAAATGTCCGGAGCGGATGGCTCCTTTGTTGACACCACTCCGGACATTGCGCTGTTATTCCGATCATACTTTTCTGAGGTTTATAATTCACAGTTGCAGCGCTCTACTTCTGATCTTTCGTGCTACATGGGGGGCGTTCCGCTGCCTGCGCTCTCCTCCGAGGCCTGCGAGATGCTGGAGGCACCTTTGGCGCTTGAAGAGGTGACTGCGGCCATCGGTATGTCCCCTAATGGCAAGGCTCCGGGATGTGACGGAATTCCCTCCGAGGTGTACAAGAATCATATTGATTTTTTTGGCCCCAGGCTACATGCCCTGTACTTAGATATATTTGCCAGTAACGATCTCCCCCCCTCCATGTCAGAGGCAGTTATAATAGTGATCCCAAAACCCGGTAAAGACCCTAAATCTCTAGACTCCTATAGACCGATTTCCCTGATTCCCACCGATGCCAAGATTTTGGCAAAGATATTGGCAATACGGCTCAACACAGTGATATCCTCCCTCATTCACCCGGACCAGACTGGCTTCATGCCAGGAAAGTCCACGTCTATCAATTTACGTAGATTACATACCATTTTACAGCTCCCACACGAATCCCCTTCTGACTCGGCTGTGGTCTCGTTGGACGCGGCCAAGGCCTTTGACAGTATTGAGTGGGCTTATTTGTGGGAGGTCTTGGCTCGTATGGGATTTGGACCCAACTATATAAAATGGATTAAACTATTGTATCAACATCCGAGTGCCAGGATCTTGGTGAATGGCTATGTATCCCCATCTTTTCAATTGACCCGAGGTACTAGACAGGGTTGCCCTCTGTCCCCTACGCTGTTTGCCTTGGCCATTGAGCCCCTGGCATGCTTGATTAGATCGCACCCAGATATTGTGGGAATATGTACAGGATCACGTGAGGATAGGATAGCTCTCTATGCCGATGACATGTTGTTGTTTTTGCAGGATTGCGCCAAGTCAATGCCCATCCTGCTGCGTGTGATAGAAAGCTTTGGAGATTATTCGGGCCTTAGAATTAACTGGCCTAAATCTTACATTATGCCAGTCATAGGCCCCCCTCCTGCTGTTTCCAGAATCCCCCTACCATTGAGATGGACGGTACAGTTTAAGTACCTTGGAATCCAAATAACTAACGACCCTTCTGATTTTGTCCCCCTGAATCTGGAACCGACCATGCAGTGGGTCATGGGCAAATCCAAGACTTGGTGTAAGCTTCCACTAACGGTCTCTGGCAGGGTTAATCTCATTAAAATGATTATACTGCCCAAACTCCTATATATCATTCTCCAATCCCCGGTATATATCTATCCAATATTTTTTAGAAAATTGAACAGCGTTCTGTCCTCACTGATCTGGGCTAATAAAAGACCTAGGATACAGCTAAATACCCTTACCAGACAGAGATCTGACGGCGGCCTGGCTCTACCTAACTTTCAGGTATATTACTTCGCTGCTCAGCTGACTCATATCACTATATGGGCACAGAACTCTGAGACTGACTCTTTGCATTGTGAGTTTATCCGCTGTTATTTTCCCCACCTCTCTCCTATGCAGGTGTTACTGAGTGGGAGCATAGCTAGGTTTCTTCCCCCTATCATTTTTCAGGCCCTAAAGATTTGGCGGGCCCTGAGAGACCTCTTGAGATATGACGACCTAGACCCGGATACCCCCTTGTGGTACTCTGACTGGTTCCCTGAACTGCATGCACTTGAGGGGCGGGAGGTGTGGGCCCCTAGATCGGTGATCTCTGTCTCTCAACTATATCTAGATAATACACTAAAATCCTTTCAACAACTGAGGGATGAGTTTGACCTGCCCAACTCCTACTTCTTCAGATACCTCCAGCTTCGTCATGCCCTCCAGACCCAATTTACTGAATCACCCCCGCGAATCCTCCCATTCCCCATCAAGACATTTGTGACCACTTTGGGTCAGGCTAAGATGGTCTCACTTGCGTATGGATATCTTCTTACCAAGCTCCATGAGGACCCTTTGACACGTCTCCGTGGAAAATGGGAGGAGGATTTGGGTCCAATAGATGAGGAGGACTGGGTCCTCGCCTTAGAATACCCTGCTAAGGTTACCAAATCCCTTAGATATCAGCAGATTCAATTCTTCATTTTACACAGAACATATATGACTCCAGCTAGGCTGGCTACATTCGGGACGGGTAGATCTAATCTCTGTCCTAAGTGTGGGGGGGCGGTGGGAACATACTGGCATCTAGTATGGGACTGCCCGAGGTTGAGGGTGTTCTGGTCGGGGGTCGGGTCAATTCTGGAGAGTACGGGAGTGCCTGGCGAACTGCTTACCCCACAATTCTGTATATTGGGAATGGGGTGCCTTGCTCCTGAGTCTGTTTCAATGGGTCTCTATGCTCTAAATGTATGTGCCTTGGCTAAGGTTTGCATTGCAAGACTGTGGATGGCCCCCAAAGGACCATTAATATCTGCACTTAGGGCCTTAATTAATGACACCATAACTAAGGAAAGATATGTCTACATGAAGCAGAACGCAACAGCTAAGTTTGAAAAAGTCTGGTCTCCATGGCTAGATTCTCCCCACTCTCATCCTGTTCCCCAGATACAGTAGACACTGAAGTGCAAGCATGTCAATAAATTACTATGCCTGAAAGCGTACTGAGATGTGACGGTTGGGCCCTGCGAGCCCAAATACTTACACACGTGTATGACTAGTGGAGCTCTGAATCAGATTACTCCTTTTTAAATTGCCTTCCTTGCCCTTCTTTTTGGTTGTTTGTTAGTTTTTTATAAGTTTAGAATACGGGTTTAAATATAAAAAATAATGAGGACTAATATAGTTGGGTGCGGATTTTGTAGACCATGAGACTCTGAACATTAGGAAATCCTTGTATACATCTTTATTGAAAATATTCTGATATCTCATTGATGTAAAATATGAGTAAAACATGGCTCTGACTCATGTGAATGTATGTAATGTTTGAGATATGATTATGTCCTGCAATGTCTGTACCTTTAATCTCCAGACTACTTAATAAAAATTACTTTATTAAAAAAAAAAAAACTTCACTTTTTCATAGCACCACCATTTCATTAATGTGTTTGTTTCCATTTAAAAAAGCATATGGGAATTACTAGTTTCTTTATTTTTAGCTTACCTTTTATTATGATTAGTCTTATCATGGAACTTCCTCTGTTGCTTGTCACTCTTTTATCAACAATTGCTGTTGGACAAGTGTTTGAAACCCAGAAAATGTCAAATCCCTAAATTCAGGTTCCTGGCCTACGAATATTTCCAATGCTCACAAATTTTATTTTAGTGGTAGCCCTAACCTCTGGTTCAACTCTTTCTTAATGAAATGTATTAAGTGAAACATATTTTACCTTGATGCCTTATGTTTCTGGACTTTTAAAGTATGGAACCTGGATGCAGTTGAGACACACCACTACTCTCCAAATTTCACGTTTTTGGAATGTCTTAAGGGGGGTACACACGGAGCGATAATTTAAGCAATCTGACTAGATTGCTTAGATTTTCAGCAAGATAGCTCCGTGTATAGCCCTAACAGCGATAGCGATTGCTATCGCTGGTGCTAGATTGGCCTGCATGCAGGCCAATCTAGCAAGTCGCTCACTTCACCCGCTGGGTGAAATGAGCGGCCCCCCGTCTCCCCCCGCACGCTCAGCACACATTGCGCTGTGCTGAGCGCCGGGAGAGATGTGTGCTGAGCGGTTCGCTCAGCACACATCTCTCCCGCATCGGGCCGTGAGTACTGGCCTTCACTGTAGAATTTTGTAGACTCATTCTTCAGGTCAAAATACACCAACTGAGCTTCTACCAGCAGGATGGGAGATGTGCTCCACTGCATCCTTTTGTTTCATTATTTACATAGCAAGACTTGTACAGACAGGTTTAGCATCATTGTTTGATTTATTGGATAAGTCTCTAGAGAGAGGCTGAGCCATTCCTTTAAAGACATATTTATCCTCCCTCTGGGCTTTCTATGCTGTTGAATCTGGGTTCATGTAGATGATCCCACTTCAAACACCACCTGTAATGGCCAAGTTTCTATGCACAATTTAGTCAGGTTAACAAAGTCTTCTATAGTTATTTATGTTTATTCACAGACAGAGTCAGTGCAATTTCTTTAGTGCACTACATTTTATAGCCAAAGAAAACAAAAGGAAAACAAAACCCCAAATCTGTTCCACTGTGGAGGAATATATTTGCTAACGACATATTCTTTTACCTGTCAGCTTAGCTCACAACCAGCTAGGAACTTATTATAATTTAAATCATGCGTAAATATATATTATAAATAGAATTATAAATTCTATGCCACCCACATGCAGTGGTTTTATCTTATTTGTTGCACTGTCCTTAAGGGGCATATTTACATTTATTATAAATTGATCAGGATAATTATAACTTTTTTTATCACCACATATTGCGGCAATAAGAAATTAAGAGGTCTATTCATGAAGCAGTGAAAAGTGTGGAGAAGTGAGCAAGTGGAGAAGTTCCCCATGACAACCAATCAGCTGCTACGTATATTTTTATAGAATGCACTTTATAAATGTTACCTCAACACTGATTTGTTGCCATGGGAAACTTCTCCACTGGCTCACTGCTCCACTCTTTTCACTGCTTCTTTAACCACTTGCCTGGCATGGTCGCATCAGAAGCGACCGTGTCTGCAAGTGTCTTATCTGACATGGTCACACAGGATGCCACCAGTCAGATAAACAGTGTTAACAGTGGCAGGGAAGGGAAACTTCTCTCCGCTGCTGCTCTCAGAGGGACCCTACACTGTCCCCTACTGATTACCGTGCAGCCGATCACTGCTGATCGGTCAGCGCGGCAGGACTTCCCCTCCAGTGGCTGCAGACAATAGCAGCCGCTGGGGAGTGTAAATTAACCCTCCCAAGCCCCCCCTGTGTACCTGGAGGCTACCCTGGCTTTCTCTTACGTCCTAGTGGATACTGGGTTCTTGTACTTTAGTAGCATGGGGTATAGATTGGGCCCACTGCAGCCTGGCACTTAAAAAACTTTTAGTGTGTGCATGTGTGTGCTGGCTCCTCCCCTCTATGCCCCTTCTATCAGTCTCAGTTTCGAAAAATGTGCCCAAGGAGCCGGGTGCACTTCTCTGGAGCTCCAGAGATTTTTCTTATAAGTTTATTATTTTCAGATAGTTCTGGTTGGCAACCAGACTACCTGCTTTATGGGATTTAGAGGGGGGACCGAACCAACCTCCTGAGGGTTAATGGTTCATAATCCCAGCTGACAGGACACTGAGCTCCTGAGGTGCTGATCACACTCTGTTAGTGTGTGTGCCCACGCCGGCATCTAGGCGCCACCCTCTAACAGATGCCGAATATCCAGGTGCGGTGAGTGTTACACCGGGGTCCCAGTTAGCGGGTCACCACAGGGACACAGTTCACAAGCACCTGACTGGCTAGATAGCTTCATAAGCATGATTCAGAATGTAAATTCAGAATTGGTGGCTGCTAAATGAGAGAGACAGGTGCTAAGACAATCTATTGATTTTGTGGCTAAGGCTGCAGATGCCAAGAAGGCTTATCAGCCCCCTCTAGTGGTATCCCATAAACGCTCACTGCCTCAGGTATTACAGTCTGATTCTGAATCTGATCAGCCGGATGTGGATATGATGATATGGATGAGGACAGCTCTCTGTCCCCTGGAGTGGAGGCTCTCATCTTTGCTATTAAAGAGGTCCTCCACATACCAGCTCAGGAGGTGGAACCAGATAGGGAATTATATTTTAATGTTAGATCAAAGACCTCAGCAACTTTTCCGGTGTCTAAAGAATTGAACTCCCTGGCCAGGAAGGCTTGGTTAAACCCTGATAAAAAAAGTAAGATCCCTCAGAGGTTTTTAGCTACTTTCTCCCACCCTGCTGAGGACAGGAAGATATGAAAAAAAAAACGTCAGTCGATACATCTGTATCCAGATTGTCAAAAAAAAATTGTACTACCGGTACCAGGCGCTGTATCCCTGAAGGAGCCGGCTGACCGTAAGATTGAGACTACACTCAAGGCAATTTATATGGCAGCGGGCACGGCACAGCGCCCCACAATGGTTTGTGGGTGGATTTCTCGGGCAATAGTCAGGTGGTCTGACAATGTTATTGAAGGTTTAGACTCTCTACCCCAGGATGAGGTCATTACTCTGCTGCAACATATACAGGATGCTGCAAACTTTATGAGTGAAGCTATTAAGGAGTTGTGTAAGATAAATGGCTGCACTACTGCTATGGCTGTTTTGGTGTGCAGGGCTCTGTTGTTACGTCAGTGGTTAGCTGAAGCTGACTCCAAAAAGGGTGTAGAGCATCTTCCCTTTACAGGCGATGCCTTGTTTGGAGATGAATTAAATAAATGGATCTCCCAGGCTACGGCGGGTAAGTCTACCTATCTGCGTCGCCTGCTAGACGTTCTTACACAGGATCATCCTTGCAGTCCTATCGTGTGGCAAGGTTCAGAGGCAGGGGCCGAGGGGCCTCCACCACCTCCAGAGGATCTCGTGGTAAGTCCCGTTAGCCTGCACCTGCCTTCTCCCTGGACCATTCCACCGGATCTCCTGCCGCTAAGCCTTCCACGTGACGGTTGGCCCCAGAAGAGAGGCAGCTTTCTGGTAGATGCTCGCCTTCAACACTTCACCCCCGCAACCAGGGTTTTTAGTCTAGTCCTTTTGTCGTACCAAAACCAGATGGTTCGGTGTGCCCCATCTTGAACTTGAAGTCTCTAAACCCGTATCTGCGGGTATTCAAATTCAAGATGGAATATCTGTGGACGGTGGTGTACGCGCTGGAGGAGGAGGAGTTCATGGTATGTCTGGATGTCAAGGATGCTTACCTACACATTCCCATGTGGCACCCTCTTTAGGCTTACCTCAGGTTTGCCATATTGAATGACTATTTCCAGTTTCAGGCCTTACCCTTTGGATTATCCACAGCTCTGAGAGTTTTCACCAATGTCATGGCAGAGATGATGCTGCAGCTGCGCATGATGCGAGTGAACATAGTCCCCTACTTGGACGATCTCCTAATAAAGGTTGTGTCGAGGGAGCGTCTGCTGGTCAGCATCGATCTGATGACTTGACTACTGACGGATCATGGGGTGATCCTACATTTTCAGAAGTCTCTCCTGGAACAGACCCAACGTCTTCAGTTCCTGGGAATGATACTGGATACTGTGTCTCAAATGGTGTTTCTCCCGATGGACAAAGCCTTGACTTTCCAGGCTATGGTTCGCTCGGTGCTCGGTCCTTGCAAGGTATCCATACATCTTTGCATCCGATTACTGGGCAAGATTGTGGCTGCTTATGAGGCAATCCAATACGGCTGATTTCATGTCCGACCATGTCAGCTGGATCTGCTGGACAAATGGTCAGGGTCTCACCTTCATATGCATCAGGAAGTGACGTTGTCCCCGCAAGCCCGGTTTTCTCTTTTATGGTGGGTACAGGTTCCTCACCTGGTGGAGGGCAAAAGTTTCAATATCCACCCATGGATTTCACTGACAACAGATGTCAGCCTCTAGGGTTGGGGGGCTGTGACCCAAGGGGCCCAGTTCCAGGGGCTTTGGTAATGACAGGAATCTTTCCTACCAATAAACATCCTGGAACTCAGGGCAGTTTACAATGCTCTTCTGCAGGCTTCTCATCTCCCGAAGAATCAGGTGATCCAGGTTCAGTCAGACAACGCCACGGCAGTGGCATACATCAACCAACAAAGGGGAACAAGAAGCAGAGCGGTGATGTGAGAGGCGACGAAAATGCTCCTCTGGGCGGAGGTCAATGCGAGGGTCATCTCTGCCATATTAATACCGGGAGTGGACAACTGGGAAGCGGACTTCCTCAGCAGGCACGACCTCCATCCGGGGGAATGGGGCCTACATCTCAAGGTGTTTCAACAGTTAATTCACTGGTGGGGCTGTCCACAGATAGATCTGATGGCTTCTCGACTCAACAAGAAGCTATGCTGTTACTGTACCAGAACGAGGGATCTGCAGGCTGTAGCAGTGGATGCGCTGACGACACCGTGGATGTACCAGTTTGTGTACCTGTTCCCTCCGATACCGCTAATCCCAAGGGTTCTCAAAAGACTAAGAAGGAAAAGCGTTCAGGCAGTTCTAATTGCCCCAGATTGGCCTCGACAGGCATGGTACTTGGACCTCCTGACCATGTCTCTGGAGTATCCCTGGCCTCTGCCGCTCCAAGAAGATCTTCTTCAGCAAGGTCTGTTTATCTATCCAGACTTACAGCGGCTACGTTTGATAGCTTGGAAGTTGAGAGGGAGATCCTAGCAAAGAAAGGTCTCCCCTCTCAGGTTATTTCCACCAGGGTCCAGGCCAGGACAATGGTTACGTCAAAACACTATTATCATATCTGGAAAAAGTATGTTTCCTGGTGTGAAAGTAGAAAGGTTTCTCCTGTGGCATTTAAACTTGGTAATTTTCTGCTTTTCCTACAGGCGGGAGTGGATATGGGCCTACGTCTAGGCTTCATTAAAGTCCAGATTTCGGCGCGCTCTATTTCTTCCAGAAACAACTTGCCCTGTTACCAGAAGTACAGAATTTCCTGAAGAGAGTTCTTCATATGCAACCACCCTTTGTTCCTCCCACGGCTCCGTGGGACCTCAATGTGGTTCTGTCCTTTCTCCAATCGGATTGGTTTGAACCCTTACATAGGGTGGAGTAGAAATTTCTCACCTGGAAGATGGTGATGTTATTGGCATTGGCTTCTGCCAGACGTGTCTCTAAATTAGGGGCCTTATCCTGTAAAAGCCCTTACTTGATTTTTCATGAAGACAGAGCGGAACTTCAGACCCATCCTCAGTTTTTGCCTAAAGTGGGATCTGCCTTTCATGTGAACCAGCCTATTGTGGTTCCAGTGTTGTCTGACGCTCCTGTGGGCCCTGAGTCCTTGGATGTGGTCAGGGCTCTGAAGATTTATGTCAAAAGGATGGCATGTCATCAGAAATCTGATTCGCTGTTTGTCCTTTATGATGCCTCCAAGATTGGTCGGCCAGCTTCTAAGCAATCTATTGTTCAATGGCTCAGGTTGACCATTCAACAGGCCTATACTTCGGCAGCTCTGCACTTGCCGACATCTATTCAGGCCCACTCGATGAGGCCGGTGGGGTCCTCCTGGGTGGCTGGCCGGGGTGTCTCGGTCCTACAATTGTGCCGAGCTGCAACTTGGTCTGGTTCGTACACGTTTGTTAAATTCTATAGGTTCGATACCTTGGCCAAGGATGACCTTCAGTTTGGTCAGGCGGTTTTACAGGGGTCTCAGCACTCTCCCGCCCGTTTGGGAGCTTTGGGACTTCTCCATGGTACTAAAGTACAAGACCCCAGTATCCACTAGGACGTAAGAGAAAATAGGAATTTAATACCTACCGGTAATTTCTTTTCTCCTAGTCCGTAGTGGATACTGGGCGCCCGCCTCCGTGCTTCTTTCCTGCTTACCTGTGTAAGTTTTAGTTGGACCGATGTTGTGGTCCTCTTCTGTTGTTGGGATAGCTGTGCTATCCTGGATAGGTTGGTGTTGCTATCCTCTGTTCTGGTTAGCGCCCTGCTTTCATTTATGGTTGTGTGTTGGCTTATTGCCTCACCGCTGTTGTTTCGTTCTTCTCTCAGATTGTGTCCGTCTCCTCGGGCACAGAGTCCTAGACTGAGTCTGGTAGGAGGATCATAGAGGGGAGGAGGCAGCACACACATGCACACACTAAAAGTTTTTAAAGTGCCAGGCTCCAGTGGACCCGATCTATACCCCATGGTACTAAAGTACAAGACCCCAGTATCCACTACGGACCAGGAAAAAAGGAATTACCGGTAGGTAGTAAAATACTATTTTCAAAATGAAAACCGTGATGGTCGCAATGTTTCCAATGTTCTGATGGTCACGATGTTCCCAATCGATGTTTCGATGTTTGAGAGAAATTATTTTAAAAAAAATGTAAAAAAATATGTATTTCTTTTTTTTGTAACTAAAATCATTTTGGATAGGGTTAAATTCATGTTCTTCACCTAAATCACTCATAACCCCCCCCCCCCCCCCCCCCCCCCGCCAATTTCAGATCGTTTTTTGGGGGAAAAAAATCATCAGCTAAGAGGTTAACAGACCCCTTAGTATTACCTGCATTTACCAATAATCACATGCAAGGACAGGCGATCCGTTGGGAGGCCATCCCTCCGCTGTGTAAAACGTAAAGTGATCGCACTAGCTATTTCCGGAGCTATGTGAGACACAGAACACTCATCATAAGTACTGTATGTTAGAATAACTGCAGTGATCCCAGTCATTCTGCTGAAGGTAAAATGTAAATTTTATCTCTTCAGGCTTTTCACAGAAAAAAACTACTGTAATAGAAAATGACATGGGAGCTCATTTATCAAGGATCGCATATTGCATGCGATCTGAGTGGCATCTTACCGCCCAGGATCGCATTGCAATATGCGATCCTATCATCAGAATGTATCACCCTGCACATGAAAGGAGCCCATCCCTTCGATGTGCCGAGCAGGGTGTCCGGGCCTTTGCGCATGCACAGTCATAGTGACAGCCGTTCATAGGGGCCGTTTCCGGCGGAGGGTTCCTGCGGAACCCTGCCTGAACTACATCCTGCGATATGTAGCCCATAGGTAGCTGCGGGGTCAATATCAGGAATGCTTAATATTCCAGATATTGATACATTGGGCAGGCTGCGGGCGGCAATGGAGGTCAGGCTGTGGGCGGATATCTGATGCGATCCCTCCTTCATATATAAGGGGATACCTAGTATTTGTGGTTAGCCCCTGAAAATGTTTTTTTTCAGGGACATAGCTGCAAATACTTTTTGATAAATGGGCCCCATAGTCTGGAGTACTGGGGCCCATACATCTGTGAGGTATTGTGCCATTTCCCCATTCTGATGACACCTGGTTCAGGAATAAGGGAAATATAATTTGTTTGAAATGCCTGATTTGCTGATTCTGACCAGAAAGTGATTGTTGAGGATTGTTAACTTGCTTATGTTCCCCAATTCCCCGATGGTTTGCAGATTAATGATGCTGGCGATCTGCAGTTTTTATCACCAGTCAGTGGATCAAATCAGCATCTGGGAATCGGGGTATTGTGGTGCTGATGTATGGCCCCCATTAGCCAGGATATCTTATCCAAGCATGATCCTTTTAACAGTGTAATGGCGGCGATGCGCGGCTCCTTATATGATATCCAAACCCAGCGAGAATCCGACAGCGGGATGATGATGTTTTGCCTCATTCTGGTTTCTGAGTCAGGTGGGAAAACCCGAGCCGAACTCAGATCCGGGCTCGGGTAGTGAAGTTCGGTAGGGTTCGGTTCTCTGAGAACCGAACCTGCTCATCTCTACTTCAAACGCTTGGACACGCCTGCGTTTTTCCAGACACTCCCTGAAAACGGACAGTTTACACCCACAAACGCCCTCTGCTTGTCAATCTCCTTGCGATCGCCCGTGCAATCGCTTTTTTCGCACCATCCTGTCCCTATGCACCGATGCCCGTTGCAGTCGTCCGACGCGCCTGTGGATTGCGGTGCATATGCATGCGCAGTTCGGACCTGATAGCATGCTGTAAGAAAACGCAGCTTAGCGATCAGGTTTGAATTACCCCCTATGTCCTGGGGGTGTGAGTAGTCCACAATGCGGGGGAGGGGTGAAGCCCAATAGCAGCACACTTATGTTGCCCATATGATGTGCATATAGGGTGCTAAACTTTAAGTTCTAGGGACTATATTTACGAAGAGCTTCTCAGCAAGTTGGAGCTGAAAATTGAAAGTATCACTAAAATTTAGTGTAAAGCCCAGTGTGCTTTACACTGAATGTGAGTACCGCTTTACATTTTCGTTCTCAAAAACACAGAGAAGTGACATCTCATAAATATGGCCCTACAAGGTTTCTAATGAACAGACCATTCTCATATTTTAACATCTGATTGGCATGTTTATTTTATGGGTTATTTAAGTATTGGGGAAAAAAAGGATTAGAATTGAACATCTCAATTGGTATTCACATGGTGTAACATAATGACTTGTGGGAAAATAATGTCATATTAAAGATGTTTGTAACCTTTCTATGGGGTCTATTCTTTTTTTTTACATAATTTTTATTAGTGAGATCATAGAATGAAACAGAGACCAACATATTTAAGTCATAGCAGAATACATTATAAACATAGTTTAACAGTTGGCATTCCTAGAGAAAAACAAAAGTATGATCTATTTTTAACCCACAAGTCGGGTAATAAAGTAGAGAATGAATGTCAGCCAGTAGAAAGACTAACCAACTGAGACTGGGGAGTACAGAAGAAAAAATAGGATTTTAATACCTACCAGTAAATCCTTTTCTCTTAGTCCGTAGAGGATGCTGGGACTCCAAAAGTACCATGGGGTATAGATGGGATCCGCAGGAGACATGGGCACACTATAAGACTTTGAATGGGTGTGAACTGGCTCCTCCCTCTATGCCCCTCCTCCAGACCAGTTAGAAAACTGTGCCCAGGGAGACGGACATTTCGAGGAAAGAATTTATTGTTTAAAAACGGTGAGTGTCATACCAGCTCACACCTCGAACATGCCGCAGAACGTGGCATTCAATAGAACACCAGCTAACAGCATGGAAAAAATATACAGCAATATGCTGACCGAAAATGTAACACAACCTGTGTGTAACACAACCAGTAATCACATACCACATGCCATGGCATGAACAACAGCAGCAACAGACTTGACTGAAAAGAAACACCACATGAGTGTAACGACAACCAAGAGCTGTAGATACAGTACGCACTGGGACGGGCGCCCAGCATCCTCTACGGACTGAGAGAAAAGGATTAACCGGTAGGTATTAAAATCCTATTTTCTCATACGTCCTAGAGGATGCTGGGGACTCCAAAAGGACCATGGGGTTTATACCAATGCTCCAGACCGGGCGGGAGAGTGCGGACGACTCTGCAGCACCGATTGAGCAAACATGAGGTCCTCATCAGCCAGGGTATCAAACTTGTAGAACTTAGCAAAAGTGTTTGAACCCAACTGCTTGACAAAGTTGAACCGCCGAAACTCCTCGGGCATCTGCCCCAAGAAGAGCCCACCTTCCTGGTAGAATGGGCCTTCACCGACTTCGGCACCGGCAATCCAGCCGTAGAATGAGCATGCCGAATCGTATCACAGATCCAGCGTGCAACAGTCTGCTTAGAAGCAGGGGCCCCACTATTGTTGTGAGCATACAGGATAAACAGAGTGTCTGTTTCCCCAATCTGAGCCGTTCTGGCGACATAAATATTCAAAGCTCTGACTACATCGAGAGACTTCGAATCAGCCAAGGCTTAAATAGCCCCAGGCACTACAATAGGCTGGTTCCTGTGAAACGCAGAAACCACTTTTGGCAGAAATTGTTGCTGAGTTCTCAATTCCGCTCTATCCACATGGAAGATCAGATAGGGGCTCTTGTGATACAAAGCCGCCAATTCCGACACCCGCCTTGCGGACGCCAAGGCCAATAGCATGACCACTTTCCAAGTGAGAAATGTTACCCAACCTTTTGTAAAGGTTCCAACCAGTGTGACATAAGAAACTGCAACACCACGTTAAGGTCCCATGGTGCCACTGGGGGCACAAATGGAGGTTGGATGTGCAGCACTCCTTTCACGAAAGTCTGAACTTCTGGAAAGGTGGCCAATTCTTTTTGAAAGAAAATTGATAAGGCCAAAATCTGCACTTTAATGGAGCCTAACTTTAGGCCTGCATCCACACCTGCTTGCAAAAAATGGAGAAGACGACCCAGCTGAAATTCTTCCGTAGGAGCCTTCTTGGATTCACACCAAGACACATACTTCCTCCAAATACGGTGGTAAAGCTTCGCCATCACTTTTTTCCTAGCCTGAAGCAATGTGGGAATGACTTCACTGGCAATACTCTTTTGGGCTAGGATATGGCGTTCAACCGCCAAGCCGTCAAACGCAGCCCCGGTAAGTCTTGATACACGCCTGGTCCTTGCTGTAACAGGTCCTCTCGTAGAGGAAGAGGCCAGGGATCATCTATGAGTAAGTCTTAAAGATCTGGATACCAAGCCCTCCTTGGCTAGACCGAAACAATGAGGATCGCCTGAACCTTTGTTTTTCTTATGTTTATCACCTTCGGAAAGAGTGAAAGTGGAGGGAACACATAGACTGACTGAAACACCCGAGGTGTCACGAGGGCGTCCACTGCTATAGCTTGAGTGTCCCTTGACCTGGAACAATATCCCTGAAGTTTCTTGTTGAGGCGAGACGCCATCATGTCTAATCGAGGAATTCCCCAAAGACTTGTCACTTCTGTGAAAACTTCTTGATGAAGACCCCACTCTCTTGGATGGAGATCGTGTCTGCTGAGGAAGTCTAGTTCTCTGTTGTCTTCACACGTAACGACGACCTCTAATAGAGCATTTACATGCCTTCCGCTCATCGGAAACTTTTGCGGCTTCTACCATTTCCGCTTTGCTCCTCGTTTCGCCCTAGCAGCTTGCTTACACCACTGCTGTTCAGTCGTCTGACAGAATTAAGACGGGCAGAACACGAAGAAGATGTTCCGTTGTAAATAGCTCTTAATTCAAGAAAGCTTATTGCAGACAAGCTTCCCGGCTTGACCTTTCCCCTGGAAAGACTGCTCCCCAGCCTTGGAGACTTGTATCCATGGACACCAGGATCTAACCCTGGATCCCGAACCTTCGTCCCACAGGTGAGAACTGTGAAGCCACCACAGGAGATAAATCCTGGTCCTGGAAAACAGGATTATTTTCCGGTGCATGTGCAGGTAAGACCCGGACCACATGTCCAACTGGTCCCGCAAAAAGAACTCTGACATTTGACCTGCTCACCGAATGGCTTCGTAGGCCGCAACCATCTTCTGCATCAACGGAACGTATCGACGGGTTTACACTGTTGCAAATCTGATCCGATCTCTTTCCACAGGAAAAAACAAACTCTTAACAGATCAGTATCTAATCTTATTCCCAACTCCGATCTCTGCGTCGTTGGGATCAACAGCGATTCTTTGTGTTGAAGAACTGTCAGAGAGAAACAACGAATTGTACCACTTGTTTCTACCCTCGCTGTAGTCAGGAGAGCGTCCCAGTACAGGATAATAATGGATCTTACTATAGAAGGAAAACCATCATACTGCCATCACTCTGGTGAAATGGCAATGACAATCCTGAATAGCAAAACCAGGTAAGCTTAATGCGGATGACACCGCATTTAAACTCTCTTTCTTCTTTTACAGGTTGGAGATCCCTGTCCTGAGAGATTCCATCTTGTAGTTCAATTTCTTGAGTAGAAATCTTTTTTAGGATTGTTCTGACCGAGCCGTCCGGGCTCAGAAGCACGAAAAAGCTTGAATAACAGCTTTTTTTTTGTGTGTGACAGGGACAGCAGGACAATGTCCTGATCCTGACCCAATTCTTGTATGGCGTCGCATACTACCTCTCCAGAGGAGAATCGGTAAGATCTATTTGAAAATTCAGTGAGGGGAATAATTTGGAAAACTCGAGTATGTACCCCTTTGGACTCTATTCTTAACTCACTGCGTCAAGTCCATTCCAGGACTGACTGAAGAGTATTAGACGAGTTCCCACCGGTGTGGGCTCCAGCAAGATAGATCCAGCGACCTGCGGTGGATGTGGTAGAAACAGAGGACGATATCAGGTTCTGCGAAGTTGAAAAGGATTCATACCTCTTACCTTTTCACCTCCCTCTACCTACAAAGAAGGGGAATAAAAATGGTATCCAACCGGTCAAAATGACTGCATCCTATAACAGGGCCGAAACTAGGGGGGGGCTAGGGGGGCATGTGACCCAGGCGCAGGATTTAGAGGGGCGCTGAGAGAGACCCGGCGGCAGTGCCGTTTCTACTCCTTATCGCCTCTTCCGAGCGCTCCTGCTCGGGGGGGCCGAGTTTCGCGGAATGACGCGTTGCGTCGTGACGTCACGACGCAAACGCGTCATTCCGTGAAGCCCCGCCCCCCGAGCAGAAGCGCTCGGGGAGAGGCGATAAGCATGAAGGAGGAGGCGGCCGGACCGAAGAGCGGGAAGACGTAAGTATTCTCTCTCTCTCTCTCCCCCCCCTCCTTCCCCCCAACTTGAAACCTGCCTGCCGCTGCCGCACTGTGTAAAATGGGGACACCTGCCTATGGGGATACCTGCCTGCCGCACTGTGTAAAATGGGGGCACCTGCCTGCGTACTGTGTATTATGGGGGCACCTGCCTGCGTACTGTGTAATATGGGGTCATCTGCCTGCGTACTGTGTAATATGGGGGCACCTGCCTGTGTACTGTGTAATATGGGGGCATCTGCCTGCGTACTGTGTAATATGGGGGCATCTGCCTGCGTACTGTGTAATATGGGGGCACCTGCCTGCGTACTGTGTAATATGGGGGCATCTGCCTGCGTACTGTGTAATATGGGGGCACCTGCCTGCGTTCTGTGTAATATGGGGGCACCTGCCTGCGTACTGTGTAATATGGGGGCATCTGCCTGCGTACTGTGTAATATCTGGGCATCTGCCTGCGTACTGTGTAATATGGGGGCATCTGCCTGCGTACTGTGTAAAATGGGGATATATGCCTGCCGCGCTGTGTAAAATGGGGATATCTGCCTGCCGCACTGTGTAAAATGGGGATACCTGCCTGCAGTGTTATTGTTGGTAATGTAGATGTAGTGTAGTGTAGTGTAATGAAGTAATATATAGTATAGCATTTAGGGTATGTAGTACAGTGTATAGGAGCATGTAATGTAGTGCAGCATATAGGGGATGGTGTAGTAGTGTAGTGCAGCATATAGGGGATAGTGTAGTAATGTAGTGCAGCATATAGGGGCATGTACGTAGTGTAGTGTATAGGAGCATGTAATGTAGTGCAGTGTATAGGGCATAGTGTAGTAATGTAGTGCAGCATATAGGGGCATGTACGTAGTGTTAGGAGCATGTAATGTAGTGCAGTGTATGGGAGATAGTGTAGTAATGTAGTGCAGCATATAGGGGCATGTACGTAGTGTAGTGCAATATAAAGGGCACTTAGTGTAATCATGTAGTGCAGTAATGTGGTGCAATGTGTGGGGACACACAGGGGCTATGTGACAGATGCTTAGGACATTTGGGGCACATGAGGCGCAATTTTGTTCAATGGTATCCACTTTCTAAATATTTGATAACATGATAATTTTTTGTGTAATGCGGGGGGGGCGCCAAAATGCTTCCTTGCCCCGGGTGCTGACAAGTCTAGTTTCGGCCCTGCCTATAAAAAATGCGTCACCAACCGTTGTGATGGAACATAGCACAAGAAGGTAGACTTACCAGTGGTATCTGCCGAGATCAACTTAACCAAGTCATCCCCAAACCAGATTATCCCTTCATAGGGAAGATACTCCAGTATTTCTCGGGGTCAGTTCATACCTCTTGTAGTCGCATGGCAGCAAGCTGCAATGTTCTAGATAAGACCCAAGGAATATCCCATTTCTCCCCAGGGTAATTATATCGGATAACAAGGTAACCGACCATTTCTGAATACAAGCACTCCCCCATGCGTATGTAATGCAAATATCATCAAAGCATATAATTAAAATATCACTTAGCTTCCTGTATACGATCCTTTGTCACAGGGTCCCGTGCAGACCAGGGGTTGACATTCCCTTTATTCTATCCACGGCGGGAGAAGAATAAACACTCGGACTCCTCGTGAGGATTCAAGACCATCTTCTCACGGCTGACCTAGAGCTTCATCAACAGAGCGACCAGCACATGAGAAGGAATAACTTTACTTCAGCATTCATAAAAAATTGTAATATAAATGTACACATTTAAATACACATATATACACATATATCTATATATACATTTCATATATATATATATATATATATATATACAATCTGTCAGGAACATCGGGGTCCCTAGTGACATTTATGTGTTCTGAATGTGTATGAACATGTACAGAATGCTAAAGTTGTGGGTCTAATCAGGAAACATTATGGCCGACATAGAACATAGTATTCGTGTCGACAACAGGGAGTAGTAACTGGGCAAAATAACATTTTTGTGACCCCGAGGGGTCTGAGGGAAACATATACTTAATTTCACTAGGAATTCCCACAAATACTACCACGTCTGTGCTTGAGCTACAGCTCACTGCAAACGTACCATACATATATACACATACAGGTATAGGTTTTTTATATTATTTTACACCCAGTCCTAATAGTTGGTGCCGACAGGGTCACCCACATACGTCTGTGTTCCCAAAACAGTGTTTACTTTGGAAAAACTTACAATTACTGACATGCTGACACGTAATCTCATGAATCAAGTACCATCTGGAGTCGGCAATGCCGACAGAGGGATTTCCATATATGTTTGTGGTAGTGCTCTCACACATGTCGACACACGTGTACCAAACAGCCACCAACATTGCTAAAATTGGCAGATTTCTGACAGGGAAAACACAGAAACTCCAACCAACTCCTTGTACACACGCTCATTATATATACATATCTATAGTGCTTCATGGTTAAACCTATATTGCACTAAATAACTGTGCCTCCCCACATTTCACACTGTTAGGTCACAGAAAAAATAGAGAAAGCGCTGTCCAAAATATAGGCTTTTATTAAAATATAGTAAAACCACCATACAGATAACATAAAACTATTATAACACCTATTGGTACAGTTTACTTATATACCTTACTGGAAATCTCCTGCTGTCATTAAATAATGCTCTGCACAACTGACACAGTAGTTTCCCTGACACCTACAATTGCTTCTTAGTAAAATAATGTATCATGGCCCTCATTCCGAGTTGTTCGCTCGCAAGACGATTTTAGCAGAGTTACACACGCTAAGCCGCCGCCTACTGGGAGTGAATCTTAGCTTCTTAAAATTGCGAACGATGTATTCGCAATATTGCGATTACAAACTACTTAGCAGTTTCAGAGTAGCTTCAGACTTACTCGGCATCTGCGATCAGTTCAGTGCTTGTCGTTCCTGGTTTGACGTCACAAACACACCCATCGTTCGCCCAGACACTCCTCCGTTTCTCCAGCCACTCCTGCGTTTTTTCCGGAAACGGTAGCGTTTTCATCCACACGCCCATAAAACGCTGTGTTTGCGCCCAGTAACACCCATTTCCTGTCAATCACATTACGTTCGCCGGAGCGAAGAAAAAGCCGTGAGTAAAAAAACTATCTTCATAGCAAAATTACTTGGCGCAGTCGCAGTGCGAACATTGCGCATGCGTACTAAGCAGAAAAACGCTGCGATGCGAAGAAAATTACCGAGCGAACGACTCGGAATGAGGGCCCATATGCATACAATTTCCTCCACAACGCACATTTGTATATAATCAATATCACACTGATATAGGCAGTATACTAGGGATTCTCTAAAAGCTCCATAGCCCAATCATAGCTAAAAGGGTTAAATTAGCACAGATGATCAAAACTGCTCAGATCCTCTCACTCAGGCAGCGTTTTGATGTAATAAATGGACAATGTCTCTGTTGTTAAATGTGCTGGAATTAGAGAGATAGAATCAATTGACTGACAGTCTTAAAAGTCTCCATAGAGTAACCGCTAATATCAGTTGTATGAACTAACGGGCGTCCCCGTTATAATAGAATTAATGCAAGTGGCTAATAGTCATTGAGAGTGTACTGGGATTCACAGTTATTATGTGTCCACTGCATCCGTGTCAGTTTGGAACTTTTTGCTCACCAGTGCCGTTCTGCTGTTACACCTCCCGCTGATCACCCGTTCTTATCCCACACAGCGCTCAGCGGTTTTGCCGCTAGCACCGGCGCTGGGGATCTCCTGCTGGAGAAGATGATAAATCGGCTGTAGCTGGGGGTGAAGGCTGATCTTCCGGCCAATGGTTAGATGGCTCCGCTGGCCGCCGATGAGCGGTCAGCAGCTTGTTGGATCGCACAGAACTTTCGCTGACACTGGGAGTAATGCAGGCTGCTTTCAGGATAATTGCATCCACGTAGATAGGGGTCACACTTAACGCGTTTCTCGGCCTTGTGACTGTGGCCATACTTCTGAGGAAACGGCCACAGTCACAAGGCCGAGAAACGCGTTAAGTGTGACCCCCATCTACGTGGATGTAATTATCCTGAAAGCAGCCTGCATTACTCCCAGTGTCAGCGAAAGTTCTGTGCGATCCAACAAGCTGCTGACCGTTCATCGGCGGCCAGCGGTGCCATCCAACCATTGGCCGGAAGATCATCCTTCACCCCCAGCTACAGCCGATTTATCATCTTCTCCAGCAGGAGATCCCCAGCGCCGGTGCTAGTGGCAAAACCGCTGAGCGCTGTGTGGGATAAGAACGGGTGATCGGCGGGAGGTGTAACAGCAGAACGGCAGTGGTGAGCAAAAAGTTCAAAACTGACACGGCTGCAGTGGACACATAATAACTGTGAATCCCAGTACACTCTCAATGACTATTAGCCACTTGCATTAATTCTATTATAACGGGGACGCCCGTTAGTTCATACAACTGATATTAGCGGTTACTCTATGGAGACTTTTAAGACTGTCAGTCAATTGATTCTATCTCTCTAATTCCAGCACATTTAACAACAGAGACATTGTCCATTTATTACATCAAAACGCTGCCTGAATGAGAGGATCTGAGCAGTTTTGATCATCTGTGCTAATTTAACCCTTTTAGCTATGATTGGGCTATGGAGATTTTAGAGAATCCCTAGTATACTGCCTATATCAGTGTGATATTGATTATATACAAATGTGCGTTGTGGAGGAAATTGTATGCATATGATACATTGTTTTACTAAGAAGCAATTGTAGGTGTCAGGGAAACTACTGTGTCAGTTGTGCAGAGCATTATTTAATGACAGCAGGAGATTTCCAGTAAGGTATATAAGTAAACTGTACTAATAGGTGTTATAATAGTTTTATGTTATCTGTATGGTGGTTTTACTAAATTTTAATAAAAGCCTATATTTTGGACAGCGCTTTCTCTATTTTTTCTGTGATTTTTCTGATATTGGGAATCAACAACCCATTAACTTGAGAGCTGCAGTCCTAAATAGAGGCAGGGAAAATTGATTAATTCTAAAGATCATTTGGAAGTTGGGACAGCTGATACACATTTAGCCCAGCGCTTTTTCTTTGTAGTTTTCACACTGTTAGGTGTTTAACAGTGTTTTGGCAGGCCCAGCATCTCTGTGAGGAGAAAATGGTGCTGTATAGAGTTGTGAGGGCTAAGCCACGCCCCCTTCTCGGCGCACTTCAGCCCCGCTATCTTTTTACATTTTTAAACTGGCGGGGGTCTGTATACAGTGCCTATGCACTGTATACATCTTTGCCAGGCTTATTTTATGAGGTATATTGCTGCCCAGGGCGCCCCCCCCTGCGCCCTGCACCCTTGTAGTGCCGCTTGTGTGTGGGAGCAATGGCGCGCAGCGCAACCACTGCGCGTTACCTCCGAGACTCAGAAGTCTTCTGCCGTCACTGAAGTCTTCTGTTCTTCTAATACTCACCCGTCTTTTTTCTTCCGGCTTTGTGTGGGGGGTGACAGCGTGGCACCGGGAACGAGCAGCTAGGCGAACCAAGTGATCAGACTCTCTGGAGCTAATGGTGTCCAGTAGCCTAAGAAGCAGAGCCCTTGAACTCAGAAGAAGTAGGTCTGCTTCTCTCCCCTCACTCCCACGATGCAGGGAGCCTGTAGCCAGCAGGTCTCCCTGAAAATAATAAACCTAACATAAAGTCTTTTCAGAGAAACTCAGGAGAGCTCTCCTAGTGTGTGTCCAGTCTCTCTGGGCACAGAGTCTAACTGAAGTCTGGAGGAGGGGCATAGAGGGAGGAGCCAGTTCACACTCATTCAAAGTCTTATAGTGTGTCTATGTCTGCTGCGGATCCCGTCTATACCCCATGGTCCTTTTGGAGTCCCCAGCATCCTCTAGGACGTATGAGAAAAGGAGAAGAAGAAAAGAGAAAAGAAGAAGAAAAGAATAGAAGAATAGGATAGAAAAGAATTGAATCCCCGGGAGGTGTCCATCCATTAAAACTAAAATTACCTTATACATCACAGGGTGTTACAAGTTGAAAGGTGAGGCGGCATTTTGGGTAGCCAGCCATGGGCTCCAAATTTTATCAAATGATTTAGAGGAGCGGTTAATTATATTAGTCATATATTCCATACGATAAACATACCAGATACGAGATATTATATATTGTATGGAAGGAGAAGCGGGTTTTTTCCAGTCCACTACCAATTGACATGTCATGGCAGAGACCACATGGCGCAGCAGTTTATTTTGATATTTTGTCAGTGTTGACAGGTTCAGGGGAAGGAGGATCTATTTAGGATCATAAGGAATAGGAGTCTATAGCAAGCTGGAAATAAGATTAATTACAGGTATTCACTATTTTAGAGCATGACCACCATATACAGTATGTAGAAAAGAGCCCTCCGCGCCACAGCCTCTCCAACATCTGTCCGATGTGTCAGGGTACATCCTGCACAAACGAGAGGGTACATACCATCTATACAATAATTTATAAACGTTCTCCTTGATCCTGACACAAATGGAGCTAGATGCCGCATTTTCCCAGGCTTCTGACCATTCCTCATCATCTAAAGCCGAACCCAGGTCCGTTTCCCATGCACTCTCATGAGGATCATGCTGGGAAGGAGGCACCCCGTTAAGTGTAGTATATAAGAGGTAAATTAAACTCTTAGTTGAGTGACGTCTGATACATAAGGTCTCAAATGTAGTCAACGGTCTGCTAGAGGGGTTCAGTATGGTATGCCGGCGGTCGGGCTCCCGGCGACCAGCATACCGGCGCCGGGAGCCTGACCGCCGGTTTACGGACAGTGTGGCGAGCGCAAATGAGCCCCTTGCGGGCTCGCTGCGCTCGCCACGCTACGCTATTTTGGTCTCCCTCCAGGGGGGTCGTGGACCTCCATGAGGGAGAATAAGTGTCGGTATGGCGGCTGTCGGGATTCCGGCATACTGAAGACCACCCCTGCTAGAGAGGACGTGACTCAATGAGGAATGAGTTGTAAAAATTGATAGAAATACCTGGAGGGAATGTCAATATCCTCTTGGATCTGAGAAAATTGAGGAAAACTAGAGTCCCGAGTGATATCATACAAATTCAAAATTGGCTTGGTATAATTGATGGCGACGATGTGTTAGGAAAATGCCTAAGTATGAATTTTTTTCTCTGTGCCAGTGAAATGGGAAAGAGTTCTCCAAGGAGAGTTTGATAGGGCCAGGGATATAAATACCCAATACTTCAGTTTTACTTGTATTAATTTTATATCCCGAATATTGAGAGTAGCGGTCGATTTCAGAGAGGAGTGGCTGCAACGATTGCGTCGGGGACCCTAGGGATAGTAGGATATCGTCAGCATATAAAGCAATTTTATGCTCAGAAGGACCTATCTTCATTCCAAATATTTTAGCATTAGCTCGAATCCTTGCCGCCAGCGGTACCATAATTAGGGCAAATAGCAGAGGGAAGAGTGGGCAACCCTGCCTGGTGCCATTAGTGATTTCGAATATGGAGGAGGTGAGGCAATTGACAGAAACCATAGCAGTAGGGGATCTATAGAGTGCTGAGACACCATACAAGACCTTGCCAGAGAATCCCAACCTTCGGAATACCGAGAAAGCAAAGGACCAGGATATTCGGTCAAAACCTTCTCGACATCCAATGCAAGCATCAGAGATGGTAGCTTTTGTTTATGGATAGAACAAATTAAATCTATGGCTCTCCTGGTGTTATCGGAGGCCTGACGGCAAGGTATAAAGCCCACTTGATCTGGGTGTATCAAGTGTGTGAGTAGGGGGGCTAAGCGGTAGGCCAGTATTTTGGCATAAATCTTAAGGTCTACGTTCAATAATGAGATTGGCCTATAGTTGGAACATTGCGTGGGGTCTCTCTCCGGTTTCGGGATCACTATAATATCGGCCTGCACAGTCGCCGGTGCAAACGACGCCCCCATCCAGAACATTATTAAAAATAGAAGTGAGGCAAGGGGCTAGTTCTGTGATGAATGTTTTGTAATATTAAGCTGTGAAGTCATCTGGGTCAGGGGCCGCAGAGGTCCGCATAGATTTGATAGCGGCAATTGTCTCATCCAGCGAGATAGCTTCATTGAGTATAGAGAGCTGTTGTTCCCTCAGACATGGAAAGGGGGTATCTAATAAGTATGAACTTGCCCCCTCTGGTCTAGCGGAGGAGAGAGGAGGGGCAGGGAGATTGTAAAGGGAGCTATAGAAGCTTCGAAATTCCTCTATCATCAGTTTAGGATCGTAGGTGTGTATTTAATTGGTGTGAATATAGTTTTTCTATCATGCTTGCAGCTCGCTTACTTCTCAGCTTGTTAGCCAAGAGACTGTCTATTTTATCGGATTTGTCGTAGAACCTTTGACGTAGCTTCTGTAATATAGCTCCTGCTCGTCTTGACAAAAGGGTATTTAACTGACCCCTGAGGTTATCTATCCGAGAAAGCAGGGAATCACACGGGGCAGTTTTATGTTGGGCTAAAAGTGCAGAGACCTGAGATTCTAATGAGGAGATTTCCTGTGCCACCCTTTTACGTAAAGCTGAAGCTTTGGACATAAAGTGACCACAAATAGTGGCTTTGTGTGCTTCCCAAACAAGGCCGGGAGAGACCTCGGGAGAGGCATTTTCCCTAAAAAAGAAATGCAGGGTTGATTTATTGTCTAGAAGAGTTGAAGGGTGTGATAGAAGAGTGTCCTCTAAGCACCATTTACGTGTCCTATTAGGGGCTCTGTAAAGATCTACCAGGATATAAACTCCCGCATGATCAGTCCACGAACAAGGAGTGATGAACCATATATATGCGAGAGAAGTGCTGATGTGGTGCAGAGAAATGGGTATAATCCAAAGCGGTGGAATGTTTAAGGCACCAGGAGTTATGTAAATTAAGCTGTTTGAGGGAGGATGTTAACATGAGAGAGGCATCAGTTGGGGCTGCTTCCTTCTTGTTTTTAGGGGGGTTATATTTATCTAAGAGAGGATCAATAATGGTATTAAAGTCCCCACCAAAAATAATGTGTCCCTGTGCTACTCTATTTAGGTGGGGAAAAAATGTGATTGATCCTGGTTAGGGGCGTATACTGGCACAAGGGTTAGAACTTCTGTATGGAGGGTACCGATCACTATGAGATACCGTCCCTCTGGATCAGCTATCGCTGTAGTATGTACAAATGGAATATTATGGTGGATCAGAATAGCCACCCCCCGTTTCCTACAGTTAGTAGAGGCAAAGAAGGTCTGGGTAAACTGCTTACCTTGAAGTCGAGAGTGTGTACCAGTAAGGTGGGTCTCCTGAAGGAAAACTATGGGGTTCATTCCGACCTGATCGCTCGCTGCAGTTTGTCGCAGCGCAGCGATCGGGTCGTAACTGCGTATGCACCGGCGCCACAGTGCGCCGGGGCATGTCAGCCATCGTTGCCTAGCGATTGCCTCTGAGACAGAGGCGGTCGCTGGGCGGGAGGGGGCAGGACGGTGGCATTAAGCCACCATTTAGGGGGAGTGGTCCGGCCAACGCAGGCGTGGCTGAACCATTGGGGGGGGGCAGGCCGCGGCAGCTGTGTGACTTCACATGCAGCCGTTGCGGGCCGGTGAGCGAAGAGTAGCTCCCGGCCAGCTCGCTAAAGCTGCGCTGGTCGGGAGCTACTCTTGAGGCATCGTCGCTGTGCGATGCCTTTGCACTTCTGCGGGGGGGGGGGGGGGGGCGGCACTGACATGCGGGGAGGTCTGGCCCTGTGGTAAATTTAGCACAGCTACGATCAACTCAGAATGACCCCCTATGTCCGCTCTTTCTCTCCTACAAGCGGCCAAAGTCACTGTACGTTTCTTGGGGGAATTAAGTCCATTAACATTTACAGAAAACAACTTAAGAGCCATGTGAGATTAAAGTGCGAAAAAGAACCAATGAAGACCCCTCCCAGGGAAGAAGAAAAAGAAAGAAGAAAAAGGACAACAAGAAAAAAGTAGCATAGGTACAGAAAAAGAGAAAGTAATAGGAAACCCATATGGGAAAAAACCCTGAAACATAGGGTCCCAGTTAAGGACCGCAACACAAATAATGATTATAATAAACAAAATGACAAATAAAGGGAGCACAAGGGTGGTGGAAAAAACTATGTAAGAGAAGCAAGTCCTCCCGGACCGCAATAGTCGAGTCGGCAACGGCCAAAATAATCAATTATACAACCCAAAAACCTAAAATTGTACTGTGTCGTAAAAAAGGGGGGACAAAAAAAAGGTAGGGGAAGAATAAGGAGGAAGAGGGAGGGGAACAAGCGTGAAAAATGAGGGGAGGGACAAGGGGAAGGATAAGGAGGGAAGGGGGAATTAGAGCAAACCTATCGCTATAATGTAATATTATGCATAAAGTATAATAAACATTAAAGTCTAGTAAGCAATATAACAACCAATAACATTTGTGTAAAATAATCAAGATGAAGGCCAAAGCCGCCATCTGCCAACAGAGAATATAAGATGAGGAAATATATCCCTGAGATAGTGATAACTATCTTTTCTCAAGAAGTGTCCGCCATAGTCAGGGAGGTACATTGGTGTCAGTGTGGTGACGTCATACCCTTGTCCATTCAGATGACGGAGGTTGGAGGTACTATGGCCTAGAAGAAGAGGCAGCAGCTCCATCAGATGACAGGGCAGGGAGGAGATAAAGTTTAGCTAACAAATCCTGTCCTTGAGTTAAAGTTTTAACTGAGTGAGTGGAGTTGTTCACAGAGACTTGGAGCATAAAAGGAAATCCCCATCTGTAACGTATTTGATGTTGTCTTAGTATCCTAGTAACGGGTTAGAGGTCTCGTCACTTTTGGATGGTAGAGGGGGCTAAGTCCTGAAAAACCTGCAGTTACATATCGCGGAAATCAATCACTGGAGACTCGCGAACCGACGTTAGGATCTGTTCTTTTGAGCGGAAGTAATGCAGACAAACTATGACAAACTATGACGTCTCTAGGCAGTTGTGAAGGAGAAGGTTTTGCTCCGAGCGCCCTGTGATCTATAACAGAGACAATCACCATCTGAGAGATCAGGCAAGACGTGTTGAAAAAAGTCCTTCAAAAAAGATGTCAAAGAGGGACCAAGAATTGATTCCGCTACATTGCGGATACCAAATTATTGCGGGGGGAGCGGTTCTCTTGATCTTCTTGTCTTTCCTTGAGTGCCTCCACCTCATCATGGAGTCTAGAGAGTTCCGAATTAAGACGTTGGTGAGAGCGGCAAAGATCATCAGTCTTAGACTCCAGGGCATCAGTGCGATTACCAAGGGCTGTGAGGTCTGACTTGAATTCAGCAACAGCAGTAGAGAGTTCTTGCTTAAAAGCAGATTGGACCACATCCAGCAAACTTGTTATTACTGCTTGGATCTGCGGGTCTATACCTGTCTCTGATGAGCAGGGGGAGGAAGGAGAACTCGTGAGCAATGCAGGTGTTTGAGGGCCCTTAGATTTAGATCCAAAAAAAATTAGTGGAGGCCTGTGTAACTTTCTTCTTTTTTTGCGCCATTGTGAAGGACCAATAGGACGGGTAGGGGATCACAAAGGGAAAAGGAGACACAATTTTTGCTTATTTTGTATTTGTTAAGTAAAAAAGGAGAAAACTACTACGGTCCAGGCAGGACATACAGAATTGCTAGGCAGACATCCCGAGCAGCAAAAAAAAAAAAAAAAGAGATATGGTCCTACAGTGGCGCTTAAACTATCCAGCAATAGCTCTGTATACGTACATATGCCAGCAGCTCCACAAAGAAAAGCATCAGCATTTACAATGAAAGATAAAATAGGTGAAGCGGCAGGAGCTCAGGTAATGCACGTCTCATCACCTCCACATACAGGTCCTCCCCAGCTTGATAATATAGGTGTCAGAATATGGAAAAAGCCTATAAAAAGGGGGACCTCTACAGTGGGCACTGACAGGATTAACAGAGAGGAAGACAGTCATAAAATGAGGGAATGCATAGTAAGCAGTGGGCTCAGCCACAGATTGGAAACATATCCAAAAATTCGACCATATCTTACACAAGACACAGCAAAAACTCTAATCCATGCTCTCATTATCTCCCGCACTGATTATTGTAATAGTCTCCTGACCGGTCTTCCCAAACATAGGCTCTCACCACTACAATCCATTTTGAATGCAGCTGCGAGGCTAATCTTCCTCGCTAGACGTTCATCATCTGCAGATCTGCTCTGTCAGTCCCTCCATTGGTTACTGGTATTCTACCGTATTAAATATAAAATACGTTTACTTACGTACAAGGCTATTAACCAAACTGCACCAAAATACATCTCTTCACTCATCTCAAAATATCTCCCTACCCAACCTCTCCGCTCTGCACAAGATCTACGTCTCTCATCCACACGCATTACTTGTTCACACTCAAAATGACAGGACTTTATCCGGGCTTCACCCACTCTGTGGAATGCCCTCCCATGCACAATAAGACTAACCTCTAGTCTCCAAACCTTTAAACGTTCCCTGAAAACTCACCTCTTCAGACAAGCCTATAAAATTCCAGACCCACCCACATAACCTTCAGTGCTTCCCTATCTAATTACATCCTCTCTGTACAGTATACATAACATCACATATTTTGTGTTTCTTTACTCTCACACCCTCCTGACACTTGGCCAACATTGCGGGGTATCATCATACAACCCATTAAGAACCTAGCAATCTGGTGGACCATTATGCAATAGATAGCATCTATCCTTGTGTATCTATGCCTATTTCCCTATAGATTGTAAGCTTGCGAGCAGGGCCTTCCTACCTCTATGTCTGTCTGTTTTTACCCAGTTTTGTTCTATTAATGTTGTTCTAATTGTAAAATGCAACGGAATATGCTGCGCTATATAAGAAACTGTTAGTAAATAAATAATAATAATAATAATAATAATAATAATAATAATAATAATAATAATAAATTAAATAGATGTGTGCACAGCAGAGCCTCTTGCTGGCCCCAGCCACTGGGACATGACCACACTGCCCGCGGGCTGTCAGCCACCGCAAGGGGGGGATCTCTGGGGAAGGCAAGGTGAGCCACAAGGAGGGTGTAGAGAGGGGCCACCCAGTCCTGGGGAGTGCAGTGGAGATCACGCTGCCTCAGGCACAGGGAATGCCACGTAGCTGGAGGCAGCCGCCATCAGGAAGGGCCGTTTCTGCCCACCGCAGCAGCCATAGCCCACAGTGCGGGGAGGCAAGAGGGCGGGCGGCAGACGCGGCTCAGAAGGCAGGGTACCCCACAGTTAGACGCGGGCGGCAGCCAGCCAATCACCGCAGGGGCCCAGGAGCCGCTGGAGACACTGGGAGGCCCAGGGAAGAGTGGAGCACGTCCAGGGAGAGCCAGAAATCGAGGTCCCGGCTCTGAACAGGGAAGGGGGCCGCAACCTGCAGAGAGACCTAAAGTCTCTTCCGGCTCCGCAGACTACCGCTACCCGCTGGAAAACAGGTACAGGACTCAGTAGGGGCACACTAGGGGGCTGGGAGATACAAAAAGCGCAGTGAAAGGCGCAGTAAAGTGGCAGACAGATCGGAGCTTCTGCTCTGCACATCCTGTCAGAATGGTTACCAAGCCACGCCCCCCACTATGGGGTCTATTCATGTAAAAAACGAAACAAGAATTGTTACTTATCACTTTACATCGCATCAGTTCGATGCGATATATAGCTTTGCTAAGTAGCAGTTCACGTATACTCACTTCTATGGTCATGTGGTCCGTTATAGATTATCTATCTATCTATCTATCTATCTATCTATCTATCTGTCTGTCTGTCTGTCTGTCTGTCTGTCTGTCTGTCTGTCTATCAGCAGACTGCACGTGTGCTGTAATCACAATGTGCATGCACGGGCTGCTGCAATCTTGTTTGCAATGAGGATTTCATGGAAAAGTGATTAACAGGAAGTGACCGTTTGGAGGTATTAACATAGTGTTATCGGGCAGTGGTTAGGAAAACACAGGAGTATAATGGCTGTTTTCGAGAAGTGTATCAGCTGAAGGCTGTGAGCTCGTACATGCAAAAACATGGCGTCTGATGTTGTGTCCAGTCTGTGTAGCCATGGGCCACAACTTAGCCCTGATGTTCCTTGTTTTTGCGTATAGGTTGTGAATGTGTATGCAATTGCAAATGAGTTTCTTGTGTTTAGTTACCATTTATGACTAAACCATTTGTCGGACTCTGCCAAGTAGATTATCATATGCTAGTGTAGCCACTGCCTGTTTTTTCTTTCTTCCAAGAGTTCAGATCTGTGTTTTAGTGAGAATTTAACATGATACAGGGCAACTGTCAGTGGCGAGTCTTAAATGGGTGCAGGGCATGCAGTGCACAGGGCCACAGGGCAGAGCCGGATTTAGATCTCATGGGGCCCTAGGAAAGATACTGGTTTATGGTAGAGATGTGAGGGTTCGGTTTTACTCGGATTTAATCGGGTCTCTAAACGGCATCTTATTGGATCACGGATGTCACGCGTTTTGGATAGCCAATAAGCCAAACCCGAAAAACCTGAGTAAATCAGAGTAAAACTGAACCTGCACAGCTCTAGTTTATGGCCCCCCTCCCTTAAACAATCCATAGCACTATATTTTAATTTGTGATTCATGTCCCTTTCACTATTGTTGTTTTACCTCCATATATTCAATTTTTTATACACATTACAGACATTACAAATATTAAAAAGAAACATAAAACACAGTGCAAATGTATTTAAACTTTTAGCACCTGATATCATAGAAAGTGCAAGCTATGTAGTAAAAAAATATTTATATTAACTTTGAATACCTGACCAACACTGTGACTGTCATTGGATATAAAAGGTTATCTCTTGATAGTGCCAGGATAGCAACATTGTCAATAGATAGAAGCTTTATGATGCATAGATACTTTTCTCAGAGTGGGTACAACAAGTACAGTACCCCTATTAAAATGATTTTCTTTTCATAGCTCTTATTCAAGTTATATCAGACTCTGCCTGGTTTACCCTCCAATGACTGAAGCACGTGTTTTATTATGTTTTCATTATCATTATGGGAAGGGCGCTTTTGAAAAATGTCATCATCAGGAATGGCGTTCCTGGAATCTCCCGCCAGTGGCAGCATTTTTTTTTGTGTACGGCTGGGTGCGGGTTGAGGGAGGAAAACAGGGGGTGAAGCCCTGTGTCTTGGTAGCACCTGCCCCCTGTGTAAAAGGCCCTCCGCAAATGGCCACCGCAATGCAGGAGATATATGTTAGAGGTCATACTTAACATCTAGCATATGTTAAATTACGAGTAAAGAGCCATACTCGATCTCCATGCTTGAGACTAGGAATTGCTCATCTTTTCTTGTCAGCAATTTTTTTTGTACTTTGAGGAGAGAGGAACAAACTTCTTTACAGATTTTTGAAAACTGCTGTACAGCTTGGTCAGCCACTGGAACTTGAGATGCTAGAAGAGGTTGGAAATCTGGTACTCTAGGACAAAGTCTGTAGTTGGCAAAGAAAGGTGTAGTTCCAGGAGATGAGTGATATTAATTGATGTGGCAAAATTCTGCCCAGGGAAGTAATTCAGCCCAGTTGTCTTGTTAAGAAGATACATACAAGCAAATAAATGACTCCAGATCCTAGTTAACTCTCTCTGTCTGGCCATTGGTCTGAGGATGGTATGCTGAAGAGAATTTGAGCTGGGTCTATATAGCAGAACATAAGGAGCGCCAGACTTTGGCAACAAATTGGAATCCACAGTCAGAGATGATTTCTATTGGAAGACCATGAAGACGAAAGATTTCCTGAATAAAAAGCTGAGCTAATTTACAAACTGAAAGAAGAACAGTGAGAGGAACAAAGTTAGCCATCTTGGTGAACCGATTAACTACCACCCAGATGGTACAGAATTTACTTGAAAGAGGCAAGTCCATAGACAAATGGGACCACGTTGATGTGGAACCCCCAAAGGCTTTAACTGCCCAGTTGGAGCTTGATGGGCACACTTGGAACATGAAGAAATGAAGTCCTGTACATCCTTTTTTTAGAGAAGACCACCAATAGGATCTGGAAATGAATTTGGAAGTCTTCTGAACTCCTGCATGACGGGAAGAATTAACCCATTGTAATAATTTCTTGCGTAAAGCAGGCTTGAATAAGGATTATCCTGCAGGAGGTGTGGGAGCTATTCTGACTGCAGAAAACACCACAGGATCAATGATTCGGTGTTTCTCAGTGGAAGTAGTCTCGTTATCCTGTTCCATGCACTGAGAAAGAGCGTCAGTTTTCTGATTCTGAACCCCTGGATGAAAAGACAATTTAAACCCATCTGGCTTACTTTGGATTTAAACAGTGAGCAGACTTCAGGTATAACAGATTTTTGTGATCAGTCAGAATGGTAATAGGGTGAATAGCCCCTTCGAGTAGGTAGCGCCATTCTTCCAGAGACAACTTGATTAGTTACACTCTGCCAGAAGAAATTTGTGGGAGAAGAAACCACAAGGACGGAAATGATCATCTTGAGAATGCTGAGAGAGTACTGCACCTACGCCTATAGAGAAGGTGTCTACCTCCAGAATGAATGCTTTAGTGACATCTGGTTGGCGCAGTACAGGAGCAGTGATTAATGTTTGGACATGCAATTGGAAAGCCATTTTGGCTTCTTCTGACCAGCGAGATGGATTGGCACCCTTCTGTGTGAGAGCGGTAATGGGTGCTATGATGATAGAAAAGTCTCTGGTAAACTTGCGGTAGTAGTTGGCAAATCCGAAGAAGCGTTAAACTGCTTTAAGATTTGTTTGGAGTGACCACTCCTGAATTGCTTGGAGCTTAACAGGATCCATCCTGAGACCTAAATCTGAGATGATGTATCCCAGAAAGGGAATAGACTTGACTTCAAAGACACACTTTTCACATTTGCAGTAGAGACGATTGGTCCTGAGATGAGTGAGAACCTCTTTGACTTGGCGACGATGATCTTCCAGATTGTTGGCAAAGATGAGGATGTCATCTAAATACAGGTGAAACTCAGAAAATTATAATATTGTGCAAAAGTTCATTTATTTCAGTAATTCAACTTAAAATGTGAAACTAATATATTATATAGACTTATTACATGCAAAGTGAGATATTTCAAGCCTTTATTTGTTATAATTTTGATGATTGTGGCTTACTTAAGAAAACGCCAAATCCAAAATCACGGAAAATAAGAATGTTACATAAAATCAATAGAAAAAGGATTTTAAATACAGAAATGTCGGCCCTCTGAAAAGTATAATCATGCATATGTACTCAGTACTTGGTTTGGGCCCCTTTTGCATGAATTACTGCCTCAATGCGACGTGGCATGGATTCTATCAGCCTGTGGCACTGCTGAGGTGTTATGGAAGACCAAAATGCTTCAATAGCGGCTTTCAGCTCTTCTGCATTGTTTGGTCTCATGTCTCTCATCTTTCTCTTGGCAATGCCCTATAGATTCTCTATGGGGTTCAAGTCAGGCGAGTTTGCTGGCCAATCCAGCACAGCAATCCCACGGTCATTGAACCAGGTTTTGGTACTTTTGGCAGTGTGGGCAGGTGCCAAGTCCTGCTGGAAAATGAAGTAAAAAAAAATAATATATATATATATATATATATATTTTTTTATTTTTTATTTAAATTATATGTTTAGCTTTTAATTTGTTTAAACTGCCGCAGAGCACCCCTAGATTGACAGAGCACCCCTGGAGGACCCCTGGAGACCCTATACGGGTGGACACAGCTCCCCTTATGTACAACAAAGCACGGACCACTTACTGTATCACAATACGTGTATGATTATACACAGCGGTCTGACCTGCAGTGTCACAGAAAAATAATAGTATAGTATACTTGGGTATATCAGATATATATATATATATATATATATATATATAAAAGTGAGAGTGAGATAGTGAATGTGAAACCTTTGTTTTCTGATGGCTCAATGTACACAAACTTTGTTTAATACACAGAGTTATTAAAAATATTGTATTAAATGACCTTCAGGCTGTGTGTATAAGGTGAATATGAAACATAAATGCATTCTGTGCTCAGACTTGGGTCCCATCGCCATGATGTCTCATTATGGTATGCAATTATTCCAAAATACGGAAGAATTTGATATCCAAAATACTTCTGGTCCCAAGCATTTTGGATAAGGGATACTCAACCTGTATATATATATATATATATATATATATATATATATATATATATATACACTGCTCAAAAAAATAAAGGGAACACTAAAATAACACATCCTAGATCTGAATGAATGAAATATTCTTATTAAATACTTTGTTCTTTACATAGTTGAATGTGCTGACAATAAAATCACACAAAAATTATCAATGGAAATCAAATTTATTAACCCATGGAGGTCTGGATTTGGAGTCACCCTCAAAATTAAAGTGGAAAAACACACTACAGGCTGATCCAACTTTGATGTAATGTCCTTAAAACAAGTCAAAATGAGGCTCAGTAGTGTGTGTGGCCTCCACGTGCCTGTATGACCTCCCTACAACCCACACAAGTGGCTCGGGTAGTGCAGCTCATCCAGGATAGCACATCAATGCGAGCTGTGGCAAGAAGGTTTGCTGTGTCTGTCAGCGTAGTGTCCAGAGCATGGAGGCGCTACCAGGAGACAGGCCAGTACATCAGGAGACGTGGAGGAGGCCGTAGGAGGGCAACAACCCAGCAGCAGGACCGCTACCTCCGCCTTTGTGCAAGGATGAACAGGAGGAGCACTGCCAGAGCCCTGCAAAATGACCTCCAGCAAGCTACAAATGTGCATGTGTCTACTCAAACGATCACAAACAGACACCATGAGTGTGGTATGAGGGCCCGACTTCCACAGGTGGGGGTTGTGCTTACAGCCCAACACCGTGCAGGACATTTGGCATTTGCCAGAGAACAACAAGATTGGCAAATTCGCCACTGGCGCCCTGTGCTCTTCACAGATGAAAGCAGGTTCTCACTGAGCACATGTGACAGACGTGACAGAGTCTGGAGATGCCAAGGAGAACGTTCTGCTGCCTGCAACATCCTCCAGCATGGCCGGTTTGGCAGTGGGTCAGTAATGGTGTGGGGTGGCATTTCTTTGGGGGGCCGCACAGCCCTCCATGTGCTCGCCAGAGGTAGCCTGACTGCCCTTAAGTACCGAGATGAGATCCTCAGACCCCTTGTGAGACCATATGCTGGTGCGGTTGGCCCTGGGTTCCTCCTAATGCAAGACAATGCTAGACCTCATGTGGCTGGAGTGTGTCAGCAGTTTCTGCAAGATGAAGGCATTGATGCTATGGACTGGCCCGCCCGTTCCCCAGACCTAATCCAATTGAGCACATCTGGGACATCATGTCTCGCTCCATCCACCAATGCCACGTTGCTCCACAGACTGTCCAGGAGTTGGCGGATGCTTTAGTCCAGGTCTGGGAGGAGATCCCTCAGGAGACCATCCGCCACCTCATCAGGAGCATGCCCAAGCGTTGTAGAGAGGTCATACAGGCACGAGGAGGCCACAGTGACTACTGAGCATCATTTTGTTTTAAAGACATTACATCAAAGTTGGATCAGCCTGTAGTGTGTTTTTCCACTTTAACTTTGAGGGTGACTCCAAATCCAGACCTCGATGGGTTAATAAATTTGATTTCCATTGATCATTTTTGTGTGATTTTGTTGTCAGCACATTCAACTATGTAAAGAACAAAGTATTTAATAAGAATATTTCATTCATTCAGATCTAGGATGTGTTATTTTAGTGTTCCCTTTATTTTTTTGAGCAGTGTATAATGGAAAAAACGAGGCGGCACTCAGAGACTTTCACTTCTATAATCTAATTGTGCAAATGGTGCGAAAGGTCACATCAACATTTCGGGGACCTGGTCCCCTTCTTCAGGATAACAGTGGTGCAAAACAAGAGTGTTTAAATAAGGTTAGAAACAGTTACCCCCTGACCCCATTCAGTCACATGCTGCAGCATTACTCTCCGGCCGCCCGCTCAGGACTTCTGCCCGGCTCACTGACGCCTCGGCGGGGCCGGAAGTGACCTCGCGGGAGCGAGCTGCATCACCATGGCAACCGCTCGAGGCATACTCACTGTTCGAGCGTCTCCTCCCGGCCGCGTATCTCACTTCCGCCCAGACGTCCACAAGTCCCGCGAGCTCTGGAGCCACATCACGGAAGCCAGCTGCGTTACCGTGGTAACGCTGTCTGCTGTGAATAAACATAACATCATACAATAACATAAGTGACAAAATAAGATGACCTTAAGAGGTCAATATAAAAGTGACAAATCATGTTAAAGTGCTAGTGCAAGCTGCAAAACAGTTAAAGACAACAATTAAAAATATCCAAAGGTACAAAGACTAATGTGCATAATGACACCTCAAATGTTAAACTGGCCTACTGATATGTATCAAATATGGCAACAACATCCTGACCACTTTAACAATAGGAGCCCTGTGGCTTATGAAAAGATGGTGAAAGCACGAGCGCGTAGCGCCCAGACTGCAAGGCATCACCTTTCTAGACATGCTCTTGCTGGAACACTATTAGCCAGACGGAAATCACAGGAAGTTAATTAGCCCCAAATTTTCATTTAGACCCCCGGGTTTCAGAGTATTCAGCCTGTGAATCCACATGGACTCCAGCTGCAATAACTTACGGCCCCTGTCACCCCCCGTATCGAATCAGGGACATGATCGATGATGCAATGTTTGAACGTGGCCATAGAATGTCTGAAAGTCACGAAATGTTTGGCCACAGGTTGATCGCCATTACCTGATGCCAAAGCATTTCGGATGGCCAGTCTATGCTGGGCCATTCTGATTTTGAACTGGCATTCCGTTTTGCAAATGTAATACCGCCCACATGGGCAGATAATGGCATAAATTACAAACTTCGTGCTGCATGTGAGTGGCCATTTGATTTTGTAATGTTTCCCTGAAAAGGGGTGGGCTATGGTGGTCCCTGGTGACATATGGGAACATGTTGTGCAGCCAGTACATTTAAAACAGCCATTGCGCCTGGTCAAAAAGTGTGTGGGATTTACTCTAAATTTTGCTATGTCGGTTTTGACTAAAATATCCTTGATACTTTTACCTTTTTTGTAACTAGGCATGATGCACTTATCATGTAGCATCTTCAGATCGGGGTCTGATGCCACTATTGGCCATAGCTGTCTAAGTTGATGTTGCGTCTCCCTGCTCGCCACATCATAATCGCACACCCAAGGAATGATTTTGGACATGTCTTTAATGTGCTTGGGCCTCACTGAAATGTCTTTCTGTGTGGCTTCTGCTTTCTGACGGGCTGATCGTACCAATGCCTGAGGGTAACCTCTTGCTAGAAATCTGTCCAAAATCATTCCTTGGGTGTGCGATTATTTTTTGACCAGGCGCAATGGCTGTTTTAAATGTACTGGCTGCACAACATGTTCCCATATGTCACCAGGGACCACCATAGCCCACCCCTTTTCAGGGAAACATTACAAAATCAAATGGCCACTCACATGCAGCACGAAGTTTGTAATTTATGCCATTATCTGGAATGGGGTAGATGGAATTTTCCCACTGCGCAAAGAATGGCAGCTAATGTGTGAAATGGAGGGAGTGTCACCCACACCCCAAACAAATGCAATACAATGGAACAATACCACCACACGAAAAGCGCACAACTCCTCAAGTAAATGGCCCAAACAGAACCGGTTCTTTTCCTTCTCGAGGTTCACATAGATCAGTGATACTCAATACCTCAAAAGAACAAAAATAAACATAGCGTAATATGGTAATGAATGAAGACAATATCAAATATTGAGGTGATGACTCGTACCCCTTCTGATGGTCTACCGTAAGTAGACAATAAAGCTTTGGAGGAGCGGATATCACCGTGAGGTCTGTCTGGTCTTCTTCAAATGGTATGTGGGTTTTTCACTTCCACAGTTATATAATGAAGAAAAGAAAAGCCTCCATAGTGTAAAACCTTACAGCATTTTATTTTTATAAAATCATGTGGGACAAATATATGAACCCACTCTGTTAAAATCACAACAAGATGTAATCCTAAAATACAGAAGCTGGGACTCCTACCAGATGGTGTTGTCCACTCCAAGAAGTAGACAATATGAGCATGGACTGGGGGGCCAACAGGCGTCCCTGAAGTTCGACCTCCAAATCCTAGATAGGAATCCCTCTGTCTGTTCACCTTCCTTGCCAACGCGTTTCGATACCCACAGTATCTTCCTCAAGGCATAAGGAAGGTGAGCATACAGGGGCCTTTTATACCCACTAGGTGGTGAACATGAGCTATCCCTAAAACTAGACATGGATCAACTGACATTCTTTCCCTAGTATACATATGGAACAAATATTCCCACATCCAATCCATTTCCTAAATTATAGGATCCCCTCTTTCTTAAAAAGTCCGCCAAAAGGAGCCATATACATCATCTAAACATCATCAGGCCGCGTCACTACGTATGACCACATCCCTCGTTCCCGTCCGTCTCCCGGAAGTGACGTAAGCCGCACCGTCATCAGCCGCGTCAAACCCGGAAGTCCAGTGTTGCGTTTCAGACCTTCGCCTCCCGGAAGTGATGTATACCGCGTCATCATCATCGGCATTGTACCCGGAAGTCTTATTCCACGTTCCGTCCTTAATCTTATATGGGACTCGAGGGATGGAAAATAATACCCGAAATGGATTCCAAATGTTCTCGGCTTATCTTTCACAATGAATATCCCATGATGTCATCATCGGCAGAACATATTTGTATATCACGATGTAGTAGATTTTAATAACTCAGCTGTATTGGATCTTCGTCTAATATACCTTAATATAAAAATGCATGTATTAGATTCTTTCTTGGATGCAATGGGTGTGCATTATAAAAACCACTTCAACTCAAAGTCTTTGTTAATACCCTCTGGTTTCAGTGTCTTAAAACAATGTATCATATTCATTTCCATTTTTGCCAACCTTTTATTAATATCACTGTGTCTTATGTCACCACTAACTTTTTTCAAACCATAAAAATTGATAACATGTTTCATATCACAGCTGTGTTCTTCTTTAAAATGTGAAGATAAAGCATGGGTTTCTATCCCCTTTTTAATATTGCGTAGGTGCTCACTAATTCGTATTTTTAGCGGCCTACTTGTTCTGCCAATATAAAATAGATGGCATGAACACTCAATCCCATAGACAACGTTGTTAGTGTTGCAAGTTATAAACTTCTGAATCTTACACATTTTCCCATTTATGTTAACATCTTCTTTTTTGTTGCCAAAGGTATTCTTTATGTTCTTACATCCTACACAGTCTCCACATCTATAGAAACCTTTTGATGTTATCATGGGGATGTTTACTGGTGTTGGGCATAAACTTTTGACCAGCTGTGATTTAAGGTTTGATGCTCTTCTAAATATGCACAGAGGTTTTTCAGGGATATCATTTCCCATGACCGGATCCCTTTTTAACAAGTTCCAGTGTTTCTTCAGAACCCCTTCTACTTGTTTGTGTTGTAAGGTAAATTGTGTTGTAAAGGCCCACTTAAATCTTTCATCTTCCCTATTTGTCTTCCGTTCTTTATATATAAGATCTTTTCTGTCAGTGTTTTGGGCGATTTCTAATGAACTCAGGACATTTTTCTCATCATAGCCACAGGCTAAAAAGTTATCTTTCATTTCAGCCGCCTGTTCATTAAAAGTGGAGTTCTCAGTGCAGTTCCGTCTTAACCTTTTAAACTGCCCTATAGGTATCGATTTTAACCAGTTGTCGTGATGACAACTGTCCCTTTGGATATATGCCCTTGAATCAGTTGGTTTGATGAAATTCTTCGTTTTTAGAACCCCTTCTTCCACATATAAACTAAGGTCTAGGAAATCTATCCGGTGTTTATCAATATTGAATGTTAGAACAATATTCCTGTCATTAGAGTTGAGGTAGGCACAGAAAGAGTCTAACTCTTCTCTATTCCCTTTCCAGACGAAAATTATGTCGTCTATATACCTCCGCCAGGCCACCAGGTTCGCCCCGTGTGGGTTGTTATTCCACACTACCTCATCCTCCCATACGCCCATGAAAATATTGGCGTAACTCGGGGCGAACCTGGTGCCCATGGCGGTCCCTCTCTTCAGGATGAAATACTCATTTTTAAAGATGAAATAATTATTGTTAAGTATGAAGAATATACCTTCCCGAATGAATTCCTGAAGTGAGGGATCAAGGGTGGTGGTCATTAATTTAGTGCAGACAGCCTCTATCCCTTGTTGGTGATCAATAATAGTATAGAGGGAGCTGACATCAGCTGTTATAAGGAAGTAACTATCCTCCCATTTTATCTTTTCCAAAAATTCAAGGGTGTCCCGTGTATCCTTAAGATGTGAGGGGTTGAGTGACACCAAAGGTTGAAGATGGTAGTCAATCCATTGTGACAGATTTGACGTGGCAGACTCAATTCCCGATACGATAGGTCGTCCTGGGGGATGAGTTGCATTTTTATGAACCTTAGGTAATACATACAGTGTAGGGACTACCGGATTTTCAATGAATAGGAATTTAGCCTCATTATCGGTGAGGATCCCTTTCTTATTAAATTTCTCAATCAACTCTTTGATCTTAAGGGAGATCTTATTAGTTGGATTACCCCTCAGTTTTTTATAAGTCCCAGTGTCACCTAATTGACGGTAAATTTATTTTTCATAATCATTGATATTAAGTAATACGACCCCTCCCCCCTTATCTGTGGGTTTAATAATCAGCTGGTTGTCAGATTTCAATCTTATGAGTGCCTTCCTCTCCTTACTGGTAAGGTTGTATTTAATGGGTTTATCATGTATTTTCTCAAGATCTTCTTTCACTAAAAGGCTAAAGGTCTCTATAAAATTCCCCTTTAGATAACTGGGGCAAAAAAATCGATTTGGGCTTAAACCTTATATCCGTAGTATCATTAACCCCATCATCTTCTTTTGTCCTTAGTTTGTGAAATTTTTTTAAGGTTAATTTTCTCACAAACTTTTGGGTATCTATAAAGATTTGAAAATTATCTATCTTTGTTGCTGGAGCAAAATTGAGCCCTTTTTCCAAGAGACTCCTTTCTTCCTCCAAAAGCAGGTGACTGCTAAGATTGAAAATTTTAATTTTCTCAATCTTGTTTTCTGGGTGTATTTCTTGTAGTTCTATATTAGATATTGGATTTCTAGGTATGATCTTTCTCTTTCGTTTCCGACTTTTGTTCTTCTTAGTCCCCCCTCTTTTGCCCCTATGGGTGATTTTTACCTCCAACCTTTGGTTGGCCCTCTTCTCTCTAAAAAAGGTGATGTTGATCGGTTTTGTTCTAGACTGTTGAACCTATTACTGGATTCCCAGCTTGAATATATGGGTCTCTGTTCCCCCCTAAACGTGGAACCCCCAAAATTGTTTGTGCGAGCTGTTAATCTGGGTCGCCACTGCGTGGTTTCCTTCCAATTTCCATTATCCCCATAGTGCCTTGGGACCCAGGGTTCCCGTGGTTCAAATGATCTGGCTGACTTATACTCCCATTTATTTTCCCTTCTTTCATTATAAATGGGTCTCTTTCTACCACGATTAGGTGTATAATTGGGGTGGGATGATCTTTCTAATTGGACATTGTTTGTGGATTTATTAACCCTTTTCTGAGTATCCTCTAATCGCTCCTGTCCTGCCTCTGTTTGATTAGCTGTTCCCTCTCTATCCCTCCACAATTTGTTAACTTTTTTGGAGATAAGGCTTGTCTCCATCTTTTTAATATTGGCCATAATTTCTTTTTCTTTTTCCTGATATTCCTTTGAATTTATAAAAGGGTTTAATAATTCCTTATGATCGGCAATATCTTTATCCAAATCAGATAATTCCCTTTTCCTTTCTGTTATGATTAGATTAATCAGAGAGATGGAGCAACCTCTCAGTATGCTGTCCCAGTTCTTTTTAAACAATTCTGTAGCATGTGTAAAACTAGCTTCTTTATGGATTTTTAATCCTTTTGGTATTAAATCTTTAGCTAGATAATGTTCAAGGGTGGCTACTTCCCACCAAATCTTGGTCTCCTTAATTAGGACATTTTCTAGTTTCTTTAATAAATGATTTAGATCTATATCCTCTGTATTTAGAGGTTCTATAGATGAATTGAATGCACAATTAAGTTTCTTTATTCTTTCGTCCCTAAGACTGAACATATTGCAGCAGTGGAAAAACTCCTAGGTGAAAACAATTCAATCTGGAATGGGGTAGATGGAATTTTCCCACTGCGCAAAGAATGGCAGCTAATGTGTGAAATGGAGGGAGTGTCACCCACACCCCAAACAAATGCAATACAATGGAACAATACCACCACACGAAAAGCGCACAACTCCTCAAGTAAATGGCCCAAACAGAACCGGTTCTTTTCCTTCTCGAGGTTCACATAGATCAGTGATACTCAATACCTCAAAAGAACAAAAATAAACATAGCGTAATATGGTAATGAATGAAGACAATATCAAATATTGAGGTGATGACTCGTACCCCTTCTGATGGTCTACCGTAAGTAGACAATAAAGCTTTGGAGGAGCGGATATCACCGTGAGGTCTGTCTGGTCTTCTTCAAATGGTATGTGGGTTTTTCACTTCCACAGTTATATAATGAAGAAAAGAAGAGCCTCCATAGTGTAAAACCTTACAGCATTTTATTTTTATAAAATCATGTGGGACAAATATATGAACCCACTCTGTTAAAATCACAACAAGATGTAATCCTAAAATACAGAAGCTGGGACTCCTACCAGATGGTGTTGTCCACTCTAAGAAGTAGACAATATGAGCATGGACTGGGGGGCCAACAGGCGTCCCTGAAGTTCGACCTCCAAATCCTAGATAGGAATCCCTCTGTCTGTTCACCTTCCTTGCCAACGCGTTTCGATACCCACAGTATCTTCCTCAAGGCATAAGGAAGGTGTGCATACAGGGGCCTTTTATACCCACTAGGTGGTGAACATGAGCTATCCCTAAAACTAGACATGGATCAACTGACATTCTTTCCCTAAGTATACATATGGAACAAATATTCCCACATCCAATCCATTTCCTAAATTATAGGATCCCCTCTTTCTTAAAAAGTCCGCCAAAAGGAGCCATATACATCATCTAAACATCATCAGGCCGCGTCACTACGTATGACCACATCCCTCGTTCCCGTCCGTCTCCCGGAAGTGACGTAAGCCGCACCGTCATCAGCCGCGTCAAACCCGGAAGTCCAGTGTTGCGTTTCAGACCTTCGCCTCCCGGAAGTGATGTATACCGCGTCATCATCATCGGCATTGCACCCGGAAGTCTTATTCCACGTTCCGTCCTTAATCTTATATGGGACTCGAGGGATGGAAAATAATACCCGAAATGGATTCCAAATGTTCTCGGCTTATCTTTCACAATGAATATCCCATGATGTCATCATCGGCAGAACATATTTGTATATCACGATGTAGTAGATTTTAATAACTCAGCTGTATTGGATCTTCGTCTAATATACCTTAATATAAAAATGCATGTATTAGATTCTTTCTTGGATGCAATGGGTGTGCATTATAAAAAACACTTCAACTCAAAGTCTTTGTTAATACCCTCTGGTTTCAGTGTCTTAAAACAATGTATCATATTCATTTCCATTTTTGCCAACCTTTTATTAATATCACTGTGTCTTATGTCACCACTAACTTTTTTCAAACCATAAAAATTGATAACATGTTTCATATCACAGCTGTGTTCTTCTTCAAAATGTGAATATAAAGCATGGGTTTCTATCCCCTTTTTAATATTGCGTAGGTGCTCACTAATTCGTATTTTTAGCGGCCTACTTGTTCTGCCAATATAAAATAGATGGCATGAACACTCAATCCCATAGACAACGTTGTTAGTGTTGCAAGTTATAAACTCCTGAATCTTACACATTTTCCCATTTATGTTAACATCTTCTTTTTTGTTGCCAAAGGTATTCTTTATGTTCTTACATCCTACACAGTCTCCACATCTATAGAAACCTTTTGATGTTATCGTGGGGATGTTTACTGGTGTTGGGCATAAACTTTTGACCAGCTGTGATTTAAGGTTTGGTGCTCTTCTAAATATGCACAGAGGTTTTTCAGGGATATCATTTCCCATGACCGGATCCCTTTTTAACAAGTTCCAGTGTTTCTTCAGAACCCCTTCTGCTTGTTTGTGTTGTGAGGTAAATTGTGTTGTAAAGGCCCACTTAAATCTTTCATCTTCCCTATTTGTCTTCCGTTCTTTATATATAAAATCTTTTCTGTCAGTGTTTTGGGCGATTTCTAATGAACTCAGGACATTTTTCTCATCATAGCCACAGGCTAAAAAGTTATCTTTCATTTCAGCCGCCTGTTCATTAAAAGTGGAGTTCTCAGTGCAGTTCCGTCTTAACCTTTTAAACTGCCCTATAGGTATCGATTTTAACCAGTTGTCGTGATGACAACTGTCCCTTTGGATATATGCCCTTGAATCAGTTAGTTTGATGAAATTCTTCGTTTTTAGAACCCCTTCTTCCACATATAAACTAAGGTCTAGGAAATCTATCCGGTGTTTATCAATATTGAATGTTAGAACAATATTCCTGTCATTAGAGTTGAGGTAGGCACAGAAAGAGTCTAACTCTTCTCTATTCCCTTTCCAGACGAAAATTATGTCGTCTATATACCTCCGCCAGGCCACCAGGTTCGCCCCGTGTGGGTTGTTATTCCACACTACCTCATCCTCCCATACGCCCATGAAAATATTGGCGTAACTCGGGGCGAACCTGGTGCCCATGGTGGTCCCTCTCTTCTGGATGAAATACTCATTTTTAAAGATGAAATAATTATTGTTAAGTATGAAGAATATACCTTCCCGAATGAATTCCTGAAGTGAGGGATCAAGGGTGGTGGTCATTTATTTAGTGCAGACAGCCTCTATCCCTTGTTGGTGATCAATAATAGTATAGAGGGAGCTGACATCAGCTGTTATAAGGAAGTAACTATCCTCCCATTTTATCTTTTCCAAAAATTCAAGGGTGTCCCGTGTATCCTTAAGATGTGAGGGGTTGAGTGACACCAAAGGTTGAAGATGGTAGTCAATCCATTGTGACAGATTTGACGTGGCAGACTCAATTCCCGATACGATAGGTCGTCCTGGGGGATGAGTTGCATTTTTATGAACCTTAGGTAATACATACAGTGTAGGGACTACCGGATTTTCAATGAATAGGAATTTAGCCTCATTATCGGTGAGGATCCCTTTCTTATTAAATTTCTCAATCAACTCTTTGATCTTAAGGGAGATCTTATTAGTTGGATTACCCCTCAGTTTTTTATAAGTCCCGGTGTCACCTAATTGACGGTAAATTTATTTTTCATAATCATTGATATTAAGTAATACGACCCCTCCCCTCTTATCTGTGGGTTTAATAATCAGCTGGTTGTCAGATTTCAATCTTATGAGTGCCTTCCTCTCCTTACTGGTAAGGTTGTATTTAATGGGTTTATCATGTATTTTCTCAAGATCTTCTTTCACTAAAAGGCTAAAGGTCTCTATAAAATTCCCCTTTAGATAACTGGGGCAAAAAATCGATTTGGGCTTAAACCTTATATCCGTAGTATCATTAACCCCATCATCTTCTTTTGTCCTTAGTTTGTGAAATTTTTTTAAGGTTAATTTTCTCACAAACTTTTGGGTATCTATAAAGATTTGAAAATTATCTATCTTTGTTGCTGGAGCAAAATTGAGCCCTTTTTCCAAGAGACTCCTTTCTTCCTCAAAAAGCAGGTGACTGCTAAGATTGAAAATTTTAATTTTCTCAATCTTGGTTTCTGGGTGTATTTCTTGTAGTTCTATATTAGATATTGGATTTCTAGGTATGATCTTTCTCTTTCGTTTCCGACTTTTGTTCTTCTTAGTCCCCCCTCTTTTGCCCCTATGGGTGATTTTTACCTCCAACCTTTGGTTGGCCCTCTTCTCTCTAAAAAAGGTGATGTTGATCGGTTTTGTTCTAGACTGTTGAACCTTTTACTGGATTCCCAGCTTGAATATATGGGTCTCTGTTCCCCCCTAAACGTGGAACCCCCAAAATTGTTTGTGCGAGCTGTTAATCTGGGTCGCCACTGCGTGGTTTCCTTCCAATTTCCATTATCCCCATAGTGCCTTGGGACCCAGGGTTCCCGTGGTTCAAATGATCTGGCTGACTTATACTCCCATTTATTTTCCCTTCTTTCATTATAAATGAGTCTCTTTCTACCACGATTAGGTGTATAATTGGGGTGGGATGATCTTTCTAATTGGACATTGTTTGTGGATTTATTAACCCTTTTCTGAGTATCCTCTAATCGCTCCTGTCCTGCCTCTGTTTGATTAGCTGTTCCCTCTCTATCCCTCCACAATTTGTTAACTTTTTTGGAGATAAGGCTTGTCTCCATCTTTTTAATATTGGCCATAATTTCTTTTTCTTTTTCCTGATATTCCTTTGAATTTATAAAAGGGTTTAATAATTCCTTATGATCGGCAATATCTTTATCCAAATCAGATAATTCCCTTTTCCTTTCTGTTATGATTAGATTAATCAGAGAGATGGAGCAACCTCTCAGTATGCTGTCCCAGTTCTTTTTAAACAATTCTGTAGCATGTTTAAAACTAGCATCTTTATGGATTTTTAATCCTTTTGGTATTAAATCTTTAGCTAGATAATGTTCAAGGGTGGCTACTTCCCACCAAATCTTGGTCTCCTTAATTAGGACATTTTCTAGTTTCTTTAATAAATGATTTAGATCTATATCCTCTGTATTTAGAGGTTCTATAGATGAATTGAATGCACAATTAAGTTTCTTTATTCTTTCGTCCCTAAGACTGAACATATTGCAGCAGTGGAAAAACTCCTAGGTGAAAACAATTCAATCTGGAATGGGGTAGATGGAATTTTCCCACTGCGCAAAGAATGGCAGCTAATGTGTGAAATGGAGGGAGTGTCACCCACACCCCAAACAAATGCAATACAATGGAACAATACCACCACACGAAAAGCGCACAACTCCTCAAGTAAATGGCCCAAACAGAACCGGTTCTTTTCCTTCTCGAGGTTCACATAGATCAGTGATACTCAATACCTCAAAAGAACAAAAATAAACATAGCGTAATATGGTAATGAATGAAGACAATATCAAATATTGAGGTGATGACTCGTACCCCTTCTGATGGTCTACCGTAAGTAGACAATAAAGCTTTGGAGGAGCGGATATCACCGTGAGGTCTGTCTGGTCTTCTTCAAATGGTATGTGGGTTTTTCACTTCCACAGTTATATAATGAAGAAAAGAAAAGCCTCCATAGTGTAAAACCTTACAGCATTTTATTTTTATAAAATCATGTGGGACAAATATATGAACCCACTCTGTTAAAATCACAACAAGATGTAATCCTAAAATACAGAAGCTGGGACTCCTACCAGATGGTTTTGTCCACAACAAGAAGTAGACAATATGAGCATGGACTGGGGGGCCAACAGGCGTCCCTGAAGTTCGACCTCCAAATCCTAGATAGGAATCCCTCTGTCTGTTCACCTTCCTTGCCAACGCGTTTCGATACCCACAGTATCTTCCTCAAGGCATAAGGAAGGTGTGCATACAGGGGCCTTTTATACCCACTAGGTGGTGAACATGAGCTATCCCTAAAACTAGACATGGATCAACTGACATTCTTTCCCTAAGTATACATATGGAACAAATATTCCCACATCCAATCCATTTCCTAAATTATAAGATCCCCTCTTTCTTAAAAAGTCCGCCAAAAGGAGCCATATACATCATCTAAACATCATCAGGCCGCGTCACTACGTATGACCACATCCCTCGTTCCCGTCCGTCTCCCGGAAGTGACGTAAGCCGCACCGTCATCAGCCGCGTCAAACCCGGAAGTCCAGTGTTGCGTTTCAGACCTTCGCCTCCCGGAAGTGATGTATACCGCGTCATCATCATCGGCATTGCACCCGGAAGTCTTATTCCACGTTCCGTCCTTAATCTTATATGGGACTCGAGGGATGGAAAATAATACCCGAAATGGATTCCAAATGTTCTCGGCTTATCTTTCACAATGAATATCCCATGATGTCATCATCGGCAGAACATATTTGTATATCACGATGTAGTAGATTTTAATAACTCAGCTGTATTGGATCTTCGTCTAATATACGAAAATGGGAAAATGTGTAAGATTCAGGAGTTTATAACTTGCAACACTAACAACGTTGTCTATGGGATTGAGTGTTCATGCCATCTATTTTATATTGGCAGAACAAGTAGGCCGCTAAAAATACGAATTAGTGAGCACCTACGCAATATTAAAAAGGGGATAGAAACCCATGCTTTATCTTCACATTTTAAAGAAGAACACAGCTGTGATATTAAACATGTTATCAATTTTTATGGTTTGAAAAAAGTTAGTGGTGACATAAGACACAGTGATATTAATAAAAGGTTGGCAAAAATGGAAATGAACACGATACATTGTTTTAAGACACTGAAACCAGAGGGTATTAACAAGGACTTTGAGTTGAAGTGGTTTTTATAATGCACACCCATTGCATCCAAGAAAGAATCTAATACATGCATTTTTATATTAAGGTATATTAGACGAAGATCCAATACAGCTGAGTTATTAAAATCTACTACATCGTGATATACAAATATGTTCTGCCGATGATGACATCATGGGATATTCATTGTGAAAGATAAGCCGAGAACATTTGGAATCCATTTCGGGTATTATTTTCCATCCCTCGAGTCCCATATAAGATTAAGGACGGAACGTGGAATAAGACTTCCGGGTGCAATGCCGATGATTATGACGCGGTATACATCACTTCCGGGAGGCGAAGGTCTGAAACGCAACACTGGACTTCCGGGTTTGACGCGGCTGATGACGGTGCGGCTTACGTCACTTCCGGGAGACGGACGGGAACGAGGGATGTGGTCATACGTAGTGACGCGGCCTGATGATGTTTAGATGATGTATATGGCTCCTTTTGGCAGACTTTTTAAGAAAGAGGGGATCCTATAATTTAGGAAATGGATTGGATGTGGGAATATTTGTTCCATATGTATACTTAGGGAAAGAATGTCAGTTGATCCATGTCTAGTTTTAGGGATAGCTCATGTTCACCACCTAGTGGGTATAAAAGGCCCCTGTATGCACACCTTCCTTATGCCTTGAGGAAGATACTGTGGGTATTGAAACGCGTTGGCAAGGAAGGTGAACAGACAGAGGGATTCCTATCTAGGATTTGGAGGTCGAACTTCAGGGACGCCTGTTGGCCCCCCAGTCCATGTTCATATTCTCTACTTCTTGGAGTGGACAACACCATCTGGTAGGAGTCCCAGCTTCTGTATTTTAGGATTACATCTTGTTGTGATTTTAACAGAGTGGGTTCATATATTTGTCCCACATGATTTTATAAAAATAAAATGCTGTAAGGTTTTACACTATGGAGGCTTTTCTTTTCTTCATTATATAACTGTGGAAGTGAAAAACCCACATACCATTTGAAGAAGACCAGACAGACCTCACGGTGATATCCGCTCCTCCAAAGCTTTATTGTCTACTTACGGTAGACCATCAGAAGGGGTACGAGTCATCACCTCAATATTTGATATTGTCTTCATTCATTACCATATTACGCTATGTTTATTTTTGTTCTTTTGAGGTATTGAGTATCACTGATCTATGTGAACCTCGAGAAGGAAAAGAACCGGTTCTGTTTGGGCCATTTACTTGAGGAGTTGTGCGCTTTTCGTGTGGTGGTATTGTTCCATTGTATTGCATTTGTTTGGGGTGTGGGTGACACTCCCTCCATTTCACACATTAGCTGCCATTCTTTGCGCAGTGGGAAAATTCCATCTACCCCATTCCAGATTTAATTGTTTTCACCTAGGAGTTTTTCCACTGCTGCAATATGTTCAGTCTTAGGGACGAAAGAATAAAGAAACTTAATTGTGCATTCAATTCATCTATAGAACCTCTAAATACAGAGGATATAGATCTAAATCATTTATTAAAGAAACTAGAAAATGTCCTAATTAAGGAGACCAAGATTTGGTGGGAAGTAGCCACCCTTGAACATTATCTAGCTAAAGATTTAATACCAAAAGGATTAAAAATCCATAAAGAAGCTAGTTTTACACATGCTACAGAATTGTTTAAAAAGAACTGGGACAGCATACTGAGAGGTTGCTCCATCTCTCTGATTAATCTAATCATAACAGAAAGGAAAAGGGAATTATCTGATTTGGATAAAGATATTGCCGATCATAAGGAATTATTAAACCCTTTTATAAATTCAAAGGAATATCAGGAAAAAGAAAAAGAAATTATGGCCAATATTAAAAAGATGGAGACAAGCCTTATCTCCAAAAAAGTTAACAAATTGTGGAGGGATAGAGAGGGAACAGCTAATCAAACAGAGGCAGGACAGGAGCGATTAGAGGATACTCAGAAAAGGGTTAATAAATCCACAAACAATGTCCAATTAGAAAGATCATCCCACCCCAATTATACACCTAATCGTGGTAGAAAGAGACCCATTTATAATGAAAGAAGGGAAAATAAATGGGAGTATAAGTCAGCCAGATCATTTGAACCACGGGAACCCTGGGTCCCAAGGCACTATGGGGATAATGGAAATTGGAAGGAAACCACGCAGTGGCGACCCAGATTAACAGCTCGCACAAACAATTTTGGGGGTTCCACGTTTAGGGGGGAACAGAGACCCATATATTCAAGCTGGGAATCCAGTAATAGGTTCAACAGTCTAGAACAAAACCAATCAACATCACCTTTTTTAGAGAGAAGAGGGCCAACCAAAGGTTGGAGGTAAAAATCACCCATAGGGGCAAAAGAGGGGGGACTAAGAAGAACAAAAGTCAGAAACGAAAGAGAAAGATCATACCTAGAAATCCAATATCTAATATAGAACTACAAGAAATACACCCAGAAACCAAGATTGAGAAAATTTAAATTTTCAATCTTAGCAGTCACCTGCTTTTGGAGGAAGAAAGGAGTCTCTTGGAAAAAGGGCTCAATTTTGCTCCAGCAACAAAGATAGATAATTTTCAAATCTTTATAGATACCCAAAAGTTTGTGAGAAAATTAACCTTAAAATTTTTTCACAAACTAAGGACAAAAGAAGATGATGGGGTTAATGATACTACAGATATAAGGTTTAAGCCCAAATCGATTTTTTGCCCCAGTTATCTAAAGGGGAATTTTATAGAGACCTTTAGCCTTTTAGTGAAAGAAGATCTTGAGAAAATACATGATAAACCCATTAAATACAACCTTACCAGTAAGGAGAGGAAGGCACTCATAAGATTGAAATCTGACAACCAGCTGATTATTAAACCCACAGATAAGGGGGGAGGGGTCGTATTACTTAATATCAATGATTATGAAAAATAAATTTACCGTCAATTAGGTGACACCGGGACTTATAAAAAACTGAGGGGTAATCCAACTAATAAGATCTCCCTTAAGATCAAAGAGTTGATTGAGAAATTTAATAAGAAAGGGATCCTCACCGATAATGAGGCTAAATTCCTATTCATTGAAAATCCGGTAGTCCCTACACTGTATGTATTACCTAAGGTTCAAAAAAATGCAACTCATCCCCCAGGACGACCTATCGTATCGGGAATTGAGTCTGCCACGTCAAATCTGTCACAATGGATTGACTACCATCTTCAACCTTTGGTGTCACTCAACCCCTCACATCTTAAGGATACACGGGACACCCTTGAATTTTTGGAAAAGATAAAATGGGAGGATAGTTACTTCCTTATAACAGCTGATGTCAGCTCCCTCTATACTATTATTGATCACCAACAAGGGATAGAGGCTGTCTGCACTAAATTAATGACCACCACCCTTGATCCCTCACTTCAGGAATTCATTCGGGAAGGTATATTCTTCATACTTAACAATAATTATTTAATCTTTAAAAATGAGTATTTCATCCAGAAGAGAGGGATCGCCATGGGCACCAGGTTCGCTCCGAGTTACGCCAATATTTTCATGGGCGTATGGGAGGATGAGGTAGTGTGGAATAACAACCCACACGGGGCGAACCTGGTGGCCTGGCGGAGGTATATAGACGACATAATTTTCATCTGGAAAGGGAATAGAGAAGAGTTAGACTCTTTCTGTGCCTACCTCAACTCTAATGACAGGAATATTGTTCTAACATTCAATATTGATAAACACCGGATAGATTTCCTAGACCTTAGTTTATATGTGGACGAAGGGGTTCTAAAAACGAAGAATTTCATCAAACCAACTGATTCAAGGGCATATATCCAAAGGGACAGTTGTCATCACGACAACTGGTTAAAATCGATACCTATAGGGCAGTTTAAAAGGTTAAGACGGAACTGCACTGAGAACTCCACTTTTAATGAACAGGCGGCTGAAATGAAAGATAACTTTTTAGCCTGTGGCTATGATGAGAAAAATGTCCTGAGTTCATTAGAAATTGCCCAAAACACTGACAGAAAAGATCTTATATATAAAGAACGGAAGACAAATAGGGAAGATGAAAGATTTAAGTGGGCCTTTACAACACAATTTACCTCACAACACAAACAAGTAGAAGGGGTTCTGAAGAAACACTGGAACTTGTTAAAAAGGGATCCGGTCATTGGAAATGATATCCCTGAAAAACCTCTGTGCATATTTAGAAGAGCACCAAACCTTAAATCACAGCTGGTCAAAAGTTTATGCCCAACACCAGTAAACATCCCCACGATAACATCAAAAGGTTTCTATAGATGTGGAGACTGTGTAGGATGTAAGAACATAAAGAATACCTTTGGCAACAAAAAAGAAGATGTTAACATAAATGGGAAAATGTGTAAGATTCAGGAGTTTATAACTTGCAACACTAACAACGTTGTCTATGGGATTGAGTGTTCATGCCATCTATTTTATATTGGCAGAACAAGTAGGCCGCTAAAAATACGAATTAGTGAGCACCTACGCAATATTAAAAAGGGAGAAACCCATGCTTTATCTTCACATTTTAAAGAAGAACACAGCTGTGATATTAAACATGTTATCAATTTTTATGGTTTGAAAAAAGTTAGTGGTGACATAAGACACAGTGATATTAATAAAAGGTTGGCAAAAATGGAAATGAATATGATACATTGTTTTAAGACACTGAAACCAGAGGGTATTAACAAAGACTTTGAGTTGAAGTGGTTTTTATAATGCACACCCATTGCATCCAAGAAAGAATCTAATACATGCATTTTTATATTAAGGTATATTAGACAAAGATCCAATACAGCTGAGTTATTAAAATCTACTACATCGTGATATACAAATATGTTCTGCCGATGATGACATCATGGGATATTCATTGTGAAAGATAAGCCGAGAACATTTGGAATCCATTTCGGGTATTATTTTCCATCCCTCGAGTCCCATATAAGATTAAGGACGGAACGTGGAATAAGACTTCCGGGTGCAATGCCGATGATGATGACGCGGTATACATCACTTCCGGGAGGCGAAGGTCTGAAACGCAACACTGGACTTCCGGGTTTGACGTGGCTGATGATGGTGCGGCTTACGTCACTTCCGGGAGACGGACGGGAACGAGGGATGTGGTCATACGTAGTGACGCGGCCTGATGATGTTTAGATGATGTATATGGCTCCTTTTGGCAGACTTTTTAAGAAAGAGGGGATCCTATAATTTAGGAAATGGATTGGATGTGGGAATATTTGTTCCATATGTATACTTAGGGAAAGAATGTCAGTTGATCCATGTCTAGTTTTAGGGATAGCTCATGTTCACCACCTAGTGGGTATAAAAGGCCCCTGTATGCACACCTTCCTTATGCCTTGAGGAAGATACTGTGGGTATCGAAACGCGTTGGCAAGGAAGGTGAACAGACAGAGGGATTCCTATCTAGGATTTGGAGGTCGAACTTCAGGGACGCCTGTTGGGCCCCCAGTCCATGCTCATATTGTCTACTTCTTGGAGTGGACAACACCATCTGGTAGGAGTCCCAGCTTCTGTATTTTAGGATTACATCTTGTTGTGATTTTAACAGAGTGGGTTCATATATTTGTCCCACATGATTTTATAAAAATAAAATGCTGTAAGGTTTTACACTATGGAGGCTTTTCTTTTCTTCATTATATAACTGTGGAAGTGAAAAACCCACATACCATTTGAAGAAGACCAGACAGACCTCACGGTGATATCCGCTCCTCCAAAGCTTTATTGTCTACTTACGGTAGACCATCAGAAGGGGTACGAGTCATCACCTCAATATTTGATATTGTCTTCATTCATTACCATATTACGCTATGTTTATTTTTGTTCTTTTGAGGTATTGACTCGAGTATCACTGATCTATGTGAACCTCGAGAAGGAAAAGAACCGGTTCTGTTTGGGCCATTTACTTGAGGAGTTGTGCGCTTTTCGTGTGGTGGTATTGTTCCATTGTTATGCCATTATCTGCCCATGTGGGCGGTATTACATTGGCAAAATGGAATGCCAGTTCAAAATCAGAAAGGCCCAGCATAGACTGGCCATCCGAAATGCTTTGGCATCAGGTAATGGTGATCAACCTGTGGCCAAACATTTCGTGACTTTCAGACATTCTATGGCCACGTTCAAACATCACATCATCGATCATGTCCCTGATTCGATACGGGGAGGGTGACAGGGGCCGTAAGTTATTGCAGCTGGAGTCCATGTGGATTCACAGGCTGAATACTCTGAAACCCGGGGGTCTAAATGAAAATTTGGGGCTAATTAACTTCCTGTGATTTCCGTCTGGCTAATAGTGTTCCAGCAAGAGCATGTCTAGAAAGGTGATGCCTTGCAGTCTGGGCGCTACGCGCTCGTGCTTTCACCATCTTTTCATAAGCCACAGGGCTCCTATTGTTAAAGTGGTCAGGATGTTGTTGCCATATTTGATACATATCAGTAGGCCAGTTTAACATTTGAGGTGTCATTATGCACATTAGTCTTTGTACCTTTGGATATTTTTAATAGTTGTCTTTAACTGTTTTGCAGCTTGCACTAGCACTTTAACATGATTTGTCACTTTTATATTGACCTCTTAAGGTCATCTTATTTTGTCACTTATGTTATTGTATGATATTATGTTTATTCACAGCAGACAGCATTACCACGGTAACGCAGCTGGCTTCCGTGATGTGGCTCCAGAGCTCGCGGGACTTGTGGACGTCTGGGTGGAAGTGAGATACGCGGCCGGGAGGAGACGCTGGAACAGTGAGTATGCCTTGAGCGGTTGCCATGGTGACGCGGCTCGCTCCCGCGAGGTCACTTCCGGCCCCGCCGAGGCGTCAGTGAGCCGGGCGGAAGTCCTGAGCGGGCGGCCGGAGAGTAACGCTGCAGCATGTGACTGAATGGGGTCAGGGGGTAAGTGTTTCTAACCTTATTTAAACACTCTTGTTTTGCACCACTGTTATCCTGAACAAGGGGACCAGGTCCCCGAAACGTTGATGTGACCTTTTGCACCATTTGCACAATTAGATTATAGAAGTGAAAGTCTCTGAGTGCCGCCTCGTTTTTTCCATTGTGTACCACCGGTTCCCGGTTGGGGAGGGCACCAGAGCAGCATCAGTCCAGCATTGGACTTTGTGGAGTGCTGGAGCAGCTATACTTATATATATATATATATATATATATATATATATTTATATATATATTCATCCAGCAGCATTAACCATTAACTTATCCATTAACAATATGGATATTACCATCCGGGAAATGGGCTTCAGTAGTGCTACAAGAGTATGTAAACTTAATTAAAGATTCCAAACCATTAATCTCAGTCATCGGAAGTGACACGGGAATGGGAGGTGCTGTGGAGAGCCGGAGTTTCGGCGTCGGTCTGATGTTGGGGGTATTTAGGTGGGTGAGCAAGACTTGTCACTGTCATACCTGTATGCTGTTTGTGTCCTGACGACGGGGTGTGAAGCCCCGAAACATTGACCTATGGATTAACATCAGTTTGATTATATTTGCAGTCTCTGAGTGCCGTTTGCTTTTGGATTATATATATATATATATATATATATATATGAATAATACTCAGTTTCTGCGCAAAATAATTCTTCCAGAGCTTTTTGAAGATACCTCCTAGTGCAGCTCAATACCACTCCGAGTCACAGGAGTGTGTAATTTAGGTACTGTGCAAAGAAAAACAGAGAGCGCACTCGTCAAGGTAATATTGGTAACACTTTATAAAAGAGGAAAATCTCCACATACATAGAGGTTAAAAATCACGTGTATAACGGGACAGTTCTGCAGATCAAGCCGTCTGACCGCTTCCTAGTTCGTCTGGTCTCTCACACCGGCTCTGGACCTGGCGGGTGACGTCACGAACGTCCACGTCAATTAAGCCATGTCCAACGCGTTTCATCCTATCAGGGACTTCGTCAGGGGATGTGGCTAGTCTCCTTTGACATCATAAGGCCTGGAATATAAAATGGAGGTTGCCAATAGCAAACTGCAGGTATTGCTGCAATAAGTATACGCAGGTAAGCATCCTGTATGTCCAGGGATACCATATAGTCCTTGGGCTCCAAAGCCAGAACAATAGAGCGAAGAGTTTCCATACGGAATTTGGAAACTTTCACAAACTTGTTCAAAGACTTGAGGTTGAGAATGGGTCGGGAAGAACCATTCCTCTTCGGAACTAGGAACAGCGTTGAATAGTACCCCCTGCCTCTCTGAGCCAGAGGTACCGGCACTATCACTCCCGTGTCCAGGAGGGATTGCACCACCAGATGGAGAGTTTTTGCTTTCACCGGATCTGTAGGGACGTTTGTCAAGCAAAACTGGCGAGGCGGACGTTTTTTGAAAGAGATGGCGTATCTGTGAGCGATGACTTGCCTTACCCAGGCATCCAAAGTGGTCTGTGACCATACCTGTGCAAACCGTAGGAGTCGGCCTCCCACCCTGGGATCCCCCAGAGGGAGGCCCGCCCAGTCATGTGGCAGGCTTGTCTGTTTTGGAAGCAGGGTGACATGTTTAGGTTTGTGCTTAGTGGGTTTGGAAGTGCGAGCCTGTTTTGGATACGCCTGACCCTTTGCTTTACCTGGAGGTCGAAAGGAACGAAAGGAAGTACTCTAAGCCTTCGGGCCCGAAGGTGTAGTACTAATTAGACAAGCAGTCTTAGCCGATGCTGTCAGCAACAATCTTATTGAGGTCTTCTCCAAACAGTATGTTTCCCTTAAAAGGGATCACCTCCAAGGTCTTTTTAGAGTCCAGGTATACAGACCAGGACCGCAATCAGAGGATCCAGCGTGCCAGAATAGACGTAGTAGATGCTTTGGCTGCCAGGATACCTGCATCAGATGCTGCCTCCTGAATATAATGAGAGGCTGTAATAAAGTATGAAAGATACTGTCTAGTAGAGATGAGCGCCTGAAATTTTTCGGGTTTTGTGTTTTGGTTTTGGGTTCGGTTCCGCGGCCGTGTTTTGGGTTCGAACGCGTTTTGGCAAAACCTCACCGAATTTTTTTTGTCGGATTCGGGTGTGTTTTGGATTCGGGTGTTTTTTTCAAAAAACACTAAAAAACAGCTTAAATCATAGAATTTGGGGGTCATTTTGATCCCAAAGTATTATTAACCTCAAAAACCATAATTTACACTCATTTTCAGTCTATTCTGAATACCTCACACCTCACAATATTATTTTTAGTCCTAAAATTTGCACCGAGGTCGCTGTGTGAGTAAGATAAGCGACCCTAGTGGCCGACACAAACACCGGGCCCATCTAGGAGTGGCACTGCAGTGTCACGCAGGATGTCCCTTCCAAAAAACCCTCCCCAAACAGCACATGACGCAAAGAAAAAAAGAGGCGCAATGAGGTAGCTGTGTGAGTAAGATTAGCGACCCTAGTGGCCGACACAAACACCGGGCCCATCTAGGAGTGGCACTGCAGTGTCACGCAGGATGGCCCTTCCAAAAAACCCTCCCCAAACAGCACATGACGCAAAGAAAAAAAGAGGCGCAATGAGGTAGCTGTGTGAGTAAGATTAGCGACCCTAGTGGCCGACACAAACACCGGGCCCATCTAGGAGTGGCACTGCAGTGTCACGCAGGATGTCCCTTCCAAAAAACCCTCCCCAATGATGCAAAGAAAAAGAAAAGAAAAAAGAGGTGCAAGATGGAATTGTCCTTGGGCCCTCCCACCCACCCTTATGTTGTATAAACAAAACAGGACATGCACACTTTAACCAACCCATCATTTCAGTGACAGGGTCTGCCACACGACTGTGACTGATATGACGGGTTGGTTTGGACCCCCCCCAAAAAAGAAGCAATTAATCTCTCCTTGCACAAACTGGCTCTACAGAGGCAAGATGTCCACCTCATCTTCACCCTCCGATATATCACCGTGTACATCCCCCTCCTCACAGATTATCAATTCGTCCCCACTGGAATCCACCATCTCAGCTCCCTGTGTACTTTGTGGAGGCAATTGCTGCTGGTCAATGTCTCCGCGGAGGAATTGATTATAATTCATTTTAATGAACATCATCTTCTCCACATTTTCTGGATGTAACCTCGTACGCCGATTGCTGACAAGGTGAGCGGCGGCACTAAACACTCTTTCGGAGTACACACTTGTGGGAGGGCAACTTAGGTAGAATAAAGCCAGTTTGTGCAAGGGCCTCCAAATTGCCTCTTTTTCCTGCCAGTATAAGTACGGACTGTGTGACGTGCCTACTTGGATGCGGTCACTCATATAATCCTCCACCATTCTATCAATGTTGAGAGAATCATATGCAGTGACAGTAGACGACATGTCCGTAATCGTTGTCAGGTCCTTCAGTCCGGACCAGATGTCAGCATCAGCAGTCGCTCCAGACTGCCCTGCATCACCGCCAGCGGGTGGGCTCGGAATTCTGAGCCTTTTCCTCGCACCCCCAGTTGCGGGAGAATGTGAAGGAGGAGATGTTGACAGGTCGCGTTCCGCTTGACTTGACAATTTTGTCACCAGCAGGTCTTTCAACCCCAGCAGACTTGTGTCTGCCGGAAAGAGAGATCCAAGGTAGGCTTTAAATCTAGGATCGAGCACGGTGGCCAAAATGTAGTGCTCTGATTTCAACAGATTGACCACCCGTGAATCCTTGTTAAGCGAATTAAGGGCTCCATCCACAAGTCCCACATGCCTAGCGGAATCGCTCCGTGTTAGCTCCTCCTTCAATGTCTCCAGCTTCTTCTGCAAAAGCCTGATGAGGGGAATGACCTGACTCAGGCTGGCAGTGTCTGAACTGACTTCACGTGTGGCAAGTTCAAAGGGCATCAGAACCTTGCACAACGTTGAAATCATTCTCCACTGCGCTTGAGACAGGTGCATTCCACCTACTATATCGTGCTCAATTGTATAGGCTTGAATGGCCTTTTGCTGCTCCTCCAACCTCTGAAGCATATAGAGGGTTGAATTCCACCTCGTTACCACTTCTTGCTTCAGATGATGGCAGGGCAGGTTCAGTAGTTTTTGGTGGTGCTCCAGTCTTCTGTACGTGGTGCCTGTACGCCGAAAGTGTCCCGCAATTCTTCTGGCCACTGACAGCATCTCTTGCACGCCCCTGTCGTTTTTTAAAAAATTCTGCACCACCAAATTCAAGGTATGTGCAAAACATGGGACGTGCTGGAATTTGCCCATATTTAATGCACACACAATATTGCTGGCGTTGTCCGATGCCACAAATCCACAGGAGAGTCCAATTGGGGTAAGCCATTCCGCGATGATCTTCCTCAGTTGCCGTAAGAGGTTTTCAGCTGTGTGCGTATTCTGGAAAGCGGTGATACAAAGCGTAGCCTGCCTAGGAAAGAGTTGGCATTTGCGAGATGCTGCTACTGGTGCCGCCGCTGCTGTTCTTGCGGCGGGAGTCCATACATCTACCCAGTGGGCTGTCACAGTCATATAGTCCTGACCCTGCCCTGCTCCACTTGTCCACATGTCCGTGGTTAAGTGGACATTGGGTACAACTGCATTTTTTAGGACACTGGTGAGTCTTTTTCTGACGTCCGTGTACATTCTCGGTATCGCCTGCCTAGAGAAGTGGAACCTAGATGGTATTTGGTAACGGGGGCACACTGCCTCAATAAATTGTCTAGTTCCCTGTGAACTAACGGCGGATACCGGACGCACGTCTAACACCAACATAGTTGTCAAGGCCTCAGTTATCCGCTTTGCAGTAGGATGACTGCTGTGATATTTCATCTTCCTCGCAAAGGACTGTTGAACAGTCAATTGCTTACTGGAAGTAGTACAAGTGGGCTTACGACTTCCCCTCTGGGATGACCATCGACTCCCAGCGGCAACAACAGCAGCGCCAGCAGCAGTAGGCGTTACACGCAAGGATGCATCGGAGGAATCCCAGGCAGGAGAGGACTCGTCAGAATTGCCAGTGACATGGCCTGCAGGACTATTGGCATTCCTGGGGAAGGAGGAAATTGACACTGAGGGAGTTGGTGGGGTGGTTTGCGTGAGCTTGGTTACAAGAGGAAGGGATTTACTGGTCAGTGGACTGCTTCCGCTGTCACCCAAAGTTTTTGAACTTGTCACTGACTTATTATGAATGCGCTGCAGGTGACGTATAAGGGAGGATGTTCCGAGGTGGTTAACGTCCTTACCCCTACTTATTACAGCTTGACAAAGGGAACACACGGCTTGACACCTGTTGTCCGCATTTCTGGTGAAATACCTCCACACCGAAGAGCTGATTTTTTTGGTATTTTCACCTGGCATGTCAACGGCCATATTCCTCCCACGGACAACAGGTGTCTCCCCGGGTGCCTGACTTAAACAAACCACCTCACCATCAGAATCCTCCTGGTCAATTTCCTCCCCAGCGCCAGCAACACCCATATCCTCCTCATCCTGGTGTACTTCAACACTGACATCTTCAATCTGACTATCAGGAACTGGACTGCGGGTGCTCCTTCCAGCACTTGCAGGGGGCGTGCAAATGGTGGAAGGCGCATGCTCTTCACGTCCAGTGTTGGGAAGGTCAGGCATCGCAACCGACACAATTGGACTCTCCTTGTGGATTTGGGATTTCGAAGAATGCACAGTTCTTTGCTGTGCTGCTTTTGCCAGCTTGAGTCTTTTCATTTTTCTAGCGAGAGGCTGAGTGCTTCCATCCTCATGTGAAGCTGAACCACTAGCCATGAACATAGGCCAGGGCCTCAGCCGTTCCTTGCCACTCCGTGTGGTAAATGGCATATTGGCAAGTTTACGCTTCTCCTCCGACAATTTTATTTTAGGTTTTGGAGTCCTTTTTTTTCTGATATTTGGTGTTTTGGATTTGACATGCTCTGTACTATGACATTGGGCATCGGCCTTGGCAGACGATGTTGCTGGCATTTCATCGTCTCGGCCATGACTAGTGGCAGCAGCTTCAGCACGAGGTGGAAGTGGATCTTGATCTTTCCCTAATTTTGGAACCTCAACATTTTTGTTCTCCATATTTTAATAGGCACAACTAAAAGGCACCTCAGGTAAACAATGGAGATGGATACTAGTATACAATTATGGACTGCCTGCCGACTGCAGACACAGAGGTAGCCACAGCCGTGAACTACCGTACTGTACTGTGTCTGCAGCTAATATAGACTGGTTGATAAAGAGAAGATGTCTATGTAACTATGTATGTATAAAGAAGACTGAAAAAAATCCACGGTTAGGTGGTATACAATTATGGACGGACTGCCTGCCGAGTGCAGACACAGAGGTAGCCACAGCCGTGAACTACCGTACTGTACTGTGTCTGCAGCTAATATAGACTGGTTGATAAAGAGAAGATGTCTATGTAACTATGTATGTATAAAGAAGAATGAAAAAAAACCACGGTTAGGTGGTATACAATTATGGACGGACTGCCTGCCGAGTGCAGACACAGAGGTAGCCACAGCCGTGAACTACCGTACTGTACTGTGTCTGCAGCTAATATAGACTGGTTGATAAAGAGAAGATGTCTATGTAACTATGTATGTATAAAGAAGAATGAAAAAAATCCACGGTTAGGTGGTATTACAATTATGGACGGACTGCCTGCCGAGTGCAGAGACACAGAGGTAGCCACAGCCGTGAACTACCGTACTGTGTCTGCTGCGACTGGATGATAAATGATATAAAAAATATATATATATCACTACTGCAGCCGGACAGGTATATATTATATATTATATAATGACGGACCTGCTGGACACTGTCTGTCAGCAGAATGAGTTTTATTTTTATAGAATAAAAAAAAAAAAACCACACACAAGTGAAGTCACACGACGAGTGTTTAACTTTTTCAGGCAATCACAATATAAGTATACTACTAACTATACTGGTGGTCAGTGTGGTCAGGTCACTGGTCAGTCACACTGGCAGTGGCACTCCTGCAGCAAAAGTGTGCACTGTTTAATTTTAATATAATATGTACTCCTGGCTCCTGCTATAACCTATAACTGGCACTGCAGTAGTGCTCCCCAGTCTCCCCCACAATTATAAGCTGTGTGAGCTGAGCAGTCAGACAGATATATAATATATATAGATGATGCAGCACACTGGCCTGAGCCTGAGCAGTGCACACAGATATGGTATGTGACTGACTGAGTCACTGTGTGTATCGCTTTTTTCAGGCAGAGAACGGATATATTAAATAAACTGCACTGTGTGTCTGGTGGTCACTCACTATATAATATATTATGTACTCCTGGCTCCTGCTATAACCTATAACTGGCACTGCAGTAGTGCTCCCCAGTCTCCCCCACAATTATAAGCTGTGTGAGCTGAGCAGTCAGACAGATATATATAATATTATATATAGATAATAGATGATGCAGCACACTGGCCTGAGCCTGAGCAGTGCACACAGATATGGTATGTGACTGACTGAGTCACTGTGTGTATCGCTTTTTTCAGGCAGAGAACGGATATATTAAATAAACTGCACTGTGTGTCTGGTGGTCACTCACTATATAATATATTATGTACTCCTGGCTCCTGCTATAACCTATAACTGGCACTGCAGTAGTGCTCCCCAGTCTCCCCCACAATTATAAGCTGTGTGAGCTGAGCAGTCAGACAGATATATATAATATTATATATAGATAATAGATGATGCAGCACACTGGCCTGAGCCTGAGCAGTGCACACAGATATGGTATGTGACTGACTGAGTCACTGTGTGTATCGCTTTTTTCAGGCAGAGAACGGATATATTAAATAAACTGCACTGTGTGTCTGGTGGTCACTCACTATATAATATATTATGTACTCCTGGCTCCTGCTATAACCTATAACTGGCACTGCAGTAGTGCTCCCCAGTCTCCCCCACAATTATAAGCTGTGTGAGCTGAGCAGTCAGACAGATATATATAATATTATATATAGATAATAGATGATGCAGCACACTGGCCTGAGCCTGAGCAGTGCACACAGATATGGTATGTGACTGAGTCACTGTGTGCTGTGTATCGCTTTTTTCAGGCAGAGAACGGATTATAAAGTAAACTGCACTGTCCTCACTAGTAAACTCTCTCCACTCAGTCTCTACACTTCTACAGTAACAGTACTCCTCCTAGTCAGCTCCAGTAAATCTCTCTCAGTCTCTTATAATCTAAATGGAGAGGACGCCAGCCACGTCCTCTCCCTATCAATCTCAATGCACGTGTGAAAATGGCGGCGACGCGCGGCTCCTTATATAGAATCCGAGTCTCGCGATAGAATCCGAGCCTCGCGAGAATCCGACAGCGTCATGATGACGTTCGGGCGCGCTCGGGTTAACCGAGCAAGGCGGGAAGATCCGAGTCTGCTCGGACCCGTGAAAAAAACCATGAAGTTCTGGCGGGTTCGGATTCAGAGAAACCGAACCCGCTCATCTCTACTGTCTAGCATTATCAGGAAAATTAGACAGTAGTTTTGCTTCAACTTCCTGAACCCTGGCCTCAATCACTTTAGCAGCCCAAGAGGCCACAATAGTAGGCCTGTGCACAGCTCCAGCAAGAGTGTAAATAGACTTCAAGCAACCCTCCACACGCTTATCCGTTGGTTCCTTCAGAGAGGTGATGGTAGTGACAGGGAGAGCAGAGGACACCACCAGACATGTGACTCGTGAGTCCACTGGTTGCGGTGTTTCCCAATTTTTACTTAACTCTGCAGCGAGGGGATAACAAGCTAGCATCTTTTTAGACAGGGAGAAGTTCTTTCCTGGAGACTCCCAGGATTCCTGACGTATGTCAACTAAGTGGTCAGAATGGGGAAAAACTAATTTATTAACCTTCTGACGCTTGAACTTATCTGGTTTCTCAGAGGTAGCAGGAGGTTCTTCGTCATCATCAATTTTAAGAATCAGCCTGATAGCCTCCAAGAGGTCAGGAACATCCACTTGTGTCATAGATTCCCCATCAGAAGCATCTGCATCAGTGTCTGAGGGGTCAGTATATGCGCCATCTTCATCAGATGAAGTATCTGAAACATGTGAGGATTGTGAGAAAGTAATAGCCCGCTTAGATGACCCCTTGGTCTTAGGCGAGCGAGGGTTAGGATTTTGTTTAGCCAAAGACTGATTTAATTGCTGTAACTGCCCATGGCGGATTAACTGCAGGGACAATATGTGGCTGTAATGGCACAGGAGGTCCCATAGGGGGCGCAAGTCTAGTTACCAGCGTAGTCAGTAAATTAGAAAATGTAGCCCATGGCGGGCCATGATTCGCCCCTGTTGCTGTAGACTGACTGAGGGGTATAAAATCCCCAGTACCTGAACCCTCAGCTGCAATATTCTCCTCAGAGACATCCATGGTAGTAGCACTGCATGTTGCAGGATCAGCCATAGAATTATCATCCTGTTTAGCTGACATTATATGAAAGCGTAACCGTAGGGCAAAATACAGTGGCGTGCGGTAAGGTCAGTCGCTGGTGAGACACTGCAGTCATAATGTCCACCAAGTCTTGCGATGAAACTTACCGCAATGGTCCCTGATGCCCGCTACCGTCCCCACTACCGCCCTCCATCAACAATGGCCTACAAAATTGCTGCCATAAACCTCCCAGCCCCCGCAGCTAATTCACATCTCAGTCTGATGTCGCCGCCAATGACCACAGCCTGCCTGCTCATCAAACTTGTGATGTCACGGAAGTAGACTGACAGTGTCGGCCTACTTTTTTTTTTTAATATTTTTTCCTGCAAATATGTATTTTAGACGGCCCCCTTGAGTTGAAATAGTTGCTCCTCAGCCCACGTAGCAAATAATATTAGTGGCTACTCCCCCCCCCCCCCCCCCAAAAAAAAAATGGTTTTGGGGGATAGCCGCAAATATTAAGTATCCCAGGAATGAATAGAGGAGGAATACCTGCTCTGATCCCACTATTTCCGCCCGGAGCCGCATCATCCATAGGTTTCTATGGGGGATGCGATGCTCACCAATACTGTTCCCTGCAGCTACCGCAATCTTTTGATTGCGGTAGCCCATTGTAGCCTATGGGCTACAGATTGCGGAAAGAAGTTGCGGCTGGATTTCTTCTATTGCAGTCCAAAGAGTAGCTATGGCAGCATTGATTGGCTGAACAGTGGACAGTTCTGCATTTCTGATTGGCAGCAGATCATGCAGTGCACCTGCTGATGATTACTGCTAGCCGATGCTATATCATTCCTGACTCCCACACCAGCTTCACACAGCAGTGGCAGAGGATGCATTCAATATCCCGGCTGTCGGGATCCCGGCGCTCAGCATACCGGCGTCGGGATCCCAACCACCGGGATACTGACACCTATTCCCCCTCTTGGGGTGTCCAAGACACCCCTAGAGGGAGAATAAATAGTGTGGTGAGCATAGCGCACCACCGTGCCCGCAGCACGAAAAGTGCAGCGTTCCCGCAAGGGGCTCTTTTAAGCTCGCCCTGCTGCCGGCATACCGTCGACTGGCATCCCGCAGTCGGGATTCTGACTGCCGGGATGACGGGCGCCGGTACATAGATACCAAGTAATGCATGTTTCTGACACAGGTTACACAGGTTACATCTGATCCTATACAGCATACAATATATACTGTGTAGTATAGGATCAGATGTGTATACTTTTGCGTGTGTATGTACTGTGGGTAGACTAAAGTGGCCAGTGTGGCTGTGGAGGACAGGGCAATAGCTGCACCGGGTGAAGACAGAGCTGAGAGTGCTCGCGTTTCCCCCTTCCTCTCCCCCTCCTGCTGTTATCCTCCTAAGCTCCAGCCACCCCTGCACCTGTTATCTGGGTCCTGCGCAGGCGAGCCCCTGGTCCACGGTCGACAGGATAGTGCAGAAGGTGCTGCTACTGCTGGAGAGCGGAAGAAGAGCATCAGCTCTGGGCTTTCCACTGCCTCCAGGACTGCCGTGGATTAGCATTGCCGCTCCCACCCCTGGTGTTGTCTGTGGGCTAACGAATATCAGCTGGCACCAGCGGCGAGAGAGAGGAGGGCTCCGGGACTCACAGCTCCCCTCCCGCTCTGCTGATCCCCTCCTGCTCTGCCGCTCCACTGCTGCTGCTTCTGGCAGGGGCGGACAATGCCGGTATCTGGTGCACTGCCCACTGGCCAATCACATCTGCATAAGTGTACAGGGGCGTGCTTTCATATGGACTGAAAGCACGTCCCTTTCAAAGAGGCACTTCTACTAGTGCCGCTGACTAGACTTTTTTCAATGGGCTTTTACTGCCCAACGCTTCACCCCGCCCCCTGCTTCCAGGCTTTTTACATAGACAGCGGGAGGCACCGTGAGCGGTGCCTCCCAGACACATTTAAAACTATTATTTTACATAGTAAAAATTATGAAAATAATATCAATCACAAAGCATATACTTATGACACAGAACATGTGTCATAAGTATCTTCTTTGTATTATTTTAATCATTTATAACAGGGGAGGCACTGCCTCCCCTGCCTCCCCTGACTGCACGTCCCTGGCAAAATAGTACAATATAAGCAGACAAAGTACCTGGCAGAAATCCCCCTGTATAGTGTGACTGCAAGCAGAGCACACACGGAGGATTTAAGAGGTATATGGTGACTGTAATACACAGAGAAAAATACCACAAGAGTATATCCTGTGAAACACTATATTATATGAGAACCCTGATGCACTTAGCCCCCTTCAGGGTACAGTATATAGGGATAGCAGTATACAGAAGTGTCCACATACATCTTTGCTATATCCCGCCATGTATGGCACAGTTTTGCATGCCATAGACCCAGAGATTTAACCATGCCTTGTGATTTTTCTTAATTTGCTTCTCAATTTTGTTACTTTATTCATATTCTATCATGGCACACAATTTTTTTAAATTCAGCTAGTCGCTACTCGTGAAAAACAGCTTAGCCGTGTTTTGCATGTTGTGCAAAATTAGTAAAAAAGCAAAGATGTAAGTGGACACATCTACATGGAATGGAAATCACACAGCAGCTACTGGCACACACAGTCACATGTACAATGCAGAAATTATCACAAACAACAATAAAACTGCACTGGACTAGTAATACTAAGTAACTGCACTACAAAGTAATGCTATATATGTATATAGATATAACAATGCACAATAAAGACTGCATGTATATCCCAGGGTACTTGTACTAAATAGCCCTGAATGTATGCACTTGTTCTTAACTAACACTGTCTAAAAGACATGTAGAATTCTTAAGTGTCCTGTAAATGCTCAGCGCTGATGAGAGGAGACATTGCCCAGCAGTCCCACAGTCAGCTCAGCATGTATGTAATGGTGCCCAAACGTTGACAGGGAGTGAGGGCAGAGCCGGCCCTAGCCAATATGATGCCCTAGGCAAGATTTTGGCTGGTGCCCCCTAGCACCACCACTGGTTCCGCCTCTGACCTTGCACCTCTTTCTCAGCACCATCACCCCTCATCCATAGCAGTCCTTATTTTGGGGTTTGTACCCCCTATATTTTAAATAGGAACAGTTCGCACATTTGGTGCACAGCCCAAAAATGGGTGTGTTTTTGCTGGCAAGGGGCATGGCCACACAATAGTAACCCCAATTCCAATTACGCCATACAGTACTGCAACTTTATTCACATTTGATCATGGAATAGTGTCCATAATTCATATTACATCCCACAGTTGTATCACTTTACCTTATAAACGTTACTCCTCACAGTAGAGCCCCTTATTCACATTACATCACACTGAATTGCTCCTTATTCACAGTACACCATACCCTATTGCTCTTTATTCACATTAGACAACACAGTAGTGCCCTTTCTATACGCAACACCACATAGTAGAGCACATTATACACATAATGCCACACAGTAATGCCCCTTACACATATGAGACACATTATTAATGTCCTTATAAACAAAATGCGCCTTACACATTATGACAACCTTTATTAATGCCCTTTTACACATAATGTCCCTTACACATATGCCGCACACTATTAATGCCCTTATACACATAATGACACACATAGTGCCCCCTACACATTTGCTGCACATTATTAGTGCCCCTATACACATAATGACACACATACAGTAGTACCCTGTTACACATATGCCGCACATTATTAATGCCCTTATACACATAATGACACACATAGTGCTCCTTACACATATGTTGCACATTATTAATGCATTTTTACATGACACACATAATGCTCATTACACATATTCTGAGCACTACTGCACAACCAACCCACTCACATGCACACAGCACTCACACTGCCACTAACACTGTGACCTCTGCCTCTGCTTGAATACAGATGTGTCCTCATAAATCTTGCCTCAATGCTAACATTGGGCACATTTATTTTTATGAAAATGCATCTTATTTGCATTGCTATGTGGCTAGGATGCACAAGCAGCTTCTGCTGATTAAAATGATATTCAGCATGCCTATATACTGTGTGAGACTGTGGCTGTATCTGCATATGAAATGCTACACACAGAATATAGACATGCTGCATATCATTTTAATCAGCAGAAGCTGCTGATGCCCCTAGGCATATCAAATGCCCTAGGCAATTGCCTAGTTTGCCTATGCCTATGGCCGGCTCTGAGTGAGGGAGACAGAGAGATGCAGCTCCAGGGTGAGAACACTAGCAGTGAATGGTGGCTGGGGGAGGGGCTACAGGTCAGAGCCTTATCCACTTGCTGGACTTCACCACCGGGTACTGCGGGCCTTAGCAAAACAGATTATGAGGTAATCCGACCTGTGCCCTTGCGGTCTAGTGGGGTTCCTGTACGGCCACAGTGTCCACGCCAGCGCACGCCGTCCGTCTCCTAAAGACCGCGCCGGATCGCGATTCGCCTGGGGGACCCTCTTACCTCCTTCCTTGATGCGGTCACACGATCCCGGAGAGCAGCGGCAAGTGTGTGTGTGCCCTAGTGGAAACCGGAGCCCTCCGCTGTAAGTACCCGGCAACCAGGGTGCAGGAGTATACAGCGCCGCCGAGGGAGGTGAGGGAGCCACAGCATGATATGTCAGAATGACATATAGCACTTGTAAGTGCCTATGCTGCGGCCCTTGCAGTCTTCTGTCTTCTGAAAAGCTCTTTTCAGGGCTGCCCAGCGCAGCCCATCCTGTTAGCTGCCTGCACTGCAGGCACCAATTTACAAACTGAGCTCCAGTGCCTGGAGGCGGGGATATAGAGGAGGCGGCGCTAAGCATCCTGGGAACAGTCAAAGCTTTTAGCCTGTTGGTACCTCGGATCAAGATCCAACTCTACACCCCGATGTTATCCTTGTGGAACCCCAGTGTTACCCCGCTGCAGAAAGAGCATCTACATAGTGTAGTGTTTTAGAACAGTTTTTAAGGTATAACAAGAAACAAATGCATACAAGTGAAATTTGCGTAAAGCTTATTTGGATATTGTTCAGAGCATTGGCACAGGTTAGTGCGCATCCTGCAATTGTATAATGGTCCTGTGATGGAAGTTATTCTGAAAGTGGAACCCAGATTACTTAAACAACACTTGGAAGGAGGTTTCTAATAATACCAAGAAGGTTTTTACTGTATGTGTCTCAACCTTTCCATTTATAACTGTAAATAGAATTCTAAAATTAAGAGGTCTATGTAATAAGCCGTGGAGAGAGATAAAGTGGAGAGAGATAAAGTACCAACCAACCAGATCATGTCATTTGTAAAACACAGCCTGTAGCATTGCAGTTAGGCCAAGATTGGCTGGTACTTTATCTCTGTCAACTTTATCTCTCTCCAATGCTTAGTACATAAACCCCATAGTCTCTTTTATTTCCAAAATAAGACAGTACTGTTCACATATAAAATAGGTTCAGTTCTGCTTCTACTAAGGGCCATTTGGATATTTAAAAAATTATCAATTTAAAAATTAGCCTGCCCCCCAGTAGTTATGCCCCAGTAGATATGCCCCCAGTAGTTATGGCCCAGTAATTATGCCCCAGTAGATATGCCCCTTAGTGGTACTGTGTACGCACCAAAAAATGGGTGTAGCCACATGCCACACAGGGCGTGGTCAATTAAAATGGGACATGATACACATATACCCCCAGTAGTGCAGTGCCAGATACACGTATTCCGCCACAGTGCCAGATACACATATGCCCCACAGTGCCAAATACACAAATGCCCCACAGTGCCAGATACACAAATGCCCCACAGTGCCAGATACACAAATGCCCCACAGTGCCAGATACACATTGCCCCACAGTGCCAGATACACATTACCCCACAGTGCCAGATACACATTACCCCACAGTGCCAGATACACATTGCCCCACAGTGCCAGATACACATTGCGTCACAGTGCCAGATACATATTACCCCACAGTGCCAGATACACATTGCCCCACAGTGCCAGATACACATTGCGTCACAGTGCCAGATACATATTACCCCACAGTGCCAGATACACATTGCCCCACAGTGCCAGATATACATTGCCCCACAGTGCTAGATACACATTGCGTCACAGTGCCAGATACATATTACCCCACAGTGCCAGATAAACATTGCCCCACAATGCGAGATACACATTGTCCCACACATGCCCCCCCCCCCCTCACTGTGCTGCTCACCGCTGCTGCTGTGTGTGTCAGGGGAGGAGAGCGCAACGTGCGCCTCTCCTGCCCCTTAGTGCTCAGTCCGGCGGCAGCGTTTCTCAGCTTTCAGGGGCCAGGCAGGGAGGAGAGCGCAGCTATGTCGGGCGGCAGTGGCGTGTAGAACATCATACCAGCCGCCGGATCGTTAGCCAATCAGAGCTCACAGACCGGCAGCTCCTGATTGGCTGCTGGTCCGCATGCTCTGATTGGCTCATGAGCCGGCAGCTGCTTTGAGATCCTACACGCCACTGCCGCCGGACATAGCTGCGCTCTCCTCCCTGCCCTGACAGCTGAGACCCCCCTGCCGCCGTACTGAGCACAAAGGGGCAGGAGAGGCACACGCTGCGCTCTCCTCCTCTCACACACACAGCAGTGGGCCAGAACAAGTGGCTTTGCGGGGCTTGTACGGCCCATGGGCCGGAGGTTCCCCACCTCTGCCCTAAAGACTTGGTGGCAATTAGACACATTTTGTTTTCACAAATGCTTCCATTATCTTTGCAGTATTTGCCAGTGATTGTGACCTTGCAATCTATTGGACGCCTTGCTCTTGGCGTGATCTTTGTTGGTCGTTTGTGTCATTTGTTTGATTTGGTTCTATTTATCTTCTTTTAGAATTTGTGTGAAAATCTGTGGTCGTTTAGGTTAGGTCAAATTTCAACAGAAATATAGAAAATTCTGAAGGGTTCATAAACTTTCAAGCACCAATGTAGATAAGATTTATTTGGCTTGTTCTATTCAGTTAGCCCTTTTCAAGCCTGGTATATTGCATCAGCCAGGTGGTTTGTAATGTAATCTTTGATATTATGGCAGTGTGTACCAGCTACGGTGTATGTGCCAATGTTACAGCTAATTCTGTGGATTGTTTGTTATCCAACTTTTTATGTGTGCTGTGGATATTAGCCATTTGGCTGCATATGATAAAGACAATATAATTGTGTTGGCAGCTCATCAGCAGAAGTATTGAAAACTATATACATTTCATTTTGACATTTAAATATTCATAATTAAAGGGGAAAAAAATAGTTTTCTGTCATTTTTAACAATTTACTCCTCTTTTCCTGACTTAGAATTTCACTGACTCAATGTTTGAAGTTCCCACACACAGCTGAAGTGGAAGAATCTGAATGTTTGAAGTTCCCACACATAGCTTAAGTGGAAGTTGGACTACACGAGCAGTACAGGTGATTTCACGTTGCACATGGGACAGTAGCAGTGGGCATCAGTCGTGGCGGGACAGTGCATTGCCAAGCCCATACCATGATGTGAGGGAGTAGCCTGCTCTTCTGCTGCAGCGGCTCTGCTGTTATGAGCATATGCAGGGATCCACATATGTGCAGTTGTTTGTAGTTATGCAAATCATAATGCATTTTCTGTCATTCTGCTGTCTGTGGTGGTCACTATATTAATGTTGTCTCATAATTTGGTGTGCAGATACAATGTTAACATTCAGAATGTGAAAACCAGAATGTTTGCATGCTTTCAATTTTGACATTCACATATGTGGCACCCACCGGGGTAAGTACATACTTACCGACATTTCTTATAGTGATGAGCGGGTTCGGTTTCCAAGAAACCGAATCCACCCGAGCTTTACCTTTTTTACACGGGTCCGAGCAGACTCGGATCCTCCCGCCTTGCTCGGCTAACCCGAGCGCGCCCGAACGTCATCATCCCGCAGTCGGATTCTCGCGAGATTCGGATTCTATATAAGCAGCCGCGCGTCGCCGCCATTTTCACACGTGCATTGAGATTGATAGGGAGAGGACGTGGCTGGCGTCCTCTCCGTTTATATACGAGACAGTTGATCTGATTGCTTAATTTGCTTGTTTATTTTACTATTGTGGGGAGGATTGGGGAGCAGCTGTTAGGAGGAGTACAGTGCAGAGTTTTGCTGATAGTGACCACCAGTTTTTTATCCGTTCTCTTCTCTGCCTGAAAAAAACGCTCCATACCATATCTGTGCTCAGTGTAGTGTGCTGCATGATATATCTGTGCTGAGTGCTCACACTGCTTAATTGTGGGGACTGGGGAGCAGCTATAGCAGGAGTACAGTGCAGAGTTTTGCTGACAGTGACCACCAGTATACGTTTGTCTGCCTGAAAAACACTCCTGTGGCTTTTTTTTTTATACTAGTAGTTTAGCAGTTTGCTGACAGTGTCCACCAGGTCCATTATACTGTATATAGCAGTACGGTAGGCCACTGCTGTACCTACCTCTGTGTCGTCACTCGCCATCCATAAAGTATACTATCCATCCATCTACATTGTATACCTGTGGTGGCTTTTTTTTTTATACTAGTAGTTTAGCAGTCTGCTGACAGTGTCCACCAGGTCCATTATACTGTATATAGCAGTACGGTAGGCCACTGCTGTACCTACCTCTGTGTCGTCAGTCGTCATCCATAAAGTATACTATCCATCCATCTACATTGTATACCTGTAGTGGCTTTTTTTTTATACTAGTAGTTTAGCAGTCTGCTGACAGTGTCCACCAGGTCCATTATACTGTATATAGCAGTACGGTAGGCCACTGCTGTACCTACCTATGTGCCGTCACTCGTCATCCATTAAGTATACTATCCATCCATCTACATTGTATACCTGTGGTGGCTTTTTTTTATACTAGTAGTTTAGCAGTCTGCTGACAGTGTCCACCAGGTCCATTATACTGTATATAGCAGTACGGTAGGCCACTGCTGTACCTACCCCTATGTCGTCACTCGTCATCCATAAAGTATACTATCCATCCATCTACATTGTAGACCTGTGGTGGCTTTTTTTTTTATACTAGTAGTTTAGCAGTCTGCTGACAGTGTCCACCAGGTCCATTATACTGTATATAGCAGTATGGTAGGCCACTGCTGTACCTACCTCTGTGTCGTCACTCGTCATCCATAAAGTATACTATCCATCCATCTACATTGTATACCTGTGGTGGCTTTTTTTTTATACTAGTAGTTTAGCAGCCTGCTGACAGTGTCCACCAGGTCCATTATACTGTATATAGCAGTACGGTAGGCCACTGCTGTACCTACCTCTGTGTCATCACTCGTCATCCATAAAGTATACTATCCATCCATCTACATTGTATACCTGTGGTGGCTTTTTTTTAATACTAGTAGTTTAGCAGTCTGCTGACAGTGTCCACCAGTTCCATTATACTGTATATAGCAGTACGGTAGGCAACTGCTGTACCTACCTCTGTGTCGTCACTCGTCATCCAGAAAGTATACTATCCATCCATCTACATTGTATACCTGTGGTGGCTTTTTTTTATACTAGTAGTTTAGCAGTCTGCTGACAGTGTCCACCAGGTTCATTATACTGTATATAGCAGTACGGTAGGCCACTGCTGTACCTACCTCTGTGTCATCACTCGTCATCCATAAAGTATACTATCCATCCATCTACATTGTATACCTGTGGTGGTTTTTTTTGTTATACTAGTAGTTTAGCAGTCTGCTGACAGTGTCCACCAGGTCCATTATACTGTATATAGCAGTACGGTAGGCCACTGCTGTACCTACCTCTGTGTCGTCACTCGTCATCCATAAAGTATACTATCCATCCATCTACATTGTATACCTGTGGTGGCTTTTTTTTTATACTAGTAGTTTAGCAGTCTGCTGACAGTGTCCACCAGGTCCATTATACTGTATATAGCAGTACAGTAGGCCACTGCTGTACCTACCTCTGTGTCGTCACTCGTCATCCATTAAGTATACTATCCATCCATCTACATTGTATACCTGTGGTGGCTTTTTTTTATACTAGTAGTTTAGCAGTCTGCTGACAGTGTCCACCAGGTCCATTATACTGTATATAGCAGTACGGTAGGCCACTGCTGTACCTACCTCTGTGTCGTCACTCGTCATCCATAAAGTATACTATCCATCCATCTACATTGTATACCTGTGGTGGCTTTTTTTTTATACTAGTAGTTTAGCAGTCTGCTGACAGTGTCCACCAGGTCCATTATACTGTATATAGCAGTACGGTAGGCCACTGCTGTACCTACCTCTGTGTCGTCACTCGTCATCCATAAAGTATACTATCCATCCATCTACATTGTATACCTGTGGTAGCTTTTTTTTTATACTAGTAGTTTAGCAGTCTGCTGACAGTGTCCACCAGGTCCATTATACTGTATATAGCAGTACGGTAGGCCACTGCTGTACCTACCTCTGTGTCATCACTCGTCATCCATAAAGTATACTATCCATCCATCTACATTGTATACTTGTGGTGGCTTTTTTTTTATACTAGTAGTTTAGCAGTCTGCTGACAGTGTCCACCAGGTCCATTATACTGTATATAGCAGTACGGTAGGCCACTGCTGTACCTACCTCTGTGTCGTCACTCGTCATCCATAAAGTATACTATCCATTTATCTACATTGTATACCTGTGGTGGCTTTTTTTTAATACTAGTAGTTTAGCAGTCTGCTGACAGTGTCCACCAGGTCCATTATACTGTATATAGCAGTACGGTAGGCCACTGCTGTACCTACCTCTGTGTCGTCACTCGTCATCCATAAAGTATACTATCCATCCATCTACATTGTATACCTGTGGTTGCTTTTTTTTTTATACTAGTAGTTTAGCAGTCTGCTGACAGTGTCCACCAGGTCCATTATACTGTATATAGCAGTACGGTAGGCCACTGCTGTACCTACCTCTGTGTCGTCACTCGTCATCCATAAAGTATACTATCCATCCATCTACATTGTATACCTGTGGTGGCTTTTTTTTTTATACTAGTAGTTTAGCAGTCTGCTGACAGTGTCCACCAGGTCCATTATACTGTATTTAGCAGTATGGTAGGCCACTGCTGTACCTACCTCTGTGTCGTCACTCGTCATCCATAAAGTATACTATCCATCCATCTACATTGTATACCTGTGGTAGCTTTTTTTTATACTAGTAGTTTAGCAGTCTGCTGACAGTGTCCACCAGGTCCATTATACTGTATATAGCAGTACGGTAGGCCACTGCTGTACCTACCTCTGTGTCGTCACTCGTCATCCATAAAGTATACTATCCATCCATCTACATTGTATACCTGTGGTGGCTTTTTTTTTATACTAGTAGTTTAGCAGTCTGCTGACAGTGTCCACCAGGTCCATTATACTGAATATAGCAGTACGGTAGGCCACTGCTGTACCTACCTCTGTGTCGTCACTCGTCATCCATAAAGTATACTATCCATCCATCTACATTGTATACCTGTGGTGGCTTTTTTTTTTATACTAGTAGTTTAGCAGTCTGCTGACAGTGTCCACCAGGTCCATTATACTGTATATAGCAGTACGGTAGGCCACTGCTGTACCTACCTCTGTGTCGTCACTCGTCATCCATAAAGTATACTATCCATCCATCTACATTGTATACCTGTGGTGGCTTTTTTTTTATACTAGTAGTTTAGCAGTCTGCTGACAGTGTCCACCAGGTCCATTATACTGTATATAGCAGTACGGTAGGCCACTGCTGTACCTACCTCTGTGTCGTCACTCGTCATCCATAAAGTATACTATCCATCCATCTACATTGTATACCTGTGGTGGCTTTTTTTTTATACTAGTAGTTTAGCAGTCTGCTGACAGTGTCCACCAGGTCCATTATACTGTATATAGCAGTACGGTAGGCCACTGCTGTACCTACCTCTGTGTCGTCACTCGTCATCCATAAAGTATACTATCCATCCATCTACATTGTATACCTGTGGTGGCTTTTTTTTATACTAGTAGTTTAGCAGTCTGCTGACAGTGTCCACCAGGTCCATTATACTGTATATAGCAGTACAGTAGGCCACTGCTGTACCTACCTCTGTGTCGTCACTCGTCATCCATAAAGTATACTATCCATCCATCTACATTGTATACCTGTGGTGGCTTTTTTTTATACTAGTAGTTTAGCAGTCTGCTGACAGTGTCCACCAGGTCCATTATACTGTATATAGCAGTACGGTAGGCCACTGCTGTACCTACCTCTGTGTCGTCACTCGTCATCCATAAAGTATACTATACATCCATCTACATTGTATACCTGTGGTGGCTTTTTTTTTATACTAGTAGTTTAGCAGTCTGCTGACAGTGTCCACCAGGTCCATTATACTGTATATAGCAGTACGGTAGGCCACTGCTGTACCTACCTCTGTGTCGTCACTCGTCATCCATAAAGTATACTATCCATCCATCTACATTGTATACCTGTGGTGGCTTTTTTTTTATACTAGTAGTTTAGCAGTCTGCTGACAGTGTCCACCAGGTCCATTATACTGTATATAGCAGTATGGTAGGCCACTGCTGTACCTAACTCTGTTTCGTCACTAGTCATCCATAAAGTGTACTATCCATCCATCTACATTGTATACCTGTGGTGGCTTTTTTTTTATACTAGTAGTTTAGCAGTCTGCTGACAGTGTCCACCAGGTACATTATACTGTATATAGCAGTACGGTAGGCCACTGCTGTACCTACCTCTGTGTCGTCACTCGTCATCCATAAAGTATACTATCCATCCATCTACATTGTATACCTGTGGTGGCTTTTTTTTTTATACTAGTAGTTTAGCAGTCTGCTGACAGTGTCCACCAGGTCCATTATACTGTATTTAGCAGTATGGTAGGCCACTGCTGTACCTACCTCTGTGTCGTCACTCGTCATCCATAAAGTATACTATCCATCCATCTACATTGTATACCTGTGGTGGCTTTTTTTTATACTAGTAGTTTAGCAGTCTGCTGACAGTGTCCACCAGGTCCATTATACTGTATATAGCAGTACGGTAGGCCACTGCTGTACCTACCTCTGTGTCGTCACTCGTCATCCATAAAGTATACTATCCATCCATCTACATTGTATACCTGTGGCGGCTTTTTTTTTATACTAGTAGTTTAGCAGTCTGCTGACAGTGTCCACCAGGTCCATTATACTGTATATAGCAGTACGGTAGGCCACTGCTGTACCTACCTCTGTGTCGTCACTCGTCATCCATAAAGTATACTATCCATCCATCTACATTGTATACCTGTGGTGGCTTTTTTTTTTATACTAGTAGTTTAGCAGTCTGCTGACAGTGTCCACCAGGTCCATTATACTGTATATAGCTGTACGGTAGGCCACTGCTGTACCTACCTCTGTGTCGTCACTCGTCATCCATAAAGTATACTATCCATCCATCTACATTGTATACCTGTGGTGGCTTTTTTTTTATACTAGTAGTTTAGCAGTCTGCTGACAGTGTCCACCAGGTCCATTATACTGTATATAGCAGTACGGTAGGCCACTGCTGTACCTACCTCTGTGTCGTCACTCGTCATCCATAAAGTATACTATCCATCCATCTACATTGTATACCTGTGGTGGCTTTTTTTTATACTAGTAGTTTAGCAGTCTGCTGACAGTGTCCACCAGGTCCATTATACTGTATATAGCAGTACGGTAGGCCACTGCTGTACCTACCTCTGTGTCGTCACTCGTCATCCATAAAGTATACTATCCATCCATTTACATTGTATACCTGTGGTGGCTTTTTTTTTATACTAGTAGTTTAGCAGTCTGCTGACAGTGTCCACCAGGTCCATTATACTGTATATAGCAGTACGGTAGGCCACTGCTGTACCTACCTCTGTGTCGTCACTCGTCATCCATAAAGTATACTATCCATCCATCTACATTGTATACCTGTGGTGGCTTTTTTTTATACTAGTAGTTTAGCAGTCTGCTGACAGTGTCCACCAGGTCCATTATACTGTATATAGCAGTATGGTAGGCCACTGCTGTACCTACCTCTGTGTCGTCACTCGTCATCCATAAAGTATACTATCCATCCATCTACATTGTATACCTGTGGTGGCTTTTTTTTATACTAGTAGTTTAGCAGTCTGCTGACAGTGTCCACCAGGTCCATTTATTCTGTATATAGCAGTACGGTAGGCCACTGCTGTACCTACCTCTGTGTCGTCACTCGTCATCCATAAAGTATACTATCCATCCATCTACATTGTATACCTGTGGTGGCTTTTTTTTTTCATACTAGTAGTTTAGCAGTCTGCTGACAGTGTCCACCAGGTCCATTATACTGTATATAGCAGTATGGTAGGCCACTGCTGTACCTACCTCTGTGTCGTCACTCGTCATCCATAAAGTATACTATCCATCCATCTACATTGTATACCTGTGGTGGTTTTTTTTATACTAGTAGTTTAGCAGTCTGCTGACAGTGTCCACCAGGTCCATTATACTGTATATAGCAGTACGGTAGGCCACTGCTGTACCTACCTCTGTGTCGTCACTCGTCATCCATAAAGTATACTATCCATCCATCTACATTGTATACCTGTAGTGGCTTTTTTTTTATACTAGTAGTTTAGCAGTCTGCTGACAGTGTCCACCAGGTCCATTATACTGTATATAGCAGTACGGTAGGCTACTGCTGTACCTACCTCTGTGTCGTCACTCGTCATCCATAAAATATACTATCCATCCATCTACTTTGTATACCTGTGGTGGCTTTTTTTTTTATACTAGTAGTTTAGCAGTCTGCTGACAGTGTCCACCAGGTCCATTATACTGTATATAGCAGTACGGTAGGCCACTGCTGTACCTACCTGTGTCGTCACTCGTCATCCATAAAGTATACTAAGCATCCATCTACATTGTATACCTGTGGTGGTTTTTTTTGTTATACTAGTAGTTTAGCAGTCTGCTGACAGTGTCCACCAGGTCCATTATACTGTATATAGCAGTACGGTAGGCCACTGCTGGACCTACCTCTGTGTCATCACTCGTCATCCATAAAGTATACTATCCATCCATCTACATTGTATACCTGTGGTGGTTTTTTTTGTTATACTAGTAGTTTAGCAGTCTGCTGACAGTGTCCACCAGGTCCATTATACTGTATATAGCAGTACGGTAGGCCACTGCTGGACCTACCTCTGTGTCGTCACTCGTCATCCATAAAGTATACTATCCATCCATCTACATTGTATACCTGTGGTGGCTTTTTTTTTATACTAGTAGTTTAGCAGTCTGCTGACAGTGTCCACCAGGTCCATTATACTGTATATAGCAGTACGGTAGGCCACTGCTGTACCTACCTCTGTGTCGTCACTCGTCATCCATAAAGTATACTATCCATCCATCTACATTGTATACCTGTGGTGGCTTTTTTTTTATACTAGTAGTTTAGCAGTCTGCTGACAGTGTCCACCAGGTCCATTATACTGTATATAGCAGTACAGTAGGCCACTGCTGTACCTACCTCTGTGTCGTCACTCGTCATCCATTAAGTATACTATCCATCCATCTACATTGTATACCTGTGGTGGCTTTTTTTTATACTAGTAGTTTAGCAGTCTGCTGACAGTGTCCACCAGGTCCATTATACTGTATATAGCAGTACGGTAGGCCACTGCTGTACCTACCTCTGTGTCGTCACTCGTCATCCATAAAGTATACTATCCATCCATCTACATTGTATACCTGTGGTGGCTTTTTTTTTATACTAGTAGTTTAGCAGTCTGCTGACAGTGTCCACCAGGTCCATTATACTGTATATAGCAGTACGGTAGGCCACTGCTGTACCTACCTCTGTGTCGTCACTCGTCATCCATAAAGTATACTATCCATCCATCTACATTGTATACCTGTGGTGGCTTTTTTTTTATACTAGTAGTTTAGCAGTCTGCTGACAGTGTCCACCAGGTCCATTATACTGTATATAGCAGTACGGTAGGCCACTGCTGTACCTACCTCTGTGTCATCACTCGTCATCCATAAAGTATACTATCCATCCATCTACATTGTATACTTGTGGTGGCTTTTTTTTATACTAGTAGTTTAGCAGTCTGCTGACAGTGTCCACCAGGTCCATTATACTGTATATAGCAGTACGGTAGGCCACTGCTGTACCTACCTCTGTGTCGTCACTCGTCATCCATAAAGTATACTATCCATTTATCTACATTGTATACCTGTGGTGGCTTTTTTTTTAATACTAGTAGTTTAGCAGTCTGCTGACAGTGTCCACCAGGTCCATTATACTGTATATAGCAGTACGGTAGGCCACTGCTGTACCTACCTCTGTGTCGTCACTCGTCATCCATAAAGTATACTATCCATCCATCTACATTGTATACCTGTGGTGGCTTTTTTTTTTATACTAGTAGTTTAGCAGTCTGCTGACAGTGTCCACCAGGTCCATTATACTGTATATAGCAGTACGGTAGGCCACTGCTGTACCTACCTCTGTGTCGTCACTCGTCATCCATAAAGTATACTATCCATCCATCTACATTGTATACCTGTGGTGGCTTTTTTTTATACTAGTAGTTTAGCAGTCTGCTGACAGTGTCCACCAGGTCCATTATACTGTATATAGCAGTATGGTAGGCCACTGCTGTACCTACCTCTGTTTCGTCACTAGTCATCCATAAAGTGTACTATCCATCCATCTACATTGTATACCTGTGGTGGCTTTTTTTTATACTAGTAGTTTAGCAGTCTGCTGACAGTGTCCACCAGGTACATTATACTGTATATAGCAGTACGGTAGGCCACTGCTGTACCTACCTCTGTGTCGTCACTCGTCATCCATAAAGTATACTATCCATCCATCTACATTGTATACCTGTGGTGGCTTTTTTTTTTATACTAGTAGTTTAGCAGTCTGCTGACAGTGTCCACCAGGTCCATTATACTGTATTTAGCAGTATGGTAGGCCACTGCTGTACCTACCTCTGTGTCGTCACTCGTCATCCATAAAGTATACTATCCATCCATCTACATTGTATACCTGTGGTAGCTTTTTTTTATACTAGTAGTTTAGCAGTCTGCTGACAGTGTCCACCAGGTCCATTATACTGTATATAGCAGTACGGTAGGCCACTGCTGTACCTACCTCTGTGTCGTCACTCGTCATCCATAAAGTATACTATCCATCCATCTACATTGTATACCTGTGGTGGCTTTTTTTTTATACTAGTAGTTTAGCAGTCTGCTGACAGTGTCCACCAGGTCCATTATACTGAATATAGCAGTACGGTAGGCCACTGCTGTACCTACCTCTGTGTCGTCACTCGTCATCCATAAAGTATACTATCCATCCATCTACATTGTATACCTGTGGTGGCTTTTTTTTTATACTAGTAGTTTAGCAGTCTGCTGACAGTGTCCACCAGGTCCATTATACTGTATATAGCAGTACGGTAGGCCACTGCTGTACCTACCTCTGTGTCGTCACTCGTCATCCATAAAGTATACTATCCATCCATCTACATTGTATACCTGTGGTGGCTTTTTTTTTATACTAGTAGTTTAGCAGTCTGCTGACAGTGTCCACCAGGTCCATTATACTGTATATAGCAGTACGGTAGGCCACTGCTGTACCTACCTCTGTGTCGTCACTCGTCATCCATAAAGTATACTATCCATCCATCTACATTGTATACCTGTGGTGGCTTTTTTTTTATACTAGTAGTTTAGCAGTCTGCTGACAGTGTCCACCAGGTCCATTATACTGTATATAGCAGTACGGTAGGCCACTGCTGTACCTACCTCTGTGTCGTCACTCGTCATCCATAAAGTATACTATCCATCCATCTACATTGTATACCTGTGGTGGCTTTTTTTTATACTAGTAGTTTAGCAGTCTGCTGACAGTGTCCACCAGGTCCATTATACTGTATATAGCAGTACAGTAGGCCACTGCTGTACCTACCTCTGTGTCGTCACTCGTCATCCATAAAGTATACTATCCATCCATCTACATTGTATACCTGTGGTGGCTTTTTTTTATACTAGTAGTTTAGCAGTCTGCTGACAGTGTCCACCAGGTCCATTATACTGTATATAGCAGTACGGTAGGCCACTGCTGTACCTACCTCTGTGTCGTCACTCGTCATCCATAAAGTATACTATACATCCATCTACATTGTATACCTGTGGTGGCTTTTTTTTTATACTAGTAGTTTAGCAGTCTGCTGACAGTGTCCACCAGGTCCATTATACTGTATATAGCAGTACGGTAGGCCACTGCTGTACCTACCTCTGTGTCGTCACTCGTCATCCATAAAGTATACTATCCATCCATCTACATTGTATACCTGTGGTGGCTTTTTTTTTATACTAGTAGTTTAGCAGTCTGCTGACAGTGTCCACCAGGTCCATTATACTGTATATAGCAGTATGGTAGGCCACTGCTGTACCTAACTCTGTTTCGTCACTAGTCATCCATAAAGTGTACTATCCATCCATCTACATTGTATACCTGTGGTGGCTTTTTTTTTATACTAGTAGTTTAGCAGTCTGCTGACAGTGTCCACCAGGTACATTATACTGTATATAGCAGTACGGTAGGCCACTGCTGTACCTACCTCTGTGTCGTCACTCGTCATCCATAAAGTATACTATCCATCCATCTACATTGTATACCTGTGGTGGCTTTTTTTTTATACTAGTAGTTTAGCAGTCTGCTGACAGTGTCCACCAGGTCCATTATACTGTATTTAGCAGTATGGTAGGCCACTGCTGTACCTACCTCTGTGTCGTCACTCGTCATCCATAAAGTATACTATCCATCCATCTACATTGTATACCTGTGGTGGCTTTTTTTTATACTAGTAGATTAGCAGTCTGCTGACAGTGTCCACCAGGTCCATTATACTGTATATAGCAGTATGGTAGGCCACTGCTGTACCTACCTCTGTGTCGTCACTCGTCATCCATAAAGTATACTATCCATCCATCTACATTGTATACCTGTGGTGGCTTTTTTTTTATACTACTAGTTTAGCAGTCTGCTGACATTGTCCACCAGGTCCATTATACTGTATATAGCAGTACGGAAGGCCACTGCTGTACCTACCTCTGTGTCGTCACTCGTCATCCATAAAGTATACTATCCATCCATCTACATTGTATACCTGTGGTGGCTTTTTTTTATACTAGTAGTTTAGCAGTCTGCTGACAGTGTCCACCAGGTCCATTATACTGTATATAGCAGTACAGTAGGCCCCTGCTGTACCTACCTCTGTGTCGTCACTCGTCATCCATAAAGTATACTATCCATCCATCTACATTGTATACCTGTGGTGGCTTTTTTTTATACTAGTAGTTTAGCAGTCTGCTGACAGTGTCCACCAGGTCCATTATACTGTATATAGCAGTACGGTAGGCCACTGCTGTACCTACCTCTGTGTCGTCACTCGTCATCCATAAAGTATACTATCCATCCATCTACATTGTATACCTGTGGTGGCTTTTTTTTTATACTAGTAGTTTAGCAGTCTGCTGACAGTGTCCACCAGGTCCATTATACTGTATATAGCAGTACGGTAGGCCACTGCTGTACCTACCTCTGTGTCGTCACTCGTCATCCATAAAGTATACTATCCATCCATCTACATTGTATACCTGTGGTGGCTTTTTTTTTTATACTAGTAGTTTAGCAGTCTGCTGACAGTGTCCACCAGGTCCATTATACTGTATATAGCTGTACGGTAGGCCACTGCTGTACCTACCTCTGTGTCGTCACTCGTCATCCATAAAGTATACTATCCATCCATCTACATTGTATACCTGTGGTGGCTTTTTTTTTATACTAGTAGTTTAGCAGTCTGCTGACAGTGTCCACCAGGTCCATTATACTGTATATAGCAGTACGGTAGGCCACAGCTGTACCTACCTCTGTGTCGTCACTCGTCATCCATAAAGTATACTATCCATCCATCTACATTGTATACCTGTGGTGGCTTTTTTTTATACTAGTAGTTTAGCAGTCTGCTGACAGTGTCCACCAGGTCCATTATACTGTATATAGCAGTACGGTAGGCCACTGCTGTACCTACCTCTGTGTCGTCACTCGTCATCCATAAAGTATACTATCCATCCATTTACATTGTATACCTGTGGTGGCTTTTTTTTTATACTAGTAGTTTAGCAGTCTGCTGACAGTGTCCACCAGGTCCATTATACTGTATATAGCAGTACGGTAGGCCACTGCTGTACCTACCTCTGTGTCGTCACTCGTCATCCATAAAGTATACTATCCATCCATCTACATTGTATACCTGTGGTGGCTTTTTTTTATACTAGTAGTTTAGCAGTCTGCTGACAGTGTCCACCAGGTCCATTATACTGTATATAGCAGTATGGTAGGCCACTGCTGTACCTACCTCTGTGTCGTCACTCGTCATCCATAAAGTATACTATCCATCCATCTACATTGTATACCTGTGGTGGCTTTTTTTTATACTAGTAGTTTAGCAGTCTGCTGACAGTGTCCACCAGGTCCATTAATTCTGTATATAGCAGTACGGTAGGCCACTGCTGTACCTACCTCTGTGTCGTCACTCGTCATCCATAAAGTATACTATCCATCCATCTACATTGTATACCTGTGGTGGCTTTTTTTTTTATACTAGTAGTTTAGCAGTCTGCTGACAGTGTCCACCAGGTCCATTATACTGTATATAGCAGTATGGTAGGCCACTGCTGTACCTACCTCTGTGTCGTCACTCGTCATCCATAAAGTATACTATCCATCCATCTACATTGTATACCTGTGGTGGTTTTTTTTTATACTAGTAGTTTAGCAGTCTGCTGACAGTGTCCACCAGGTCCATTATACTGTATATAGCAGTACGGTAGGCCACTGCTGTACCTACCTCTGTGTCGTCACTCGTCATCCATAAAGTATACTATCCATCCATCTACATTGTATACCTGTAGTGGCTTTTTTTTATACTAGTAGTTTAGCAGTCTGCTGACAGTGTCCACCAGGTCCATTATACTGTATATAGCAGTACGGTAGGCTACTGCTGTACCTACCTCTGTGTCGTCACTCGTCATCCATAAAATATACTATCCATCCATCTACTTTGTATACCTGTGGTGGCTTTTTTTTTTATACTAGTAGTTTAGCAGTCTGCTGACAGTGTCCACCAGGTCCATTATACTGTATATAGCAGTACGGTAGGCCACTGCTGTACCTACCTGTGTCGTCACTCGTCATCCATAAAGTATACTATGCATCCATCTACATTGTATACCTGTGGTGGCTTTTTTTTATACTAGTAGTTTAGCAGTCTGCTGACAGTGTCCACCGGGTCCATTGTACTGTATATAGCAGTACGGTAGGCCACTGCTGTACCTACCTCTGTGTCGTCACTCGTCATCCATAAAGTATACTATCCATCCATCTACATTGTATACCTGTGGTGGCTTTTTTTTTATACTAGTAGTTTAGCAGTCTGCTGACAGTGTCCACCAGGTCCATTATACTGTATATAGCAGTACGGTAGGCCACTGCTGTACCTACCTCTGTGTCGTCAATCGTCATCCATAAAGTATACTATCCATCCATCTACATTGTATACCTGTGGTGGCTTTTTTTTATACTAGTAGTTTAGCAGTCTGCTGACAGTGTCCACCAGGTCCATTATACTGTATATAGCAGTATGGTAGGCCACTGCTGTACCTACCTCTGTGTCGTCACTCGTCATCCATAAAGTATACTATCCATCCATCTACATTGTATACCTGTGGTGGCTTTTAGTTGTGCGCATTAAAATATGGAGAACAAAAATGTGGAGGTTAAAAAAATAGGGAAAGATCAAGATCCACTTCCACCTCGTGCTGAAGCTGCTGCCACTAGTCATGGCCGAGACGATGAAATGCCATCAACGTCGTCTGCCAAGGCCGATGCCCAATGTCATAGTACAGAGCATGTAAAATCCAAAACACAAAAGATCAGTAAAATGCCTCAAAAATCTAAATTAAAAGCATCTAAGGAGAAGCGTAAACTTGCCAATATGCCATTTACGACACGGAGTGGCAAGGAACGGCTGAGGCCCTGGCCTATGTTCATGGCTAGTGGTTCAGCTTCACATGAGGATGGAAGGACTCATCCTCTCGCTAGAAAAAAGAAAAGACTTAAGCTGGCAAAAGCACAGCAAAGAACTGTGCGTTCTTCGAAATCACAAATCCCCAAGGAGAGTCCAATTGTGTCGGTTGCGATGCCTGACCTTCCCAACACTGGACGGGAAGAGCTTGCGCCTTCCACTATTTGCACGCCCCCTGCAAGTGCTGGAAGGAGCACCCGCAGTCCAGTTCCTGATAGTCAAATTGAAGATGTCAGTGTTGAAGTACACCAGGATGAGGATATGGGTGTTGCTGGCGCTGGGGAGGAAATTGACAAGGAGGATTCTGATGGTGAGGTGGTTTGTTTAAGTCAGGCACCCGGGGAGACACCTGTTGTCCGTGGGAGGAATATGGCCATTGACATGCCTGGTCAAAATACAAAAAAAATCAGCTCTTCGTGTGGAATTATTTCAACACAAATGCGGACAACAGGTGTCAAGCCGTGTGTTGCCTTTGTCAAGCTGTAATAAATAGGGGTAAGGACGTTAACCACCTCGGAACATCCTCCCTTGTACGTCACCTGCAGCGCATTCATCATAAGTCAGTGACAAGTTCAAAAACTTTGGGCGACAGCGGAAGCAGTCCACTGACCAGTAAATCCCTTGGCAGCCTGGGCGGTGAGAAACGTGTTTCCGGTATCCATCGTTAATTCAGAGGCAACTATAGACTTGATTGAGGTACTGTGTCCCCGGTACCAAATACCATCTAGGTTCCATTTCTCTAGGCAGGCGATACCGAAAATGTACACAGACCTCAGAAAAAGACTCACCAGTGTCCTAAAAAATGCAGTTGTACCCAATGTCCACTTAACCACGGACATGTGGACAAGTGGAGCAGGGCAGACTCAGGACTATATGACTGTGACAGCCCACTGGGTTGATGTATTGCCTCCCGCTGCAAGAACAGCAGCGGCGGCACCAGTAGCAGCATCTCGCAAACGCCAACTCGTTCCTAGCAGGCTACGCTTTGTATCACCGCTTTCCAGAATACGCACACAGCTGAAAACCTCTTACGGCAACTGAGGAAGATCATCGCAGAATGGCTTACCCCAATTGGACTCTCCTGGGGATTTGTGACATCGGACAACGCCAGCAATATTGTGCGTGCATTACATCTGGGCAAATTCCAGCACGTCCCATGTTTTGCACATACCTTGAATTTGGTGGTGCAGAATTATTTAAAAAACGAGAGGGGCGTGCAAGAGATGCTGTCGGTGGCCCGAAGAATTGCGGGCCACTTTCGGCGTTCAGGCACCGCGTACAGAAGACTGGAGCACCACCAAAAATACCTGAACCTGCCCTGCCATCATCTGAAGCAAGAGGTGGTAACGATGTGGAATTCAACCCTCTATATGCTTCAGAGGATGGAGGAGCAGCAAAAGGCCATTCAAGCCTATACATCTGGCCACGATATAGGCAAAGGAGGTGGAATGCACCTGTCTCAAGCGCAGTGGAGAATGATTTCAACGTTGTGCAAGGTTCTGCAACCCTTTGAACTTGCCACACGTGAAGTCAGTTCAGACACTGCCAGCCTGAGTCAGGTCATTCCCCTCATCAGGCTTTTGCAGAAGAAGCTGGAGACATTGAAGGAGGAGCTAAAACAGAGCGATTCCGCTAGGCATGTGGGACTTGTGGATGGAGCCCTTAATTCGCTTAACCAGGATTCACGGGTGGTCAATCTGTTGAAATCAGAGCACTACATTTTGGCCACCGTGCTCGATCCCAGATTTAAAACCTATGTTGTATCTCTCTTTCCGGCAGACACAAGTCTGCAGTGGTTCAAAGACCTGCTGGTGAGAAAATTGTCAAGTCAAGCGGAACGTGACCCGTCAACAGCTCCTCCTTCACATTCTACCGCAACTGGGGCTGCGAGGAAAAGGCTAAGAATTCCGAGCCCACCCGCTGGCGGTGATGCAGGGCAGTCTGGAGCGAGTGCTGACATCTGGTCCGGACTGAAGGACCTGCCAACGATTACTGACATGTCGTCTACTGTCACTGCATATGATTCTCTCACCATTGAAAGAATGGTGGAGGATTATATGAGTGACCGCATCCAAGTAGGCACGTCAGACAGCCCGTATGTATACTGGCAGGAAAAAGAGGCAATTTGGATGCCCTTGCAGAAACTGGCTTTATTCTACCTAAGTTGCCCTCCCTAAAGTGTGTACTCTGAAAGAGTGTTTAGTGCAGCCGCTCACCTTGTCAGCAATCGGCATACGAGGTTACTTCCAGAAAATGTGGAGAAGATGATGTTCATTAAATTGAATTATAATCAATTCCTCCGTGGAGACATTCACCAGCAGCAATCGCCTACAGAAAGTACACAGGGACCTGAGATGGTGGATTCCAGTGGGGACAAATTAAAAATCTGTGAGGAGGGGGATGTACACAGTGAAAGGGGTGATGAATCGGACGATGATGATGATAAGGTGGACATCTTGCCTCTGTAGAGCCAGTTTGTGCAAGGAGAGATTGATTGCTTCTTTTTTGGTGGGGGCCCAAACCAACCAGTCATTTCAGTCACAGTCGTGTGGCAGACCCTGTCGCTGAAATGATGGGTTCGTTAAAGTGTGCATGTCCTGTTTATACAACATAAGTGTGGGTGGGAGGGCCCAAGGCCAATTCCATCTTGCACCTCTTTTTTCTTTCATTTTTCTTTGCATCATGTGCTGTTTGGGGAGTATTTTTTTGAAGGGCCATCCTGTCTGACACTGCAGTGCCACTCCTAGATGGGCTAGGTGTTTGTGTCGGCCACTTGTATCGCTTAGCTTAGTCACACAGCGACCTTGGTGCGCCTCTTTTTTTCTTTGCATCATGTGCTGTTTGGGGACTATTTTTTCCAAGTGCCATCCTGTCTGACACTGCAGTGCCACTCCTAGATGGGCCAGGTGTTTGTATCAGTGTTCTTAGTGCTAAGAGTGTGCATCTGCATCTCTCTTCCCCCAGCATAGTATTAGAAGCCTCAGCATGATAGCACCTCTTGATATCTTTAGTAATAGGATGTGCAATCCAGGTTCCCCCCTTTTTCCACTATATTTGTGTATATATTGTACACTGGAAGGCAAGGCTTCCTTCCTCTGGATTGGCACTCCTCCCATTCACCCTCAGGTGTTTTAATTAGCTGGGTTCCTGCATTTCAGAACACACATTGATAAGGCCCTATTTAGAGGTAAGTCCTGTATAAATTTATAGAATGTGATAGTATTAGGGATATTAGGGACCCATGTGATGAAGTCACCTGGCCGCGGTACATGGGCCCGCATATTTGCGCAAATGTGTGCTAAGAACTTCAATTATACTCCATGTTAATTGTGAGGGTTTATTTAAATTATTTTTATTATCAGTGTTCTTAGTGCTAAGAGTGTGCATCTGCATCTCTCTTCCCCCAGCATAGTATTAGAAGCCTCAGCATGATAGCACCTCTTGATATCTTTAGTAATAGGATGTGCAATCCAGGTTCCCCCCTTTTTCCACTATATTTGTGTATATATTGTACACTGGAAGGCAAGGCTTCCTTCCTCTGGTATTGGCACTCCTCCCATTCACCCTCAGGTGTTTTAATTAGCTGGGTTCCTGCATTTCAGAACACACATTGATAAGGCCCTATTTAGAGGTAAGTCCTGTATACATTTATAGAATGTGATAGTATTAGGGATGTTAGGGACCCATGTGATGAAGTCACCTGGCCGCGGTACATGGGCCCGCATATTTGCGCAAATGTGTGCTACTCCATGTTAATTGTGAGGGTTTATTTAAATTATTTTTATTATCAGTGTTCTTAGTGCTAAGAGTGTGCATCTGCATCTCTCTTCCCCCAGCATAGTATTAGAAGCCTCAGCATGATAGCACCTCTTGATATCTTTAGTAATAGGATGGGCAATCCAGGTTCCCCCCTTTTTCCACTCCTAGATGGGCCAGGTGTTTGTGTCGGCCACTAGGGTCGCTTAGGTTAGTCACACAGCTACCTCATTGCGCCTCTTTTTTTCTTTGCATCATGTGCTGTTTGGGGACTATTTTTTTCAAGTGCCATCCTGTCTGACACTGCAGTGCCACTCCTAGATGGGCCAGGTGTTTGTGTCGGCCACTAGGGTCGCTTAGCTTAGTCACACAGCTACCTCATTGCGCCTCTTTTTTTCTTTGCATCATGTGCTGTTTGGGGACTATTTTTTTCAAGTGCCATCCTGTCTGACACTGCAGTGCCACTCCTAGATGGGCCAGGTGTTTGTGTCGGCCACTAGGGTAGCTTAGCTTAGTCACACAGCTACCTCAATGCGCCTCTTTTTTTCTTTGCATCATGTGCTCTTTGGGGACTATTTTTTTCAAGTGCCATCCTGTCTGACACTGCAGTGCCACTCCTAGATGGGCCAGGTGTTTGTGTCGGCCACTAGGGTCGCTTAGCTTAGTCACACAGCTACCTCATTGCGCCTCTTTTTTTCTTTGCATCATGTGCTGTTTGGGGACTATTTTTTTCAAGTGCCATCCTGTCTGACACTGCAGTGCCACTCCTAGATGGGCCAGGTGTTTGTGTCGGCCACTAGGGTCGCTTAGCTTAGTCACACAGCTACCTCATTGCGCCTCTTTTTTTCTTTGCATCATGTGCTGTTTGGGGACTATTTTTTTCAAGTGGCATCCTGTCTGTCACTGCAGTGCCACTCCTAGATGGGCCAGGTGTTTGTGTCGGCCACTAGGGTCGCTTAGCTTAGTCACACAGCTACCTCATTGCGCCTCTTTTTTTCTTTGCATCATGTGCTGTTTGGGGAGTATTTTTTTGTAGGGCCATCCTGTCTGACACTGCAGTGCCACTCCTAGATGGGCCAGGTGTTTGTGTCGGCCACTTGGGTCGCTGAGCTTAGTCACACAGCTACCTCATTGCGCCTCTTTTTTTCTTTGCATCATGTGCTATTTGGGGACTATTTTTTTCAAGTGCCATCCTGTCTGACACTTCAGTGCCACTCCTAGATGGGCCAGGTGTTTGTGTCGGCCACTAGGGTCGCTTAGCTTAGTCACACAGCTACCTCATTGCGCCTCTTTTTTTCTTTGCATCATGTGCTGTTTGGGGACTATTTTTTTCAAGTGCCATCCTGTCTGACACTGCAGTGCCACTCCTAGATGGGCCAGGTGTTTGTGTCGGCCACTAGGGTCGCTTAGGTTAGTCACACAGCTACCTCATTGCGCCTCTTTTTTTCTTTGCATCATGTGCTGTTTGGGGACTATTTTTTTCAAGTGCCATCCTGTCTGACACTGCAGTGCCACTCCTAGATGGGCCAGGTGTTTGTGTCGGCCACTAGGGTCGCTTAGCTTAGTCACACAGCTACCTCATTGCGCCTCTTTTTTTCTTTGCATCATGTGCTGTTTGGGGACTATTTTTTTCAAGTGCCATCCTGTCTGACACTGCAGTGCCACTCCTAGATGGGCCAGGTGTTTGTGTCGGCCACTAGGGTCGCTTAGCTTAGTCACACAGCTACCTCATTGCGCCTCTTTTTTTCTTTGCATCATGTGCTGTTTGGGGACTATTTTTTTCAAGTGCCATCCTGTCTGACACTGCAGTGCCACTCCTAGATGGGCCAGGTGTTTGTGTCGGCCACTTGGGTCGCTGAGCTTAGTCACACAGCTACCTCATTGCGCCTCTTTTTTATTTTGCATCATGTGCTGTTTGGGGAGTATTTTTTTGAAGGGCCATCCTTTCTGACACTGCAGTGCCACTCCTTGATGGGCCAGGTGTTTGTGTCGGCCACTTGTGTCGCTTAGCTTAGCCATCCAGCGACCTCGGTGCAAATTTTAGGACTAAAAATAATATTGTGAGGTGTGAGGTGTTCAGAATAGACTGAAAATGAGTGGAAATTATGGTTATTGAGGTTAATAATACTATGGGATCAAAATGACCCCCAAATTCTATGATTTAAGCTGTTTTTTTAGTGTTTTTTTGAAAAAAAAAACGAATCCAAAACACACCCGAATCCGATAAAAAATTTCCGGTGAGGTTTTGCCAAAACGCGTCCGAACCCAAAACACGGCCGCGGGACCGAACCCAAAACCAAAACACAAAACCCGAAAAATTTCCGGTGCACATCACTAATTTCTTATCTCCTCTCCGAGAGATGCCCGGAGAGGAGAAAGAGGTGGGTGGTAATGAGGGCAGGGCTGAGCTAATTGTGTCATTAGGCCCTACCCACTCACCAGGACAAGTCCATGATTGGGCAATATTTGCATAGGGGTGGAGCGAAAATGATGCAATTAGCATATAATTGCCGGTTCTGCAATTTCACTGTATTTTTCTTCCCATTCTGCCCACTTCTCCAGGAAGTGGGCAGAATGCCCGAGGGGTAGCCACTCTTCCAGGGCTGTGGGGGACTACCTGAGAAACTGGGTGTCTCCTGCACAATCCCGGAGAGTAGGTAAGTATTGGTAAGTATCACGGAATTCTATAAAGTCTTCACTGTAGCACATAATAAAATGGAAATTAGGTTATAGTACACACAGACATTAGAGATGCAACTTTTTGCGAAAGATTTGTTTTATTTCACCGGAGCACTTCAGTGAAACTTGCTACGCTACCCAAATCTAACTCTCTCTGCACATGTTACATCTACCCCACCTGCAGTGCAACATGGTTTTGCCCAATTGCTAACTTTTTTGGTTTGCTAACAAACCTGAATAACCCCCAGTGAGCGATAAACTGCACAGTTTAGTAATCTTTCCTGGTCTCAGTGACAACTGGAGATGAGCGGGTCTGGTTCTCCGAGAACTGGACCCACCCGAACTTTGCAATCCAAGTCTGGATCCGAGTCCAGCTCGGGACTTCCCACCTTACTTGGATCCCAAAACGAGGCAAAACGTCATCATCCCGCTGTCAGATTCTCGCAGGGTTTTGGATTCTACAAAGGTCCCTGGTGATTGGCGCCATCTTCACTCTGGCTGTAGAAAGTGTACTGGACAGATGTTTCTAAGTACTGTGTTGTCTGGTGTGGGGTGGGTGCTCTGTCTGCTGTATCTGAAAAAAGGGGTGCTCTGTCTGCTGTATCAGTCCAGGGGTGCTCTGTCTGCTGTATCAGTCCAGGGCTGCTCTGTCTGCTGTATCAGTCCAGGAGTGCTCTGTCTGCTGTACCAGTCCAGGAGTGCTCTGTTTGCTGTATCAGTCCAGGGGTGCTCTGTCTGCTGTATCAGTCCAGGGGTGCTCTGTCTGCTGTATCAGTCCAGGAGTGCTCTGTCTGCTGTTTCTGAAAGGGTGATGTGCTCTGTCTGCTGTATCAGTCCAGGTGATGTGCTCTGTCTGCTGTATCTGAAAAAGGGGTGCTCTGTCTGCTGTATCAGTCCAAGGGTGCTCTGTCTGCTGTATCAGTCCAAGCAGGGCCGGAGCTTCCACTAGGCAGCTTTAGGCAGCTGCCTAGGGGCGCCGGGACCTGAGGGGGCGGCCTGCAACAGTTGCCTGAAAAAGGTTGCATGGATCTTACCTTTCACAGCAGCTGCAATCCCCCAGAGCTCTTATCTTACAGTAACTGCTAAGCTCCCGTATTGCAGCCTCCAGCTCCACCTCCACCCGGCACAGGCAGTAACTTTGACAGCTCCTGGAGTCCTGGCTGGGGGTGACATGCAGCACTGCTCTTCATTCCAGGCTCTTTCACAGACTACTCAGGGGCAGATTTATTAATCTCGGTGAAGTGATAAAGTGGAAGGTGATAAAGGACCAGCCAATCAGATTTTAACTTCCATGTCACAGGCTGGGTTTGAAAAATGACAATTAGGAGCTGAATGGCTGGTCCTTTATCACCATCCACTTTATAACTTCACCGAGCTTAATAAATCTGCCCCACAGTCCCAACTCTGCACTGCAGCATGCAGATACGGTGGCTGTACAGTGCATTCTCTGCATTGATAAGGAAAGAGGGCGAGAGCAGCAGTGTGGTGAGGGGGGGGGGGGAGGAGATAAGGAGCAGGCATGCACACAGTCTGGGGGGATTAGCAGCACCATGCACACAGATGGTGGGGCAGGATAGAACAGCAGACATTTATCAGAGTAAAAAAGAAAAAGAAAAATAGAGAGCGCAGACAGACTACATATATATTTAAACAAATTTATTCATAAAATATGTTAAATCACAATCAGTTAAAAATTGAAATTGATTAGAGCTGATAATAATTTAATTCAATAAAGAATCCACACTCAGCATATAATATATAATATATAATAGTCCCGCAATACTAGTGCACTAGTAGATGACACAATAACCGGTATATGATTTTTAATAGAACCAATGATCCATCAGTCTAATATAATTAGTATGGCAAATGACTTGATATGGAATTATTTATATAGCACTTTAGAAACAGTTCCAAACTGGATGATTTCTTTTAATCTGTGTAGCAATGGTCTTCTTGCTAATAAATATACCGGTTCAGTGAAGGTATCATACTCGAATTACGTGAAGTGAAGTATAGGTGCTCCGTCCGTCACTCTCTCACTGTGACCGGTAGCCGGAGCTAAATTGCTTACCGCTTCCACAGATGTCCCAGCGGCACTGACCATGAACCGGGCGCCGCTCTTTCTGGCGGCTCGACCTCCCGTTCTCCTGCCGGATCAAAGGATCCAGGCACTCGTTAGTCCTACGAGTTATCTAATTTACACCTTTAATCTCTGCCGGAATTGATTGACCAGCTCCATAGCCACCTGCATCGGTCCCGCTTGCCATACGGGGACCGTGGCTTTCATTTGATCCATCTGGAATCTACAGTGCTCAAATCATTAAGAGCACCATCGATCCATTTTGGAGGCGGCAGTGGATGAAATATCCTGCCATACTGATCCGGCAGGAGAACGGGAGCCCAGTTTGGAACTGTTTCTAAAGTGCTATATAAATAATTCCATATCAAGTCATTTGCCATACTAATTATATTAGACTGATGGATCATTGGTTCTATTAAAAATCATATACCGGTTATTGTGTCATCTACTAGTGCACTAGTATTGCGGGACTATTATATATTATATATTATATGCTGAGTGTGGATTCTTTGTTGAATTAAATTATTATCAGCTCTAATCAATTTCAATTTTTAACTGATTGTGATTTAACATATTTTATGAATAAATTTGTTTAAATATATATGTAGTCTGTCTGCGCTCTCTCTTTTTCTTTTTTTTCCAATTGTCCAGGGTGTGCTAACCCTTTTCCCTTGAGAGCAGCAGTCAGCATTTCAACTTAGGATCAGTAGGGCGCCTTTTCTTTGTTTTTTCTTCTATTTATCAGAGTAAGGGGGAGGGGGTGAGAGCAGCATGCCTTTCATCTGAAGGGTGGGTAGGGGGAAGGGGCAGTAGGCAGAAGTTTTGCCTAGGGTGCCGAGAAACCTTGCACCGGCCCTAAGTCCAAGGGTGCTCTGTCTGCTGTATCAGTCCAGGGGTGCTCTGTCTGCTGTATCAGTCCAGGGGTGCCCTGTCTGCTGTATCTAAAAAAGGGGTGCTCTGCTGTATCAGTCCAGGTGGGGAGCTGTGTCTGCTGTATCTGAAAGGAGTACTCTGCTTTATGTGAAAAGGGTGCTTTATTTTTTGTTTGTACTGTACCCCAGTGTACCATACAATTTTTATTTTATTTTCATAAGTAAAGTGACACTGCTGGTCAGACCACAGTATATTATTTCCTACTCATACACGTATTGTTGGTGAAGGTCAACTGCAGTGTTCGATCACTATTTCTGACACACACACATATTGTGTGATGCTGTGGGTGAAGGTGGTACCACACAGAGGTGTATCTAGGGGACCGGGTGCCCCTGGCAAAGTTTGGGACTGGTGCCCCCACATATTTGAAATAGGGAAGGTGCATGTACAAATAGGGGCATGATCTTGTGGGAAAGGGGCATGACTGCACAATATTACTCCCAATTCAAATTACATTACACAGTAGTACCCCTTATACACATTATGTCACACACTAGTGCCCCTTACACATCATGCCCACACAGTAATTCTTGTCACACTGTGGAGAAATCTGCAGTGCCTGGCGCGGCCAAGGTGGGGCACTGCCCAGTGATACCACCTACAGCCAGGGGATATATCCAAATCTTAATGGCAGTGAAAAGGTATCTCTGCGCACTACCTAGTAGTGGGGATGTAGTGATATATTAAGAATAGCATTCTAGTAGTTTATTTTGAGTTTCTTCACTGTGGTTGTCACACGCCAGAGGCGGCGTTCGCCGCGCTTACCCCTGCATGCCTGCTGGTCTGTGTTGCGGCCTCCGTCTTTGGCGTCTGGCTGGCGCGGCTCCCGGCGGTTCTCCAGGGCAGGGGCGCCGCGATGAAACCCGGCATCACGTGGGCGGGGGGCAGGTGATGTCATTAGACTGTTCCGCCTATCCAGCGGTGGCGGGAGATTCAAAGTCAGACGCTGGACAGAGCCTCGGCGCCTGAGTATCGTCTTTCCCCTGAAGTGGATGCCAGCGCTCTTGTTCCCGGCGAGAATCTCTGAAGCTGTACTCCAGTGTCTCCGGCATTTCCAGGTGCCAGTTCGCTGCACAGGTTCCAGCGTTCCCAGCGGCTGGTGTGTCTCTCTGCGGTCCAGTCACCAGGGCTCCTAGGAATCAGCGTGGGCTGTGGGCCCTAGTCACCGTTCTCAAGTTCTACAAATCATCAGCGTCTTAAACCACTGCACTTAAGTTCTTCAAATCATCAGCGTCACAGTCACCGTTCACAAGTTCTACGAATCATCAGCGTCTTAAACCACTGCACTTAAGTTCTTCAAATCATCAGCGTCTCAGTCTCCGTTCTCAAGTTCTACAAATCATCAGCGTCTAAAACCACTGCACTTCAGTTCTTCAAATCATCAGCGTCACAGTCACCGTTCACAAGTTCTACGAATCATCAGCGTCTTAAACCACTGCACTTAAGTTCTTCAAATCATCAGCGTCTCAGTCACCGTTCTCAAGTTTTACAAATCATCAGCGTCTTAAACCACTGCACTTAAGTTCTACAAATCCTCAGCGTCTTAAACCACTGCACTTAAGTTCTACAAATCATCAGCGTCTCAGTCACCGTTCTCAAGTTCTTTAAGTTATCTGTGTCTTTAACCACCATTTACAAGTTCTTCAAATCATCAGTGTCTTTTAAAACATCGCTCACTATTTCTTCAGTCACCAGTATCTTTAACATTGCTCACTAACCCTTCAATGGGCCTGTACATTCCCTCATAAGTTCCCTTTATGCTATATGACTTTGAGTTGTTCTTTTCCTGCAATAAAGCTCTTCAATATTTCACCAAACCTTACTGTCAGTGTCCTGTATGAGGAAATCCTATATCAGGTCACCCCTGTTCCGGCCCAGTTGTGGTTCCTCTTCCCAACCATCGGAAGAATCCCCGAATCCACAACATACTCAATCTAGGTCAGTGACAGTATTCTCAGGCCACATGGACCCGGGGAATCGGAACCCAGAGGAAAGTACCATGCAGGACCTGGTTTCCCGAGTACAGAGTCAGGAAGCAGCACAGAATCAGGTGATGCATTATCTCCAGGAATTATCTGGCCGGCTGGATCAAATCCAGACTTCTCTGGCTTCAGTGGTTTCAGCTCCAGTTCCAGTATCCGGTCCAGTGGTTGTCTCTAGCAATGTTCCGTCTTCGTCTGGAACCAGGTCACGCCTTCAGCTTCCTGCTCCTCCTCGTTATAACGGGTATCCAAAGAATTGCCGTGGTTTCTTCAATCAGTGTGAGGTACATTTCGAACTCCTCTCACATAACTTCCCTACTGATCGGTCTAAAGTGGCATACATTATCTCTTTGCTTGAGGGTTCAGCGTTGGAGTGGGTGTCACCGTTATGGGAGCGATCAGATCCGTTGGTTTCTAGTTATATCAACTTCATCACGTCCTTCCGAAGGATCTTTGATGAGCCCGGCAGGACGACCGCTGCCTCTGCTGACTTGCTCCGTGTTTGACAAGGCTCTCGTTCAGTGGGACAGTATGTGATTAATTTTCAAACCAGCTTCAGAACTGTGCTGGAATAATGATGCCCTTCGGGCTGCTTTTTGGAATGGGCTCTCGGATCGTATAAAGGACGAGTTGATCACTAGAGATCTGCCAGATTCCTTGGAACAGTTGATCTCACTGTGTGTAAAGGTGGATCTTCACATGCAGGAACGAAGTGGTGAACGTAGTCGGTCAGATCGGTCAAGATTCCGATCTCTCCCGTCTAAGCAAACAGTTATTCCGAGTCCAGACGAACCCATGCAGATTAATCGGTCTCGGCTGTCCCCAGAAGAACGTCAGCGTCGTCGTGAGGGTAAACTCTGCCTCTACTGTGGAGCTGCAGATCATTTTCTCAAGTTTTGCAAGTCTCGCCCGGGAAACGGGCAGTCCTAGTTTGTTCTGGAGAAGTCGAGCTAGGGGTTTCTTCTCAATCTTCTCCGGCAGTGGACTGTTTACTCTCCGTGTCTCTGTCTTCTGAGTCAGTAGTCAAAACCGTTAAGGCACTGTTGGACTCAGGGGCTGCGGGGAATTTTATTTCCCTTTCATGTGCCCAGAATCTGGGTTTACAGTTACGGTCGGTCAAACGACCTATTACATTGACTGCTATTAATGGTACCCAAATTTCTAATGGTCTGATTTCAAGTTGTACAATGCCAATCAAGCTGCAAGTGGGAGCTTTGCATCAAGAACATCTGGAGTTCCTTCTGATTCAGGAGATGCCTCACGATCTCGTTCTTGGTCTTCCTTGGCTCAAGCTTCACAACCCTCACGTCGACTGGGGGTCGACACAGATAATTTCTCGGAGTCCATTTTGTTACTCAAATTGTCTCACGCCTGTCTACCCGCTCCGTGTATCTTCCAAGTCGGATGAAGGGCTTATTCCAGAGGCTTATCGGGAGTTTTCAGATGTGTTCTCGGAACAGGCCGCCAATCAGTTACCACCGCATAGACCCTGGGACTGTCCTATTGAGCTCATTCCGGGGAAAATGCCACCTCAGGGTCGCACTTATTCTTTATCTGTACCTGAGACTCAAGCTATGTCGGAATATATCAAGTCTAATCTGCAGAAAGGATTCATCCGCCCCTCTACTTCCCCGGAGGGAGCAGGTTTCTTTTTTGTGAAGAAAAAGGACGGAGGCCTGAGGCCATGTATCGACTATCGTGGTCTAAACAATGTCACCATTAAGAATAAGTATCCTTTGCCGCTCATCACGGAGCTTTTTGATAGAGTTCGCGGAGCCCGAGTCTTCACCAAGCTCGATTTAAGGGGGGCTTATAATTTGATACGTATCCGACAGGGGGACGAATGGAAGACGGCCTTCAATACTAGGGATGGGCATTATGAGTATATGGTAATGCCGTTCGGCCTCAGCAACACCCCCGCCGTCTTCCAGGGGTTTATTAATGAAATCTTTCGGGATATGTTATACCTAAATGTAGTGGTATATTTGGATGACATTCTGATATTTTCTAAGAATCTCACTGAGCACAGAGTACAGGTTAAAGAGGTACTTCTTCGATTGCGAGAGAATCATCTATACGGCAAGATTTCCAAGTGTACCTTTGAGGTCCCTTCTATTCCATTTCTGGGTTACATCATTTCGGGCACAGAGCTTCGTATGGATCCGGAGAAACTCTCTGCCATTCGGGACTGGACTCAGCCTCTTTCCTTGAAAGCGGTGCAACGATTTCTGGGGTTTGCAAATTACTACCGTAAATTCATAAGGGGTTTCTCTACCACTGTGGCACCTATTACTGCCCTAACCAAGAAGGGGGCAGACCCAAGCCATTGGTCCTCTGTAGCTGTAGCAGCGTTCGCTCAGTTAAAGGCAGCCTTTATGACCACTCCGGTACTTCAGCAACCAGACTTTTTAAAACCATTCTTTTTGGAGGTTGATGCTTCTATGGTAGGCATTGGTGCCGTGCTTTCGCAGTACGCTCCAGATGGGAAGTTACATCCATGTGGTTTCCATTCTCGCAAACTCTCTCCTGTTGAACGAAACTACACCATTGGAGACAAAGTGCTTTTGGCAATAAAATCTGCCTTGGAAGAATGGAGATATCTTTTGGAAGGTGCTAAACACCTAATTACGATTTTCACTAATCACAAGAATTTGCTGTATCTCAAGACGGCCCAATGCTTGAATCCCCGTCAAGCTAGATGGGCGCTCTTCTTTGCCCGATTTTCGTTTGTCATTAAGTACCGGGCTGGAACTTTTAACACCAAGGCTGATGCCCTATCCCGTTCCTTAACGGCTTCGGATGAGGAGGATTCCGTTAAAAAGGCTTTGATTCTCAGTCCAGTTTCTATGTCAGCGGCTCCCACCGCGTTGGGCCCTCCTCTTGGAAGAATGTCTGTGCCAGCTAAATTTCGACCAAGATTGTTGCAGTGGGCTCACATTTCTAAGTTTTCTGGTCATCCTGGAGTACAAAAGATGTGGGAATTCCTGCGTAGATCTTATTGGTGGGACACTATGAAGAAGGATGTTCAAGATGATGTCAACTCGTGTCCTCAATGTGCTCAGCACAAAATTCTTCGTCTGCCTCCTGCGGGGTTGCTGCACCCATTGTCCATTCCTAAGAGGCCTTGGACCCATATCTCTATGGACTTTGTTACTGAACTGCCCCTCTCTAAGGGTCATAACACCGTCTGGGTAATTATTGACCGTTTCTCTAAGATGGCACATTTTGTTCCGTTGACCGGGTTACCATCTGCTTCTAAATTGGCTTTGTTATTTATCCGGGAACACTTCCACCTGCACGGGCTACCTCTGGAAATAGTCTCTGACCGGGGGGTACGGTTTACTGCAAGATTCTGGAGAGCCCTCTGTACGGCCTTACAAATAAAACTCAAGTTTTCATCCGCTTACCATCCACAAACCAACGGGCAAACTGAACGCGTCAATCAAGATTTAGAGACTTTTCTCCGTGTTTATCTCTCCCCCTCGCAAGATAATTGGGTGGAGCTGTTGCCTTGGTCCGAGTTTGCCCATAATCATCTATACCACTCTTCGACTGGTGAGTCTTCATTTTTTATTAATTATGGATTTCATCCCCAAGTTCCAGAATCACCCATTTGTCCTCCGGAATTGGTTCCTGCTGCAGCCTCTACTCTCCGGCACTTCAGTCAAATCTGGAGTCGAGTTCATGCTAACCTCAAGAGAATCTCCGGCCGCTATAAGTTCTTTGCGGATAGGAAGCGACGGGCAGCTCCTCAATACAAGGTTGGTGACAGGGTATGGCTCTCTACCCGCAATCTCCGTTTAAAGGTGCCCACTATGAAGTTCGCTCCGAGGTTCATTGGTCCTTACCCCGTGTTACAAGTCCTGAATCCGGTTGTTTGCAAATTGGGATTGCCTTCCCATCTCCGGATACCAAATTCCTTTCATGTCTCTCTTCTTCGCCCTCTTGTTTTGAACCGGTTTCATTCCAAGTCCCAAAGGCCAACCTCTGCAGAGGCTGAAGAGGGTACGGACTTTGAAATCAAAGCTATTCTTGACTCTCGCTATCTTCACAAGAATCTACAGTATTTGGTGGAATGGAAAGGTTTTGGCCCCGAGGAAAAGAGCTTGGTCAAGGCTCCTGAAGTTACGGCTGCCCGACTGGTGCGGGTCTTCCATTCCAGACAACCAACAAAACCTGGAAAATGTCCAGGGGCCACTCCTGGAGGAGGGGGTACTGTCACACGCCAGAGGCAGTGTTCGCCGCGCTTACCCCTGCGTGCCTGCTGGTCTGTGTTGCGGCCTCCGTCTTTGGTGGGCCACGGGCTCCGGCGTCTGGCTGGCGCGGCTCCCGGCGGTTCTCCAGGGCAGAGGCGCCGCCATGACACCCGGCATCACGTGGGCGGGGGGCAGGTGACGTCATCAGACTGTTCCGCCAATCCAGCTGTGGCGGGAGATTCAAAGTCAGACGCCGGACAGAGCCTCGGCGCCTGAGTATCGTCTTTCCCCTGAAGTGGATGCCAGCGCTCTTGTTCCCGGCGAGAATCTCTGAAGCTGTACTCCAGTGTCTCCGGCATTTCCAGGTGCCAGTTCGCTGCACAGGTTCCAGCGTTCCCAGCGGCTGGTGTGTCTCTCTGCGGTCCAGTCACCAGGGCTCCTAGGAATCAGCGTGGGCTGTGGGCCCTAGTCACCGTTCTCAAGTTCTACAAATCATCAGCGTCTTAAACCACTGCACTTAAGTTCTTCAAATCATCAGCGTCTCAGTCACCGTTCTCAAGTTCTACAAATCATCAGCGTCTTAAACCACTGCACTTAAGTTCTTCAAATCATCAGCGTCACAGTCACCGTTCTCAAGTTCAACAACTCATCAGCAACTTAAACCACTGCACTTCAGTTCTTCAAATCATCACCGTCACAGTCACCGTTCACAAGTTCTACGAATCATCAGCGTCTTAAACCACTGCACTTAAGTTCTTCAAATCATCAGCGTCTCAGTCACTGTTCTCAAGTTTTACAAATCATCAGCGTCTTAAACCACTGCACTTAAGTTCTACAAATCATCAGCGTCTCAGTCACCGTTCTCAAGTTCTTTAAGTTATCTGTGTCTTTAACCACCGTTTACAAGTTCTTCAAATCATCAGTGTCTTTTAAAACATCGCTCACTATTTCTTCAGTCACCAGTATCTTTAATATTGCTCACTAACCCTTCAATGGGCCTGGACATTCCCTCATAAGTTCCCTTTATGCTATATGACTTTGAGTTGTTCTTTTCCTGCAATAAAGCTCTTCAATATTTTACCAAACCTTACTGTCAGTGTCCTGTATGAGGAAATCCTATATCAGGTCACCCCTGTTCCGGCCCAGTTGTGGTTCCTCTTCCCAACCATCGGAAGAATCCCCGAGTCCACAACATACTCAATCTAGGTCAGTGACAGTGGTGCATTGTGGCGACGAACACTGGCACCAGCTCTTGGCTGCTGTGCGAACCACCAGCCCAGGCACTGCCACTACTAAGTGATTCCACTCCCTGGCCAAGGGTGGCACCACTAGGTAGCGCCCCCTCCTTGACCAATGCACATGGTGACTGCCATCCTGGCCAATGGGTAGATAACCTCCTGTCCCCAGCACATAGCCGTAGTCCACACCCCCTCCCAGCACATAGAAGTAGTTTCCATCCCGCTAACAGCACATGGCTGTAGTCTCCCTCTTCCTCCCAGCACATAGCCATAGTCTCCCTCTTCCTCCCAGCACATAGCCGTAGTCTTCATCCTCCTCCCAGCACATAACCGTAATCTCCATTCCCCTCCCAGCACGTAGCCATAGTCTCCCTCCTCCTCCCAGCACATAGCCGTAGTCTCCCTCCTCCTCCCAGCACATAGCCGTAGTCTCCCCCCTCTTTCCAGCACATAGCCGTAGTCTCCCCCCTCTTTCCAGCACATAGCCATAGTCTCCCTCCTCCTCCCAGCACATAGCCATAGTCTCCCTCCTCCTCCCAGCACACAGCCGTAGTCTCCCTCCTCCTCCCAGCACAAAGCCGTAGTCTCCCTCCTCCTCCCAGCACATAGCCGTAGTCTCCCTCCTCCTCCCAGCACATAGCCGTAGTCTCCCCCCTCCTCCCAGCACATAGCCGTAGTCTCCTTCCTCCTCCCAGCACCTAGCCGTAATCCCCATTCCCCTCCCAGCACATAGCCATGGCCTCCCCCCTCCCTGCATATAGTCATGGTCTCCCCCCTCCCAGCATATAGTACTCTCCTGTCCCAGCACAGAGTCCCCCCCCCCTGCATATAGTCTTCTCCCCTCCCAGCACAGAGTCTCCCCCCTCCCTGCATATAGTCCTCTCCCCTCCCAGCAGAGTCTCCCCTCTCCCTGCATATAGTCCTTTCCTGTCCCAGCAGACTCTCCCCCCTCCCTGCATATAGTCCTCTCCTGTCCCAGCACAGAGTCTCCCCCCTTCCTGCATATAGTCCACTCCTGTCCCAGCACAGGGTCTCCCCCCCCTGCATATAGGGGGTCATTACGACCTGATCGCACGCTATTTTTTTTAGCTGCGCTGCGATCAGGTCATACTGCGCATGCGTATGCACCGCAATGCACACGCGCGTTGTATGGGTACAAAGCGGATCGTTGCTGGACGATGGATTTAACGAAGGATCCATTCGCACAGCCGATCGCAAGGAGATTGACAGGAAGAAGGCGTTTGTGGGTGGCAACTGACCGTTTTCTGGGAGTGTTTGGAAAAGCGCAGGCGTGTCCAAGCGTTTGCAGGGTGGGTGTCTGACGTCAATTCCGTCCCGGACAGGCTGAAGTGATCGCAACGGCTGAGTAAGTTCAGACCTACTCAGAAACTGCACAAACTGTTTTTGTACTGCTCAGCTGCACATGTGATCGCACACTTGCAAAGCGGAAATACACTCCCCTGTGGGCAGCAACTATCTGATCGCAGCGCTGCAAAAAATAGCTAGCGAGCAATCAGGTCGGAATGACCCCCATAGTCCTCTATGCCACTACTAAGTGATTCCACCCATTGGCCGAGGGTGGCACTGCCGGGTGGCGCCCCCTCCTCAGCTGGCTCCCCTGGCGAGTGCCATCCTGGCCAATGGGCAGATACGCCCCTGGTACCACAATAATATATTTTATTTCCCACTTATACACATATTGTGCAATACTGTTGGTGAAGGTCAACAGCAGTGTTCGACCACTATTTCTGACGCACACACGTATTGTGCGACACTGTTGGTGAAATTAAACTACAGTGTTTAATTATTATTCCTAGTGGGTGAGAGGGCCCAAGGATACTTCCATCTTGACCCTCTTTTGTTTGCATTATGTGCTGTTTGGAGCATTGCTGACTGTCTACTTGTGTAGATGACAGTGATGTGCACCGGACATTTTTCAGGTTTTGTGTTTTGGTTTTGGATTCGGTTCCGCGGCCGTGTTTTGGATTCGGACGCGTTTTGGCAAAACCTCCCTGAAATTTTTTTGTCGGATTCGGGTGTTGTTTACAAAATACCCTCAAAAACAGCTTAAATCATAGAATTTGGGGGTCATTTTGATCCCATAGTATTATTAACCTCAATAACCATAATTTCCACTCATTTCCAGTCTATTCTGAACACCTCACACCTCACAATATTATTTTTAGTCCTAAAATTTGCACCGCGGTCGCTGGATGACTAAGCTAAGCCACCCAAGTGGCCGACACAAACACCTGGCCCATCTAGGAGTGGCACTGCAGTGTCAGACAGGATGGCACTTGAAAAAAATAGTCCCCAAACAGCACATGATGCAAAGAAAAAAAGAGGCGCAATGAGGTAGCTGTGTGACTAAGCTAAGCGACCCAAGTGGCCGACACAAACACCTGGCCCATCTAGGAGTGGCACTGCAGTGTCAGACAGGATGGCACGTCAAAAAAATAGTCCCCAAACAGCACATGATGCAGAGAAAAAAAGAGGCACAATGAGGTAGCTGTGTGACTAAGCTAAGCGACCCAAGTGGCCGACACAAACACCTGGCCCATCTAGGAGTGGCACTGCAGTGTCAGACAGGATGGCACTTCAAAAAAATAGTCCCCAAACAGCACATGATGCAAAGAAAAAAAGAGGTGCACCAAGGTCGCTGGATGGCTAAGCTAAGCGACACAAGTGGCCGACACAAACACCTGGCCCATCTAGGAGTGGCACTGCAGTGTCAGACAGGATGGCACTTCAAAAAAATAATCCCCAAACAGCACATGATGCAAAGAAAAAAAGAGGCCCACCAAGGTCGCTGTGTGACTAAGCTAAGCGACACAAGTGGCCGACACAAACACCTGGCCCATCTAGGAGTGGCACTGCAGTGTCAGACAGGATGGCACTTAAAAAAATAGTCCTCAAACAGCACATGATGCAAAGAAAAATGAAAGAAAAAAGAGGTGCAAGATGGAATTGTCCTTGGGCCCTCCCACCCACCCTTATGTTGTATAAACAGGACAGCACACTTTAACAAACCCATAATTTTAGCGACAGGGTCTGCCACACGACTGTAACTGAAATGACTGGTTGGTTTGGGCCCCCACCAAAAAAGAAGCAATCAATCTCTCCATGCACAAACTGGCTCTACAGAGGCAAGATGTCCACCTCATCATCATCCTCCGATTCCTCACCCCTTTCACTGTGTACATCCCCTCCTCACAGATTATTAATTCATCCCCACTGGAATCCACCATCACAGGTCCCTGTGTACTTTCTGGAGGCAATTGCTGGTGAATGTCTCCACGGAGGAATTGATTATAATTCATTTTGATGAACATCATCTTCTCCACATTTTCTGGAAGTAACCTCGTACGCCGATTGCTGACAAGGTGAGCGGCTGCACTAAACACTCTTTCGGAGTACACACTTTAGGGAGGGCAACTTAGGTAGAATAAAGCCAGTTTGTGCAAGGAATCAAAGAAATGAGACAGCGCTATTCACTTTGTATAGAACCTTTTTGTTCACTTTTTTATATATATATGTAAAAATACAGCATAAAAATATATACAATATCTAAATATATAGTGCAAATTTTATACAATAGCACCGGCCGGTACTAATATTAATCTTATTCAAGAATTAGTAATTATTAAAAACATCTGCTATACCAAAGCTAAATATTTCCACAATGAAACAGCTTTTTAACACCTGTGATAAAGGACTCTATGTCCCTTTAAAGAGAGTTCTTTTATAGAGTCTCTGTATCACAGTGGTTAATCAAAAAACAGATAAATCAATTTCTCAATCTAATATCAACACGATGTAAATCCGCTACAGCAATTTATCAATATTGTTGCCCTAGCTATAAACATTGATTAATCCTAGCAGGCAATATGTTAAACCATTTAAAAATGTAATCAACGACACAATGTTAATTTATAGTCAGCTGTTTTACGATCTATCCAGCAAGATGTAATTATCAAATGTGTCACCTCCTTTATAATGGTTAGAGTCCATATAATTCAACACAGTCACCTGTTATAGATTGGTATGGTTAAACCCACTGATGGATCTCTTTTATGATGATTACCGTCCATACATATTAAGCAATTTTGGTTGTTACAATCTATAAGGTGGTTGATAATTCCGTTGTTAAATATTTGATTAAATGAAAAAATTGAAAAAACGGCTCCTTGATATATAATTGAGAGTTTAATACTTGATCAGTATTGGTTAGAGATTCAGCTGCTATTTTGGATATAATTATAATGATATATTGTAGCTGTTTATACTCAGAGGGTCCCAAATTTCACCTAGAGTGCCGTGTATTAAGCACTCAGATATGTACCTTTCCTCAAAATGCTGTAGGCATGGCAGCCGCTCCAACGAGGATTAGTGGTGATAGGGATCCACGCAGCACTCTCCGGTATTAAGCTTCTCTCCTTAGTATAGCTTGAAAAACAGACACACTTTAAACAGCTCCAGTGGCAGCTGTATATATTGCTGCTCGTCCCAGCAACAGCCTCTACTTTCCGCTCTCTATTCCACAGCATACGCTGATGAGAGCCCTTCAGCCAGCCACATATGCAGTAGCGCAGTAAGGTGTGGAGTATCTGTATTGATCTCCCGAGTCTCCAAACGCGTTTCTCCGTCTACCCTCCGGCTTCGACGGCTTCCTCAGTGTAAGAATAAATTATCACCATTCATTCATCCTTAAATACCGGATCTCCGGTTTTGCACATGCTCACTAGCATATATGTTACAAGCCTCATTTGCATCTATTTTAAACGGACACACTATATCCTCTATCATCTTAATTACGTCTATTTATATAACTTAAAGAAGGACATTTTTATTTTCCACAATGTGGGATAAAAGACTTACTCCCAATAAGAATTAATAAATAAACAAATAAATAAAAAATATAATAAATAATATAATAAATAAAAAACAAATTAAGGCACTCCTGACTCGCATCTACACAGTGAAATTGTAGCAATTCAATCCCTATATATAATTTTTATTATACATAATTTCTTAGACCCTATATAAATTTAAGTCCAAGAATTTTTATTTTTATTTTCATTATTATTTATATTTATATTTATTTCTCCCCAATTATAGGCCATCATATATCTGCTTATTATCTATCAATCCATTCATAAATTTAGATTCTTGATGCGACTTCTATATCGATTCCCCATGATATATATATATATACACAGGAATTGTCATATTTTATTATAAATTTCTGAATGTATTAATTTATGACAAGGATTAAGCCCATGATTTTATATATCTATGGCATAAAATTAACCCCACAATTTCACTGTATATTTCAATGTAAATTAATATTTTTTCATCATAGACTAAGCCCGTGGTCATCACCATTAAATCCATCTATATACTACAACATCACATAACTATATAACTATTTGTAGTGTATAAATATACTCATATAATAATAATCCAACACACTCAGCATACTTGGCATCTTTATCCTATCATAGCCATTGAATCATTTTCTGAAGAAAACTAGATTTAATTTAACAATTTTATTATTATTACTCCACTCAATCTAGATTCCATTAAGTTCAACTGTATCGTTTAATCCATTTGGCACAAGAGTATCCATTTTGTATATCCAATATGCCTCTCTTCTACATAATCGATTAAATCGATCCCCTCCCCTTGCTGTATTTTTAATTTGTTCTACTGCTACCATAGTACAATTATCAAAGTTATTAGACTGACAATATGCAACATGGCTGGACAATGGATGTTTTGCTCCTTTTAAAACATTTCTTCTGTGTTCCATATATCTAATATGCATAGTACGTATAGTTCTCCCAATATATTGTCTACCACATTTACATGTAATCAAATATATAATATATGTCGAATTACAATTAAGGAATTCTTTTATCTGGAATACCTCACTAGTATTATTTGAAATATATGTTGTTTGTTTCCTAGATGTATTTTTACATGATAGGCAATTAGGTTTACCACATTTATGAAATCCAGGTGGTTTTACAGGTATCCACATGTTAGTTTTAGATTCCATTACCCCTCTTTTGAAATGGCTTGGTACCAAAATAGAACGCAAGTTTTCAGCCCTACGAAAAATCATACCTCCTCTCTGATCTAATTGTGGTTTGAGAACTTCATCTAGCATCAATAAGGACATATTCCGTTTGATAGTTTGTTGGATCTGATGTGCACAGCTATTATATTGGTACCAGCGTTCTATTTTGGTACCAAGCCATTTCAAAAGAGGGGTAATGGAATCTAAAACTAACATGTGGATACCTGTAAAACCACCTGGATTTCATAAATGTGGTAAACCTAATTGCCTATCATGTAAAAATACATCTAGGAAACAAACAACATATATTTCAAATAATACTAGTGAGGTATTCCAGATAAAAGAATTCCTTAATTGTAATTCGACATATATTATATATTTGATTACATGTAAATGTGGTAGACAATATATTGGGAGAACTATACGTACTATGCATATTAGATATATGGAACACAGAAGAAATGTTTTAAAAGGAGCAAAACATCCATTGTCCAGCCATGTTGCATATTGTCAGTCTAATAACTTTGATAATTGTACTATGGTAGCAGTAGAACAAATTAAAAATACAGCAAGGGGAGGGGATCGATTTAATCGATTATGTAGAAGAGAGGCATATTGGATATACAAAATGGATACTCTTGTGCCAAATGGATTAAACGATACAGTTGAACTTAATGGAATCTAGATTGAGTGGAGTAATAATAATAAAATTGTTAAATTAAATCTAGTTTTCTTCAGAAAATGATTCAATGGCTATGATAGGATAAAGATGCCAAGTATGCTGAGTGTGTTGGATTATTATTATATGAGTATATTTATACACTACAAATAGTTATATAGTTATGTGATGTTGTAGTATATAGATGGATTTAATGGTGATGACCACGGGCTTAGTCTATGATGAAAAAATATTAATTTACATTGAAATATACAGTGAAATTGTGGGGTTAATTTTATGCCATAGATATATAAAATCATGGGCTTAATCCTTGTCATAAATTAATACATTCAGAAATTTATAATAAAATATGACAATTCCTGTGTATATATATATATATCATGGGGAATCGATATAGAAGTCGCATCAAGAATCTAAATTTATGAATGGATTGATAGATAATAAGCAGATATATGATGGCCTATAATTGGGGAGAAATAAATATAAATATAAATAATAATGAAAATAAAAATAAAAATTCTTGGACTTAAATTTATATAGGGTCTAAGAAATTATGTATAATAAAAATTATATATAGGGATTGAATTGCTACAATTTCACTGTGTAGATGCGAGTCAGGAGTGCCTTAATTTGTTTTTTATTTATTATATTATTTATTATATTTTTTATTTATTTGTTTATTTATTAATTCTTATTGGGAGTAAGTCTTTTATCCCACATTGTGGAAAATAAAAATGTCCTTCTTTAAGTTATATAAATAGACGTAATTAAGATGATAGAGGATATAGTGTGTCCGTTTAAAATAGATGCAAATGAGGCTTGTAACATATATGCTAGTGAGCATGTGCAAAACCGGAGATCCGGTATTTAAGGATGAATGAATGGTGATAATTTATTCTTACACTGAGGAAGCCATCGAAGCCGGAGGGTAGACGGAGAAACGCGTTTGGAGACTCGGGAGATCAATACAGATACTCCACACCTTACTGCGCTACTGCATATGTGGCTGGCTGAAGGGCTCTCATCAGCGTATGCTGTGGAATAGAGAGCGGAAAGTAGAGGCTGTTGCTGGGACGAGCAGCAATATATACAGCTGCCGCTGGAGCTGTTTAAAGTGTGTCTGTTTTTCAAGCTATACTAAGGAGAGAAGCTTAATACCGGAGAGTGCTGCGTGGATCCCTATCACCACTAATCCTCGTTGGAGCGGCTGCCATGCCTACAGCATTTTGAGGAAAGGTACATATCTGAGTGCTTAATACACGGCACTCTAGGTGAAATTTGGGACCCTCTGAGTATAAACAGCTACAATATATCATTATAATTATATCCAAAATAGCAGCTGAATCTCTAACCAATACTGATCAAGTATTAAACTCTCAATTATATATCAAGGAGCCGTTTTTTTCAATTTTTTCATTTAATCAAATATTTAACAACGGAATTATCAACCACCTTATAGATTGTAACAACCAAAATTGCTTAATATGTATGGACGGTAATCATCATAAAAGAGATCCATCAGTGGGTTTAACCATACCAATCTATAACAGGTGACTGTGTTGAATTATATGGACTCTAACCATTATAAAGGAGGTGACACATTTGATAATTACATCTTGCTGGATAGATCGTAAAACAGCTGACTATAAATTAACATTGTGTCGTTGATTACATTTTTAAATGGTTTAACATATTGCCTGCTAGGATTAATCAATGTTTATAGCTAGGGCAACAATATTGATAAATTGCTGTAGCGGATTTACATCGTGTTGATATTAGATTGAGAAATTGATTTATCTGTTTTTTGATTAACCACTGTGATACAGAGACTCTATAAAAGAACTCTCTTTAAAGGGACATAGAGTCCTTTATCACAGGTGTTAAAAAGCTGTTTCATTGTGGAAATATTTAGCTTTGGTATAGCAGATGTTTTTAATAATTACTAATTCTTGAATAAGATTAATATTAGTACCGGCCGGTGCTATTGTATAAAATTTGCACTATATATTTAGATATTGTATATATTTTTATGCTGTATTTTTACATATATATATAAAAAAGTGAACAAAAAGGTTCTATACAAAGTGAATAGCGCTGTCTCATTTCTTTGATTCTTTTTTATATATCTTTGGGAGAACTGGGATCAGTCCCCCGAGACTAGCTGCTTTCACCTTGTAAGGTGACAGCGCCAGGTGTAAATTTCTGTAATATTGTTTTGTGCAAGGGCCTCCAAATTGCCTCTTTTTCCTGCCAGTATACGTACGGACTGTCTGACGTGCCTACTTGGATGCGGTCACTCATATAATCCTCCACCATTCTTTCAATGGTGACAGAATCATATGCAGTGACAGTAGACGACATGTCAGTAATCGTTGGCAGGTCCTTCAGTCCGGACCAGATGTCAGCACTCGCTCCAGACTGCTCTGCATCACCGCCAGCGGGTGGGCTCAGAATTCTTAGCCTTTTCCTCGCACCCCCAGTTGCGGGAGAATGTGAAGGAGGAGCTGTTGACGGGTCACGTTCCGCTTGACTTGACAATTTTCTCACCATCAGGTCTTTCAACCTCTGCAGACTTGTGTCTGCTGGAAAGAGAGATACAACGTAAGTTTTAAATCTAGGATCGAGCCTGGTGGCCAAAATGTAGTGCTCTGATTTCAACAGATTGACCACACGTGAATCCTGGTTAAGCGAATTAAGGGCTCCATCCACAAGTCCCACATGCCTAGCGGAATCGCTCTGTTTTAGCTCCTCCTTCAATGTCTCCAGCTTCTTCTGCAAAAGCCTGATGAGGGGAATGACCTGACTCAGGCTGGCAGTGTCTGAACTGACTTCACGTGTGGCAAGTTCAAAGGGTTGCAGAACCTTGCACAACGTTGAAATCATTCTCCACTGCGCTTGAGTCAGGTGCATTCCCCCTCCTTTGCCTATATCATGGGCAGAAGTATAGGGTTGAATGGCCTTTTGCTGCTCCTCCATCCTCTGAAGCATATAGAGGGTTGAATTCCACCTCGTTACCACCTCTTGCTTCAGATGATGGCAGGGCAGGTTCAGGACTGTTTGCTGGTGCTCCAGTCTTCGGCACGCGGTGGCTGAATGCCGAAAGTGGCCTGCAATTCTTCGGCAATTGCACGCCCCTGTCGTTTTTTAAATAATTCTGCACCACCTAATTCAATGTATGTGCAAAACATGGGACGTGCTGGAATTTCCCCAGATGTAATGCACACACAATATTGGTGGCATTGTCCGATGTCACAAATCCCCAGGAGAGTCCAATTGGGGTAAGCCATTCTACAATGATGTTCCTCAGTTTCCGTAAGAGGTTGTTAGCTGTGTGTCTCTTATGGAAAGCGGTGATACAAAGCGTAGCCTGCCTAGGAACGAGTTGGCGTTTGCGAGATGCTGCTACTGATGCCGCCGCTGCTGTTCTTGCAGCGGGAGGCAATACATCTACCCAGTGGGCTGTCACAGTCATATAGTCCTGAGTCTGCCCTGCTCCACTTGTCCACATGTCCGTGGTTAAGTGGACATTGGGTACAACTGCATTTTTTAGGATACTGGTGACTCTTTTTCTGACGTCTGTGTACATTTTCGGTATCGCCTGCCTAGAGAAATGGAACCTAGATGGTATTTGGTACCGGGGACACAGTACCTCAATCAAGTCTCTAGTTGCCTGTGAATTAACGGTGGATACCGGACACACGTTTCTCACCACCCAGGCTGACAAGACCTGAATTATCCGCTTTGCAGCAGGATGACTGCTGTGATATTTCATCTTCCTCGCAAAGGACTGTTGGACAGTCAATTGCTTACTGGAAGTAGTACAAGTGGTCTTCCGACTTCCCCTCTGGGATGACAATCGACTCCCAGCAGCAACAACAGCAGCGCCAGCAGCAGTAGGCGTTACACTCAAGGATGCATCGGAGAAATACCAGGCAGGAGAGGACTCGTCAGACTTGCCAGTGACATGGCCTGCAGACCTATTGGCTTTCCTGTGTAAGGTGGAAATTGACACTGAGGGAGTTGGTGGTGTGGTTTGCAGGAGCTTGGTTACAAGAGGAAGGGATTTAGTGGTCAGTGGACTGCTTTCGCTGTCATCCAAAGTTTTTGAACTTGTCACTGACTTCTGATGAATGCGGTCCAGGTGACGTATAAGGGAGGATGTTCCTAGGTGGTTAACGTCCTTACCCCTACTTATTACAGCTTGACAAAGGCAACACACGGCTGGACACCTGTTGTCCGCATTTGTGTTGAAATAATTCCACACCGAAGAGGTGATTTTTTTTGTATTTTGACCAGGCATGTCAATGGCCATATTCGTCCCACGGACAACAGGTGTCTCCCCGGGTGCCTGACTTAAACAAACCACCTCACCATCAGAATCCTCCTTGTCAATTTCCTCCCCAGCGCCAGCAACACCCATATCCTCATCCTGGTGTACTTCAACAGTGACATCTTCAATTTGACTATCAGGAACTGGACTGCGGGTGCTCCTTACAGCACTTGCAGGGGGCGTGCAAATGGTGGAAGGCGCAAGCTCTTCCCGTCCAGTGTTGGGAAGGTCAGGCATCGCAACCGACACAATTGGACTCTCCTTGGGGATTTGTGATTTAGAAGAACGCACAGTTCTTTGCTGTGCTTTTGCCAGCTTAAGTCTTTTCATTTTTCTAGCGAGAGGATGAGTGCTTCCATCCTCATGTGAAGCTGAACCACTAGCCATGAACATAGGCCAGGGCCTCAGCATTTCCTTGCCACTCCGTGTCGTAAATGGCATATTGGCAAGTTTACGCTTCTCATCAGACGCTTTCAGTTTTGATTTTTGGGTCATTTTACTGAACTTTTGTTTTTTGGATTTTACATGCTCTTTACTATGACATTGGGCCTCAGCCTTGGCAGACGACGTTGATGGCATTTCATCGTCTCGGCCATGACTAGTGGCAGCAGCTTCAGCACAAGGTGGAAGTGGATCTTGATCTTTCCCTATTTTAACCTACACATTTTTGTTCTCCATTATTTAATGTGTGGAATTATATGCCAATATCAATAGCAATGGCCTACTACTATATATACTGCGCACAACTGAAATGCACCACAGATATGGATGGATAGTATACTTGACGACATAGAGGTAGGTAGAGCAGTGGCCTTCCGTACCGTACTGCTATATATACTGGTGGTCGCTGTCAGCAAACAGCAAAACTAAAATGCACCACAGGTATAGAATCTAGATGGATAGTATACTTGACGACACAGAGGTAGGTAGAGCAGTGGCCTTCCGTACCGTACTGCTATATATACTGGTGGTCACTGTCAGTAAACTGCAAAACTAAAATGCACCACAGGTATAGAATCTAGATGGATAGCATACTTGATGACACAGAGGTAGGTAGAGCAGTGGCCTTCCGTACCGTACTGCTATATATACTGGTGGTCACTGTGTCAGCAAACTGCAAAACTAAAATGCACCACAGGTATAGAATCTAGATGGATAGTATACTTGACGACACAGAGGTAGGTAGAGCAGTGGCCTTCCGTACCGTACTGCTATATATACTGGTGGTCACTGTCAGCAAACTGCAAAACTAAAATGCACCACAGGTATAGAATCTAGATGGATAGTATACTTGACGACACAGAGGTAGGTAGAGCAGTGGCCTTCCGTACCGTACTGCTATATATACTGGTGGTCACTGTCAGCAAACTGCAAAACTAAAATGCACCACAGGTATAGAATCTAGATGGATAGTATACTTGACGACACAGAGGTAGGTAGAGCAGTGGCCTTCCGTACCGTACTGCTATATATACTGGTGGTCACTGTCAGCAAACTGCAAAACTAAAATGCACCACAGGTATAGAATCTAGATGGATAGTATACTTGACGACACAGAGGTAGGTAGAGCAGTGGCCTTCCGTACCGTTCTGCTATATATACTGGTGGTCACTGTCAGCAAACTGCAAAACTAAAATGCACCACAGGTATAGAATCTAGATGGATAGTATACTTGACGACACAGAGGTAGGTAGAGCAGTGGCCTTCCGTACCGTACTGCTATATATACTGGTGGTCACTGTCAGCAAAACTCTGCACTGTACTCCTCCTATATAATACTGCTGGTCCCCAGTCCCCACAATAAAGCAGTGTGAGCACAGATATATGCAGCACACTGAGCACAGATATGGAGCGTTTTTCAGGCAGAGAACGGATAAAACTGGTGGTCACTGATCAGCAAAACTCTGCACTGTACTCCTCCTATATAATACAGCTGCTCCCCAGTCCCCACAATTAAGCAATAAGCACAAATATTTGCAGCAACATTAATAAACTGAGAGGACGCCAGCCACGTCCTCTCTCTAACATTTCCAATGCACGAGTGAAAATGGCGGCGACGCTCGGCTCCTTATATAGAATATGAATCTCGTGAGAATCCGACCGCGGGATGATGACTTTCGGGCGCGCTCGGGTTAACCGAGCCATACGGGAGAATCCGAGTATGCCTCGGACCCGTGTAAAATGGGTGAAGTTCGGGGGGGGGGTTCGGTTTACGAGGAACCGAACCCGCTCATCACTATTTGTATCCAATTTCCCTTGAACTCCCCCAGCAGCTGCCTGGGAGTTTCATCCAATTTGGTACTTGATGTGCCATTTTTACATGCGATTTATCGCATACGATTTATCAAGTGGCGACAACTCGCTTGCTATTTATCGCAGTGCATACACATGTACCATGCGATATATCTGCTGGGATGGCCTTCAGGGTGCTAGGGTGGGGGGACGGGGGACCTAAACAGTGCTATAACTATATAAAGCAGGCGCCACGCTCTGCTCTGTAATTAGTGAGACTGGTTTATACCTGCTGAGCGTTCCACATTGCTACCGTGCTTTCACTGGCGTGCGTAGCACATTTTATTAGGGGGTGCACCGTCGGAGGGGTGTGTCTAGCACCACCTTTTGGGCATGTCTAGCACCATCTTTTGATGGTCAACGCATATAAAATATCCACCTTTGTACCAATCCTAATAAAGCAGATACATTGTCAGATGTTGTGGTGTGCACCAAACACCCCTGATGGCACTCACTGCAATTACACTGCTCCTCCTCAGCCTGGTCTGGCTCCCCCTCTCTTTCCCCTGCAAGCTGCAGCAACTTACTTACAAGTCAGTAAATAAGCTGACAGTGACAGTCGCAGACTAGTACTGCTGCTGCTGCTGGAAAAACGAGTGACGTGTCAATGCTGCTGACGGCCGTCTGCCAGTATTGAATTTGTCTTCCTAAGAGGAACGCTGGCTGCATACTGATCCTCATCAGTGGTTGGCGTTGGCATAGCATAGAAGGAGAGAGGTGGGCGTGTGCCGGGTGTGACGGGTGGGCTGGCGAGCAGCATGACGTAATCACGTCACATCACACTGTTTTTGTACATGGAGGTGGAGCTGGGAATTTGAAAGACGGTGTCAGTGGCACCCTTGATTAACCCAGGCGTACGGTCAGTAATGCAGTCCTGACAGGGTGCAGTACAGAGGGGACAGTAATCAGCCTGCTCGGCGATCGCTGCATCAGGCATGTGAGAATGGGGTGCCAGACATTAGGGGGTGCCTGTGCGCACCAGGCACCCCCCCTGCGCACACCTATGCGTGCTTTGCTTTGTTTGCTTTTCCTGAACAAAGTGCTCTTTATCCTGTTCTGTGATGGATCCTTATCGCTATCAACTACTGCAAGCCTATGGCTTTCTGAAGTTGAGACGTGAGAGGGATCAGCAACGGAAGAGGGTGAGATCCTGCTGGACCAAGGAATGGCTGCTGAAGAGGGGAACTCTCTCTCACATGTTGCTTCTGACCAAAATTAGGGAGAACAACCCTGAAGAGTATCTCAACTAACTGCAAATGGATGATGCTACCTTCCAGGAGTTGCTGGGCCTGGTGACTCCCTACATTGAGAGGCAACATACCAAGCTGCGGAGGGCCATCCCTGCTGAGAGGCTGGTGGCTACCCTGAGGTTCCTGGCTACAGGGGGGGGGGGGGGGGGGGTCCCTGGAGGATCTGATGTTCGGGGCCTTCATCTCTGCACAGGCTTTGGGACGTATCATCCCTGAGACCTGCAAGGTTATCGTCAAGTTGCTGCAGAACCAGTTTTTAAAAGTAAATATACACCACACCTGTTTATATAAACAGTTTTACTATTTAACTAAAGTAAAAGTGTGTTGTTTTTTTTCCTTAACAAACATGTATTGTATTGCCAATTTGGCATGAAATACTTGAAATATAAAGAGAAATATAAAAAACGTTGTATAATTACCAAGAAACATGGTGCAATATATATATATATATATATATATATATGTCTATCCGATCCTAGGGAGGGCACCCAGGTAGCACGTTGCTTAAGTGGAGTGCCGGTCAATTTATATGGTATATATATATGTGTGTGTGTGTGTGTATATATATATATATATATACATACACATTCATACACACACACACACACACACACACACACACACACACACACACACACACCAAAGCTGGGTGGGGTATGCAGTGTTTTGTTTGCAGATTTGCATCGGAGAATACACACATGCTGTAAAGTGCAGAATCAATGGTCCCGGCCCCATGACTATGCACTTTACAGCATGTGTGTATCCAGCCGTCAAAAATCTGCAAACAACACACCATATACCCATACCGCACCATATTTATTTGGAATTATTTGATATTTACCAAGATGAATAATCTAGCAGAGGAGCAGGTGGGTGGGGGGGTGGGGGGGTAGGCAGGGGTTTGGCGGTAGGAACAGGTTGGGGTTGGGTGGGAGAAACAGGTTGGGGTTGGGTGGGAGGAACAGGTTGGGGTTGGGTGGGAGGAATAGGTTGGGGTTGGGTGGGAGGAACAGGTTGGGGTTGGGTGGGAGGAATAGGTTGGGGTTGGGTGGGAGGAACAGGTTGGGGTTGGGTGGGAGGAATAGGTTGGGGGTGGGAGGAATAGGTTGGGGTTGGGTGGGAGGAATAGGTTGGGGTTGGGTGGGAGGAATAGGTTGAGGTTGGGTGGAAGTTTCGGTCAAAGTGGTGTGACTGCTGAGGAGTCCTTGCCGTGCTTTGTATATGGTTTCCCACATTAGACTTTCAGACTGGAGGGTCTGTTCGGGGGCCAGTTCTCTCATCGAGTTTCCACGTAGACAGCAAGCTGATCAAAACGGTCAGGTGGTTTTGCTAGTGACCATTTCAGTTGGTCAAATATGAGGTCCTCTTCATCCTCTGTGTTTTTTCGATTCCTGCTGCGCCTCCTTGTAGCCTGGGTATGTGGCTGTCGTGCTAGTTTCTTCTGTCAGTGTAGTCACAGGGATGGTGCTGGATTCTTCATTGTCCCCAAGCATTCTTAAATACGGGGTGCTAGGTACATCCACCTCAGAACTTTCAATCTCTTTGTTAAAAAAAAAAAATCACACTAGGATTACATATTGTAATCATTATTTTTCCTTTTTCTCCTTCATCCACTAGGGGACACTGGAGAGCAGTTACAGTGGGGATATAGTAGGTAGCAACTGGGAGCTGGCACTTTAAATATTAGCAATGTGACTAGCTCCTCCCCTACTATGTCCCCCCTCCAAGCCAGTCTTTTTAATGTGTCCAAGGGAGCTGATTGGCCGGGGGTGATCATCAGCGCAGCCACTTAAGATTAACGCATCAGAGTGCCCGGACCTGCTAACGAAGATTCAGTGAGACACGGACAGTGTAAATAGCCATCTGCCAGTCGGGTTAACGGCTCCGTGATGATACCTACATAAGGTACAGTGTCTAATTGCTTATCACACACAGTAAAACCGCTGGGCTGCACTGAGTATTGAACATTTACCAGAAATCTTTTCTTTAAGTATTATCCAGCGTAACTCCATTACCCCCTGCACATGATACAGAAAATCCTCACAGTCGCCCAAATCTCCTTCTCCTCACACTCTACTGCTGCTGATGGACCGTTTCTTGTCCCCCAGCACTCCGGTTAAAGCCTCTGCTTCTTCCCTACCTGTTAGACAGGAAAAAAGGAGAGCTAATACAACTATGGCTCCAGGTATTAGTACTCCCCCTTCCTCTCCAGCTCCCAAAAAATTAATTGCATCATCGTCTCTAGTATGCACACCAATGTCAGACCGGTCTCCTAACTTACCAATAACTTATGCAGATTTGACAGAAGCCATAAAGCAAGCCATGTCACCATTACTATCTAAAGCAGTATCAGATATCTCTCTTCAACTGCAACACCTTTCCCATAAAGTCTCCGTTAATGAGAATAGAATTGGAGGTCTTTGTCATGATATGGCAGATGTTCAAGGAAATATTAAACGCCTTGAAAAAGAAAATTATCAGCTCTGGATGAAACTGGACGACGCAGAAAATAGGTCCAGAAGAAATAACATTAGGCTGGTTGGCTTGCCAGAATCTGTCAAGGGAGATGATCTCACTCAGTTTGTACGATCTACTCTACCCGACTTACTCAGTATCACTGAATCTTGTAAAGATCTAGTAATTGAACGTGTACATCGAGTAGGTCCTCCTCCTCGTTCTCCCAATGGCCGTCCACATGTCACTTTATTTAGGTGCCTCAACTATCTCCACAAAGTCGCCTTCTGGACTGCGTCTAGAAAGCTTCGATCCCTTCATTGGGAGAATAACCGTTTGCTTATATTTCAAGACTTTTCTGCTGAGCTGACGAGAGCTCGAAAGGCCTTCAATCCCATTTGCACGAAACTGGTTTCAGTCAAACGTAGATTTTCCATGCTCTATCCGGCTAAGCTTCGGATCTATGATGGAGATAAGCATTTAGACTTTACCAACCCGGAAGATGCAGCTGCGTATCTTCAGGAGGAGTCCACGGATGACCACACGGACATTACTGATGCCATCACTAAGACAAATACCTGATTTATAGTTTTGATCTAGGGCCTTTATCCTTCTCTCTTTGTTTTGCTTTCCAAGATAATAGGAGTATAAACATGGTTCCATTTTGATATTATCTGTTTCATTAGGACTCATTGTTGGTATTTCTCACGCTTCACTCACCTGAATACCATATTTGGAGTAAATTGTAGCCTATGTGGGCTTCTTTGTTGTACTGATATTCGTTTGTCCTTATGACTTACATTTCAACCTAGTGTTGTTTATTTCCATGTGCTGTGTTTTGCATACTATCCTACATTGTTTTCTGTGTCACTGTTAGCATAATTCAACTATATTTTTATGTTCAATATTACCCAGATACCATTGTCGGGGAGTTATCTGGGGTATTGCACCGGATTAGAATTTATGCAGAGCTTAATTTCTGTTTATGTCTTTTATTTACTACTCGGAAGTTTGTTTGCTTGTCAAACAACCATCTCATTTCATCATGCGCACCTGCATTATTCCTATGTCCCTCCCCCTCCTATCCCCATTTCCCATTTTTCATTTCTGATCTATGATATCGTTGTTACTAACACATTGTTACTTCTTTTATACCCATTTATGGTTTATGAATGGCTGACCTAAAAATTGGCACGCTCAATGTTGGTGGTGTTAACTCTCCGGCTAAACGCCGTAAAATTATTATGTACTTAACCAAGACGAACATTAACATTGCTTTTTTACAGGAAACTCACCTAACACAACAGGAATCCATGAAATTGCAGGTGTCGCACTGGTCCCTCATAGCGGCTGCCCCATTCAACTCCAAGTCTAGGGGCGTTGTTCTATTAGCAAAACGTTACCTCAACATTCAAGTTCTTACATCTGATATAGACCCTAATGGCCGTTTTCTAATTGTCAAACTTTCTATTAACTCACGAGTCTTTACCCTTTGCAACATATATGCCCCAAACATTTATAACAAATCTTTTTTTCAGAAGCTCCTGGCTAAACTAACTCCCTACACCGCTGATAATCTTATTGTGTGTGGTGATTTAAACTTAGTCTCTTCTACATACTTAGACCGTTCCAACACTTCTAAGACACCCCAACACCTTCCCAAACTTGGAGTACCCCATTTCTCTGACAGTTTACAATTAGTTGATATATGGCGTGCACTTCATCCTATCGACAGGGAATTCTCTTGTCATTCCTCCGCTCACGACACGTTCTCTAGAATTGACTATGTATTTATATCACAACATCTATTCCCAACAGTAACGAATACGGTTATCGAACCTATTTTTATTTCTGACCACGCATTGATTTGGTTCTCTTTCATATTACTACCTAAACACACCTCGATTCCCCAATGGAGATTTCCATCTCATTTATCTAATTCCGCGAAGTTTTGTGATTTCTTACAAGGGGCTTGGGTTTCTTTTTACTTTTCAAACAAACAACACTCTGAAACAAACCCCCCTTTGTTTTGGCAAACAGCTAAATCAGTAATTAGAGGTGACATTATCTCATATTCTACTGCTTTAAAGAAGAAATATGCTCAATCCTACCTAGAAATGCAACTCTCCCTTTCTGAAGCTTATCAAGTTTTCAAATCCCGCCCCTCACCATCCACGAAATCTACGTACTTAACGATAAAACTTCAATTCAATGAATTTCTCTCTGCGATGGGAGATAAATATAAATTCAAAGTTGACTTTCGTTTTCATAAATTTGGAAATAAAATAGGTAAGCTCCTTACTAATATTCTGAAAGGTACTTCTCCTCCTATGATAGTACACCCTTTAAAACTCCCTGATGGCTCCCTAACTAATGACCCCCAATGTATTGCTAACATCATGAAATCATTTTATGAATCTTTATATTCTGACAACACTTCCCCCCCGATGAACTCCTTCAATCCTGGTCTTTCCCTCAACTACCTCAAATACCTTCCGACTTTCTTGATTCTCTCGCTAATCCTATTACTTTTGAAGAAGTTCGCTATACTATTACTCATTTGAAACCCAATAAAGCCCCTGGGCCTGACGGTTTTTCTAGTGAATTCTACAAATTATTATTGGACAAAATTGATAAGCACCTTCTGGCAATGTATAACTCCATAATTAATTCGGAGACTCTACCCTTATACTTTAACAATGCTATAATAAAGGTTCTTCTAAAACCAGGCCGTGATCCCTCTCTTCCAAGCTCTTATCGCCCAATCTCTCTCTTAAATTTAGATTATAAAATTTTTACAAAAATCATAGCCGATCGTCTTAAATTTTCTCTTCCTCACATAATTCACCCAGACCAATCTGGTTTTATTTGTGGTCGCCATTATGTAACTAATGAATGTAAAGTTCTCTCTATAATTCAACACTTAAAAACATATCCCTCACCTGCTCACAATGTAGTCCTAGCTTTAGACGCAGAAAAAGCGTTTGATCTTCTGACTTGGTCTCATCTTTTTAAATCTCTGCAACTTTTTGGTTATTCCTCACCCTTTATCTCTATTATACAAACCCTATACACCTCACCCATCTCTCAACTCCACTGCAATGGACAATTATCTGCTCCCTTTGCTATATCTCGGGGCACTCGTCAGGGCTGCCCTCTTTCACCTTTACTTTTCGCTATAGCTATTGAACCTTTGGCAATCTCTATCAGGAACTCTCCTAACATCCAAGGTGTTCTAATCGGAAATATCGCACTAAAACTTGCCCTTTATGCAGACGATCTTTTACTATTTTTGTCTAATCCTTCTACCTCGCTACCCTCACTATTTTCTCTAATATCTAATTTTGGCACCCAAGCAGGATTCAAGATAAATACCTCTAAATCAGAAATTCTGACAATTAATGACCCCGATACTGTCACACAGTTTCCCTCTGATTCTTTCTCTTTATCTTTAATCAAAACAGATATTAAATATTTAGGTCTACGCATTCCTTCTGATCTTTCTTCTTTATATAAACTTAATTAAACAACGACCCTATCGAAAATATTTTCACTCTATGATTCCTGGATGAATCTCCCACTTTCTATTCTGGGGAGGGTAGCAGTTGTTAAATGCATTATCTTTCCAAATTTTTTTTACTTATTACAAATGTTACCGATTGGTCTTTCTACCTCTGATTTGAAACGTTTTGATCAGCTTACCTCAAAATTTTTATGGCAAAATAAATGACCCCGAATTGCTTTTCATAAACTACAGACTCATCGATCTCAAGGAGGTATGTCCCTTCCAAATCTAAAACGATATACTCTAGCTACTCATTTTAGGTATATTTCAGATTGGTTGCTTTCTAAATCCTCCTACATTTCTTACTCCTTAGACACAGCTCTCTTTAGTCCATACTCTCCTAGCGCTCTTCTTCATTCCAAGAAATCTGATATTCCCACTCACATTCTACATCACATATTGTTCCATGACACTTACTCAGCGTGGCTAACTATTAATAAAAAACTAGCGAGAAATCCGTCTTCTTCTCCATACAACACACTTTGGGGTAACCCCTCATTTTCCCCCTCACTTTATAATCCAATCTTCCTCTCCTGGAAGGACAAGGATTTATCTCTTACCTCACAAGTCTTTGACCCTGGAGGACATATACTGACTTTCTCTACTCTTCAGAAACAATTCCTTTTACATACTTCTAATTTTTTCATGTTTCTACAAACACGACATTATGTTCTCTCCTTGGACTATAATACTAGGTCTCTAAATTCTACTGACTCTATTAACTCTCTTTTACGCCTTCTTAACACTATCCCCTACCGTCCTAAACTTCTTTATTCTGCCCTTTTGCCTACCTCTATCACGAAACCATGGCAATCACTGGCGTCAACTTGGCAAGTTGATATCTCTGACATTGATTCCCCCTTAGTTCTCACTAAACCTTGCCATAAAACCCTTACATTTTTGAAATCCTCCTATCTCTAAGAAGTGCACTGGAAAACTTTACACAGAGCCTACATTTCCCCTGCACAAAGACAACATATGACACCAAATACATCTGCTGCTTGTTTGAAATGTCATTGCTCACACGCTACTTTTTTCCACTGTTTTTGGGAGTGCGGTAAGATTAGGCGTTTCAGGAATAAGGTGATTGTCTATCTAAATTCTCTATTTTCCACACACGTTCTCCCCGACCCATTAGCTTGCTTATGTGCAAATTTCAAAAACTGGCTCCCTAATCAAGATCTTTCCCCCCATATACCGTTGTTGGTGACCATTGTGACACTTGCAAAGAAAATTATTCTTATTCATTGGATTTCCTCCTCCTCCCCTACCTTACAAGAACTTAAACTAAAATTATTACAACTTCTTTATTTTGATAGAAATAGTACATTCCCTGATATAGGCAAACATGTGGAAAATTTTTATGCTAATTGGTCTCCTTTCATACAATCCTTAGATTTGCCTACTCAGGAACATATTATGTGTTAGGTTCCTGGTGCTCAGAACAAGGGAGATGTTATGAAGTGAGTCCAGAGCACCAGGACGTAACGCTGGGAAAGGGGAATGGAAAGGGAATAGCCCCTGGCACCCTATCTCCGTTGTCTCGCCCGTGCTGTCAGAACACTCTTGCGAGACTATGGTTGCTTGAGCCCATGGCAGCTGCGTTTGAAGGGCGGATTACGTCTGCCCAACTTCGATGCCCCCTCAGGTCTTAATGAGAGACAAAGAGTGTACCGAGACAGGGTGATAACAAGGGGCCCTCTTACTGAAACAACCAAAGCCAGGGGCTACTAACTAGCCTAAAACTAAATGTATGTGCGGCTTGCCGCCAAAGGAAAAGAACAACAAAGGAAATGCTGACCACACGCCGACACCATACTTTTGTGTACCGGCGGTGACAGCATAAGCTGAACCCTCTGCAAAACACCAGTGACAGAAATAATAACGGAATACAGCGGCCTAGGCCGACGGACGCGGCAGAGCCGCTACTCACGGAACCGGTACGAATACTGGCAAACGGACAGGAACTCCCAATGCTGCGGCCACAGACTCTCAGAACTGGAGGACAGGCAGAATCCCAAACGACAGACCGGTGGACACCAAGAAGCCAGAAACTTGACCAGGCACAGGCAAAGCCACTGGACCTCAGGACAGGAACGCCTCACGGCAGGACACGGGATCAGACACAGGAATCGACACAGGGACTGACACAGGAATCGACACAGGAAGCAGCTCGACTGACACTGCTACACAGGAGCTCAGGAACTAGCAGGAACCAAGCTCAGAACTCAAGCAGACTGGAAACCTAGAAATATCACCAGCGTCTGTGAATAGCACTGAGCCAGCATATAACAGGGAGGTCTAATTAATAATCTCATGCAGCTGCCCTGTTGCATGACTCCAAACTGACAAGATGCAATTAGCAGCCAGGTGAGGCTGAACACATGGGAACAAGCTGCAATTACACAGACTCACCAGCGGCAGCAACCAAGAGTACTCTTAAACAGAGCAACGGGAAATCCTGGCCTGCGAAACAACTTATAAACATAAAATAGGAATGAACCACTACCTGTGGTTCATAACAGTATCCCCTCCTTAAGGGTGAGCTCCGAGCACCCCATGACACCCACGGGGAACATGAACAGAAGAATAACATAAAATACCTAACTGACATGCAAAACAGGAATGAGCCACAGCCGTGGCTCATAACAGTACCCCCCCCCCCCTTGAGGAGGGGTCAAAGGACCCCAAAATACAGACTATCCAAAACAAGGGATACAAAAAAAACCCTGACACACTGGTCTAACAGACACGAAAACAGAAACAAGCTGCAACCACAGCTTGTAACAGTGTCCTCCACCTGACGGTGGCCACTGGACACAAGATAAGGGAAAAAAAATATATATATTTTTTTATATCAAGGCAAGAGTCAAAAATTATTTATTTTTCTTCTTTTTTTTTACAAAGCTCTTTAGGTCTGACCAAGGTAATTCCCCAAACATTGTCTGAACTGATGGTACCACCCAGCAAGGCTGCGTTCAAATCAGAGACAGGTTTCTTACCCTTGGGAGCTGAACTTTCTGGCAAAGTACTATTATTAGAAGAAGAAGAAGTCAGAAAAGCACATCCTGCAGTCAAAACAATGGGCTGGGACTCTTGTGCCGAGTTTACAGTATTTGGTGGACTCTCAGCAGACAAGACGGGTGACTTAGAGGAACCTGAACCAATTTCTTTGGAACCATATCTTTTAATAATTGCATCACTGAATGCTGGGGGATCCTGAAGAATGGGATCTTCAGCTTTCATTAGGCTGGTCGCCCACTCAAAAGGCTCTCCTCTAAAAGAATAAATCAGATAAAGCACAAGGTTCTCTGAAGTGATGCCCAGAAATGGTCTAGACAACATAATAATGTAATAGTGTTTGTAAAGTGCCAGAAATTGGGCTAAGTCCCCATCAAAAATTATGGATGTTGAGATATCAGAGTCAGGATCTGTTTCCTTCCCATCTGACTGACTGGAGTGCTTTGCTAGGACCAGGTCACTATTGACTTTACTCGAGGCTGAGACTCTGTGAACCCCACCCGGGGCAGTGACTTTCTGAACCCCACCCGGGGCAGTGACTTTCTGAACCCCACCCGGGGCAGTGACTTTCTGAACCCCACCCGGGGCAGTGACCTCCGGGAACCCTGCTGGGGCAGTGGCCTCCGGGAACCCCGCTGGGGCAGTGGCCTCCAAGAACCCCGCTGGGGCAGTGGCCTCCGGGAACCCCGCTGGGGCAGTGGCCTCCGGGAACTCCGCTGGGGTCAGCACCTCTGATTCTTTTACTAGGACCGAGCCGTCAGCCTCCCCCACTGGGACCGAGCCATCGGCCTCCCTCTCTGAGTCGATAATTATCGAAACTTCTCCCGGGACTATGACTTCCGGGACTTTTGCTGAAGCTATAACCTTCAGCACCTCCACTAATGCTACGCCTCTTAAGTTCTTTCCTGGGGAAGCAACCTCTAGACCCTTCTTAGAGGCTGCGTCTCTCGAGACCCCACTTGGGGATATTACTTCAAATATCCCTTCTGGGGTTTTGCTTCTCGAGTTCTCTTCTAGCACTATGGTTTTAGATACCCTTTCTGGGGTTACGCTCTTCAAGTCCCTACCTGGGGTAACAGCTTCTGAGACCCCTTCTGGTATGGAAACCTGAGCTATAATATTTGATGTCCCTCTATAAGCTAGAGCATCGGGTACTGCTCCAGCGCTCTGGGCATCGGATACCGTTCCAGCACTCTGGGCATCGGGCACCGCTCCAGCACTCTGGGCATCGGGCACCGCTCCAGCACTCTGGGCATCGGGCACCGCACCAAGATCCTGGGCATCGGGCACCACTCCAGGACCCTGGGCAACGGGCACCACTCCAGGACCCTGGGCAACGGGCACCACTCCAGGACCCTGGGCAACGGGCACCACTCCAGGAACCTGGGCAACAGGCACCACTCCAAGATCCTGGGCAACGGGCACCACTCCAGGAACCTGGGCAATGGGCACCACTCTAGGAACCTGGGCATCGGGCACCACTCCAGGAGCTTGCAACTCTGCTTCAACAGGAACCTCAAGAGAGGAGAGAAACATTCTCTTTTGATTCCTGAATCTATAATGGGGCTCCCTTGCCCAAGGACCCCAATTATAGGACAGAGAGCTTTTTAGTGTGGGTTGTGTGACAAGTACTTCTGCCACAGTAGAGACAGGAGTAGGTCTTGTATCCTGACTCAACTTGGCCAGAGGGCAAGACTAGTCACCACACTTTGGCTTGCGCAACTCACAGGTCTGCAGATAGTGGCCTAAACCCCCACAATATAAGCACAAGTTTAAGTTTCTGCGACGCAGACGCTCCTCTTCTGAGAGCCTGGGCCACAGAAAACTTTTAAACCTTTTCTCTTCAATTAAACCAGAGGACTCTCTTGTCACCATACTGTGAACAAGAGTCTCTTTAGATATAGATGTACTCTCAACGACTTCTGGCAAGATGAGCAAGATTTTATTCAGAAGATTTTGCAGTTGCTTTAGGGATTGCTGCAAAACTTCTAGTCGCTCTGGTCTCAAAGCACTGAAAGCAGAGTTCAGGGCTGCGAGAGATGCCTGCAGGGCTTGCATAGTAGACATAGGAGGATTTCAAACTAGACAAGACAAGACTAGACAAGACTAGACAAGACTTTTTTTTTTTTGACCAGACAAGACTAGACAGGATTCTTAAACTAGACAAGACAAGACTGGATTTTTTATCACCAGATTGGATTCTGCACACAGGATTCTAGACAGGACTGGATTCTAAACACCGGACTGGATTCTGCAAACTGAATTCTAGACAGGACTGGATTCTTGACTAGACACTGGACTGGACCAAAAAAGAAAAAGTTTTTATTTCTTTTTTGTGGTATGGCTGGTGATAATGTTAGGTTCCTGGTGCTCAGAACAAGGGAGATGTTATGAAGTGATTCCAGAGCACCAGGACGTAACGCTGGGAAAGGGGAATGGAAAGGGAATAGCCCCTGGCACCCTATCTCCGTTGTCTCGCCCGTGCTGTCAGTACACTCTTGCGAGACTATGGTTGCTTGAGCCCATGGCAGCTGCGTTTGAAGGGCGGATTACGTCTGCCCAACTTCGATGCCCCCTCAGGTCTTAATGAGAGACAAAGAGTGTACCGAGACAGGGTGATAACAAGGGGCCCTCTTACTGAAACAACCAAAGCCAGGGGCTACTAACTAGCCTAAAACGAAATGTATGTGCGGCTTGCCGCCAAAGGAAAAGAACAATAAAGGAAATGCTGACCACACACCGACACAATACTTTTGTGTACCGGCAGTGACAGCATAAGCAGAACCCTCTGCAAAACACCAGTGACAGAAATAATAACGGAATACAGCGGCCTAGGCCGACGGACGCGGCAGAGCCGCTACTCACGGAACCGGTACGAATACTGGCAAACGGACAGGAACTCCCAATGCTGCGGCCACAGACTCTCAGAACTGGAGGACAGGCAGAATCCCAAACGACAGACCGGTGGACACCAAGAAGCCAGAAACTTGACCAGGCACAGGCAAAGCCACTGGACCTCAGGACAGGAACGCCTCACGGCAGGACACGGGATCAGACACAGGAATCGACACAGGGTCTGACACAGGAATCGACACAGGAAGCAGCTCGACTGACACTGCTACACAGGAGCTCAGGAACTAGCAGGAACCAAGCTCAGAACTCAAGCAGACTGGAAACCTAGAAATATCACCAGCGTCTGTGAATAGCACTGAGCCAGCATATAACAGAGAGGTCTAATTAATAATCTCATGCAGCTGCCCTGTTGCATGACTCCAAACTGACAAGATGCAATTAGCAGCCAGGTGAGGCTGAACACATGGGAACAAGCTGCAATTACACAGACTCACCAGCGGCAGCAACCAAGAGTACTCTTAAACAGAGCAACGGGAAATCCTGGCCTGCGAAACAACTTATAAACATAAAATAGGAATGAACCACTACCTGTGGTTCATAACAGTATCCCCTCCTTAAGGGTGAGCTCCGAGCACCCCATGACACCCACGGGGAACATGAACAGAAGAATAACATAAAATACCTAACTGACATGCAAAACAGGAATGAGCCACAGCCGTGGCTCATAACAGTACCCCCCCCTTGAGGAGGGGTCAAAGGACCCCAAAATACAGACTATCCAAAACAAGGGATACAAAAAAAAACCTGACACACTGGTCTAACAGACACGAAAACAGAAACAAGCTGCAACCACAGCTTGTAACAGTGCCCTCCCCCTGACGGTGGCCACTGGACACAAGATAAGGGAAAAAAAATCTTTTTTTTTTTTATATCAAGGCAAGAGTCAAAAATTATTTATTTTTCTTCTTTTTTTTTACAAAGCTCTTTAGGTTTGACCAAGGTAATTCCCCAAACATTGTCTGAACTGATGGTACCACCCAGCAAGGCTGCGTTCAAATCAGAGACAGGTTTCTTACCCTTGGGAGCTGAACTTTCTGGCAAAGTACTATTATTAGAAGAAGAAGAAGTCAGAAAAGCACATCCTGCAGTCAAAACAATGGGCTGGGACTCTTGTGCCGAGTTTACAGTATTTGGTGGACTCTCAGCAGACAAGACGGGTGACTTAGAGGAACCTGAACCAATTTCTTTGGAACCATATCTTTTAATAATTGCATCACTGAATGCTGGGGGATCCTGAAGAATGGGATCTTCAGCTTTCATTAGGCTGGTCGCCCACTCAAAAGGCTCTCCTCTAAAAGAATAAATCAGATAAAGCACAAGGTTCTCTGAAGTGATGCCCAGAAATGGTCTAGACAACATAATAATGTAATAGTGTTTGTAAAGTGCCAGAAATTGGGCTAAGTCCCCATCAAAGATTATGGATGTTGAGATATCAGAGTCAGGATCTGTTTCCTTCCCATCTGACTGACTGGAGTGCTTTGCTAGGACCTGGTCACTATTGACTTTACTCGAGGCTGAGACTCTGTGAACCCCACCCGGGGCAGTGACTTTCTGAACCCCACCCGGGGCAGTGACTTTCTGAACCCCACCCGGGGCAGTGACTTTCTGAATCCCACCCGGGGCAGTGACCTCCGGGAACCCCGCTGGGGCAGTGGCCTCCGGGAACCCCGCTGGGGCAGTGGCCTCCGGGAACCCCGCTGGGGCAGTGGCCTCCGGGAACTCTGCTTGGGTCAGCACCTCTGATTCTTTCACTAGGACCGAGCCGTCAGCCTCCCCCACTGGGACCGAGCCATCGGCCTCCCTCTCTGAGTCGATAATTATCGAAACTTCTCCCGGGACTATGACTTCCGGGACTTTTGCTGAAGCTATAACCTTCAGCACCTCCACTAATGCTACGCCTCTTAAGTTCTTTCCTGGGGAAGCAACCTCTAGACCCTTCTTAGAGGCTGCGTCTCTCGAGACCCCACTTGGGGATATTACTTCAAATATCCCTTCTGGGGTTTTGCTTCTCGAGTTCTCTTCTAGCACTATGGTTTTAGATACCCTTTCTGGGGTTATGCTCTTCAAGTCCCTACCTGGGGTAACAGCTTCTGAGACCCCTTCTGGTATGGAAACCTGAGCTATAATATTTGATGTCCCTCTATAAGCTAGAGCATCGGGTACTGCTCCAGCACTCTGGGCATCGGATACCGTTCCAGCACTCTGGGCATCGGGCACCGCTCCAGCACTCTGGGCATCGGGCACCGCTCCAGCACTCTGGGCATCGGGCACCGCACCAAGATCCATTGGCATCGGGCACCACTCCAGGACCCTGGGCAACGGGCACCACTCCAGGACCCTGGGCAACAGGCACCACTCCAAGATCCTGGGCAACGGGCACCACTCCAGGAACCTGGGCAATGGGCACCACTCTAGGAACCTGGGCATCGGGCACCACTCCAGGGGCTTGCAACTCTGCTTCAACAGGAACCTCAAGAGAGGAGAGAAACATTCTCTTTTGATTCCTGAATCTATAATGGGGCTCCCTTGCCCAAGGACCCCAATTATAGGACAGAGAGCTTTTTAGTGTGGGTTGTGTGACAAGTACTTCTGCCACAGTAGAGACAGGAGTAGGTCTTGTATCCTGACTCAACTTGGCCAGAGGGCAAGACTAGTCACCACACTTTGGCTTGCGCAACTCACAGGTCTGCAGATAGTGGCCTAAACCCCCACAATATAGGCACAAGTTTAAGTTTCTGCGACGCAGACGCTCCTCTTCTGAGAGCCTGGGCCACAGAAAACTTTTAAACCTTTTCTCTTCAATTAAACCAGAGGACTCTCTTGTCACCATGCTGTGAACAAGAGTCTCTTTAGATATAGATGTACTCTCAACGACTTCTGGCAAGATGAGCAAGATTTTATTCAGAAGATTTTGCAGTTGCTTTAGGGATTGCTGCAAAACTTCTAGTCGCTCTGGTCTCAAAGCACTGAAAGCAGAGTTCAGGGCTGCGAGAGATGCCTGCAGGGCTTGCATAGTAGACATAGGAGGATTTCAAACTAGACAAGACAAGACTAGACAAGACTAGACAAGACAAGACTTTTTTTTTTTTTGACCAGACAAGACTAGACAGGATTCTTAAACTAGACAAGACAAGACTGGATTTTTTATCACCGGATTGGATTCTGCACACAGGATTCTAGACAGGACTGGATTCTAAACACCGGACTGGATTCTGCAAACTGAATTCTAGACAGGACTGGATTCTTGACTAGACACTGGACTGGACCAAAAAAGAAAAAGTTTTTATTTCTTTTTTGTGGTATGGCTGGTGATAATGGCCCTCATTCCGAGTCGTTCGCTCGGTATTTTTCATCGCATCGCAGTGAAATTCCGCATAGTGCGCATGCGCAATATTCGCACTGCGACTGCGCCAAGTATCTTTGCTATGAAGATAGTATTTTTACTCACGGCTTTTTCCTCGCTCCGGCGATCGTAATGTGATTGACAGGAAATGGGTGTTACTGGGCGGAAACACGGCGTTTTATGGGCGTGTGGCTGAAAACGCTACCGTTTCCGGAAAAAACGCAGGAGTGGCCGGAGAAACGGGGGAGTGGTTGGGCGAACGCTGGGTGTGTTTGTGACGTCAAACCAGGAACGACAAGCACTGAACTGATCGCACTGGCAGAGTAAGTGTGGAGCTACTCTAAAACTGCTAAGTAGTTTGTGATCGCAATATTGCGAATACATCAGTCGCAATTTTAAGATGCTAAGATACACTCCCAGTAGGCGTAGGCTTAGCGTGTGTAACTCTGCTAAATTCGCCTTGCGAGCGTTCAACTCGGAATGAGGGCCAATGTTAGGTTCCTGGTGCTCAGAACAAGGGAGATGTTATGAAGTGATTCCAGAGCACCAGGACGTAACGCTGGGAAAGGGGAATGGAAAGGGAATAGCCCCTGGCACCCTATCTCCGTTGTCTCGCCCGTGCTGTCAGTACACTCTTGCGAGACTATGGTTGCTTGAGCCCATGGCAGCTGCGTTTGAAGGGCGGATTACGTCTGCCCAACTTCGATGCCCCCTCAGGTCTTAATGAGAGACAAAGAGTGTACCGAGACAGGGTGATAACAAGGGGCCCTCTTACTGAAACAACCAAAGCCAGGGGCTACTAACTAGCCTAAAACTAAATGTATGTGCGGCTTGCCGCCAAAGGAAAAGAACAATAAAGGAAATGCTGACCACACACCGACACAATACTTTTGTGTACCGGCAGTGACAGCATAAGCAGAACCCTCTGCAAAACACCAGTGACAGAAATAATAACGGAATACAGCGGCCTAGGCTGAACACATGGGAACAAGCTGCAATTACACAGACTCACCAGCGGCAGCAACCAAGAGTACTCTTAAACAGAGCAACGGGAAATCCTGGCCTGCGAAACAACTTATAAACATAAAATAGGAATGAACCACTACCTGTGGTTCATAACAGTATCCCCTCCTTAAGGGTGAGCTCCGAGCACCCCATGACACCCACGGTGAACATGAACAGAAGAATAACATAGAATACCTAACTGACATGCAAAACAGGAATGAGCCACAGCCGTGGCTCATAACATTATGAAAGTATATGAAAATACGGAATGGCACTTACTTCGCATTCTTACTATTTCTTAATACCACATTAACATTGATGTACTCTACAACTTCATATGTATCTTAATGCCTCATAAAAGATTTCCTTTTCTTATTTGAGATCAGATATTTCCCTTCCCTTCCCCTTCCTTCCCCTGTCATTTTTCCCGCCCCTATTGTCTTCGTTACTGATATTGTTATTGTTTTAAAGAAGTTACTATGTCTTGATTCACGAGCTAATCTCAACGTGATATATATTTGTTGCTATTTTCTACTGGCTTCTTACATTGTTCACTGACTGTAGCAACTTATTGATTATTTCTGTACACTTAGATTCTCTTATTGTGATTATATAATGGTACACTGGTTGTATTGTGTATACCTCTGTCTTTAAACAATAAAAAATTGTATTGGAAAGAAAAAAAAAGTGTGCTGCAAAGTTTACACAGGTACAGTCAGAGAATTCCCTGTTATGTGAGGACTGTGAGTCTAAGCCATCTGCTCAGCCCACACCGCAGCTGCAGGAAGCTCCTGTTTGGACTCCTCAGCTTACTGATGTGATGTCGCTGTTAACCAAAGAACTGGTAGCTTCTAGGCAGGAGAGAGAAGCTTCCAGATCTCAACAGCATGCCTTGATCCCCGAGCCTGAACCTGCTTGGGCTCGGTCCCTGGCAAGATCCGTTGAAGGGCTCTCCAAAGCCATGATCCCTTCCCAAGCTCCATCCTTATTGACCCCTACACAGGATTCTAAAAAGAGATTGCTAACCTCAGTTTTACAGGACTTTGAGGATGATAGGCCTCTCTTAGAGGAGGGGTAGAACGTACAAGATTCAGGTGATGAACAGATTTCAGAGGAACCTGAACCTGTCTCTCAGGGTATTGAGGCTCTTATTACAGCTCTCCGTCTGGTGTTGAAGGTTGAAGAGCCGGATCACGGTTCTTCATGTCCCTCTCTGTTCGGCACCAGCCAAAAGGTGACGGCTACTTTTCCGGTTTCAGAGGAGCTGGAGGCATGTCAAGGCTGAGTGTTTTTGTGAATCCGTTAACCCTGGACCAACCAAAGGTGTAGGTGCTAGGGTATGATGAAAGCAGGGAGGATGAAGAAAGTTCTGTTTCATATATTTATTAAAGGCAACAATTCCAGTAAGGAGTTAAATGAAAAATTATTAATCACCATATATATACTGACATATTGCAATGAATGGTATAATGATAAGCAGGAACAGTCTTAAAGATGCATTGAAGAAATGTTCATATAACTGAGTTTTAAAACAGGCTTGTGAATAAATGACGATTTGTCCAAATGAAGCAATGATTGGTGTGAACAAGTAAAGTTAGACAAGATGCAGTGCGCTAATCAAATAACAAATAACAATAAAATAGTACTTCCCTCACAATTCCTTTGTCATGGGGTGTACCATGTATTTCAGACAAATGGAATCCATATATGGGAAAGAAAAGAATTCCAAATATAGTGTAGTATGTTCAAGACAAAAATAAGAATTTACTTACTGATAATTCTATTTCTCATAGTCCGTAGTGGATGCTGGGGACTCCGAAAGGACCATGGGGAATAGCGGCCCCGCAGGAGACTGGGCACATCTAAAGAAAGCTTTAGGACTATCTGGTGTGCACTGGCTCCTCCCCCTATGACCCTCCTCCAAGCCTCAGTTAGGATACTGTGCCCGGACGAGCGTACACAATAAGGAAGGATCTTGAATCCCGGGTAAGACTCTTACCAGCCACACCAATCACACCGTACAACTTGTGATCTGAACCCAGTTAACAGCATGATAACAGAAGGAGCCTCTGAAAAGATGGCTCACAACAACAAAAAACCCGATTTTTGTAACAATAACTATGTACAAGTAATGCAGACAATCCGCACTTGGGATGGGCGCCCAGCATCCACTACGGACTATGAGAAATAGAATTATCGGTAAGTAAATTCTTATTTTCTCTAACGTCCTAGTGGATGCTGGGGACTCCGAAAGGACCATGGGGATTATACCAAAGCTCCCAAACGGGCGGGAGAGTGCGGATGACTCTGCAGCACCGAATGAGAGAACTCCAGGTCCTCCTCAGCCAGGGTATCAAATTTGTAGAATTTAGCAAACGTGTTTGCCCCTGACCAAGTAGCAGCTCGGCAAAGTTGTAAAGCCGAGACCCCTCGGGCAGCCGCCCAAGATGAGCCCACTTTCCGTGTGGAATGGGCTTTTACAGATTTTGGCTGTGGCAGGCCTGCCACAGAATGTGCAAGCTGAATTGTACTACAAATCCAACGAGCAATCGTCTGCTTAGAAGCAGGAGCACCCAGCTTGTTGGGTGCATACAGGATAAACAGCGAGTCAGATTTTCTGACTCCAGCCGTCCTGGAAACATATATTTTCAGGGCCCTGACTACGTCCAGCAACTTGGAATCCTCCAAGTCCCCAGTAGCCGCAGGCACCACAAATAGGTTGGTTCAGGTGAAACGCTGAAAACCACCTTAGGGAGAAACTGAGGACGAGTCCTCAATTTCGCCCTGTCCGAATGGAACATCAGATAAGGGCTTTTTCAGGATAAAGCCGCCAATTCTGACACGCGCCTGGCCCAGGCCAGGGCCAACAGCATGACCACTTTCCATGTGAGATATTGTAACTCCACAGATTTAAGTGGTTCAAACCAATGTGACTTTTGGAACCCAAAACTACATTGAGATCCCAAAGTGCCACTGGAGGCACAAAAGGAGGCTGTATATGCAGTACCCCTTTTACAAACGTCTGAACTTCAGGGACTGAAGCTAGTTCTTTTTGGAAGAAAATTGACAGGGCCGAAATTTGAACCTTAATGGACCCCAATTTCAGGCCCATAGACACTCCTGTTTGCAGGAAATGTAGGAATCGACCCAGTTGAATTTCCACCGTCGGGCCTTACTGGCCTCGCACCACGCAACATATTTTCGCCAATTGCGGTGATAATGTTTTTGCGGTTACATCCTTCCTGGCATTGATCAGGATAGGGATGACTTCATCCGGAATGCCCTTTTTCCTTCAGGATCCGGCGTTCAACCGCCATGCCGTCAAACGCAGCCGCGGTAAGTCTTGGAACAGACAGGGTCCTTGCTGGAGCAGGTCCCTTCTTAGAGGTAGAGGCCACGGATCCTCCGTGAGCATCTCTTGAAGTTCCGGTTACCAAGTCCTTCTTGGCCAATCCGGAGCCACGAATATAGTGCTTACTCCTCACCATCTTATCAATCTCAGTACCTTGGGTATGAGAGGCAGAGGAGGGAACACATACCCTGACTGGTACACCCACGGTGTTACCAGAGCGTCTACAGCTATTGCCTGAGGGTCCCTGGACCTGGCGCAATACCTGTCGAGTTTTTCCCAACGGTTTATAATCATGTGGAAGACTTCTGGGTGAAGTCCCCACTCTCCCGGGTGGAGGTCGTGCTGAGGAAGTCTGCTTCCCAGTTGTCCACTCCCGGAATGAATACTGCTGACAGTGCTATCCCATGATTTTCCGCCCAGCGAAGAATCCTTGCAGCTTCTGCCATTGCCCTCCTGCTTCTTGTGCCACCCTGTCTGTTTACGTGGGTGACTGCCGTGATGTTGTCCGACTGGATCAACACCGGCTGACCTTGAAGCAGAGGTCTTGCTAAGCTTAGAGCATTGTAAATGTCCCTTAGCTTCAGGATATTTATGTGAAGTGATGTCTCCAGGCTTGACCATAAGTCCTGGATATTCCTTCCCTGTGTGACTGCTCCCCAGCCTCGCAGGCTGGCATCCGTGGTTACCTGGACCCAGTCCTGAATGCCGAATCTGCGGCCCTCTAGAAGATGAGCACTCTGCAACCACCACAGGAGGGACACCCTTGTCCTTGGTGACAGGGTTATCCGCTGATGCATCTGAAGATGCGACCGGACCATTTGTCCAGCAGGTCCCACTGGAAAGTTCTTGCGTGGAATCTGCCGAATGGGATTGCTTCGTAGGAAGCCACCATTTTACCCAGAACCCTTGTGCATTGATGCACTGAGACTTGGCTCGGTTTTAGGAGGTTCCTGACTAGCTCGGATGACTCCCTGGCTTTCTCCTCCGGGAGAAACACCTTTTTCTGGACTGTGTCCAGGATCATCCCTAGGAACAGAAGACAAGTCGTCGGAACCAGCTGCGATTTTGGAATATTGAGAATCCAACCGTGCTGCAGCAACACTACCTGAGATAGTGCTACACCGACCTCCAACTGTTCCCTGGATCTTGCCCTTATCAGGGAACTGTCCAAGTAAGGGATAACTAAAATTCCCTTCCTTTGAAGGAATATCATCATTTCGGCCATCATCATTCCGGGGTGCCGTGGACCATCCATACGGCAGCGTCTGAACTGATAGTGACAGTTCTGTACCATAAACCTGAGGTACCCTTGGTGAGAAGGGTAAATTTTGACATGAAGGTAAGCATCCTTGATGTCCCGAGACATCATGTAGCCCCCTTCTTCCAGGTTCGCAATCACTGCTCTGAGTGACTCAATCTTGAATTTGAACCTCTGTATGTAAGTGTTCAAAGATTTTAGATTTAGAATCGGTCTCACCGAGCCGTCCGGCTTCGGTACCACAACAGTGTGGAATAATACCCCGTTCCCTGTTGCAGGAGGGGTATATTGATTATCACCTGCTGGGAATACAGCTTGTGAATGGCTTCCAAAACTGTCTCCCTGTCAGAAGGAGACATCGGTAAAGCCGACTTTAGGAAACGGCGAGGGGGAGACGTCTCAAATTTTAATTTGTACCCCTGAGATATCACCTGAAGGATCCAGGGGTCTACTTGCGAGTGAGCCCACTGCGCGCTGAAATTCATTGAGACGGGCCCCCCCACCATGCCTGATTCTGCTTGTAAAGCCCCAGCGTATACTGAGGGCTTGGCAGAGGCGGGAGAGGGTTTCTGTTCCTGGGAACTGGCTGATTTCTGCAGCCTTTTTCCTTTCCCTCTGTCACGGGGCAGAAATGAGGAACCTTTTGCCCGCTTATCCACGAAAAGACTGCGCCTGATAATACGGCGTCTTCTCATGTTGAGAGGCGACCTGGGGTACAAACGTAGATTTCCCAGCTGTTGCCGTGGCCACCAGGTCTGAAAGACCGACCCCAAATAACTCCTCCCCTTAATAAGGCAATACTTCCAAATGCCGTTTGGAATACGCATCACCTGACCACTGACGTGTCCATAACCCTCTACTGGTAGAAATGGACAACGCACTTAGACTTGATGCCAGTCGGCAAATATTCCGCTGTGCATCACGCATATATAGAAATGCATCTTTCAAATGCTCTATAGGCAAAAATATACTGTCCCTATCTAGGGTATCAATATTTTCAGTCAGGGAATCCGACCACGCCAACCCAGCACTGCACATCCAGGCTGAGGCGATTGCTGGTCGCAGTATAACACCAGTATGTGTGTAAATACATTTTAGGATACCCTCCTGCTTTCTATCAGCAGGATCCTTAAGGGCGGCCATCTCAGGAGAGGATAGAGCCCTTACAAGCGCGTGAGCGCTTTATCCACCCTAGGGGGTGTTTCCCAACGCACCCTAACCTCTGGCGGGAAAGGATATAATGCCAATAACATTTTAGAAATTGTTATCGGGGGAAACCCACGCATCATCACACACCTCATTTAATTTCTCAGATTTAGGAAAACTACAGGTTGTTTTTCCTCACTGAACATAATACCCCTTTTTTTGGTGGTACTCGTATTATCAGAAATGTGTAAAACATTTTTCATTGCCTCAATCATGTAATGTGTGGCCCTACTGGAAGTCACATTTGTCTCTTCACCGTCGACACTGGAGTCAGTATCCGTGTCGGCGTCTATATCTGCCATCTGAGGTAACGGGCGCTTTATAGCCCCTGATGGCCTATGAGACGTCTGGACAGGCACAAGCTGAGTAGCCGGCTGTCTCATGTCAACTACTGTCTTTTATACAGAGCTGACACTGTCACGTAATTTCTTCCAACAGTTCATCCACTCAGGTGTCGACCTCCTAGGGGGTGACATCACTATTACAGGCAATCTGCTCCGTCTCCACATCATTTTTCTCCTCATACATGTCGACACAAAAGTACCGACATACAGCACACACACAGGGAATGCTCTGATAGAGGACAGGACCCCACTAGCCCTTTGGGGAGACAGAGGGAGAGTTTGCCAGTGTGAGAGGTGCGGTTGGGGGCCTGCGAGTGCGTGTGGTGGTGCCTGCTGCCGTGCAGGTGTAGACGCGGTACTCACCAGGCGCCGCTCTCTCTCGCCTTCAGGTACCGGAACCTTCAACGGACCTGGAATTCTTCAGTCGGATCCGGACACGGCGATTCCCTCTCGGAGCTGACCGACGACCTAGCTGAGGAGAGAAGGGTTTACATTAAAGGGGGTATCGACCCTTCTTCCGCTGGAACAGGGGATACCCCAGGGGTGGCTGCGACCTTCACCGGCTGGGTGAATGGTCATCACCGGCACAAAGCCTCAGCTACCCAGCTTTCACACACTCGCGCTTTCGCACGTAGTGTGATGAAAGGGATTCTCACGTCCGTGAGCAATCCTAACTCCGGCGCTCGGGGACAAACAAGGGACAGACGTACATGGATGCTACTCACCGTCACAAGTCTTGCACTCCGATCTTCTCCACTTACAGGTCCCTGTAAGGAGGCAAAGAAAAACAGCCGTGCAGGGCCTAACTCTGACCTAGTGTCACACCCTATACTATCTACAACAGCGGAGCCCTCAAACTAGCTCTGTGGGTGTGGTGCAACACAACTATGCACAACTTACACAACACATACACTTTGCCCTGCACGGTAACAACATATAACACACTATCGGAGTTACAACATAAAACGGTGCTGTCCCTTTATCTACCCGACCCAGAACACCCAGTAGTGGGGACCGCACAGCTCACCCACCTACCGTACCCTCAGGGTGGCCTGAGCCTAGCGCCCAGTACCACCTTTACTCACCTCAGGGAAACACTGCTTCGCTGGGCCTAGCGCCCCCTAACTGCCCACAGGCCGGAGGCCTGACTTTGCCCACGGGCCTAGCGCCCGCCTACTTGCCGCCCGTTGGGTGACCTGGGCCTTGTGCCCAGGGTCTCCTTATCGTATCCCTGATTTGGCCACAAATACCCTAGGGCCTAACGCCCTCTATTAGCCACAGGCCTAGTGCCTAGATCGTTCCCCGGGCCTAGTGCCCGCCTAACTGGTGCCGCATGAGTGGGGTGGCTTGGGCCTAATGCCCAAACCACCTCATCAAATATTGGGGGCCCAAACTCCTAACTGCGCCCAGGCCTAGCGCCTGAATTGTGTCCTCGGGCCTAATGCCCGTCCCTGGTGGTCGAGGGAGGAAAAGGGGAGGGGGAGGATAGCCTCACTGAGGCCTTACCTAACCTGGGGGCCTCCACCGTCTTCTGCCGCTGACCCGTCCTGGCCAGCGGCGCCTCCGTCTCTTCCCTGCGTCCAGCCGCCGCTGGACATCTTCTTTCTGCAGGCCGACGTCTTCTGGCCTCTTCCGCGGCCTCAGGACCTCCTCTCCCCGCGGTCGTCGTCTTCTCCTCGGCGCCGGATCCTCTTCTGCGCTCCGGCGCGCCGACGACCTCCTCCGCTGCTCCCGGCCGTGTCTTCTCTTCAGCCACGCGATCCTCTTCTTCCTCCTCCTGCGCGCGGGCTCCTCCTCTTCGCCGCTCTTCGGCGCGGCCTCCTGTCCGAACGTCTCCCGCCCGGCGTCTGACGTCAGACGCCGGGGGCGGGGCCTATGACGCGGCGAGCGCCGATTGGCTCGCCGCGTCTCTCTCCTATTGGCTGCCGCTCCGGGAGCCGCGATTGGCTCCCGGAGGGCGCCAACATTCAAATGCCCCCGCAGTCTCTGGTCCGGTGCAGGGAAAAGGGTAATCCCTGCACCGGACACCCGCCGCCGCCACACACTGACAGGCGCTGGGGACAGACAAGCTGTCCCCGCGCTGTCAGAGACATTGTCCCGCAGGGGACACAGGCGCTCTGGCTGCTGCAGCTGGAATGTGTCCTGTAAAACAGGACACATTCCCACATTTCCCCCCCCTTTTTCCTTTGTAGTCCCTACAAAGTTCCTCACGACTTCCATTGTCCGCGGGTCAGGGAATTCAGAGGTCCCTCCGGCGAAGGTACATTCGGGGGCCCAGCCTGGACCAGCTGTGACCCCACATCCTTCCTCCTCCAGCTCCGGGTTCCTCTTACGTCCTGACCTCCATCGGCGGATCCTCTGGGGGAGTGGCATCTCCTCACGGTCGCTTGACGTTGGCCACCAAGGGGAATCTTCCTCCACGGGGACAACAGCCACCCACTCTTGGCCTCCGATACCGTCTGTGGCTTCGTCCCTGTCGTCCGGGTGTGGTATCGACCACCACCCAACAGCGGAATCCTCCGGGGCATCCGTTTCCTCCCGGGCAACAGCCACCACATGTCGCATTTCCTCGTGGGGCATCTCCAAAGGTCCTATCTCTTCCTCTGGAACGGGTCCTCCCACGGCATCGCAGTCCTGTCCCCGTACGTCGGTCCATTTCGGCACTCCTGGCAGGTATTCTTGCTCCAGGACTATCTCCTCCTCTTTCCGGAGGGCATTCAACTGGGAGCATGACTCCACCCGATCCTGCCAGTCACTCTCGTCGGCGCTTCCGATGCCAGAGTCGTCCTCCATCTGTTCTGGGAGGGATTCGTCGGCGGACAGCTCACCGTAGTCCGAGTCCTCCTCCGATATCTGGACTGGGGTATTACTTTCCTCCTCAGCGTACTTCTTCGCTTCCGCTGGCACCTCTGCTTCCTCAGCGTACTCTTGCGCTTCCGCTGGCATTGTTACTTCCTCAGCGTACTCCTTCGCTTCCGCTGGCATCGTTACTTCCTCAGCGTACTCCTTTGCTTCCGCTGGCATTTCTTGGTACCCAGGACACTCCTGTTCCGCACGTCCTGGTCGTGGACGGTTCCATCGCGGGGAGATTCCGGACGTCTCAGTCACTGGGTCTTCACGCTTTTCTTCGCAGCGTGGTCTCTTCACCTCCCAGTCGTCCACCTCCGCCTCATGCGGGAAAGGATTCTGCCTTACTGGGGTCACTTTCTTGGGACAGAGTAGGTCCGCGGCATCTTCCCAGGGGCACTCACTGGCCGCATGTCCTGGTCGCCGACACTTCCAACAAGGGAGGGCCACTGCCACCTTCTCCAAGACGGGTTCCTGATCCACCTCCTTCACTGGGGAATCTTCACCCGTTGGTTCCGGCTCAGAGGAAATGGGCACCTGCGAACTAACTTCAAGCAAGGCCTTCCGCTCCATTTCCCTGGTTTCCTCCTCCCATCTCTGGGCGCGACCATCCGCAATCATCCGGTCTTCGTTCCACGGACAATCGGGAAGCGCATGTCCTCTCGCCTCGCAGAGCGCACACACAGGCTCTGCAGCCACCCGGTCCCAAAGCTGCTGACGAGATTCCGTCAGCTGCTTCACCGTGGCCTCGTAGTCCGTCCTGTCTTCCGTCCATGGACATTCCAGGAGCCGATGTCGGGGATCTCCACAGCTTTCACACCGGGAATCAACCTCGTCTTCGCTCAACTCTTCGTCCCAAGGACAACTGTTGTGCTCATGCCCGTAGTTTCCGCAGAGCAAACACCAGGACTCGTTCTTCGCTTGGCCCTTCTGACGTCTTCGGTCCGCTTCCTGGACCACCTTCTTTGGGGACGTCTCTCGCCAAGTACACTCGTCGGCAAAGTGACCTGTTTGCCGACATTTCTTGCAGGGCGTCACAGCGGCCTTCTTGCGCCCCTTCTCCCGGCGCTCTTCTTTTTCACGCTGGACCGACCGCTGCACCATCTTCAGGATGTCTGCCCCAGACACCGTCACCCAGTCGCTCTGGTCCGCACACGTCCGGGGGTGAGTCTTCTCCGGAGCCGTCCGCAGGGAGGTCTTCTTGGTGGCGTTCCACATCGTGTCCGTGATCCGGTCTCTTTGATCCTGCCGACTACGCCAAGTGTGAGAGGTGCGGTTGGGGGCCTGCGAGTGCGTGTGGTGGTGCCTGCTGCCGTGCAGGTGTAGACGCGGTACTCACCAGGCGCCGCTCTCTCTCGCCTTCAGGTACCGGAACCTTCAACGGACCTGGAATTCTTCAGTCGGATCCGGACACGGCGATTCCCTCTCGGAGCTGACCGACGACCTAGCTGAGGAGAGAAGGGTTTACATTAAAGGGGGTATCGACCCTTCTTCCGCTGGAACAGGGGATACCCCAGGGGTGGCTGCGACCTTCACCGGCTGGGTGAATGGTCATCACCGGCACAAAGCCTCAGCTACCCAGCTTTCACACACTCGCGCTTTCGCACGTAGTGTGATGAAAGGGATTCTCACGTCCGTGAGCAATCCTAACTCCGGCGCTCGGGGACAAACAAGGGACAGACGTACACGGATGCTACTCACCGTCACAAGTCTTGCACTCCGATCTTCTCCACTTACAGGTCCCTGTAAGGAGGCAAAGAAAAACAGCCGTGCAGGGCCTAACTCTGACCTAGTGTCACACCCTATACTATCTACAACAGCGGAGCCCTCAAACTAGCTCTGTGGGTGTGGTGCAACACAACTATGCACAACTTACACAACACATACACTTTGCCCTGCACGGTAACAACATATAACACACTATCGGAGTTACAACATAAAACGGTGCTGTCCCTTTATCTACCCGACCCAGAACACCCAGTAGTGGGGACCGCACAGCTCACCCATCTACCGTACCCTCAGGGTGGCCTGAGCCTAGCGCCCAGTACCACCTTTACTCACCTCAGGGAAACACTGCTTCGCTGGGCCTAGCGCCCCCTAACTGCCCACAGGCCGGAGGCCTGACTTTGCCCACGGGCCTAGCGCCCGCCTACTTGCCGCCCGTTGGGTGACCTGGGCCTTGTGCCCAGGGTCACCTTATCGTATCCCTGATTTGGCCACAAATACCCTAGGGCCTAACGCCCTCTATTAGCCACAGGCCTAGTGCCTAGATCGTTCCCCGGGCCTAGTGCCCGCCTAACTGGTGCCGCATGAGTGGGGTGGCTTGGGCCTAATGCCCAAACCACCTCATCAAATATTGGGGGCCCAAACTCCTAACTGCGCCCAGGCCTAGCGCCTGAATTGTGTCCTCGGGCCTAATGCCCGTCCCTGGTGGTCGAGGGAGGAAAAGGGGAGGGGGAGGATAGCCTCACTGAGGCCTTACCTAACCTGGGGGCCTCCACCGTCTTCTGCCGCTGACCCGTCCTGGCCAGCGGCGCCTCCGTCTCTTCCCTGCGTCCAGCCGCCGCTGGACATCTTCTTTCTGCAGGCCGACGTCTTCTGGCCTCTTCCGCGGCCTCAGGACCTCCTCTCCCCGCGGTCGTCGTCTTCTCCTCGGCGCCGGATCCTCTTCTGCGCTCCGGCGCGCCGACGACCTCCTCCGCTGCTCCCGGCCGTGTCTTCTCTTCAGCCACGCGATCCTCTTCTTCCTCCTCCTGCGCGCGGGCTCCTCCTCTTCGCCGCTCTTCGGCGCGGCCTCCTGTCCGAACGGCTCCCGCCCGGCGTCTGACGTCAGACGCCGGGGGCGGGGCCTATGACGCGGCGAGCGCCGATTGGCTCGCCGCGTCTCTCTCCTATTGGCTGCCGCTCCGGGAGCCGCGATTGGCTCCCGGAGGGCGCCAACATTCAAATGCCCCCGCAGTCTCTGGTCCGGTGCAGGGAAAAGGGTAATCCCTGCACCGGACACCCGCCGCCGCCACACACTGACAGGCGCTGGGGACAGACAAGCTGTCCCCGCGCTGTCAGAGACATTGTCCCGCAGGGGACACAGGCGCTCTGGCTGCTGCAGCTGGAATGTGTCCTGTAAAACAGGACACATTCCCACACCAGCACACACCAGAGCGCTATATATATACAGGGATAACCTTATATAAGTGTTTTTCCCCTTATAGCTGCTGTATAGTTAATACTGCGCCTAATTTGTGCCCCCCTCTCTTTTTTAACCCTTTCTGTAGTGTAGTGACTGCAGGGGAGAGACAGGGAGCTTCCCTCCAACGGAGCTGTGAGGGAAAATGGCGCCAGTGTGCTGAGGAGATAGGCTCCGCCCCCTTATCGGCGGCCTTATCTCCCGTTTTTTTATGTATTTTGGCAGGGGTTAAATGCATCCATATAGCCCAGGAGCTATATGTGATGCATTTTTTGCCATCCAAGGTGTTTATTATTGCGTCTCAGGGCGCCCCCCCCAGCGCCCTGCACCCTCAGTGACCGGAGTGTGAAGTGTGCTGAGAGCAATGGCGCACAGCTGCAGTGCTGTGCGCTACCTTGTTGAAGACAGGACGTCTTCTGCCGCCGATTTTCCGGACCTCTTCTGCCTTCTGGCTCTGTAAGGGGGCCGGCGGCGCGGCTCTGGGACCCATCCAAGCTGGGCCTGTGTTCGTCCCTCTGGAGCTAATGTCCAGTAGCCTAAGAAGCCCAATCCACTCTGCACGCAGGTGAGTTCGCTTCTTCTCCCCTTAGTCCCTCGATGCAGTGAGCCTGTTGCCAGCAGGTCTCACTGAAAATAAAAAACCTAAACTAAAACTTTCACTAAGAAGCTCAGGAGAGCCCCTAGTGTGCACCCTTCTCGTTCGGGCACAGAGATCTAACTGAGGCTTGGAGGAGGGTCATAGGGGGAGGAGCCAGTGCACACCAGATAGTCCTTTCTTTAGAAAAGGACTCTTCTAAAGCTATCTTAAAGCTTTCTTTAGATGTGCCCAGTCTCCTGCGGAGCCGCTATTCCCCATGGTCCTTTCGGAGTCCCCAGCATCCACTAGGACGTTAGAGAAACAATTTTAATACAATCAAATAAAAATTGCCAATAAAACCATTGTAACAAATGATATTGCAATCAAATGGCGATAGATGGAGAATTACCAGAGAATGGTATAATAAAAGCCTCAAATGGTGCCTTTAAAAATGTGGCTTGCTGGTAAGTTTTTCACAGAACAAATAACTCGATAATGGAAAAGTGAAGATGGAGGTTTACCAGATTTAAGCGGGGTATGTGCCTTTAGGATGCCAACATGGGGAGACACTGGCTCAGGAACCTGTCTCCAAAGATCACGCCACTCCGTCCGTCTGGTGAATCTCCCTTCAGCAGTAGTTTTTCCTGTCATACAGTTCCAACGCGTTTCGGAATCTCTCCCTTCCTCAGGGCTGCATGACAGGAACTGGACACATGTGCTATTTATACCCTGTATAGGGATCATATCCGGGTCATGAGGTCACATGTCATTTAAGTGCGTCACCGGAAGCCGGGATGCGGACCACAGTGCGTTCCACAGGACCGGAAGTGCTCGGCCGAGACCCGCCGAGCACTAATCAACAAAGATTCACTGTTTTTAACCCACTGCGACCACCACCGTATAAATATTGGGAACTCTAAAAGAACTCTGTGAAAACAAAGAATTGAAAATATAAACTATATATTGATTTTAAGAACGGCACCACCGGACCGGAAGTACGGAGGTTATTGCTTCCGGGGGACCCATTTTGCATAAACTATTTTATTGGATATTTTAGCCAGTTACTTTCTTGTTTTACAAATTAACTGGGTTGTTTTGGATGTTACCTGATACAGGTACAGATTTTATGTTTCAATTGCTGTTTTAATTTATTTATACATGTGACCTCATGACCCGGATATGATCCCTATACAGGGTATAAATAGCACATGTGTCCAGTTCCTGTCATGCAGCCCTGAGGAAGGGAGAGATCCCGAAACGCGTTGGCACTGTATGACAGGAAAAACTACTGCTGAAGGGAGATTCACCAGACGGACGGAGTGGCGTGATCTTTGGAGACAGGTTCCGGAGCCAGTGTCTCCCCATGTTGGCATCTTAAATCTGGTAAACCTCCATCTTCACTTTTCCATTATCGAGTTATTTGTTCTGTGAAAAACTTACCAGCAAGCCACATTTTTAAAGGCACCATTTTAGGCTTTTATTATACCATTCTCTGGTAATTCTCCATCTATTGCCATTTGATTGCAATATCATTTGTTACAATGGTTTTATTGGCAATTTTTATTTGATTGTATTAAAATTGTTTTGTCTTGAACATACTACACTATATTTGGAATTATTTTCTTTCCCATATATGGATTCCATTTGTCTGAAATACATGGTACACCCCATGACAAAGGAATTGTGAGGGAAGTACTATTTTATTGTTATTTGTTATTTGATTAGCGCACTGCATCTGGTCTAACTTCACTTGTTCACGCTAATATCTTGGTATTGGGGATACCCTCTGACCAACTTGTGTGCAGCTTATCTCTTTTTTGGCGCCGAGGTACTTTTCTGTCACCAATAGCAATGATTGGTGCCAAACTGTAAGGAGTGTTAACTGGATATTGCAGACATAAATTAATAACTGTAGAGACTTGTACTGAAGCTTAAAGATTAAACTGGAAGGCTGTGAAGAATTGTCCTTGATTGCAGCAACAATAAAAAAAATACAATACTGAATGGAATACTTGCGAGTTGTGAAGAAATGGGTTAAGCTGAGAGCTGATTAAACGAGCACCTGAGATTAGTAGAATCTTCCAAAAGCTGCGTGATTGAAACAGGCAGACAGGGTAACCTTTCACAAGACTCTGAAAATTCACTTGTTGCCACTGGGAGAGCGATTGACTGACAGCACAGCAGGGAGCTGGTGGATCTTTTGCAGTGAAGGCTGCAGGCAGACCTCTGGGAGCGGAGGCGATATCTGGACCACTGGAGTCACACGGAAAACTACGGAGAGAGCACAGAGCTAGGGCATAGAGTAGATACAACAAAGCACTGGCTCAGAGTAACATAATCCCGGCCTACTTAAAGGCAGCACAAGCACGGGATTGGCTAACACTTACCCACAGGTGTTTCACAAGTGCTCTCAGGTGCTCATTTGGTCTCCAACATGGCCACCTTCTACACTGCAGACACACAGCGGTGCCTTTGGCCATTTGGTCCCTGCACTCCCAGGTCCCAGAACCTGCATCACCTCTGGCGCTGACCATGCCGCATCCCCACACGGCAACACAGCACCGTGAGCAACTACAGCGGCAATGGACTGACCCCAGAACCCGCAGAAGTGAGTGATCGGTTCGTGACAATACCCCCCCTTGAAGGGTGGATTCCGGACACCTATGAGCTTTGTCAGGATTCTTGGAATAGAATTTTTGTACCAGTCTTGGAGCATGAGCATCTTCGGCAAAAACCCAGGAACTCTCCTCCGGACCATAACCCTTCCAATCAACCAGAAACTGCAGACGTCCATATCAACGACATGCATCCACAATCTCCTTAACCTCAAATTCCTCATCCTGCAAAGAGTGAATTTTAGGAGGTTTGGACAGGGCAGTACGAAACTTATTGAGAATCAAAGGTTTCGACAACGATTTATGAAAGGCGTTAGGAATTTTCAAAGAAGGTGGCAACTGGCAACTTGACTTTGCATGACACAGGATTGAGTACCTTTTTAATGGGAAATGGACCAATAAACTTGGGAGCAAACTTCTTAGAAGGAACTTTGAATTTAAGATTGCAAGTAGAAACCCAAACTTTGTACGTTTTCTGTCTGCGAAAGATTTATAACGAGCAGAGGATTTAATCAACAATTTGCACACACAACTCCAGATTCTAGACAAACGTTGAAGCACTTGATCTGCTGCTGGAACCTCTTGAGCTGGCAACAGATGGAACTTTGGCACATGAGGCTGAAAACCAAAGTTAGTATAAAACGGCGTAGATTCTGAAGACAAATGAGATTATTATGAGCGAATTCTGCCAATGGAAGGTAGTCAATCCAATCATCCTGTGAGGAAGATATGTATAACTGGAGAAAGGTTTCAAGATCTTGATTTACTCTCTCAGTTTGTCCATCTGTCTTGGGATGATATGCCGAAGAAAAATTCAACTTAATGTTTAAAGATGAACAAAGCGACCTCCAAAACTTGGCTACAAACTGTGTTCCCCGATCAGAGATGATCTCTCGAGGAAGGCCATGCAACTTAAAGATCTCAGAAATGAACAATCTGGCTAGTGAAGGAGCTGATGGTAATCCAGTTAATGGAATGAAATGCGCCATTTTTCGAAAATCGATCCACTATCACCCAAATGGTATTCCGCCCTTTTGATGGCGGTAAATCGGTCACGAAATCCATTGAGATATGAGTCCACGGTTGTTTGGGTATAGATAACGGATGTAATAAACCTGGAGGAGAACCCCTTGGACTCTTATGTTGGGCACATTTAGGACATGCTGCTATAAACTCTTGAACATCAGCTTTGAGACGTGGCCACCAATAAGACTGTTGAATAAATTTGAGAGTCTTTAGGACCCCAGGATCAGAGCCGGCCCTAACCAATATGATGCCCTAGGCAAGATTTTGGCTGGTGCCCCGTAGCACCACCGCCAGTTCCACCGCTGACCCTGCACCCCTTTCCCAGCACCATCACCCTACACGCATACCTTTTTTTTCCCTACCCCCTGTAATTTAAATAAGAACAGTGTGCACATTCGGCGCACAGCCCAAAAAGGTATGTGTTTTTGCTGGCAAGGGGCATGGCCACACAATAGTACCCACAATTCAACTTATGCCTCACAGTAGTGCAACTTTATTCACAATTTATAATGTGATAGTGTCCCTTATTCACATTACATCACACAGTAGTACCACTTTACCTTATATACGTTACTCCTCACAGTAGTGCCCCTCATTCACATAACATCATACTGAATTGCTCCGTATTCACATTACACCACACCATATTGCTGTTTATTCACATTAGACCACACAGTAGTGTCCTTTCTATACGTTACGCCACACAGTAGAGCACCTTATACACATAATGCCACACATTGGTAATGCATTTATACACATATTACCACACAGTAATGCCCCTTACACATTATGCCAACCCTTATTAATGCCCTTATACACATAATTTCCCTTACACATATGCCACACATTGTTAATGCCCTTATACACATAATGACACACATAATGTCGCTTACACATATGCCGCACATTATTAGTGCCCTTATACACATAATGACACACACAGTGCCCCTTACACATATGTTATACATTATTAATGCCCTTATACACATAATGACACATATAGTTCCTGGCATGAGTCATCTTCCAGTTCTGCTAACGTCGGGTGCCTATTTTTTATGAAAATGCATCTTATTTGCATTGCTATGTGGCTAGGATGCACAAGCAGCTTCTGCTGATTAAAATGATATGCAGCATGCCTATATACTGTGTGCGACTGTGGCTGTATCTGCATACGAAATGCTACACACAGAACATAGGCATGTCACATATCATTTTAATCAGCAGAAGCTGCTTGTGCCCCTGGGCATACCAGATGCCCCAGGCAATTGCCTAGTTTGCCTATGCCCAGGGCCGGCTCTGCCCAGGATGACCCATGAAAGATGAAGAGTGAGCCCAAGTAAGTAGTAATTTTCGAAGGTTTGTGGCCACAAAGGTTTTGCCAGGCGGAGGAACTGGGACCGGAGAAGTTCGAGTCATTAGAAAGGACGTAGGACTCACAATGGCTTGATTCATGGTAGCATCATTTGATTCAGAAGAATTGAAAGACTGAGAAAGGGCATCTGCTTTTTTGTTTTGAGACCCTTGACGATAGGCGAACTTAAAATTAAATTGGGTGAAGAAAAGAGTCCATCGAGTTTGTTGTGGATTCAAACACTGAGTCGACCGCTGATAAAGAAGATTATTACGATCAGTACATACTGTAATGTGGTGTTGTGCTCCCTCTAAAAGGTATCTCCACTCCTCAAATGCCAATTTGATGGCAAGTAATTCCTGCTCCCCAATTGCATAATTACGTTTGGCCGGTAGGAACTTACTGGAGAAATATCCGCAGGAATGGACTTTTTTTTATCCTCAAAGACTTGTGACAACACAGCTCCCACTGCTTCCGTAGATGCGTCTACCTCCACTAGAAAGGACTGGTTCAAATCTGGCTGTAGAAGAATGGGGGCTGACAAAAAGGATTGCTTTAAATCAGAGAAGGCTTTGATTGCTTCAGAAGACCAGTTCGTAGGATTTGCTCCCTTTCAAATCAGGGCTGTGATGGGAGCAGCCAACGCAGAGTAATTCTTAATGAATTTCCTATAAAAATTAGCAAAGCCAAGGAATCGCTGAATCCCCTTGAGAGTTGTAGGAGTGGACCAGACTCAGATAGCTTGTACCTTTACAGGATCCATACATAGCTCTGATCCAGAAATAATGTAACCAAGGAACGGTATAGAAGATACTTCAAATGTACACTTCTCCAACTTACAATATAATTGATTTTTCCTCAGGCAGGTCAGTACCTCTTTAACTTGGTGTTAAGTTCGTTCACATAGCTTTGGAAAACTGCAGGAGCATTACAAAGACCAAAAGGCATTACAAGGTATTCGTAATGCCCATCCCAGGTATTAAAGGCAGTCTTCCATTCGTCCCCTGCATGGATGCGGATTAAATTGTAGGCTCCACGAAGATCTAATTTTGTAAACACAGTAGCTCCCTTTACCCGGTCAAATAATTCAGGAATTAACGGCAATGGGTACTTGTTCTTACCAGTGATCTCATTAAGTCCGCGATAATCTATGGTCGTAAACCACCATCTTTCTTCTTAACGAAGAACAATCTGGCTCTTGCAGGTGAGGAAGATGGTCTAATAAACCCTTTTGTTAAATTCTCTTGTATATAATCAGACATAGCTTGAGTCTCTGGGATGGACAGCGGATAAATTCGCCCCCTAGGAGGTGTTTTGCCCGGCACCAAAACGATTGGGCAGTCCCATTCGCGATGAGGGGATAAAGAGTCTGCCACTTGTTTACTGAAGACATCCACAAAAGATTGATAGACTGAAGGTAACTCAGGAAGACTGACTGACCGGAGGGGTATTATTGAAGCTAAACAGTCCTTGGTACAAGATTCACCCCACAAAAGAATTTCCATGGTTTGCCAGTTGAATTGTGGATTATGTTTCTGCAGCCAAGGTAATCCAAGTATCACATCATGAGAGGCTTTGGGAATCACGAGGAAGGAAATATATTCAGAAAGGAGCACACCAACTTTCATCTTGAGACATACGGTTCGATGAGTAATTATGCCGTCTGGAATTCGACTTTCATCCACTGCTAAAACAGCAACGTTTGAACTTTAGATCGTATGACAAAGGCTGAGGTGATGAAGGTCTCGGCTGCCCCGGAATCTAGGAGAGCTGAAACTTTAACTGTAGAACTCTGAGCGTCTAAATGAATAGGCAAAGTTGGCTTTTTCCCGGAACATGATTCCAAGGTAACTCCTAGCTTAACCTCTCTTGAATAAGCTAGAAGCGAGAGTTTCCCGGCTGGAGCTTGCAAGGCTTAATGAAATGTTCGGAGGACCCGCAGTACATGCAGAGGTTACCCTGTCGACGACGAATTTGTTCCTCCTCCGTAAGGCAAGGGTGCCCAATCTGCATAGGCTACTCTGTCGTTACAGGAGACTGAGATGAAATAGAATCTCGCCGAGGTCTGGGACGATAGCGCGGACTAGATCGCTCTGCCTTTGATTTCTCTAAATATCGCTCTCTGTAACGCAGATCAAGTTTATTGCCGATGGAAATTCATTCACCCCGCTTAGTTGGCACATCACGAATGGTTAAATCATCCTTGATTCTTTCTGAAAGTCCATTCAAAAATGCTGCGACCATGACCTCCTCATTCCAGTTTTACTCTGAAGACAACATGCGAAACTGAATAATATATTGACTAACAGGACGTAAACCTTGACGTAGATGGAGAATCTCCAAAGATGCAGAGGTGGTTCTACCTGGTTCATCAAAGATTTTCCGGAAGGATAATATGAACTCTTTATAATTAGAGAGAATAGGATCTCTCCTCTCCCATAGTGGCGACGCCCACTCCAAGGCCTGAACGGACAGGAGGGCAATAATATATGTGATCTTAGAATGGGCTGATGGAAAACTAGCAGACAACAGTTCGAACTGGATCTCGCATTGGTTCACAAATCCTCTGCAAAGCATTGGGGTTCCATCAAACTTACTTGGCGAAGGTAACTGCAGACGAGACATAGGCACCGTCACTGGAGAAACCGTTGCGGAAGCCAAGGCAACCGGAGCTGGAACTTGAACCCATGGTGTCTTTATAGCCGTATGAAGAGCCTCCAACCGATCTGCCATAGTTCGCATAAATTGAACTATTTGTGTCTGTATGGACTCCTGATTTTCCAGTCGGTAAAGGATGTTTGCCGTAGCACCGCCTCCTGTGAATTGGTCACCCGACGGATCCAAGGTGCCAGTGCTTACTGTCAAGGCCAAGTGTTTTTGTGAATCCGTTAACCCTGGACCAACCAAAGGTGTAGGTGCTGGGGTATGATGAAAGCAGGGAGGACGAAGAAAGTTCTGTTTCATATGTTTATTAAAGGAAACAATTCCAGTAAGGAGTTAAATGACAAATTATTAATCACCATATATATATATACACTGGCATATTGCAATGAATAGTATAATGATAAGCAGGAACAGTCTTAAAGATGCATTGAAGAAATGTTCATATAACTGAGTTTTTAAACAGGCTTGTGAATAATAATAATAATAATAATAATAATTTTATTTATAAAGTGCTCTTTCGCCAACAGGACTCAAGGCGCTGATGACTTGTCCAAATGAAGCAATGATTTGTGCCAAACTGTAAGGAGTGTTAACTGGATATTGCAGACATAAATGAATAACTGTAGAGACTTGTACTGAAGCTTAAAGATTAAACTGGAAGGCTGTGAAGAATTGTCCTTGATTGCAGCAACAATGAAAATACAATACTGAGTGATTGACTGACAGCACAGCAGGGAGCTGGTGGATCTTTTGCAGTGAAGGCTGCAGGCAGACCTCTGGGAGCGGAGGCAATATCTGGACCACTGGAGTCACACGGAAAACCACGGCGAGAGCACAGAGCATAGAGTAGATACAACAAAGCACTGGCTCAGAGTAACATAATCCCAGCCTACTTAAAGGCAGCACAAGCACGGGATTGGCTAACACTTACCCACAAGTGCTCTCAGATGCTCATTTGGTCTCCAACATGGCCACCTCGTATACTGCAGACACACAGCGGTGCCTTTGGCCATTTGGTCCCTGCACTCCCGGCTCCCAGAACCTGCATCACCTCTGCCACTGACCGCGCCGCATCCCCTACACGGCCACACAGCACCGCGAGCAACCGCACCGGCAATGGACGGACCCCAGAACCCACAGAGGTGAGAGATCGGTTCGTGACAAACTACAGCTTGGAAACACCCGGATGCAAAATTTCAGGTATCTCAAAAAAATTTCTTCCTACCCTTTTCCTGCAGATAGCAGAAAGCTATATGTGACCCCTCCCATAGAAGATCCCTCGGTGTCTCATCTGTCCAAGAAGATGGTAACTGCCAGTCCCGGGGGCCACCTCATTGAAGAACCATCAGATAGAAAATTGGAGACTACCTTGAAGGCGATATACTCAGCGGCGGGAGTTTAACATCGCCCGGCGCAGGTAGGTTGTTGGGTCAACAAGGCTATGGAAACCCGGGCAGACCAACTGTCTAAAGATTTGCGTGACAATTTACCTCCTGAACAGCTCATCCCTCTTGCTGAACATATTCACGAATCAGCATTGTATCTTTGTGAGGCCTCCAAGGACATCTGTACCTTTTGGAGCCAGAATTTCTGACCTGGCCATCTCGGCTCACAGAGCTCTCTGGCTACGACAGTGGCAAGTGGATGCTGAATATAAGAGGGCAGTGGAGGCGTTATCTTTTACAGGAATGGTCCTGTTCAGTAAGGAACTTGATACCTGGATTTCTCAAGCCACTGGGGGTAAGTCAATTTATCTCCCTACTGCTGCTCCAGCTCCTTGCAGGACTTTTTCTGGCCCTTCTGTTTGATTCTTTCGTGCCCCTTCCAAGTTTAGAGGCCGTTCCTGGGGAGGAACTTCAGTCACCCATGGCTCTTGAGGTAGAGGCAGAGGTTCCACAGCCTCAGTCCAGCAGAATGCTAAGTCTACCACTAAGCCTAGTGCATGACGAGCTTCCCGCTCACCTGGGGGACCCCACAGTGGGAGCTCATCTGTGGGACTTCAAGGATGTCTGGACAACAACCTGCCTAGATGGCTGGGTTCGAGATGTCATCATCCATGGGTACAAAATCGATTTTCAACATCAACCGCCCAAGCATTTCTTTACCACAGGTTTGCCAGCTTCTGACGACAGGAGTGTCGTTTTACAGAATGCGGTCCAAAGACTCCTGTCCGCAAGAGTGTTAGTTCCCGTTCCCCCACATCAACAGAAACAGGGATACTACTCCAGTCTTTTTCTTGTACCGTAGCCTGATGGTTCAACCAGACCAATTCTGAACTTAAAGGATCTCAATCCTTTCTTAAGGGTGTTCAGATTCAAGATGGAGTCCCTTCAATCAGTTATTGCAGGTTTGGAGCAGAACGAGTTCATGGTGTCCTTGGACATCAAGGACACCTATTTACATGTTCCAATTTGTCCTCCACATCAGGATTTTCTCCGGTTTACCAATTTCAGGCCCTTCTGTTCGGTCTCTTTTTGGCCCCCAGAGAGTTCATAAAAATCATGGCCATCATGCTGTCCCTGCTTCGCATGCAGGATGTGATTATTGTCCCCGATCTGCTGCTGAAGGCCCACTGTGCAGGCCAGTTGCTTCAAAATATCCGTATAACCCAAGACCTTATCATTCAGCATGGGTGTATCCTGAACTTCCCAAAGTCTCACTTATGTCCCACTCAATGGTTACTGTTCCTGGGGATGATCCTTGACACTGTCAGAAGGTCTTTCTTCCTCAGGACAAGATATTCTCTCTTCAGATGTTGGTGAGGTTGGTCATTCAGTTGGTGAGGTTGGTTGGGTATCAGTGTATCTGTTTATCTGTCTCCTTGGGTAGATGATGGTGGCGTTCGAGGCCCTTCCCTATGGTTGGTTCCACTCAAGGCCGTTCCAGCTGTGTCTCCTACATCAGTGGTCCGACTCTCATCTGTTTCTTCATCAACGGGTGACGCTGTCTCCGAAGGCACGGTTGTCTCTTCTCAGGTGACTAAATTTGACTCATCTGTTGGAGGGAAAACGGTTCAGAGTTTTGGACTGGGCTCTCCTCACCACAGATGCAAGCCTGCAGGGGTGGGGGGCTGTGACCATGAAACACAAGTTTCAGGGGCGCTGGTTGTCCCAAGAATACACTCTCCTGATAAACATACTCGAATTGCAAGTGGTGTACAACGCCCTGCTTCAGGCAGATCACCTGCTTTGCGGTCGGGCCGTTAGAGTTCAATCCGACAATTCCACGACAGTGGTATACATCAACCGACAGGGCAGCACTCACAGCCATGTGGCGATGAGAGAGGTCACGAAGATCCTACTCTGGGCAGAGGAATACGCTCTGGCCATGTCGGCAATATTCATTCCAGGGGGTGGAAAATTGGGAGGCCGATTATCTCAGCCGCCAAGCTATGAACCCAAGAGAGTGGACTCTCAATCCTCAGATGTTTCTTCAGCTGGTCCATCGGTGGGGCCGTCCCCATATCAACCTCATGGCATCATGCCTAAACCATCAGCTACCTCTTTACAATTCTTGGACGACCCGGTGGCAGTGGCCGTGGATGCCCTCATGGCTCCTTGGGATTTCCAGTTTGTCTATCTCTTTCCTCCCTTCCCGTTGCTGCCACGGGTTCTGAAATGCATAAAGAGAGAACACGCGCTGGTCCTCCTCGTGGCTCTGGATTGGCCATGCAAGGCTTGGTACTCAGGCCTCCACCTTCTGTCAATAGCGGAGCCGTGGCCCCTACCAATAAGGGATGATCAACGAAAACAGGGTCCTTTCTTTATCCAGACTTACGCAGGCTATGTTTGATGGCGTGGCTTTTGAGAAGGCCATTTTGAGGCAGAAGGGGATTCCTCTTTCTGTTATCCCTACCATGCTCCAGGCTCGGAAATCTGTCACATCATCTCAATACTATGCATCTGGAAGGCCTATGTGGCCTGCTGTGAAAGACGGGCATTTTCCTCTATGGTTTTTCAATGGGCCTGCCTTCTCTTTTTCTGCAGGCGGGTTTTTCTGCAGGATGAGACTTGGTTCTCTGAAAGTTCAGATCTTTGCTCTATCTGTTTTCTTCCAGAGGAAATTGGCCTTGATTCCGGAGGTTCAGACTTTCTTTCAGGGGGTTCTCTGAATACAACCACCTTTTCGTCCTCCGACGTCTCTGTGGGACCTCAACCTGGTCTTCTCTTTTCTATAGTCTCCGTTGGATCCATCTGACCATCTGACAGGCTTATATGACGGTTTCTGGGCAACCACCGGCTTCCATTTCGGCTCACTCAACAGGCTCCGTGGGCCCCTCGTGGGTCTCGTGACTTCTTTATGTCGTGCGGCCACTTGGTCGGACCAACATACATTTATCAGGCTTTACAGATTAGATACTCTTGCGGCCTCTGCATCAAAGTTTTGCAGGGCTCTCCTGCCCATAATGGGAGCTCTGGGATGTCCCCACTGTAACGGCTCTCCAGTGTCCCCTAGTGGATGAAGGAGAAATCACGATTTTGGTACTTACCGATAAATCCCTTACCGATGAATCGGATCTATAACTACAGGCTATCCAGGGCACGCTGTATTGTGGAAAATGTCTTTGGAATACTCTCCAACTGCTTCCGCATTTTCCATACGGCAATCAACCTGCAGGTGGGAAAAATTGACTGGGTGATGACCGCTTGTTGTGTCCTATATAACTTTTTACACCACAAAGCCACCAAGCATAGGACATTTGGCACAGGAGCTGCACCAGAAGACCCCGACCTACCAGAGGAGGCTGTCCATCTGTCCTCTGTGCAACCACTTCTAGCCATCCCCAGGGCGAATGCTTGTGCCAAATTGGCCGAGTGTCATGACTGTGGTTTTTGTGAACCCGGTGTTAGTGAAGTCTGTGTGGGCTGGAGGACTATGTGACTATTAGGCTGGTCTGTAGGAATCAGTGAGAATAAGCAGCAATCCCTGACCGGTGATCGAACCCGGGCCTCGGCAGAGGAAGCGTATCCTGACCACTGGATCACCAGGGACTTTGATAGCAGGATGATGAATGTATAGGTGAGACTGTACTGGATATAGTGTCACAGAAGTAAGTGCTTATGTACTCAACGTTACTGGCGAGATAGTAAGATGGACTGGTAAGTGGTGAGACTGAGAACCGGGCTGGTTACCGGTGAGACTGGGATGCAACTGTAATCCGGACTGGTACCGGATAAAACTGGAAACGCAACTGAAAGTAGAACGATGACTTTGGCTGTGACTTTAGGATGAGGCTGAAGAACACTGCAGCTGTGACTTTAAGATGAGACTGTGGAATACTGCGACTTTGACTTTAAGATGAGACTGTGGAATACTGCGACTTTAAGATGAAACTATGGAATACTGCAACTGTGCCTTTAAGATGAAATTGTAGAGATACTGGATATCAATGGTAACACAAATGTAATCCAAACTGGGTAGCAAAGAAACAGAGTTTTTACAAGAACTATAGTACAAGGGTTAGCTTTAGGGAGCTCAGCTTCAAAGCTCACACAGAGCTGTGTGTGACACAAGGAACTGGCAGAGTTTCCAACTCCAGTCTTCAGACTTATACTTCCTGGTCCTTGGTGATTGGTGAGCAGTGTCAGGTGATTCAGAAAGTCTCAGGCTGGCACAGGATTGGACAGCTCTGGGACAGGTGAACAGTCATTGTCATGTGAGTACTCTAGACTAGGCTGTGAAGTGGAGTGAGGCCTAACAGGCCAAAAGAACACTGAAGCCTGAACTTCTGCAAACAGAGGAGGCTGGCTTTTAGGCCTAAACTTCAGATTGCTGAATTCAGACTCAGACAGAAGATTAATCACCACAGGTGGAGCTCGTTAAATCTTACCTTCCAGGCAGAGAACTCAGGACTCAGGAAACTCATGGTGCTGACAAGCTGTTTATCTAAGTGAGCAAAAAGACTTCTCCCTGAAGCTGCGACACTTGCGTCTGCGACTGAGGTTGATTACTCTGGGTACTGGACTGAGGAAGCAACATCAGTATCCTTCTCAGCAATATAAGTCTGAAGTCCTTTCTCCAAATCAGCAGATGGAACAATAGGTTGCTCAGACAAGCTTAGGGACAAAGCTGAGAAAACTGTACTCAGATCGGTATCCTGCTCTGTAGCACGTTCTGACTTTAAGTGAGTAGCCTTGGGATTTTTCTTGACTTTAGCGGCTACAGCAGAATTATTCTGACATTGATGAGAAGAGGTATTAGATTTCCCTGCAGAAGCTGTGGACTCAATGCTGGAAGATGAGGAAACAGAATCAGAGACAGACTGAAGTCTAATTTTAGAACTAGATGGTGGAAGTCCTTTACTGGGACTAACTGACAAAAGTTCTTTACTCAGTCCAATGCTTGGAATCGGTCCAGATGAGCTTGAACTGACTGAAACTGGAGAAATCTTGAGCTGGACGAGTAGGACTGGATTGGATCCGAGTATACTTGAATTGGCTGGAACCAAAGGAGACTGACCAGGCTGGTCCTGGAGAATTTCTGGACCAGCTGGAACCGGGACGGGCTGACCAGGCTGAGCCTGGAGTATTGCTGGACCGGCTGGAACTGGGACAGACTGACCAGGTTGGTCCTGGAGTATTGCTGAACCGGCTGGAACTGGGATGGGCTGATCAGGCTGAGCCTGGAGTATTGCTGGGCCAGCTGGAACTGGGACAGACTGACCAGGCTGGGCCTGGGGTATTGCTGGACTGGCTGGAACTGGAGGAGACTGAACTGGACATATGGACGGGATCAGATTGAGTCCTGAGGAACTTGAACTGGCTGGGACCGGCGGAGATTTTGGACCTATGGATGGAACAGGATTGGGTCCAGAGATGTTTGAATCGGCTCAAACTGAAGGAGTCTTTGGACCTATGGATGGAACCGAAGGAATCTTCAGACAGACAGATGGAACCGGATTGAGTCTGGAGACAGTTGAATCAGCTGCAACTGAAGAAGTCAGAATCCAGTTAGAACCGGAATGAGTGGTATTCGAGTGTTCAGTTATACCAACCTGGACCTGGTCCATGCTGGATGCCAACAGGGTGGTGCTCTCTGAAGATGGCAAACAGGAGTTCATAACTGCATCTGTAGCACAAAAATTTCCATCTGGGAACTTAGCTCTGGATACTTCCCTTGGGGCTGAAACTGTGGTGACCCCTCCTGGGGTTGGTGAATCAGACACCTCTCTCAGGGTTGTTATTTTCAGCACCCCTCCTGGGGTTGACAGATCAGATACTCCTTTTTGTGTAGAAGACTCAAATGCCCCTACAAAAGCTTGAACATTGGATAACCCTCCTGGGCTGCACACTCGTAACTCCCTCCTGGGGACAGAAACTTGGACCCCCCTCCTGGGGCTGGACACCTAGAACCCCCTCCTGGGCTGAATGTTCGGAACCCCCTCCTGGGGCTGTAGACATGGATTCCCCTTTTTGGGCTGAAGGCACGGACGCCCCTCCATGGGCTGTAGACACGGACGCCCCTCCATGGGCTGTAGACACGGACGCCCGTCCTTGGGTTGTAGACATGGACGCCCGTCGTTGGGCTGTAGACACAGATGCCCCTCCTTGGGCTGTAGACACGGACGCCCCTCCTTGGGCTGTAGACACGGACGCCCCTCCTTGGGCTGTAGACACGGATGCCCCTCCTTGGGCTGTAGACACGGATGTCCCTCCTTGGGCTGTAGACACGGACGCCCCTCCTTGGGCTGTAGACACGGACGCCCCTCCTTGCGCTGAAGACACGGAAGCCCCTCCTTGGGCTGAAGACACGGATGCCCCTCCTTGGGCTGAAGACACGGACGCCCCTCCTTGGGCTGAAGACGTGGACGCCCCTCCTTGGGCTGAAGACGCGGACGCCCCTCCTTGGGCTGAAGACGCGGATGCCCCTCCTTGGGCTGAAGACAAGGACACCCCTCCTTGGGCTAAAGACACGAACGCTACTCCTTGGGCTGAAGACATGGGGGTATATTTACAAAGATTCGTGTTTTTGCAGTTTTGAAGGGTGTTTGAACTCGAATGGTATCGGGTGCATTTTACTGCAACTTTTTGAATCCTGATACGATCATTCACTAAGCTGCCGAGTTTTGCACAATCGTTTTTTCCGATGTCGATGTGATTCGTAATATCAGGCAGTGTTTTACGGGAGTGATAAGTAAAACACTGCCTGACAAAACACAAGGAATCCCGGCAGGATCTGTGAGATCCGTGCAGGGCTTCATTGTGTACCTTAAAAAGTTGTTTAAAATCTTAAAAAATCTGAAAAAAATTGCGTGGGGTCCCCCCTCCTAAGCACAACCAGCCTTGGGCTCTTTGAGCCGGTCCTGGTTGAAAAAATATGGGAAAAAAAATGACAGGGGTTCCCCCATATTTAATCAACCAGCACCGGGCTCTGCGCCTGGTCCTGGTTCCAAAAATACGGGGGACAAAAAGCGTAGGGGTCCTCCATATTTTTTAAATCAGCACCGGGCTCGACTAGCCAGGTACATAATGCCACAGCCGGGGGACACTTTTATACTGGTCCCTGCGGCCCTGGCATTACATATCGAAAAAGTCACCCCTGGCCGGGGTACCCTGGAGGAGTGGGAGCCCCTTAAATCAAGGGGTCCCCCCCCTCCAGCCACCCAAGGGCCAGGGGTGAAGCCCGAGGCTGTCCTCCCCATCCAAGGGTGGCGGATGGGGGGCTGATAGCCTTTTTAAAAAATAAAAATGTGAATATTGTTTTTAGTAGCAGTACTACAAGTCCCAGCAAGCCTCCCCCGCAAGCTGGTACTTGGAGAACCACAAGTACCAGCATGCGGTGGAAAACCGGGCCCGCTGGTACCTGTAGTACTACTACTAAAAATATACCCCCAAAAAAACAGGACACACACACCGTGAAAGTATAAGTTTATTACATACATGCACACCTCCATACATACATACATACTTACCTATGTTCCCACGAGGCTCGGTCCTCTTCTCCATGTAGAATCGTTGGGGTACCTGTGAAAAAAAATTATACTCACATAATCCAGTGTAGAATCAGACCTTTGTATAATCCACGTACTTGGCAAAATAATAAAACGGAAACCCGACCACGCACTGAAAGGGGTCCCATGTTTACACATGGGACCCCTTTCCCTGACTGCCAGGACCCCCCCTGACTCCTGTCAAAGAGGGTCCCTTCAGCCAATCAGGGAGCGGCACGTCGTGGCACTCTCCTGATTGGCTGTGTGCTCCTGTAGTGTCTGTGAGGCAGCACACGGCACAGATACAATGTAGCGCCTATGCGCTCCATTGTAGCCAATGGTGGGAACTTTGCGGTCAGCGGTGAGGTTACTTTCGGTCATATATATAAGTATAAGGCCCGTATAAGGCCCGCGAAGCCATTTGGTCTGGCTCACCCGCTCCTCTCAGTGAGACACGCCACCGCACAGTCCGGCGGCAGCGTGTCTCAGCTGTCACCACACGGAAGAGAGCGCGGCTATTGTCGGGCGGCGGCGTGTAGGATTTGAAACTAGCCGCCGGTTCGTGAGCCAATCAGAGCTCACGGACCGGCAGCCAATCAGGAGCCGCGGCTGCCGGTCTGCGAGCTCTGATTGGCTCACGAGGGGGCCTCTGTATACCTGGCACTGTGGGGGGGCATCTGTATGGGTGTGGTTCGTTTTATCGACAGTATCTAGGTCGACAATGTTTTGGTCAACCACTATAGGTCGACAGTCACTAGGTCGGCATGGATGGAAGGTCGACAGGGTTTCTATGTCGACATGTGCTAGGTCGACAGGTCTAAAGGTCGACATGAGGATTTTTTTTTTTTGGTGTCGTTTTCTTCGTAAAGTGACCGGGATCCCAAATTAGTGCACCGCGTCCCCTCGCATGGCTCGCTTCGCTCGCCATGCTTCGGGCATGGTGCCTTCGCTCTGCTACCGCTTCGCTCGGCACACTTTACCGTTCCAATCGTAGTCCACGTGGATCGTTAAGTATGAAAAAAAAAATAAAAAAAAAAATGTGAAAAACTCATGTCGACACTGTCGATCTTCAGACCGGATCCCCATCTGTATACCTGGCACTGTGAGGGGCTTTTGTATACCTGGCACTGTGGGGGCATCTGTATACCTGGCACTGTGGGGACATCTGTATACCTGGCACTGTGAGGGGCATTTGTATACCTGGCACTGTGGAGGCATCTGTGTACCTGGCACTGTGGGGACATCTGTATACCTGGCACTGTGGGGGCATTTGTATACCTGGCACTGTGGGGGCATCTGTATACCTGGCACTGTGGGGGCATCTGTATACCTGGCACTGTGGGGGCATCGGTATACCTGGCACTGTGAGGGGCATTTGTATACCTGGCACTGTGGGGGCATTTGTATACCTGGCACTGTGGGGGCAATTGTGGATCTGGCACTGCACTATTGGGGGCATATGTGTATCACGTCCCATTTTAACTGGCCACACCCATTTTTTTGGTGCGCGCTAGGGGCAGACTTGTATGGCCCCCGAAGGATTTTATAAATATCCAAATGGCCCTCGGTAGAAAAAATGTTCCCCACCCCTGGTGTAAACTGACGAGTTTGTAGGTACATGAAAAAGTGACGGTTAGATAAGGTATATTTGGTGACCAGGGTCGAAAAGGGGTATATGGTTCCTCCTGGATCAAATATATTCTGAATAGAGGAGATACCCTTTTCTTTCCAGGTGAGGTACGTGGAATTTTCAAGACCAGGAGAAAATTGAGGGTTTCCCCAAAATGTAGTGTAGGGGGTACTAGTGAAATTTCTACTTAGCCGTATCACAAAAGAGCACAAAATTTTTTTCAAATGGGGTGGTATCAGTTTACCTGGAGCGTGTAGTATGGCAGCTGGTGAAAATGGGTGAAATAAGTGTTCTTCTAAAATAGGGCTAGAGTACACAGGGCCACTAGTAAACCGGTCTGTAATGTATCGAAATAATGCAGCATTCACAAAAGCAGAGATGTCTGGCATACCGAAGCCTCCATCCGCTCTGGCCAACTGTAGTCTGTGGCAAGAGATTCTTGGCTTCTTCCCCGACCATACAAATTTAGTAAATAGCGTATTAAACCTTTGCAAGTCAAATTTAGTCAGTTGCAATGGAAGCATTTGGAGAGCATAAGATAATTTGGGGAACACAATATTTTTGATGACTGCAATTCTGGCAGATAAAGATAGAGGCAATGATATCCAGCCATCTAAGAGCTTCTCTGCAGTGAAATAGATGTGAGTAAAATGAGCAGAATAAAGTGCATCTAGTGTTAAGAGGATCATAATTTCTAAGTATTTAAGCGGGGATCAGCATATGGTAAACTGTGTCATAGTATGGGAAGAGGTGAATAAGGAGTGACTAGAGCACAAGTGGAGGAGACGAGACTTATCATAGTTCACTCGAAAGCCTGAAAAGCAACTAAAATGATCTAGAACCTGTTTGATTGCTGGGATAGCGAAGAGACTAAGTTTGACTTCTGTCGACCTAATTGTAATGCCAAAATAGCTAAAGGCTCTAGGGCTATGGCAAATAGAAGAGGGGGCAGCCCTGTCTGGTTCCTCTGTGGAGTTTAATCGGGGCAGAGAGATAATTATTGGAGAGAATTTGGGAGGAGGAGTCTGTGTACAGCAGCCGCACTAAAGGATGAAGCCATCCGGGAACCCAAACCTGTGCATAGTATCAAATAAATGGTCCCACGTAACAAGGCCTTTTCGGCATAAAGGGACAGAAGTGCATATGGATCCAAGCTCCCCGATAACTCCAGCCACTGCATTACAGCCAGAATTTTACGCACATTCACTACATAGTGGCGGCCCCATATAAATCCAGTCTGATCTTCCTGTATTAGTGTAGGCAGGAAAAGCTTAATCTGTTCCGCCAAAATCTTAGTGAAAAGTTTATAATCCATGTTTAATAACGAAATTGGCTTATAAGAACTAGGGAGCATGGGGTCTCTGCCAGGTTTATGTCAAATTTTAAGTATCGCTGAGTTAAAATAAAGTGGGGGAGGGGTCCCTTTCAATAATAAATTAAAAAATTAACAAAGGGGTTTAACCAATTTAGGGGTTAATATTTTATAGAATTCTTTAGATAACCCATCAGGGCCAGGGGCTTTGCCCGTTTTCAAGTGTTTGATAGTGCACATAACCTCTTCTTCAGTAATGGGGCCAATAAACTTTGGGAGAGCTCAGAAGAGAGAGTGGGGGATGTAAGAGAATTCCAAAAGGAGAGTCTCTTTTGTTCATCTATATGAGGACGTGAGTTTAAGGAGGAAAAAAATGTATGTAAGACTTTAGATATCTGACCACCAGTACGTGCCACTGTACCATCTGGTTTCGATAAGACTCGGATTATTGTAGGTGTTTGCTGGCCCCTTAAAAGATTGGAGAGCAATCTGCTAGACCTATTACCAAATTTGAGGAATCTACATTGGGACATAAAAGACATTCTGGATTCAATTTGAGTAATAAGTAAATAAGGACTTCTGTTCATAATAAGCCGATTTAGTAGAGGGATTGGGATTTTGTTTAAACGCCTGGTAAGCATTTGTGAGCTTAGACTGAGATTCCAGGTAGAGCTTGGGTGTCTTTTTGGTGTTTAGAGGTGAAGGAGATGATAGGAGATGCTTGCCAAAATAAAAGTGAAGTTTCCTCCTCCGAAACAATATTATCATGCTTAAAGTCCATCCATGAGGCCTCAAGCATATTTCTAAATTAAATAGAATCAGAAAGGTGAGATGGGAAGTGCCACTGTCTAATGGGGCCCCTATCAATGAAAGTAGTGAGTGTCTTCCAGCAGATCGCATGGTCAACAAAGATATAGTTTCAATTTTGGAGTCCTACACTCTGTTAAATAAGGATGCGGATATAAGCATGTAATCAATCCTGGATAGCGAGCCATGGGCTGCCGACAGCCAGGTGTGATCACGGTCTACTGGATGACAGGCCCTCCAGACATCAGCAAGGTGTAGTTGTTTCATTAAATAGGATAAGCCAGGTGTGATCACGGTCTATTGGATGACAGGCCCTCCAGACATCAACAAGGTGTAGTTGTTTCATTAAATAGGATAATCTAGGGAATGGATGTCTAAAGCTAGCACTAGAATTTCTGTCAAGTGTATTCGAGGCTGTAGAATTAAAATCATACGCTAGTATCATCTGTTTGTGAGAGTGAGGGTGTAATTTAGTGGAAATATTGAGAAAAAAGGATTGCGGATTTATGTTGGGGGCATAGACATTAGAAAGAAGGAAGCGAGTGGCATTAATAGTAACATCAACAAATGAAATCTACCACCAGGGTCCGGTTGGGCGGAGTGGAGGTCAACCTGCAATTGTCGTTTAATTAGAATAACCACCCCACGGGCTTTAGCATTAAAAGGGGCAGATGCTAATACCTTCCAGCCTAAAATGTTACGTTTCAGGATTTCTGACAGAATGAGATGAGATTCCTGAAGAAAAGCTACCTCTACACGATACCTAGATAAGTAAAGTAATATTTTTTGGCATTTAGCAGGAGAATTAAATCCTCCAACATTATATGTGCAAAATTTTAAGCTAGACATTCAAAATACAAAACAATGGTGTGACTAACAATGATGACCCTCTGTCCAATGGGAGGATGTAAGTTGAGACCTCAGAACTGGAAGTGCTATATCTGCATAAGAAGGAGCTGGAAGGAGGACACAAAGAGAACAAGACAAGACACAATTGGGATAAAACATGGGGAAGAAAAAGGAAGGGGGAACAATTCAAGTGATCCTAAAAAGAATAGATCCCTCCGGAAATGTAAACAATACACTTCAGTGTGCATATACAGTAATATAAGTAAGTACTTAGTTTACCAAACCAAGAACTAGGTTAGAACTCCAGGCTTGCCCCAGCCCTAGGTTAAAGAAATAAGGAGCATAGCATTCAAAAAGGTAAATAAAGTGAAAACAACAAAAACATCTTAGGAGAACCGATACTGAATACAATTCAAATATAAAACAGCATAAATGAATTCGTCAGCAGGGAGTACTCGCAGTAGAAGTAGAGGAGGAGACTCCAAGAGAATGTAGAAATGTGACACGTAACCAAATCCCAGTAGAAAAGTCAACAACAAAAAATGCATATCAAGCTGCTAGGAAACAAGTAATTTAGCTCCTCCAATAGTGAAAAACAGCAGCGTCCACCACTCAGGTGTCAGAGTCTGGGAGAAATAAACGAGGGAAAGAATGCTCACAGTCTTCCTCACATAAATAGGATTCAGTGTCAGCAATGGTGGAGAAATCCGTGATGTGGATCCCTTAAATATACGTAAGCGAGCAGAGTACATGAGAGCGAATTTCCTATTGGATTTAGCAAGGCGGGAGCAAAGCGGGGTGTCTCAACTGAGGGTTGGTGTCGGCTGTGGGAAACCTCAGTTGTAGGGGCTGAGGTGTATGTAAACTTGGGTGGTGAGATAGGACCCCTAGACACAGGGCTGTTTCTAGCCAATTTGGCTCCCAGTGCGAGATTTAAAAATGCGCCCCCCCATGACATAAAAAATGTGCCCCCCCACACACCTAGATAAAAAAACAACAACTTGCACGCGCACCCGGCAAGAGGGCGTGGCTTCATATAAATGGGTGTGGTCTCATTTAAATGGGCATGGCCTCGTCTGAAAAGACTACCTCACAATCCAGTTTTTGACCCTGCTCCAACAGATCACGACCACCACAGGAAAAAAAAATTCTACCGTATTAAGCCCCACACATTAATGCCCCCTGCACCATATTATGCCACACACCGCAATGCCCTTGATACATTAAATCCCCACACTACGGCAGGCAAGAGTCCCCATTTCACACATTACGGCAGGTGTCCCCATTTTACACATTGAGAGAGAGAGAGAGAGAATACTTACAGAAGCGATTAGCGCTCTTCGGCCCGCCTCACCAGTCGCTTCTCACGCCGGCCTTTCCCTCTTCCTAACTTGGATCCCCCTCTGTACTCCGCTCGGGGGGGGGGAGTTTCTCGGAGTGACGGGGTTGCGTCGTGATGTAACGACGCAACCGCGTCATTCTGTGAAACTCCGCCCCCCGAGCGGGTAACTCGGGGAGAAATAGGAGGGGGAAGCAGGGAGCCACAGTTAGTGCCGCAGCGGGCGCCCAGTGCGATTGCACTGCTCGCCTGCCCCAAGAAACGGCCCTGCCTAGACATACGTGTGGACCTGCAGCACCAAGCCCGAAGGCGTGACCACGACAACAGAGGATAAGTTTAAAAGGTTTATTGAAACTCAGCTCACACATATATGTCGGCAGTTGACAATATGATCACTGAATATAAGTCACAGTTCTCAGGAGTGCATACAGGCAGTCTTTAGGTGTGGTATAATTTAGGAACAGTCTTTAAGGACTTGGGGATGGTATGTCCTTACCAACACCTTTGCATTAGGTAGCAGATGGAAAGCGGAAGCTGGTGACTGTAAACTGCCGGGTGTTACCAGATGGGACTGATCTAATAGGAGAGCTGAGTGGTTAGTGCAGGAGCGCACTAATGTAGCTTGAGAGTGAAGAATATGTTGGAGATGCTTGAGTGCGCAGATTACTAATACTGAGACAGGGCACCGCTGGAAGCTGGAATGCTGAGAGCCGGTGTGCAAGTAATCTGTTCAAACGCAGGGTGCAATATTAGGATACTGCGGAGTCAGGCTGCACTGTGAGGATAGGAATTGGTGCCAGTCTCTAGTGGAGTTTTGCAGACGGCAATCAACACAAACAGGAGAGACTTCTATCACTGGGATGACCATTGAAGCACTGACAACTTCCCAGCTCAGGAACAGGATAATTTATACCTGCTGGGAAGCAGGTATTGGCTGGGCAATTAACCAGAGACCAGAGTACAGCTGCTGGGTAATCAGGCTGAGAGCAGAGTGCAGCTGATAGGCTGAAAGGTAACATGTGATTAGGAAAACATGGTTGCGCCCATGTTAGCTTTTGGAGGGAAAGTCTGTTTGTAACCTGCATGTGAGACTTAACCGTGATGCTGCCACAGTGAGGAGGCCTGAGACAATGGGATGCAGCGTGCTGCACGCAGACAGCACAGATGGAATCCAGGCTTGGAACGCTGGGACAGTCTCAGGAGGCATTTAGAAGGTAAGTATTGACGAGAAATTACCCGGATCATGACACGGGGTAAGCTCACATCTCGCCCTGGCCACTTCCACGGAGCAGTCTTGGAAAATATAGATTTTCACATCATTCCACTGTAGGTCCCTTTTTTGCCTGGACGCAGACCAGATGGTGTCCTTGTGTATAAAGTTAAGGCAGTGGTATGTCAGAAACTGGTGCAGAATCCGGAATTTGTGATTAGGTACCAAGTGGTTGACGTTACCCAGAACAGAGGCGCGGAGTCTAAAACACTGGGAGGTTTTCACCAGGGATCCCCGCAAGGGGATATGGGCTTCACGGCTCCCAACGTGCAGGTCGCAGCCCCCTGTCTGGGTCACTGGACTAGAGTTATGGCAGAGGTGTTGTATGATAGTCCAGATGTATATGACAAACCACAGGGGTACGCAGGATCAAACAGGAACTGGAGAAGGTGGCAGGGTGCACACGGCCAGATGGTACACTGGGGCCGTGGAGATGGAACAACAGCAGGAACTCTAGGAGAGACACAGGAGGTAGCAGTACACGGACGAACTGGGGTGCAGACACTTGGAGACAGGGTAACGGTAGTCGGCAGATTAAGTTCGTCAGCAAGATGGTGAAGCTGGAGTTTAATGCAGGACCAAGGCAAAACGCACTGGACAGATGAACTGAGACCAGAGAGGAACCAGAGAGCAGAACACCGTATGGAGTAGATAGAACTGGAAAGGCATCTTGGGATTGAGAGGTTTAAAAGAACAGGCTGAACCAATCAGCGGTGAGCACCAGACAGGCCCCCAATAATTGAAATATCATGCAGCTGCAGTGCAGACTGAGCAGGCTGACAAGCTGAATAGTAGGTTTCAGGTAACCAGCTGTAATACAGAATGCAGACACCTGTGTAGTCAGTTGCTGAATGCAGGAGCTGAGGCACTGGGAGACAACTATGCAGGAGCTAGCTGTGACCTGTAGTTCCACAAACTGAGGCAAAGGTAAATCATAAGAATAACTAGCAAAACATGAGTAATATTCTCAGGATTATAACGGTACCCCCCCTTGAAGAGGGGTTAAGAACTTCTAGAACCAGGCTTATCCGGAAATTTATGAAAGAAACCCCTCTGGTACCCAGGTTCTCTCCTCCGGATTGTAACCCTTCCAATGTACGAGAAAATTAACTTGACCCCTCCTGAACTTGGAATCCAGAATCTTTTCCACAACAAACTCCTGGTGACCTTGAACCAACACAGCGGCAGGCCTTCTGGAAGGAGATCTTCTAAATCTCTGGGACACAAATGCAGGTTTCAACAAGGAACAGTGAAAAGTGTTATTGATCTTAAGTGATTTTGGTAAAAGGAGTTGAAAAGGCTACTGGATTAATTTGTCTAATAATCCGGAATAGACCAATGAACCTAGACCCAAATTTTTGAGAGGGCTGGCGTAACTTGATATTTCGAGTGGACAGCCACACCATGTTACCCACTTTAAATGTACAAGGTCTTCATTGTCTGTCAGCAAATTTCTTGAACCGAACAGAGACTTGTTGAGTGCTAGACGTACTCTCCTCCAAATTTTCCTCAGACGAGCTACAGAATCAAGTGAAGAAGTCTGTTGCTGCAGGATGTCAAAAGCGTTAGACCTAAGATGGAAACCCGAGAGACAAAAGAAGGGTAAGATGGATGAAGAAGAGTGACTGGAATTATTATATACACATTCAGAAAATGCCAGATGGTCCACCCAATCGTTATAGTACTTGGAAACATAACAACGGAGATACTGTTCAAGAGACTGGTTCACTCGCTCAGTCTGTCCATTGAATTGTGGATGATAACTAGAGGACAGACTAAGATTAATATCCAAGGCTAAACAGAAAGCTCGCCAGAATCAAGCAATAAACAGAGTTCCTCTGTCGGAGATGATGTCCTTTGGTAATCCATGTAATTTAAAGATATGTTGGATAAAAAAGGTTGCCAATTCTCTGGCACTGGGGAGCGTGTGAAGAGGAACAAAGTGAGCCATCTTACTGAACCGGTCTACCACAACCCAAATGGTATTGTACCCTGATGATTTAGGAAGATCAACCACAAAGTCCATAGAAATGTGGGACCAAGGTCTTGAAGGAACCGCAAGAGGCAGAAGATGTCCCATGGGAACTTTACGAGGAGTTTTATTTTGAGCAGAGATCACACAAGCAAGAATGAACTCTCTAATGTCTTGGCACATGGAAGGTCACCAAACTAAACGAGGCAATAAATCCAGAGTCTTAGAAATCCCTGGATGCCCAGAGACTCTTTTTACATGAAATTCAGATAAAACTGTTGTCCTGTACTCTTTATGGACAATGAAGAGTCCCCACGGGTGCGAGAGACTGTTTGGCTTGAATCTGGGAGACTAAATCTTGAGCAAGACCAGCATGGATATTGGAAACAGGAATAATTGGTTCCCAAGAGCAGGATGAATTTAGAATTGGAAGGAAGCTTCGTTACAAGGCATCTGCTTTAAGATTCTCTGATCCTGGCTGATAGAAGATCACATAGTTGAATCTAGTGAAGAATAATGCCCATCGTACCTGTCTTGGATTCAGTCTCCTTGCTGATTCAATATAGGATAGGTTTTTATGGTCATAGAGGATTGTAATCACGTGTCTCGCCCCTTCCAACCAATGCCTCCATTCTTCTAGAGCCCACTTGATGGCAAGCAGTTCACGATTCCCAACATCGTAGTTGACTTTGGCAGGAGAGAACTTTCTGGACAGAAAAGAGCATGGGTGAAGTTTAGAATCCACGGGATCTTTCTGTGATAGGACTGCTCCCACTACTACTTCAGAGGCATCCACTTCCATAATAAAAGGCAGGTGTTAGGGTCTCCTGCCCTGTGCTGCCATGTCGTCATGGCAACCGGGAGACAAGTGCTAGCGGAGTAACCTGAGCGCAGCTGATACTCCGGTTCGGGTCTTTTGCTGTGCAGTGGTTACAGGCTCTGTGCACGGCAGGGGATCCGGTGCTGGTTTTTGTGCTCACAGTCTGTGAGGTCTGAGTGGGGCGTGGACAGCACCTGCTTTATAAGGCCTCTTCTCAGGTTAAGCAGATGCTGCTGAATCTTTGTTGGTTAGTCAGTTCCTGAAAGTTAGCCAGTACTGTGTAGCTTTGTATTTGTTTGTTGCTTACTGCAAATAGGCCTGGGGATTTGGTATTACACTCTGCCAATCCAGACCTAGCAGTAAGACTGGAGTCAGTCATTTAGCTTGCTGGGGTTCTGTTACTACTCTGTGAACTTAGCAAGTTTGCGGCTGTATTCTAAGACTTGTCTGCTTAAATCCTGTCTCACTGTGCAAGGTGTCAGGGGTCAGTTTAGTGGCAGTAAGCTGAACCTGTGCACTGCAAGTGAGAATTAGGATTGTGGAGACTCTCCTTGTGTCTATCATTCCATCTCTGACCAAGGAGTTTACTGCCACACCCGTTGGTAACCCTTTAGGGTTTTGCTGTTGCTCTTAGCAACAGCATTTCGGGTTCTCTACGTATTAAAACACAACATCTTGCTTTTCCCATCTGAGCATTACTAATACTAGGGAGACACCCAGTTCCTTAGCCTCTGGGCTTCTCTGTTTACTTTGTGTGTATTTTGTTACCCTATCACCTTCTGTGTACGTAATGTCATATTCCCCAGTCTGTCTGTGAGTCCATTTGTTTTGTATACCTATCCGTTCAGACACCAGTACATTCCTGCAGGCACTGGTGTGCATAACATATTCAGCAGCCAAATACTCCTGTTGAAATTTTGTGGGAATATGGAGCATACCCCTCAAAATACGTTGCAACAGGTGGTCGATCAGGTGCAGGTCCTGACTCGACAATTTAATGATTTGTCCATTAAAATGCACACCTCCCAGGCCGCTGGCGGAGCTCCTGCAGCAGCAGCACCTGCAGGGGTTAAGGAGCCGAAAGTAAATCTCCCGGATCGTTTTTCTGGAGATCGCTCGCAGTTCTTTTGTTTCAAGGAGAGCTGCAAGCTATACTTCCGGCTTAGGCCTCAGTCTTCTGGGTCGGAGATTCAGCGGGTGGGCATAGTGATTTCCTTGCTACAAGGAGACCCACAGGTCTGGGCATATGGGTTGCAGCCTGACTGTCCGTCGCTTAAAAGTGTTGATGCTTTTTTTACGGCACTGGGCATGTTGTATGATGACCCTGACAAGACGGCCTCAGCCGAGGCTCAGATTTCGATCCTTAAGCAAGGGCGAAGGCCAGTTGAGGTTTACTGTACAGAGTTTCGGAGGTTGGCCCATGATACCCAGTGGAATGACCCAGCCCTGAGACACCAGTACCGAAGAGGTCTTTCTAACCAGATAAAGGACCAACTGGTACAATATCCCTTGCCTGATAGCTTGGATCAGCTCATGCAGTTATCCATCCGGGTGGATAGACGGCTGAGAGAGCGTAGGCTTGAAAGGGAGACTGAGATTTCCTTCTTTCCCAAGGGAACCTCAGACTCTGAGGAATTTTCCGAGGAGCCTATGCAGATTGGGGCTACCCGCCTCTCCTCGCGTGAGAAGACGCGGCGGAGACAGCAGGGGTTGTGTTTGTACTGTGGGAATAAAGGTCATGTGGTAGTATCATGCCCAGAAAAGCCGGAAAACTTCAGGGCCTGAGGGTGATGGGAAATATCCTGTCAGGCCAGAAGTCAGAATTTCCCAAGAAGACTTTTATCATTCCGGTGACCTTGAAGATCCTCGGTCAAACTGTCAAGACTGAGGCCTTTGTGGACAGTGGGGCCGACGGGGTTTTTATGGACCGCCAATTCGCCCTGAAACACTCTGTTCCCTTAGTACCCTTGGCATCGGAAATTGAGATTTGTGGGTTAAACGGGGAACCATTATCCCAAGGTAAAATTACCTCTTGCACTAGCCAGATTTCTTTGTTTATTGGAGCCACACACTCTGAAAAATTGTCCTTTTATGTGACTGTCTGTACTTTTGCCCCATTGGTGTTGGGGTTACCCTGGTTAAGGGTCCACAATCCTCAATTTGACTGGGTCTCTGGGGAGATTCTTAGTTGGGGTACTGATTGTTTCAGGAGTTGCTTGAGCCTTCCAGTCAGGCTCTCGCAGCTAAGTTTGCCAGGATTGCCAGGGTGTTATGCAGATTTTGCGGACGTGTTCTCCAAAAAAGTTGCAGAGGTACTACCTCCCCATCGCCCCTATGACTGTGCCATTGATTTGTTGCCAAATGCTAAGCTTCCCAAGAGCAGGTTGTACTCCCTGTCACGTCCTGAGACTCAGGCTATGGCAGAGTACATTCAGGAGAACTTGGCTAAGGGATTTATCAGACCTTCACAGTCTCCAGTTGGGTCGGGGTTCTTCTTCGTGGATAAAAAGGACGGTTCGTTGCGACCCTGCATCGACTTCAGGGAATTGAACCGTATCACGATTAAAAACTCATACCCACTGCCTCTCATTTCGGTCTTGTTTGACCAGCTTCGTACTGCCACCATTTTTTCTAAGATTGACCTACGCGGTGCGTACAATCTAATCCGAATAAGAGAGGGGGATGAATGGAAGACTGCCTTTAATACCCACTCAGGGCATTATGAATATTTGGTGATGCCTTTTGGGCTCTGTAATGCCCCGGCAGTCTTCCAGGATTTCATGAATGATGTGCTCAGGGAATATTTGGATAGATTCTTAGTTGTATACTTAGATGACATCCTAATCTTCTCCCATTCCCTGGAGGAACATCGGAAGCATGTACGCTTAGTCCTCAAGAAACTCAGAGACAACCGGCTTGGGGCGAAGCTGGAGAAGTGCGAATTTGAAGTTCAGCAAATCGCATTTCTAGGATATATTATCTCCCCAGAAGGTTTCCAAATGGAGGGTTCCAAGGTACAGGCAGTCCTGGATTGGGTGCAGCCCACTAGTTTGAAGGCGCTTCACCGTTTCCTGGGCTTTGCGAATTTTTATAGACGATTTATCGCTGGATTTTCGTCTATAGTGGCGCCCTTGGTGGCACTCACTAAGAAAGGGGCAGATGTTGCTCACTGGTCTTGTGAGGCTAAAGCGGCTTTTGCCCGTCTCAAAAGGGCATTTGTTTCGGCCAAGGTGCTGCGACACCCAGATCCAGAGCGTCCTTTTGTGGTGGAGGTGGATGCCTCTGAGATGGGTATTGGGGCAGTGCTTTCTCAGATGGGAGTGTCTGATAATCGCCTTCATCCCTGTGCTTACTTTTCCCGTAAATTTTCGCCTGCCGAGATGAATTATGACGTGGGTAACCGGGAATTGTTGGCTATTAAGGATGCACTCGAGGAGTGGAGACACTGGCTTGAGGGGGCTAAGTTTGTGGTCTCAATTCTCACCGACCATAAGAATCTGGCATATTTAGAGTCAGCGAAGCGTCTCAATGCCAGGCAGGCACGATGGGCTTTGTTTTTTGCTCGCTTTAATTTTTTGATAACATATCGCCCTGGGTCAAAAAACATCAAGGCTGATGCGCTCTCGCGGAGTTTTGCTCCAATCCAGGAGACCACCGAGGAGCCGTTGCCCATTGTGTCCCCATCATGTATTAAAGTGGGCATTACCCAGGACCTCTTATCATTAGTCCTTAGAGCACAGGAGCAGGCTCCTCCAGACCTTCCGGTAGGTCTTTTGTTTGTGCCTCCTAGGTTAAGACAGCGAGTGTTCCTGGAATTCCATGCCAAGAAGTCGGCAGGTCACCCGGGTATTGCCAGAACTCGGGAGTTGCTATCTAGGGCGGTGTGGTGGCCCTCGGTGGCTAAGGATGTGGATCAGTGGGTTCGGGCATGTGACATCTGTGCCCGAAATAAGACTCCTAGAGGGGTTCCTGTTGGCCCATTACATCCACTCTCTATCCCATCTAAGCCATGGACCCACATTTCAATGGATTTTGTGGTGGACTTGCCCAAATCCTCGGGGATGACAGCCATCTGGGTTGTCGTTGACAGGTTTTCGAAGATGGCGCACTTCGTTCCACTGGTTGGGCTGCCATCGGCCAGACGCCTGTCTGAATTATTTATGCTGCATGTTGTGCGTCTCCACGGGTTGCCACTTGATGTGGTCTCTGACCGCGGATCCCAGTTTGTGGCCAAATTCTGGAGGGCATTTTGTTCCAATCTCCAGATTTCTGTCAGCTTGTCGTCCGGCTACCATCCGCAGTCTAATGGGCAGACTGAAAGGGTGAACCAGTCCTTGGAGCAGTTCCTCAGGTGTTATGTCTCCAAGTGTCAGACTGACTGGGTTGCTCATCTGTCCATGGCGGAGTTTGCCTATAACAACGCGGCTCACTCTGCTACAGGGATCTCTCCCTTCCTTTGTGTGTATGGGCATCATCCTAAGGCCAATTCTTTTGACCCCCTGGACTCCACGCCTGGTGGTTCCTCTGTGGTTTCGGTCCTTAGAGGTATTTGGCAGAAAGTGAAGAAAGCCCTTGTGTCTGTGTCATTAGTGACCAAAAGGGTTTTTGATAAGCGGAAAAGACCCTGCAGCTTCAAATTAGGAGACTTCGTCTGGTTGTCTACCAAGAATTTGAAGTTGAGACAGCCATCTCATAAGTTAGGCCCCCGGTTCATCGGCCCTTATAAGATCACCAGGGTTATCAATCCGGTGGCATTTCAGTTAGATCTGCCCCGTTCTTTGGGTATCAATAAAACATTTCATTGTTCCCTTTTAAAACAGGCGATTAGTAATCCTTCTTCCAGTGGAAGACCCTCCCCTCTTCTGATACGTGGCCAGAGGGAGTTTGTTGTTGAAAGGATTCTTGACTCCAAGATGGTTCGGGGTCGGCTGTCATTTTTGGTGCACTGGAAGGGGTATGGCCCGGAGGAGCGGTCGTGGGTGCGCAGTTGTGATCTTCATGCCCCCAGACTGATACGCTCTTTCTTCTCGCAGTTCCCCGATAAACCCGGTGGTAGGGGTTCTTTGACCCCTCGTCAGAGGGGGGGTACTGTTAGGGTCTCCTGCCCTGTGCTGCCATGTCGTCATGGCAACCGGGAGACAAGTGCTAGCGGAGTAACCTGAGCGCAGCTGATACTCCGGTTCGGGTCTTTTGCTGTGCAGTGGTTACAGGCTCTGTGCACGGCAGGGGATCCGGTGCTGGTTTTTGTGCTCACAGTCTGTGAGGTCTGAGTGGGGCGTGGACAGCACCTGCTTTATAAGGCCTCTTCTCAGGTTAAGCAGATGCTGCTGAATCTTTGTTGGTTAGTCAGTTCCTGAAAGTTAGCCAGTACTGTGTAGCTTTGTATTTGTTTGTTGCTTACTGCAAATAGGCCTGGGGATTTGGTATTACACTCTGCCAATCCAGACCTAGCAGTAAGACTGGAGTCAGTCGTTTAGCTTGCTGGGGTTCTGTTACTACTCTGTGAACTTAGCAAGTTTGCGGCTGTATTCTAAGACTTGTCTGCTTAAATCCTGTCTCACTGTGCAAGGTGTCAGGGGTCAGTTTAGTGGCAGTAAGCTGAACCTGTGCACTGCAAGTGAGAATTAGGATTGTGGAGACTCTCCTTGTGTCTATCATTCCATCTCTGACCAAGGAGTTTACTGCCACACCCGTTGGTAACCCTTTAGGGTTTTGCTGTTGCCCTTAGCAACAGCATTTCGGGTTCTCTACGTATTAAAACACAACATCTTGCTTTTCCCATCTGAGCATTACTAATACTAGGGAGACACCCAGTTCCTTAGCCTCTGGGCTTCTCTGTTTACTTTGTGTGTATTTTGTTACCCTATCACCTTCTGTGTACGTAATGTCATATTCCCCAGTCTGTCTGTGAGTCCATTTGTTTTGCATACCTATCCGTTCAGACACCAGTACATTCCTGCAGGCACTGGTGTGCATAACAGCAGGTCAGGATTTGGATGACTAAGAACAGGTGAGGATATAAAGGCTTTTTTTTATCTTGAGAAAAGCTTGTAGAGCTGAAGGTGACCAATGTGATGGTTCTGCACCTTTCTTGGTCAAAGCAACAATAGGTGCAACAATGTCTGAAAATGAACGCTTAAATATCCTGTAATAAATAGCGAATCCAAGAAAGCATTGTATAGCTTTAAGGTTAGTAGGTTGTACCCAATCTTGAATTGCTTGAAGCTTACTGGGATCCATGGAGAACCCCTTAGGAGAGATGATGTAGCCTAAGAAAGTGACTTCCTTCACTTCGAATTCACATTTGTCTAACTTGGCGTATAGATGGTACTCCCAGAGCTTTTTCAATACCATCTGGACATGGACTCAATGCTGCTCAAGTGACCGTGAATATATCAGGATGTCATCCAAATAGACCACAACAAATTTTCCCAGGAATTCTCGGAACACATCATTGATAAAATCTTGGAAGACAGCAGGAGCATTTGACAATCCAAATAGCATAACAAGGTATTCATAATGCCCATAATGAGTGTTGAAGGCCGTCTTCCACTCGTCATCGGCCATGATTCGTATGAAGTTATATGCCCCCCAAAGATCAATTTTAGAGAATATTTCTGCCATCCGGAGTTGATCAAACAACACGGAAATTAAAGGCAAAGGATAAGAGTTATTAACAGTGATCTTGTTGAGTCCTCTATAATCAATGCATGGACGTAAGGAGCCGTCCTTCTTTGCCACGAATAAGAATCCTGCTCCTACTGGTGATTTTGAGGGATGAATAAACCCTTTGCTTAGGGTTAGTGCCCCCCCTCTCTTTTTAACCCTTTGAGCCTGAAAACTACAGGGGAGAGCCTGGGGAGCTGTCTTCCAGCTGCACTGTGAAGAGAAAATGGCGCCAGTGTGCTGAGGGAGATAGCTCCGCCCCTTTTTCGGTGACTTTTCTCCCGCTTTTTAATGAATTCTGGCAGGGGTATTTATCACATATATAGCCTCTGGGGCTATATATTGTGATATATTTGCCAGCCAAGGTGTTTTTATTGCTGCTCAGGGCGCCCCCCCCCAGCGCCCTGCACCATCAGTGACCGGAGTGTGAAGTGTGTATGAGGAGCAATGGCGCACAGCTGCAGTGCTGTGCGCTACCTTGGTGAAGACTGATGTCTTCTGCCGCCGATTTTCCGGACTCCTCTTGCTTCTGGCTCTGTAAGGGGGCCGGCGGCGCGGCTCCGGGACCGAACATCAATGGCCGGTTCCATGCGGTCGATCCCTCTGGAGCTAATGGTGTCCAGTAGCCTAAGAAGCCCAAGCTACCACCAGTTAAGTAGGTTCGCTTCTTCTCCCCTTAGTCCCTCGCTGCAGTGAGTCTGTTGCCAGCAGATCTCACTGTAAAATAAAAAACCTAAAATATACTTTCTTTCTAGGAGCTCAGGAGAGCCCCTAGTGTGCATCCAGCTCAGCCGGGCACAAGAATCTAACTGAGGTCTGGAGGAGGGTCATAGTGGGAGGAGCCAGTGCACACCAGGTAGTCCTAAAGCTTTCTTTAGTTGTGCCCAGTCTCCTGCGGAGCCGCTATTCCCCATGGTCCTTACGGAGTCCCAGCATCCACTTAGGACGTCAGAGAAATGTACATTAATTAAGCAAAAATTATATTAATTAGATGATTAGCAAAATCTATAAATATAAATATGAACCTAATATAAACCAGGCTACATCAAAATGCGTATTTTGATTATCATAGCAGTATCATTTATATATATTATGCTAATAAACCTAATCAGGAATAACCTGAGTAATGTTATAACTACTGGTTAGTTGATAAGTATTATATAAAGAAATCAGGTGCAAAAAATGAGCTCTGATTATCATTATAAAAAAGTATGACGTAGTATAATCCTTTGTCAAAAAAAGGGGGAGGAAGAAGAGAGAGGAAACAGAGAGGGAGGGGGGTTATGTTACGGTATAATAAAAGGGGAGAAAAGGTAGAAACAATGGGAATTCAAAGGAATGCTCCAAAATTTTGATTCTCGTTAAGCCCATCCGGACTCAAAGTTCCCAATCTAAATATCCATTTACTCTCCTGTTGAAGAAGAGTCCTGTTGAGATTTCCTCCCCTAATTCCCAGATGGATTTTTTCAAGTCCAAACACCGTCAGATTCTTACTATTGCCTCCATGTTTGCTGTACATATGTCTCGCTACAGGGGAGAGTTTTTTCATCTTGTTTAAGTCTGAGGTGATGTTTCTTATACTGCCAACATGTTCCAAGACCCTCTGCTTGAGTGCTCTTGATGTCATTCCTACATATTTCATTCCGCAGTCACATTGTATGCAGTATATTACTCCTATGGCATTACACTTGATAAAGGATCTAATTTCCACCTTGTTTCCTCGCCTGTCAGAGGTGTATTTTGTCTTGACCATGTACTGGCATGCCTTACAATTTCCGCATAGAAAAGACCCATTAATTGCAGGTGTTCTTCTAATTGTTCTCTCAAAATGGCTGTCTACCAGAATATCTCTCAAATTTTGAGACCTCCTCCAGCTCATGGCTGGCTTGATATCAAGTTTTTTGCTCAGGTCTCTATCAGTATGTAGGACTGGCCAGTGATGTTGTGTAATATTCACTATCTCTTGCCACTCATGGCAGAAGTCACCTACAAATCTGATCTGATTTGTTGTACTGGATTTAACTCTGTTCTTGGAGAAGATTAACTCCTCTCTTGGGACTTTAGATGTTAGATAGATTGCCTTTTTTATGCTTCTATTGCTATATCCCCTTTCTCTGAGGCGTATACCCAACTCCTTGCTCCTAATTTTGAAGATTTCCATGCTGGAGCAGTTCCTGCGTAACCTCAAGAATTCGCCTTTAGGTAGATTCTTAATCGTTGGTGGGAAATGACTACTGCTTCTATGAAGAACACTATTTGTTGCTGTGGTCTTTTTGTACAGGTCGGACGACTCATATTACCTTTCTGAACAATATCCGTCTGCATCTGCTCCACAGGATCAGACAATTCTTCAAGTTCTGAGAGTGCCCGTACCTCCAAATCAGTCCATTCATAGATGTCTTCTTCCATTGTTATTGGAAGTGGGATCCCCTGAGCAGAGTTTTTCCTCTGTTCATGAAATTTAATAAGTAGGAGTTTCCTACAGAACAGATTAAGGTCCTTTTCCCATTTGAATCTATTCATTCTGGAAACAGGGGAGAAGGAGAGTCCTTTACTTAGGACTGACTTATGGTCTTCAGTCAAAGTTCTATCAGTCAAATTTATAATTTGGAGAGGGTCACAAACACTATGGGGAGTTATTTCCTGAATCTCTGGGATTGCCTCTGTGGGAGTGGTGTTCCCCAGTTGTCTTGATTTCTTCCTCTTCTTTTTACTTCTCCTCGTCCTCCTCCTTGTTTTTTGTAACGTCCCCTTTCCGTCCTTGGAAATTCTAAAAAATGCGCTTCTGGTGCATTCATCTGGGAGAAAGAGGTTCCTGCTTTCTGATATTGCTCTGGATAATCTTCTGTACCAGAGGAATCAGCTTCAGATGAGGAGTATTGGTAACTGCCTGTCCTTTGATGTTCCTTTGGGTATGGTTTTTTCCATTTGAAGATGTTACCTGTAGCGTAATCCCTCTTATCCCTAATAAATGTATTATTTTTCCGATCTACTATCATTAGTTCATAGCTCTCCAGATCTTTCTTATTTTTCTCAAAACACTATTGAAAATGTGTGTCTTTTTCCCATGCTTCCAAGTTTTTACCTAAGGCATCAATTTCCTTATCAATCTCTTCCAAGATTAGGAGGTCATGTTATCCTATGTGCAGCATGTCCGACCACAGACCACCAATCCGATACGCACGGGACCGCATATCGGATTGGATCAGATGTCAGGCACGTGCAATTTGGCCAGTTTTCACCCGATTTCTCGGCAGGATCCGTCGGAATTGGGTGAAAAGAGGCCATATCGGACAAGTGTATGGCCAGCTCTAGTGTTAAGTTGCTCCTGTCTGCAGCATCCAATTGCTAATACAAGCAGTAGTTTTTTTAATAATTAGCTATATTATGCCATTTTCTTGGTGAGCAGTGGCATAACTCCCAGAGACAATAGAGGCACTTGCTGCTGGACTCCAGCTGTCAGAAGGGCTCAAAGAAAGAAAGACCGAGGGGGATTCTGAACTAGAAAAGATCTCTCTCCACTCATTTCATAGTAATTTTCTGCAGTCACTGGCTGCTCACTGCTGTCCAAGCTCTGAAAACCCCCTTGGAGACCCTTTCAGCTGAAGAGTCTGGAAAGTGTCTGATAATAGAAAATGCACTGACTATTAAAATAAAACTTTTAAGGGGGTGTTTATCAAAGCTTGGAGAGAGATAAAATTATGACATAAAGAACCATCCAATCCTGTCATTTTTCAAACACAGCCTGTAAAATGTAAGGCAAAAGCTGATTGGCTGGTACTTTATCTCTAACAATTTTATCTCTCTCTGAGCTTTGATAAAATCCATCCTCATGGCTCTGTTTATTATCATTTGCAGAAAACAGTCGGAAATAAAGATTACTTATCACCACAACCAGCTTCAATAAGGAATCTTTTTTCTCCCAGATGTACCATTGGCAAGTGGCATGTGCAAGCCGGAGCCATGGGTGGGGGCACCACCATCTATTTCGCCCCCAGGCGCCTGGCATGAACTTACGCCCCTGTTGGAGAGCAAGGGGTTAATTGATGCTGCAGCTTTGGTGTGTGCTGTAATATCGAGTTATGTGATGTCACATAGTCAGGGGTAGATTGGCATGCCTGGACAGCGGGACAAAATACCAGTAGGCTGGTCTTTTAGTGCACTCAGCCGTCCGATTCACGCTGCCACCCAGGCCGGCTTTCACACTGCTGGCTGGAAGGAAGCTTCTACCCGGAAGCCGCTAGACAGGAGAAGCAACTCCGGCACTTGGGGACTCATCAGGGGGCGTGGCTACACGGGACTCAGCAGGGGGCATGGCCATATGGGACTCAGCAGGGGGCGGAGCTACACGGGACTCAGGAGTCAGGCCCAGCATTGCTGCTGAGTGCTGATGTCAAGAAGAGAAAGAGGCGAAGCTGATGCTGATCCATGGCCAGCCCAACCAGTGAGAGTGCACTCTGCTGGTTTTATGGTACAGTGCTGTAAGAGGGAGTGAAGGGAAACATGTATGACTGTGTGTGTAACTTGCATGTGAATTTCTGTGTGCGTCTTACATGTGTGCGTGTGTGTGTGACTTGCATATGGGCTTCTCTTTGTGTGTGTTTGTCAGACTTGCATGTGTCCTTCTGTATGTACGTGTGTGTGTGTGTGTGTGTGTGTGTGTGTGTGTGTGTGTGTGTGTGAATTGCATGTTAGCTTCTATTTGTGTGTGTTTGTGAGACTTGCATGTGGGATTCTGTGTGTGTCATGCTTGCCTACAGAGAGGCTTCCGTTATATGGCCCCCACTGCCCTGCAAATTAGACTACAGCTCCCCTTGACAAACCCCACCCCCTCAAAAGACCCCGCCCCCACTAGGGCTGCATCCCTAAATTTCCTGGGCTAGTTTTCCATCCCAGTCCGTCCCTGCACATAGTACAGACCTCCACAGTGACTTACATAGCTGTCCTGTTGGGACTTGGGATAGTTGCTTATGAAAGCACTGCTCCCCGCTATCCCCTGGAGAGGCTGCTCTGTGGACTCCTCACTGCCGATCTCTAAGGAAGGAGCTGCCTCACCACTCCCCACTCCATCCTTTCACCAAGAAGGCTGCTCCAACTGCTCACTTTCAACTGTAACTTGCTGTACCACGTGGCACTTGTCATGTGATGTACACCTGACCTCCTGAGCAGCTGCAGAGGCTGCTGGGAATTTTGGTTTGCCTGTGTAATATTTACATACTGTGTATATATGCTGTAGCGTCAGAGCTGGATTAAGGCTTCAGGGGGCCCGGGGTACTTAAGACAGGGGGGCCCTAAGATCTAAAACACACATATATATATATATATATATATATATATGTATATGTGAGCTTTTTGTGTAGCGTGATGAACAGTGCCACCATGATAACTCACATAGGGGTCGATTCTATTCGGCAACTTAAGAATAGCGCCGGGAATTAGCTCCCGACGCTATTCAATTCAGCTGCTAGTGACCCGCAATTGTCGGGAATTCTTCTCTCATCCCCGGGGGATGAGAGAAGAAACCCGACAAAAGTGCTGCCTCGCGGCCGGCGCGAGGCTGATTCTGTCGGGAATCAGCATCGCCGCGGGTAGTTAAGTCGGAGAATGCCCGTTCTCCCGACAAAACTACCTGTTAAGTCGGCGAGAACGGGACATCGCCGACTTAACTGGAGCTGAATTGAATAGCGTCGGGAGCTAATTCCCGGCGCTATTCTTAAGTTGCCGAATAGAATCGACCCCATAGTTGGATATTACACATAGTCAAGGCCGTCTTAACAGCAGTGTAGGCCCGGGGCACAGCAGTGTACTGGGCCCCCTACCCATACTCCAGTGGTAGAGGTGGGGGGGGGGTAGCTTTGATGTCCCGTGAGCGGTAGGGGGTGTTCTATCTTCTGCTCAGCATGTAGGACCTGGAGCAGTAATTAGAGATGAGCGCCTGAAATTTTTCGGGTTTTGTGTTTTGGTTTTGGGTTCGGTTCCGCGGCCGTGTTTTGGGTTCGAACGCGTTTTGGCAAAACCTCACCGAATTTTTTTTGTCGGATTCGGGTGTGTTTTGGATTCGGGTGTTTTTTTCCAAAAACACTAAAAAACAGCTTAAATCATAGAATTTGGGGGTCATTTTGATCCCAAAGTATTATTAACCTCAAAAACCATAATTTACACTCATTTTCAGTCTATTCTGAATACCTCACACCTCACAATATTATTTTTAGTCCTAAAATTTGCACCGAGGTCGCTGTGTGAGTAAGATAAGCGACCCTAGTGGCCGACACAAACACCGGGCCCATCTAGGAGTGGCACTGCAGTGTCACGCAGGATGTCCCTTCCAAAAAACCCTCCCCAAACAGCACATGACGCAAAGAAAAAAAGAGGCGCAATGAGGTAGCTGTGTGAGTAAGATTAGCGACCCTAGTGGCCGACACAAACACCGGGCCCATCTAGGAGTGGCACTGCAGTGTCACGCAGGATGGCCCTTCCAAAAAACCCTCCCCAAACAGCACATGACGCAAAGAAAAAAAGAGGCGCAATGAGGTAGCTGTGTGAGTAAGATTAGCGACCCTAGTGGCCGACACAAACACCGGGCCCATCTAGGAGTGGCACTGCAGTGTCACGCAGGATGGCCCTTCCAAAAAACCCTCCCCAAACAGCACATGACGCAAAGAAAAAAAGAGGCGCAATGAGGTAGCTGACTGTGTGAGTAAGATTAGCGACCCTAGTGGCCGACACAAACACCGGGCCCATCTAGGAGTGTCACTGCAGTGTCACGCAGGATGTCCCTTCCAAAAAACCCTCCCCAAACAGCACATGACGCAAAGAAAAAAAGAGGCGCAATGAGGTAGCTGTGTGAGTAAGATTAGCGACCCTAGTGGCCGACACAAACACCGGGCCCATCTAGGAGTGGCACTGCAGTGTCACGCAGGATGGCCCTTCCAAAAAACCCTCCCCAAACAGCACATGACGCAAAGAAAAAAAGAGGCGCAATGAGGTAGCTGTGTGAGTAAGATTAGCGACCCTAGTGGCCGACACAAACACCGGGCACATCTAGGAGTGGCACTGCAGTGTCACGCAGGATGTCCCTTCCAAAAAACCCTCCCCAAACAGCACATGACGCAAAGAAAAAAAGAGGCGCAATGAGGTAGCTGACTGTGTGAGTAAGATTAGCGACCCTAGTGGCCGACACAAACACCGGGCCCATCTAGGAGTGGCACTGCAGTGTCACGCAGGATGTCCCTTCCAAAAAACCCTCCCCAAACAGCACATGACGCAAAGAAAAAAAGAGGCGCAATGAGGTAGCTGACTGTGTGAGTAAGATTAGCGACCCTAGTGGCCGACACAAACACCGGGCCCATCTAGGAGTGGCACTGCAGTGTCACGCAGGATGTCCCTTCCAAAAAACCCTCCCCAAACAGCACATGACGCAAAGAAAAAAAGAGGCGCAATGAGGTAGCTGACTGTGTGAGTAAGATTAGCGACCCTAGTGGCCGACACAAACACCGGGCCCATCTAGGAGTGGCACTGCAGTGTCACGCAGGATGTCCCTTCCAAAAAACCCTCCCCAATCAGCACATGATGCAAAGAAAAAGAAAAGAAAAAAGAGGTGCAAGATGGAATTGTCCTTGGGCCCTCCCACCCACCCTTATGTTGTATAAACAAAACAGGACATGCACACTTTAACCAACCCATCATTTCAGTGACAGGGTCTGCCACACGACTGTGACTGATATGACGGGTTGGTTTGGACCCCCCCCAAAAAAGAAGCAATTAATCTCTCCTTGCACAAACTGGCTCTACAGAGGCAAGATGTCCACCTCATCTTCACCCTCCGATATATCACCGTGTACATCCCCCTCCTCACAGATTATCAATTCGTCCCCACTGGAATCCACCATCTCAGCTCCCTGTGTACTTTGTGGAGGCAATTGCTGCTGGTCAATGTCTCCGCGGAGGAATTGATTATAATTCATTTTAATGAACATCATCTTCTCCACATTTTCTGGATGTAACCTCGTACGCCGATTGCTGACAAGGTGAGCGGCGGCACTAAACACTCTTTCGGAGTACACACTTGTGGGAGGGCAACTTAGGTAGAATAAAGCCAGTTTGTGCAAGGGCCTCCAAATTGCCTCTTTTTCCTGCCAGTATAAGTACGGACTGTGTGACGTGCCTACTTGGATGCGGTCACTCATATAATCCTCCACCATTCTATCAATGTTGAGAGAATCATATGCAGTGACAGTAGACGACATGTCCGTAATCGTTGTCAGGTCCTTCAGTCCGGACCAGATGTCAGCATCAGCAGTCGCTCCAGACTGCCCTGCATCACCGCCAGCGGGTGGGCTCGGAATTCTGAGCCTTTTCCTCGCACCCCCAGTTGCGGGAGAATGTGAAGGAGGAGATGTTGACAGGTCGCGTTCCGCTTGACTTGACAATTTTGTCACCAGCAGGTCTTTCAACCCCAGCAGACCTGTGTCTGCCGGAAAGAGAGATCCAAGGTAGGCTTTAAATCTAGGATCGAGCACGGTGGCCAAAATGTAGTGCTCTGATTTCAACAGATTGACCACCCGTGAATCCTTGTTAAGCGAATTAAGGGCTGCATCCACAAGTCCCACATGCCTAGCGGAATCGCTCCCTTTTAGCTCCTTCTTCAATGCCTCCAGCTTCTTCTGCAAAAGCCTGATGAGGGGAATGACCTGACTCAGGCTGGCAGTGTCTGAACTGACTTCACGTGTGGCAAGTTCAAAGGGCATCAGAACCTTGCACAACGTTGAAATCATTCTCCACTGCACTTGAGACAGGTGCATTCCACCTACTATATCGTGCTCAATTGTATAGGCTTGAATGGCCTTCTGCTGCTCCTCCAACCTCTGAAGCATATAGAGGGTTGAATTCCACCTCGTTACCACTTCTTGCTTCAGATGATGGCAGGGCAGGTTCAGTAGTTTTTGGTGGTGCTCCAGTCTTCTGTACGTGGTGCCTGTACGCCGAAAGTGTCTCGCAATTTTTCTGGCCACCGACAGCATCTCTTGCACGCCCCTGTCGTTTTTTAAAAAATTCTGCACCACCAAATTCAAGGTATGTGCAAAACATGGGACGTGCTGGAATTTGCCCATATTTAATGCACACACAATATTGCTGGCGTTGTCCGATGCCACAAATCCACAGGAGAGTCCAATTGGGGTAAGCCATTCCGCGATGATCTTCCTCAGTTGCCGTAAGAGGTTTTCAGCTGTGTGCGTATTCTGGAAAGCGGTGATACAAAGCGTAGCCTGCCTAGGAAAGAGTTGGCGTTTGCGAGATGCTGCTACTGGTGCCGCCGCTGCTGTTCTTGCGGCGGGAGTCCATACATCTACCCAGTGGGCTGTCACAGTCATATAGTCCTGACCCTGCCCTGCTCCACTTGTCCACATGTCCGTGGTTAAGTGGACATTGGGTACAACTGCATTTTTTAGGACACTGGTGAGTCTTTTTCTGACGTCCGTGTACATTCTCGGTATCGCCTGCCTAGAGAAGTGGAACCTAGATGGTATTTGGTAACGGGGGCACACTGCCTCAATAAATTGTCTAGTTCCCTGTGAACTAACGGCGGTTACCGGACGCACGTCTAACACCAACATAGTTGTCAAGGACTCAGTTATCCGCTTTGCAGTAGGATGACTGCTGTGATATTTCATCTTCCTCGCAAAGGACTGTTGAACAGTCAATTGCTTACTGGAAGTAGTACAAGTGGGCTTACGACTTCCCCTCTGGGATGACCATCGACTCCCAGCGGCAACAACAGCAGCGCCAGCAGCAGTAGGCGTTACACGCAAGGATGCATCGGAGGAATCCCAGGCAGGAGAGGACTCGTCAGAATTGCCAGTGACATGGCCTGCAGGACTATTGGCATTCCTGGGGAAGGAGGAAATTGACACTGAGGGAGTTGGTGGGGTGGTTTGCGTGAGCTTGGTTACAAGAGGAAGGGATTTACTGGTCAGTGGACTGCTTCCGCTGTCACCCAAAGTTTTTGAACTTGTCACTGACTTATTATGAATGCGCTGCAGGTGACGTATAAGGGAGGATGTTCCGAGGTGGTTAACGTCCTTACCCCTACTTATTACAGCTTGACAAAGGGAACACACGGCTTGACACCTGTTGTCCGCATTTCTGGTGAAATACCTCCACACCGAAGAGCTGATTTTTTGGTATTTTCACCTGGCATGTCAACGGCCATATTCCTCCCACGGACAACAGGTGTCTCCCCGGGTGCCTGACTTAAACAAACCACCTCACCATCAGAATCCTCCTGGTCAATTTCCTCCCCAGCGCCAGCAACACCCATATCCTCCTCATCCTGGTGTACTTCAACACTGACATCTTCAATCTGACTATCAGGAACTGGACTGCGGGTGCTCCTTCCAGCACTTGCAGGGGGCGTGCAAATGGTGGAAGGCGCATGCTCTTCACGTCCAGTGTTGGGAAGGTCAGGCATCGCAACCGACACAATTGGACTCTCCTTGTGGATTTGGGATTTCAAAGAACGCACAGTTCTTTGCGGTGCTTTTGCCAGCTTGAGTCTTTTCAGTTTTCTAGCGAGAGGCTGAGTGCTTCCATCCTCATGTGAAGCTGAACCACTAGCCATGAACATAGGCCAGGGCCTCAGCCGTTCCTTGCCACTCCGTGTGGTAAATGGCATATTGGCAAGTTTACGCTTCTCCTCCGACAATTTTATTTTAGGTTTTGGAGTCCTTTTTTTACTGATATTTGGTGTTTTGGTTTTGACATGCTCTGTACTATGCCATTGGGCATCGGCCTTGGCAGACGACGTTGCTGGCATTTCATCGTCTCGGCCATGACTAGTGGCAGCAGCTTCAGCACGAGGTGGAAGTGGATCTTGATCTTTCCCTAATTTTGGAACCTCAACATTTTTGTTCTCCATATTTTAATAGGCACAACTAAAAGGCACCTCAGGTAAACAATGGAGATGGATGGATTGGATACTAGTATACAATTATGGACGGGCTGCCGAGTGCCGACACAGAGGTAGCCACAGCCGTGAACTACCGCACTGTACTGTGTCTGCTGCTAATATATAGACTGGTTGATAAAGAGATAGTATACTCGTAACTAGTATGTATGTATAAAGAAAGAAAAAAAACCACGGTTAGGTGGTATATACAATTATGGACGGGCTGCCGAGTGCCGACACAGAGGTAGCCACAGCCGTGAACTACCGCACTGTACTGTGTCTGCTGCTAATATATAGACTGGTTGATAAAGAGATAGTATACTCGTAACTAGTATGTATGTATAAAGAAAGAAAAAAAAACCACGGTTAGGTGGTATATACAATTATGGACGGGCTGCCGAGTGCCGACACAGAGGTAGCCACAGCCGTGAACTACTGTACTGTGTCTGCTGCTAATATATAGACTGGTTGATAAAGAGATAGTATACTCGTAACTAGTATGTATGTATAAAGAAAGAAAAAAAAACCACGGTTAGGTGGTATATACAATTATGGACGGGCTGCCGAGTGCCGACACAGAGGTAGCCACAGCCGTGAACTACCGCACTGTACTGTGTCTGCTGCTAATATATAGACTGGTTGATAAAGAGATAGTATACTCGTAACTAGTATGTATGTATAAAGAAAGAAAAAAAAACCACGGTTAGGTGGTATATACAATTATGGACGGGCTGCCGAGTGCCGACACAGAGGTAGCCACAGCCGTGAACTACCGCACTGTACTGTGTCTGCTGCTAATATATAGACTGGTTGATAAAGAGATAGTATACTCGTAACTAGTATGTATGTATAAAGAAAGAAAAAAAAAACACGGTTAGGTGGTATATACAATTATGGACGGGCTGCCGAGTGCCGACACAGAGGTAGCCACAGCCGTGAACTACCGCACTGTACTGTGTCTGCTGCTAATATATAGACTGGTTGATAAAGAGATAGTATACTCGTAACTAGTATGTATGTATAAAGAAAGAAAAAAAAACCACGGTTAGGTGGTATATACAATTATGGACGGGCTGCCGAGTGCCGACACAGAGGTAGCCACAGCCGTGAACTACCGCACTGTACTGTGTCTGCTGCTAATATATAGACTGGTTGATAAAGAGATAGTATACTCGTAACTAGTATGTATGTATAAAGAAAGAAAAAAAAACCACGGTTAGGTGGTATATACAATTATGGACGGGCTGCCGAGTGCCGACACAGAGGTAGCCACAGCCGTGAACTACCGCACTGTACTGTGTCTGCTGCTAATATATAGACTGGTTGATAAAGAGATAGTATACTCGTAACTAGTATGTATGTATAAAGAAAGAAAAAAAAAACACGGTTAGGTGGTATATACAATTATGGACGGGCTGCCGAGTGCCGACACAGAGGTAGCCACAGCCGTGAACTACCGCACTGTACTGTGTCTGCTGCTAATATATAGACTGGTTGATAAAGAGATAGTATACTCGTAACTAGTATGTATGTATAAAGAAAGAAAAAAAAACCACGGTTAGGTCACTGGTATATACAATTATGGACGGGCTGCCGAGTGCCGACACAGAGGTAGCCACAGCCGTGAACTACCGCACTGTACTGTGTCTGCTGCTAATATAGACTGGTTGATAAAGAGATAGTATACTACTAATATTATATACTGGTGGTCAGGTCACTGGTCACTAGTCACACTGGCAGTGGCACTCCTGCAGCAAAAGTGTGCACTGTTTAATTTTAATATAATATTATGTACTCCTGGCTCCTGCTATAACCTATAACTGGCACTGCAGTAGTGCTCCCCAGTCTCCCCCACAATTATAAGCTGTGTGAGCTGAGCAGTCAGACAGATATATAATATATATAGATGATGCAGCACACTGGCCTGAGCCTGAGCAGTGCACACAGATATGGTATGTGACTGACTGAGTCACTGTGTGTATCGCTTTTTTCAGGCAGAGAACGGATATATTAAATAAACTGCACTGTGTGTCTGGTGGTCACTCACTATATAATATATTATGTACTCCTGGCTCCTGCTATAACCTATAACTGGCACTGCAGTAGTGCTCCCCAGTCTCCCCCACAATTATAAGCTGTGTGAGCTGAGCAGTCAGACAGATATATATAATATTATATATAGATAATAGATGATGCAGCACACTGGCCTGAGCCTGAGCAGTGCACACAGATATGGTATGTGACTGAGTCACTGTGTGCTGTGTATCGCTTTTTTCAGGCAGAGAACGGATTATATTATGTACTCCTGGCTCCTGCTATAACCTATAACTGGCACTGCAGTAGTGCTCCCCAGTCTCCCCCACAATTATAAGCTGTGTGAGCTGAGCAGTCAGACAGATATATATAATATTATATATAGATAATAGATGATGCAGCACACTGGCCTGAGCCTGAGCAGTGCACACAGATATGGTATGTGACTGAGTCACTGTGTGCTGTGTATCGCTTTTTTCAGGCAGAGAACGGATTATAAATAAAAGTGGTGGTCACTGGTCACTATCAGCAAAACTCTGCACTGTACACTACTGAGTACTCCTAATGCTCCCCAAAATTAGTAAATCAAGTGTCTCTCTAATCTATTCTAATTCTAAACGGAGAGGACGCCAGCCACGTCCTCTCCCTATCAATCTCAATGCACGTGTGAAAATGGCGGCGACGCGCGGCTCCTTATATAGAATCCGAGTCTCGCGATAGAATCCGAGCCTCGCGAGAATCCGACAGCGTCATGATGACGTTCGGGCGCGCTCGGGTTAACCGAGCAAGGCGGGAAGATCCGAGTCGCTCGGACCCGTGAAAAAAAACATGAAGTTCTGGCGGGTTCGGATTCAGAGAAACCGAACCCGCTCATCTCTAGCAGTAATTTCTGCTAATTACTCCTTTACGGCACAGATGGGGCTAAACTGTAGAGGGGGCATTGGGTTGAATGAAGGAGCCCTGGTACATGACTTCCTGGGTGGTAGGGGGTGTTTAATACGTAGAGGAGGGGTGGATAGTGGAGTGGTCTTAATATTTATCATTTTCCAGTGGGAGAGCAGCTTGCTTGACTGCAGATATTTCAAGTTCCTTAAAATATATTTCTTAGCTTTGAATGGGATAAAAAAACTAGAGAGTCCCACCTTTCATGAGATACTGGGGACTTGGGGATCAGAGTTCAGGAGCAAGAGCAATTCACCAACAAAATTATAAAACTGCATATTAGGCGTGTGGAGCTAGAGCAGGGACCAGCTGCTGGAAGGCTGATATCTCTGGTTCTGGCCATAGTAGAGACAAGCTGCCAGTTTCCAACAAAAGGGGTGAGTCACAGCTTTTGGATTATACCCTCAGAAAATATCTAAATCAGACAGAACAAGAGATATCTGGCTGGGAAGAGCAATTAACAGGCTTGGATGGGGACCACTGCTTTCAAGTCTGATATCTCTGGTTCCCCAGGTCCGATTTTAAAAAATCTGGTACCCCTGGAAAGAGGGGACCCTCAGCTATCAGCCTAGGGCCCTTGGGCAAGAGCCCATTGAGCCCATACGAAAAGACGGCCCTGCACATAGTCGACCGGCAGAACACTGAAATATACGATTTTCCCCACAGAATGTTGCAATTTGTCATATTTAGGCCTTTGATCATTTTCATCCACGGGCTCATGTAGCCCTTAATCCAACCCTGATCCAATTAAGCTGCTCTTAGGTTCGCCCTTTTCACAAATTCCTTTTTGAAAAAAAAAAAAATAGGATTAAAACTGCATATCTTCGTTGGTATCCACATGGTGAAACTTAATGGCTTGTGTGAAAATAATACCATATTAATGATGTTTGTAATCTCTATTTGTGAATAGGAGCTGTTTGCAAACCAGTTTTCTTTAAGTGCTGCAGAGAAACAGGTAAGTCTCCTCGTCCACAGTTCTGCCCAACAGTTGTTCTGATATTACAGTGTGTTGCAATTAGGGGTGTACACCAGGCCATTTTTAAGGTTTTGTGTTTTGGTTTTGGATCTGGAACTCCTTCGTGTTATGGATCTGGATTGGTTTTGGCAAAACCGCCCTTGTGGGTATTGGATCTGCATTTTTCCGAAAAAAATCATCAAAACAGCTAAAATAACAGAAGTTGGGGGTGTTTTTGTTCCTACAGTATTATTCACCTCAATAACATTCATTTCCACTCATTTCCAGTCAATTTTGACCACCTCACTGCTCACAATATTATTCACCAACATAGGCTGGCTAAACAAAGCAACAGAGCAGCGGCACAAACACACGGTAGTTATTTCTGTTTAAAAATATTTTACAAATTAGCACTGTATTAGCAATAACCAATCAAACCAACTCACCAGTAATATAAATAGAAAACAATCCAACACAGAAATTTCCTGAGAATCATGTGTACAATATCAATGCTCTAAAGTAGTTACCAAACAGCAAAAAAAAAAACGAAACCATGTGTAAAATAGCAGCAGCAGACATTGATGCCCTCTACACAAGTGCACTTGCCCCCAGCACATGCCTATTCTCAGTGCCCAGTCTGTACCTTCCTCCTGTGGGCCCTGGGTCACTGATGACTGGCACTCTGTGCCCATGTAAAGCCCCGATCACCCAACCTTTTTGTCAAACAGCTCCCCAGAATCTCCCCAATCACAAAAAACAGCATTTCATACCTGCGTAGCACAGTGCGGAATACTTTGGGACACACAGTTAAATATTGACCAGGTTACAGTGCTGGTCGGATACAGGGCCTAATTCAGAGTTGATTGCAGCAGCAAATTTGTTAGCAGTGGGACAAAACCATGTGCACGGCAGGGGGGGGGGCAGATAGTACATGTGCAGAGAGAATTAGATTTGGGTGTGGTGTGTTCAACTGAAATCTAAATTGCAGTGTAAAAATAAAGCAGCCAGTATTTAATCTGCACAGAAACAAAATAACCCACCCAAATCTAACTCTCTCTGCACATGTTATATCTGCCCCCCCCCCCACCCCCCCTTGCAGTGCATGTGGTTTTACCCAACTGCTAACAAATTTGCTGCTGCGATCAACTCTGAATTACCCCCACAGTGTGGGTTACAATGCAGGTTGGATACAAAGCAGGTTGGATACAATGCAGGTTACAGTGTGGGTCAGATACAGTGCAGGTCGGATGCAGTGTAGGTAGAATTCATTGCGGGTTGTATATAGTGCAGATCGCATACTGGGCCTAATTTAAACCTGATCCCAGCAGCAAGTTTGGTAGCTAATGGGCAAAACCATGTGCACTGCAGGTGGGGCAGATATAACATGTGCAGAGAGAGTTAGATTTGGATGGGTTATATTGTTTCTGTGCAGGGTAAATACTGGCTGCTTTATTTTTATACTGCAATTTAGATTTCAGTTTGAACAAAGTACACCCAAATCTAACTCTCTTTGCATATGTTATATCTGCCTCACTCCCCACCCCCCATCCCTGCTGTTGCAATCAACTAGTCCACGCCTATGGGGGAGTGTATTTTAGCTTAGCAGGGCTGCGATCGCTTGTGCAGCCCTGCAAAAAAAAAAAAAAAAATCAAGTAAAAGAAGACTAGGCCTGGACTAGGCCTGGACTTACTTACCCTGTGCGACGATCTCTGCGATGCTGGGGCCGGCTTTGACGTCAGACATCCGCCCTCTGTTCTGCTGGACACGCCTGTGTTTTCTTCTCCACTCCCCAAAAACGGTCTCCAACGGTCCGGATCCGCCTAGGTACGCCTTCTTACTGTCAATCTTCTTGCGGTCGGCTCTGCAACCGCTTTCTTCGTAGGACGCAACGTAATGTCGCACACGTGCAGTGCGGCCGCCGTGCATGTGCATTTTGGACCCGTTCGCACCGCAGCGACAAAATGCTGCGTGCAAACGGGTCGGAATGATCCCCTTTGCCCATTAGCTAACTAAATTTGCTGCTGCAATCAGATCTGAAATAGGCCCACAGTGCGGGTTGGATACAGTGTGGGTTGGATACAGTCTGGGGCGCATACAGTGCAGGTTACAGTGCAGGTTGAATACAGTGCAGGTCAATGTGCGGGTTGGATATAGTGCATGTTGGCTACAGTGCAAGGTCAGATACAGTGCAGGTCAGAGTGCGGGTTGGATACAGTGTGGGTTTGATACAGTGTAGGCTACAGTGCAGGTTTAATACAGTGCGTGTAGCATACAGTGAGGGTTGGCTACAGTGCAAGGTCAGATACACTGCGCGTCAGATACAGTACGGGTCGCATACACTGTGAATTGTATATATTGTGGGTCAGATACCACGTGGGCCGGATAAAGTGCAGGTTACAGTCTGGGTCAAATACAGTGTAGGTTGGATACAGCGCAGGTCGGATACAGTGTGGACTGAATTGTGCAGGTCAAATACAGTGTGGGTCAAATACAATGTGGGTCGGATACAGTGGGGGTCGGATACAGTGCAGGTTTCAGTGCAGGTCAAATACAATGTGGGTCAGATACAGTGTGGGTCAGATACAGCATGGGTTACAGTGCAGGTCGAATACAGTGCAGATTAGATGCATCAATAGTGCACTGAGGGTCCTCAGTGCGGGGTTGTCTGTGGTGTCTTTAGTGAGGTGGTTCCAGTAGGGTCGGCAATGCAGGGGTGCCAGTGGTGTCCTCAGTGCGGGAGTGCTGGCAGTGCATTGGTGCCAACGGTGTCCTCAGTGTGGTGGTGCTGGCAGTGTCAGCAGTGCAGGGGTGCCAGCGGCGTGTACAGTGCGGTGGTGTCAGCAGTACAGGGGGGCGGTGCTATTAACGCTGTAGAGGCCTCCATCTTGCCCATTGTAGCCTATGGGGACACACTGATCTCAGCGATCTTCCATAGGTTACTATGGAGTATGGAGACCGGCGTCTGAGACAAAACCTCAGGATCTGACAGCAGGATCCAGAGATTTTGCCTCGTTTTCAGATCCGAGTCAGGCCGGGAGATCCGAGCCTGACCCGGATCCGGGCTCAGATCTCAAGTTTGGGGGGTTCGGTTCTCTGAGAACTGAACCCGCTCATCCGTACTTGCAATACACAGACAAATGATGTGCATTGCTATATACTCTACAGTATGTAATTTCAAATGATGGGGCTGACGCAGAGTTAAACATACTGGCCCTCATTCCGAGTTGATCGCTCGCAAGGCGAATTTAGCAGAGTTGCTCACGCTATGCCTACGCCTACTGGGAGTGTATCTTAGCTTCTTAAAATTGCGACCGATGTATTCGCAATATTGCGATTACAAACTACTTAGCAGTTTCAGAGTAGCTTCAGACTTACTCGGCATCTGCGATCAGTTCAGTGCTTGTCGTTCCTGGTTTGACGTCACAAACACACCCAGCGTTCGCCCAGACACTCCCCCGTTTCCCCGGCCACTCCTGCGTTTTTTCCGGAAACGGTAGCGTTTTTTCCCGCACGCCCATAAAACGGCCTGTTTCCGCCCAGAAACACCCATTTCCTGTCAATCACATTACGATCGCCGGAGCGATGAAAAAGCCGTGAGTAAAAATACTATCTCCATTGTAAAATTACTTGGCGCAGTCGCAGTGCGAATATTGCGCATGCGTACTAAGCGGTATTTCACTGCGATGCGATGAAAAATACAGAGCGAACGACTCGGAATGAGGGCCACTGTATGTTGCCCATTTGAGGAACATATCTTGCATATATTTGTGCGGCACATTTCCCATGCATTTACACTTACATCTTACATTTCATACGCATCTACACTCTTACATTTCATACACATCTATTCTACACTTATATCTTACATTTTATATGCATCTACACTTGCATCTTGAGGCGGAACTGGGTTGGAACATGGCATGCTAATATAGGCAAAGATCTTTGAGGGGATTCCAATATAACTACTGTCTATGCACAGTAAATGAAAGTTTGCCTGTTCATAGGTGTATCTTTGGCACCAAATATAGAATAGGCACAAGGTGTAATGATGATGATGATGACTAGTATCAAAACAGGTGCAAAGCTAGAGGTAGTCCCATAACAAGTAGCGCACATACAGGCACATATATGCTTTTTTACCACTTCTTTGGAGCAAACTGTGGTTGATTTATTTGCACTTTTGCAATGTGAGCAACCTGCAACAAGTAAATCTGTGACTTTTCAGAGTTAATAGATCAGCGTTGTAAAGCCAGACATAAGTTAATTATATGCACTAAGAGGAGGGTGGGGTTAGTACTAATTACCTCAGCCTTTTCTTGTCTGAGAACCCCAGTGCATGCCCATCATAGCTATGGAGGCAAAGCAATCCCCCCCTCTACCCACATCACAGAGAAACACAATGTGAGTGTTTTCTGGCGATTGTGTGGCCACTCCCCTGTGCTTGGTCACACCCCTCTCTGACAGCAGGGTATGGAAATTGTCTCAGTAGGCCTATTATAGATGCCTTCACATACAGTACATGCAAACTAATTGCAGTGCAGATATGCAGCATGTATAATTTCTGTGTCCATATTTAGACTATTAACTCTAGGAATTTATACCTGTGCCACCTAGCGTCATAGAGAGTAAGAAAATACTTGTGATGTTCAGAAATATTTAGCTTATGTTTACACATCTATCTGGTGCCAGCGGCTGGGCTGTACCATGGGTGCTGTGACAAGTAGTGTTCACCCAGTTTAAAGCCAAAGGGGCACCATGATTGCTGTCTCAGTAGAACTTGTGCCTAGCTTAGAGGATACCATAAAATATGCCAGACACCAGCAGGATGAGGCCAGTTTACTGAAGATGCCCTAAGCTTCCCGGTTTTTGCTCATGGCTCCCTGTTTTATGCAGGACAGTAAATATGACTTGATTTTACATAGCAGTAAAGACTAGAGAATTAGAAGGAGTGAAGAAGAGGGGCGTGGCCTGGCACTGGAGGAGAGCAGTTGCAACCATCCTGTGCTCCTGCTTAATTAACACCATTCCTGCTCTCCTGGCCTCCTTCGGCCCACTCCTCCGCCACATATAATCCCCCCAAGTCCCCTCTACACACCCGTGCTGCTGCCTGACCAGGTCAGCGGAATCGGGGAGCGCCGTGGAGGCTCCCACGGATTGCAGCCTGGTCCTCCCTCTGAAGCCGAGGCCTCGATTTGGACGCGGCCCCGCCGGACTTCCGGATGTGCCGCGACTTTGCATAGATGATCATCTTCCCTCCTCCAGACGTCCCTGAGTGACCCCACGCCGCCTCCTCTTACCGAGCCGCCTGGAGCCGTGCCGCAGCCTGGCCGGGGAGTGGCGCGGAGACGGCCAGATCACGTGCCCTGCTGCCGGAGCCGGGTCGCAGGTGCCGGGACGCAAAGCCGCTGGGCGGATCTGGACGAAGGGGTCAGTGCTCCTCTTACCCTCACAGAGGGACTGCTCCATCCAGCCTGTTTAAGCCCCGTTTGATGTAGGGGCCTTGCTGATGCAGCCTAACAAAGCCCCTTTGCCTCACATGCTGCCCAGTCTGGCAGCCACTCCATCACTGTTCTCCACTGTGATATAGGGGAAAGTGGAGAAGCCGCTGTATTACATGACTGGGCCTACTTGTTAAACGGTGGGATACCATCGCATCTATATTACTGGCCTCCGGATTGTGCTCCGTCTCCTCCGCGCCGGTCTGGCCTGGGGGCGGGCCCCGGCTCCTGTTGGCCCTCTACTACACATTCTGATTGTCATCCTCTGCGCCCTCTTCTGCACGGCTATCCGCCTTGGAGATTTCTGCCAGGTACTACGGTGGCTCAGCACGCGTCACTGCCTTGGATCGCATCTCTATCTCAGATACCATCTCTGGCCCTGGCTGAGGGATTTCTATACCTCTCCCACTCTCTGAGTGTCGTAACCGAAATGTGGTTATTCTGAATCTACGTATTTAGTATGTGAGATCCGCTACACCCTTTACTACTCGGGCTATCTGCGCTTTGGGGATGCCCCTTTCCGTAAGATACCCCTGCATGGAAAAGTTCCTGATACCCCTGCCCGTAATGTCCACAGGCACTACTCAGCAATCTCGAGAGGACACTCCCTGTGGCGACTCCTCTGATTCTGAGCACTCGACTATGCGCTCACTATCTCAGCGCTCCCGCAAATCACGACCACTTGTGAAGCAACCTAAAATGAAACATAAGGACTTGCTAGCGGTCTTGGGACCACTCCTTGATGAGAAGTTGGCGGGCATCAAATAAGCCATAGAGTCCTCCTCAACCCTGCTCAACCAACATTCCACCCACCTTGATGAATTGGAGCAAAGGATATCGACTCTGGAAGACAACTTAGAGGAAGCGCAACGTTCCTTGCAAGCCAAGCAACAAGAGGTCTCTGACCTCTCGGAGAAGCTAGATGACCTCGAAAATCGCAGTAAGCGTAATAATCTGAGGGTCATAGGCATCCCAGAGTCGATAAAAGGCCACGAGCTCCTAGATCTCCTGTCGACAGGCATTCCGGAACAACTATCCATGGATCTTAAAGTAGTCCCTCTTGTCATCGAAAGAGCCCATAGGCTAGGGCCTGAACGCAAAACCTCCTCTGGGCGCCCTCGCCCAGTTATAATGAGAATCCTGAACTATGCTGACAAGTCAAGACTCCTTGATCATTACCGCAAGTCTGCTAACTTCTCAGTCAATGGTGACCGTCTCCTCATTTTTCAGGACTTCTCTGCATTGGTGGCCGCGAAGCGCAGGGAGTTTGCCCCCGTCTGCACACATCTCTTTGAGGCAAAGATCAGATTCTCCTTACTCTACCCAGCTCGTCTTAGAGTCTTTGAAGATGGCAGACCGCGGTTCTTTGATGATCCCGAGGAGGCCCGACGGCATTTCTCTTTAACCAACACTTGAGCGAGATTTGACTTTGACTGCTGGTGACTCTTTGCCACCCAAGCCTACACTTGGGTCTCACATGCAAATTGCCCTGAGTGTGTCTATCGCGCACTCTCGATTTGTGTCTCCCTTTTCTTTTTTTCCTTTTTCTTTGTGTGTTTTCTTAATGTTCTTGTTGCAGTTTTCATATTTTTTAGTTATATCTGCCCGGACCGGGACCCCTTCACTCTTTGGGGGAGTCTCCCCCCCCCCCGCGCTCGCTGGGACGGGATGGGACCCTATCTTACTCTCTACATTTTGTCGCTTATGTTTTTCCCAGTAGGGGTGGGTTGATATGTCCTCTGACACCCACCCTTTATCTCATGTAGACGGTGACCCGAATATTACGTCACTCCACGTTATCTCCTGGAATGTGGAGGGTCTTAATCACCCGGTCAAAAGGAAAAAGGTGATATCTCACCTGAAACGTATGTCTCCACATATTGTCTTTCTCTAAGAGACGCATAGGCTAGATGACCCTAAACACACCTTGCGTGCCCCTTGGATTGGAGAATGTATCTCATCTCCATATCATTCTAAATCTAGGGGGGTAGCAGTACTATTTCACGCCAATCTCCAATATTCTGTAATCAGGAAACCTTGTGACCCTGAGGGTATATTCCTGCTCCTGGATGTAAATATTAACAATAGTGTCTATACCCTTCTCAATGTTTATGCACCTAATGTTTCACCTGACTCCTTTTTTGCAGATCTTTTAACGACTCTCTTTAACTGGGATTGTCAAAACCTGATTGTCGGTGGGGATTTCAATTTGGTAATCGACCCATCCATGGACAGATTCGGGGTAAGTTCCACCACTCATACATCCTCTGCTCAGCTGCTTTCCTCCTTCTGCACTCAATTAGACCTTTTGGATCCCTGGCGTATCCTTCATCCCACACAGAAAGATTTCTCTTTCTTTTCCCACCCTCACTCCTCTCACTCTCGAATAGACTACATTTTTACTGTCACTGACCTCCTCCCCAAGGTTTCTCACACCTCCATTGAGAATATTATTATATCCGATCATGCCCCGGTTTCTCTCCACATCCGTCTAACTCTACCCCCCCATAGTGTCCCTAGGTGGCGCTTCCCTGCATATATACGCCAATCTGCGGACTTTCTTCTCCACCTTAAAGAGTCCTGGTTCAATTACGTTCTGGATAATAGTGATCAGACCCTAGATTCGCCAATATTTTGGGGTGCGGCCAAGGCCGTCCTTCGAGTCCAATTACAAACTTTAAGCACCACTCTCATTTCCGCATACAGGCGATACACCCAACATGACACCCCCGCACATAAAGAAGCTTATCTCTCTGCTAAACTTATATATGACACATTCCTCACGGAACGAGCCCAATTGTCCTACGACTACCAACGTAACAGATTTCACAGGTGGGGTAATAAGTCAGGTAAACTGCTGGCCAATCTCATCAAGGGCCCTAAATCCCGCACATTGGTTAACGCCATCAATAGCTCGGGCACATTGACCACTGACCCCGAAACTATATGTACTGAATTCAGGAGCTTTTATCAATCTCTGTACGCCAGAGGCCCTGATGACCCGGAAGCCAATTGCTCCTTTCTGGAAGCGGCTGCCCTCCCAGTCCTAACCCAAGAGGAGAGAGACTCTCTAGAATGTCCGGTCACGGTTGAGGAGGTTGTTGAAATCATCAAAACTTTACCTAATAATAAAAGCCCGGGTCCTGATGGCTTTGGCGCAGAATTTTATAAGATGCTCCGAGACGAACTAGCTCCCACGCTCACATCTCTTTATAACCACATTCTCACCTCCAAGACCACGCCACTTAGATTCAATGAAGCAACTATAATAGTTCTGGCAAAACCTGGCAAAGACCCTTCCCTGCCCAGCTCTTACAGGCCGATTTCCTTGCTCAATCAGGATTTCAAAATTCTCACGAAATTGATGGCCAACAGATTACAGCCCTGCCTCTCCCGCATTATATCGCCCATGCAGAGGGGCTTTAATAAAAACCGACAATCTGTACAGGGTATTAGAACCGCCTTAGCGGCCATCATTCACTCACGCTCTCACAATGTCACAGATAACGTCCTGATAAACCTTGATGCGGAAAAGGCCTTTGACAAGATCGCTTGGCCTCACTTAACAAGGGTTTTGATTCATCAGCAATTGGTGAGAACTTCCGCGGCCTTGTCAATTCCCTTTATAACGATCCCTCTGCACAGGTGGTAGTCAATAATATTCCCTCGTCCCCTTTTATTCTCGAAAGTTGCACTAGGCCGGGCTGCCCTCTCTCCCCCCTTCTCTGCAATTTGGCTCTGGAACCCTTCTTACAATATATTCTCAGTGCCTCCACCTTCCGGGTTATTAGGATAGGCAATAGGGAGGTGAAACTGATGGCATTTGCTGATATTCTCCTTTTTACCTCTAACCCGAGACAATCTATTTCGGCACTACAAAACATTATTGAAAATTTCTCCTCCTTTGCCGGTTTTTCCATTAATTATGACAAATCGGAAGCCTTAGCCTTATCTGCTCAGGTCACCACAGGTTGGGATACTCCTTTTCCGTTTCACTGGGCTCCCACTCATATCAATTATCATATCGTATTTACTCTGATAACATTCGCCCCATCCTCGCTAAAATTCAGACTGAACTAGCGCTTTGGCAAAAACTACCCCTTAATCTAATGGGACGCTGCAACCTTGTTAAGATGGCTAGTTTCCCTAGATTTCTCTATGTCCTCCAGATGGTTCCAGTTCTGCTCTCAAAATCTGATTTATCCTCCCTTAATTCATCTATTTCTAAATTTATCTGGGCCGATAAACAACCCAGAATAAGCTTCTTTAAGTTATCTCAGACGGTACAGAATGGGGGAATGAATCTGCCAGACATAGAGCAATATAATAGAGCATGCCTTCTTCGCTTTGCTATGGACTGGCTTAGAGGTACGTCAATCTTTACCGACTCGTTGATTGATTCCCAACTTTGTGCCCCCCTATCCCTTAGCTTTCTTCTCCACGCAAATAGATCCGAATTGTTGCCCCCTCATTTTGACAATTTACTCTTAACCTCTACCATTGCGGCATGGCGACTATCTAGAAAGTCTCTAAAGCTACAATACACCTACTCTTTATTTCTCCATCTGGTTGGTAACCTACAATTCCAGAGAGGTCAGGCCTCCTTTCCTTTCACTGATTGGCATACGGCTGGGATTACAAAGGTTGGTGATCTTATTGATGCTAGGAAAAAGATACTCTCCTTTGCTGAAGTGCTAACCAAATATAATATCAATCCCCACCACACATTTCAATTCTTTCAGGCCTCACACTATGTACAATCGGTCCTCTCTCATCTTCATCCATCAGATTTTATTAATTCTCTAGATACGCTCCTGCGTTCTGGGACGTATTCCATTTCGACCATTTATGCCCGCATACGCACAGAACATATACCCACTACTGATCTCGCTCAAGTTCAGACATGGTCCTCTCAAATTCTCTCAATATCCCCTGATGCCATAATGGACAGTTTCCATGTTTCATTGAAACTTATCCCGGCTAGCCTATATCAGGAAATGTCTTATAAAATTCTACATAGAGCCTATATCTCTCCAAAGAGGAGCTCCTTGATGGGCTTATCTGACTCGGCTGATTGCAAAAAGTGCTCTGCACCATTAGCTGATCTTATGCATTGCTTTTGGCATTGCCCCTCCGTTCAAGCTTTCTGGGCCGAGGTGAGGGACTATGGTATCTCCGAGTTGGGTTTGCACTTTCAATGTACTGCCTCTTGGGCTCTCTTCGGCCATGCCCTTGATCAACCCGATATTCCCTCTCAGGACACGAAAATAGTGATGATTCTATTAGCGGTAGGCAGGAAAGCCATACTCCAGCAGTGGATCTCTGATCCCCCCCCCCCCCCCACACACATTGCCACTGGTGACCTCCAGGCTACTCTTTCTATTTACAATGGATTGGCTGGAAACATCTCTCAATAAGGAAATACTTACCCCTGCGTTGTTTCAATGCTGGGGAAGATTTATCCACAGATTGCCCAATGTAACAAAACTTGCCATTCAACAGAGTTTTTATTGCACCACATGGTACGTCCAGCAGCTCCTAGCTGACAATCCTCCAATTCCTCTCTCTCCTACTACCGCCTGATCCTTCTCCCCTCCTCGTTTCTTTTCTTCTCCTCCTTCCCTCTTCTCCTTATCGCACTAATCTCTGAAGCCCGCCTTAGCTTACTGTGCCTCCCTCCTCTATTTCTATTTCTTTTCTATGGCTCTCCGTCTACTATATACTTCCTTCAGCTCTGATGATGTCTCCATGGATGGGTCGGTGGTCCCCTAGTCTAGGCAGGTACTATACTATTTTATTTTTTCTATTTATTTTTATTTTTATATATTAGTTTATTGTTTTTGGTTTCTGTGTTCCCCAACGGGACGAACACATTAGTATGTTACACTGTTTATGTTTTTGTTCCGCTTTTATACCGGATCTACGTTTGATACTTTTGTAAGAAGAGCTCTTATTTAACCAATGTGAATCTGTTGTTTATAATAATTTTGATGTTTTATGTTAGAACATGGAAAATGTGAGGTCCTCCTCTAGGCCCCACCACCCTTATGATTAGTTACTATATGACTCAATTTGTTTTGTATAATGGCGGGGTCTTATGTTATCTCCTGCTATCATTTCTTGTATTTTGTGAACCTCAATAAAATATATAGTGGTGGGTGGGGGGTGGGGGGGGGGTACAGGAGTGAAGAAGGAAAAAAAGAGAAATGGACAGGAGCCAGTGAAATTGTCGAGGTGCTAGTTAGATCAAAGGAGGGCGGGAAAAAGGACGTGGATGCATGGATGAGCTGCCAGGGAAGCCTGGAGGAGGGAAAGGGGTTTTTGGTTTCTAAGTGAGCACGCTTAACACTAATTACATTTACATACAAGACTAATGGGCTGGAGGATCAAATTAACTGTGAAACAATTGTAAGGGCATGCAAACAAAATTGAACATAGAAATTTATCACAAGACTAACATTTGCATTTGCAAAATGGGATTAGCTGCAGTTAGTTCTGACCATTAACAGTGCACTTTTGTTTTTGCGATTAGTCACCATTATTACCGAACTATTTCACTGACATGGCCAAGTGGATTATCACGTGTCAACATAGCCACTGCCAGTTTTCCTCATATTTTTCCTATTCTTCCTGCCAAGGATTCAGATCTTTGTTTCAGTGAACATTAACTTGATAGAAGGCAACTCTCCAATTTCAAGTTTTTCTTTTTTTTTTTTTTTCTTTTTAAAGAACAGCACCCAGGAAGTAAAAAGTCATAACTGAACGACTTAGGAAGGTGAGTATACTTATTTCGTATAATGCTACAATATTTGTGACTTATTTTTAACGATCTTTAGAGTTTGCATTCGTCCTTGAGCATGTTTGAATAGTGTATCACTGTGTGCTCCTTTGGCAGATTTCGTTTATTCAGACAAAAGACTACTGTATATGGTGTTGACTAAAATTTTCTTTCTTATTATTTGTGATGCAGTTTATGTGCCTACTTTGAGAATATATTTCGTCTTCATTTTCTTGTTATGCCTACAACAGAATAGCAGACTTATTTTTAAAAGGTAAAGAAAGGAAACCGCGATTCCTATTTGGGGTAGAATCTAACAATAGAAACACAGAAAGTCTTCAAACTTTTGGATATCTAATGTCAAGCAAGATTGTAGATACAGTCCAAAATCTTAAAATCTTAAAATCCTCTTCCACCAGAAGATGTTTTCATAGCACCTACCTCAAAGATATAAAACAACAACTAAACACTTCTCATAGTGCAGATTACTTCATAAAGGGTGATAGACACTTATTTCTTTGAGGTATCTTCATTGAAAACTCATCTCTATCTCAGAAGGAGACACTAATGCTCTTATTTATCAATGAGTGATAAATTTCACTGTGAGTGATAAATTGCACCAGCCAATCCGCTCCTAACTGTCATTTTTCAAACCCAGCCGGTGACATGGAAGTTAGGAGCTGATTGGCTGGTACAATTTATCACTCACATTAAAATGTATCACTCATTGATAAATAAGGGCATAAAAGTGACACTGAGGAGGAATTCTACGATTGTGCTGTAAAGTTGGCCCATTAGAGGCCCTGTAAGGATATGTGCTTTAAATACATGTTGTCTTTATCACCCTTTATGAAGTAATCTGCACTATGCGAAGTGTTTCCTGTTTTCTTTGAGGTATCTGCTATAAAACATCTTCTGGTGGAAAAGGATTTTAAGATTTTGTACAGTATCTATCTACAGTCTTGCTCGACATTAGACATCTAATAGTTTGAAGACTTTCTGTGTTTCTATTGTAAGATTCTACCCCAATTAGGAATAACGGGTTCCTTTCTTTATTTTTCATGCATTGTGCCATAGTTGTGTGATCACTATAAGATTTCCAGCTGAATCCAGTGTTGGAGCGCAAAGAATCCATCCACTTTAACCAAAATATTTTTAAAAGGCAATAACTTCTATAAAATACCTGAAATTTGTATTGGGAAAGAAAATTTAAGTAGCGAGTAACGTTGTTTCTGGAGTAAAACATGTTGCACTGCAGGGGGTGGAAATTTATATTTTTTGTTGTTGCATGCAGAATACTGGCTGCTGTTGCATGTAGCCCACAAATGCTGGCCAGCTTTATTTTTACAAAGCAATATAGATTTAACTTTATACACACGCCCTCCCAAATGTAAGGGTTCAATCCATTTAGATGCGTGGCAGCCGCCGCACTCTGCAGCTGCCTGAATTCGAACAAAAGTGCTCGCTGCCCCATAGGGCTCTGAGAAATACTGTGTGCATTCGGGCTGAAATCAGCCCATGAAGAGTGTGAGTCCAGGTGCCGTTGCTGGTGTTGAAAAGCCATGGCAACGGCACTGAAGAAGTAAAAAGTCATAACTGAACGACTCAGGCAGGTGATTATACTTATTTTGTATAATGCTACAATATTTGTGACTTATTTTTAAAGATCTTTAGAGTTTGCATTCGTCCTTGAGCACGTTTGAATAGTGTATCACTGAGTACTGCTTTGGCAGCGGCGCATCGCACCCTTCACAAGCAATTGGATTGAGCCCTAAATTTCTCTGCACATGTTACATCTGACCCACATGCAGTGCAGCATTGTTTTAGCAGGTGCACAGTTACTTTTGTTTGCTTTGCTCCTAACTCAGTATCACTGAGGGACTAATCCGGAGTTTTGGAATAAAGTAAGAACGAGCAAGTAACTTTGCCCCTTGGCAAAACCATGCTGCACTACAGGTGGGGCAGATTTAACACGTGCAGAGAGATTTAGATTTCAGAGGGGCATGTCCAATCTCAAATCTACTGTAATTTGCACTGTAAAAATAAAACTCCTCAGCGTTTGTGGGCACATGTAAAAGCATCCAGTATTAACCCTGCATGCAAAAAAATTATATATTTGGGCTCATTGCATTGCAACATGGATTGTCCAGGTGGAAAGTTAATGGCTCTTTAAGTTCTTGGTAAAATGAGAATAACATGGTGAGTGGACAAGAAGCATGAATGTGATGGAAACTATATTTGACAGACTATTTTATTCAGTATAAACAGTATGGGGGGGGTTACTATGTTAAAAAAAATATATAACCGCAGATAGATAAATTCTGCAGCATTATCTTTAGCATTCTATAAACAGAGATGGCACCAGGGCAGTGGATTTTAGTTTTATTCAATACACAAGGGGTGTGCAATAAGTTTCTGGTTGCACAAAAAGTATTGTACAAGTATTTACAAACAAAGTGAACATTACATTTTTTTTAAAGTAATCACCGGAGCAGGGATGTGCGGTGAGGTATAAATGGCTCAGGAGGCACTGCCTGGTAACAGAGCCATATTTACACTAGAGATGAGCGGGTTCGGTTTCTCTGAATCCGAACCCGCCAGAACTTCATGTTTTTTTTCACGGGTCCGAGCGACTCGGATCTTCCCGCCTTGCTCGGTTAACCCGAGCGCGCCCGAACGTCATCATGACGCTGTCGGATTCTCGCGAGGCTCGGATTCTATCGCGAGACTCGGATTCTATATAAGGAGCCGCGCGTCGCCGCCATTTTCACACGTGCATTGAGATTGATAGGGAGAGGACGTGGCTGGCGTCCTCTCCGTTTAGAATTAGAATAGATTAGAGAGACACTTGATTTACTAATTTTGGGGAGCATTAGGAGTACTCAGTAGTGTACAGTGCAGAGTTTTGCTGATAGTGACCAGTGACCACCACTTTTATTTATAATCCGTTCTCTGCCTGAAAAAAGCGATACACAGCACACAGTGACTCAGTCACATACCATATCTGTGTGCACTGCTCAGGCTCAGGCCAGTGTGCTGCATCATCTATATATATTATATATCTGTCTGACTGCTCAGCTCACACAGCTTATAATTGTGGGGGAGACTGGGGAGCACTACTGCAGTGCCAGTTATAGGTTATAGCAGGAGCCAGGAGTACATAATATTATATTAAAATTAAACAGTGCACACTTTTGCTGCAGGAGTGCCACTGCCAGTGTGACTAGTGACCAGTGACCTGACCACCAGTATATAATATTAGTAGTATACTATCTCTTTATCAACCAGTCTATATTAGCAGCAGACACAGTACAGTGCGGTAGTTCACGGCTGTGGCTACCTCTGTGTCGGCACTCGGCAGCCCGTCCATAATTGTATATACCAGTGACCTAACCGTGGTTTTTTTTTCTTTCTTTATACATACATACTAGTTACGAGTATACTATCTCTTTATCAACCAGTCTATATATTAGCAGCAGACACAGTACAGTGCGGTAGTTCACGGCTGTGGCTACCTCTGTGTCGGCACTCGGCAGCCCGTCCATAATTGTATATACCACCTAACCGTGGTTTTTTTTTCTTTCTTTATACATACATACTAGTTACGAGTATACTATCTCTTTATCAACCAGTCTATATATTAGCAGCAGACACAGTACAGTGCGGTAGTTCACGGCTGTGGCTACCTCTGTGTCGGCACTCGGCAGCCCGTCCATAATTGTATATACCACCTAACCGTGGTTTTTTTTTCTTTCTTTATACATACATACTAGTTACGAGTATACTATCTCTTTATCAACCAGTCTATATATTAGCAGCAGACACAGTACAGTGCGGTAGTTCACGGCTGTGGCTACCTCTGTGTCGGCACTCGGCAGCCCGTCCATAATTGTATATACCACCTGACCGTGGTTTTTTTTTCTTTCTTTATACATACATACTAGTTACGAGTATACTATCTCTTTATCAACCAGTCTATATATTAGCAGCAGACACAGTACAGTGCGGTAGTTCACGGCTGTGGCTACCTCTGTGTCGGCACTCGGCAGCCCGTCCATAATTGTATATACCACCTAACCGTGGTTTTTTTTTCTTTCTTTATACATACATACTAGTTACGAGTATACTATCTCTTTATCAACCAGTCTATATATTAGCAGCAGACACAGTACAGTGCGGTAGTTCACGGCTGTGGCTACCTCTGTGTCGGCACTCGGCAGCCCGTCCATAATTGTATACTAGTATCCAATCCATCCATCTCCATTGTTTACCTGAGGTGCCTTTTAGTTGTGCCTATTAAAATATGGAGAACAAAAATGCCACTCCTAGATGGGCCCGGTGTTTGTGTCGGCCACTAGGGTCGCTAATCTTACTCACACAGCTACCTCATTGCGCCTCTTTTTTTCTTTGCGTCATGTGCTGTTTGGGGAGGGTTTTTTGGAAGGGACATCCTGCGTGACACTGCAGTGCCACTCCTAGATGGGCCCGGTGTTTGTGTCGGCCACTAGGGTCGCTTATCTTACTCACACAGCGACCTCGGTGCAAATTTTAGGACTAAAAATAATATTGTGAGGTGTGAGGTATTCAGAATAGACTGAAAATGAGTGTAAATTATGGTTTTTGAGGTTAATAATACTTTGGGATCAAAATGACCCCCAAATTCTATGATTTAAGCTGTTTTTTAGTGTTTTTGGAAAAAAACACCCGAATCCAAAACACACCCGAATCCGACAAAAAAAATTCGGTGAGGTTTTGCCAAAACGCGTTCGAACCCAAAACACGGCCGCGGAACCGAACCCAAAACCAAAACACAAAACCCGAAAAATTTCAGGCGCTCATCTCTAATTTACACTTAATATACAGTATGAGCCCAAGGGTTCACGTGGGCATTATACACAGGTGCAGCAGTATATACTGCTGGAAATTTAGTGAGTTTTGATCAGAAATATGCAGAAAAGATAGGCTCAACTGCCATAGACTTTTTGCTCCAGAGTTTTGAAAAATAAATAAAAATAATTAGAATAATACAAAGAAGATATTTATAATATATTCTTTGTATTTTTCATATACTTTATATAGTCAAAACTCTTGTGTATACATTAGTATGATAGGAAAGGCTCTGCCTCACCTTACCGCACATCACTGCACCAGAGGAGTCTATGCAAAGTTACATGGCTCAAACCACTTGATGAAGCAGCTGGACCAGTCTGAAGCAGGCAGGATAGTAATTGGTAGTAAATTTTAATACTGATTTTAATAATAATAATAATAATAATAATGATAATAATAATAATAATAATATGTATTTAATAAGGTAGAAATAAAAATGTTATAGTAAAATAAACAATGAAACTGAAGTTGGCCAATCCCCGAAACACTGACAAAAATTAACATTGTATTGGGAGTCTTTATATACCTATAGTCACTGTTTCAACTGCTGTAAAATGAGATATGAAACACCAGAAAAAGGGGCTCCAGTTCCTGTCCTTACCCCCATGAAAATTTTAATTCCCATGCCCCTGGAAGAGGGTATGTTTTCTATATGCTGGATGAAGGTCTCCACTGCACTTTCTGCTGGCTCAAAATTAATTCCACGCATCTTGTGCTTGATTTGTGGGAACACGGAGAAGTCACAGGGGACCTGGCCTGGACTGTACAGTGGATGACCAAGCTCTTGAATGTATTCATGGGCAAGAATATCCACCACTTTCCTGGACTTGTGAGCAGTTGCTTTATCGTGATGGAGAAGGTCACCATGAATGCAAGTTCTTGGATGGTGCCTGAAAATGGCTTCCTTTGCAGCAGACATTGGTTGGCATACCAGTCCCTAATGACAGCGCTGCTATGTGAGTGGTACGGTAGCTACTGTACATGACCAGTATTGGCTAGAAAAAGAGTCACAATCTGCTTGGCAGCACTGCTAGCACTAGATTGCTAGCACTGAGGATTCCATTGCAAAGTGATTGACAGGAAGTGACTATTTGGAGGTGTTAACTAGGAGTTTACGGGAAGTGGTTGGGAAAACACAGGCGTGTCATGGCCGTTTTCGGGGGGTGTATCTGGCCTCAGCTGCGAGCTTGTATGTAAAAAAACATGGCGTCTGAGTCGCTTCTGCTGTGTCCAGTGTGCATTTTTGTGTGTGGGCTGCAAATGTGTACATAATTGTGATTGAGTTTGCGATGGCTCCAGCTGGCTCGGACTGGCCCACAGGGGTACAGGGGAAACCACCGGTAGGCCCCACTGCCTGGGGGGCCCTCCTCCTCTAGGGTTCAGGTTCTAGACTGCACTTGTATTATATACTATATATATGTTACCTTATACCGCACAGGATTATGATGCATTCTCTACAGTATATTATTGTCATTAATCTGGAACATTTTCATGCATGCACTAGCATTAATTACTATATAAATTATCAAGAAGTCCAGACCAAGTACTCTATAATGGTTAGCCAAACCTCTGTGGTGGCTGGCCACACCCCGTTTGGAGGCTGGCCACACCTCTAATCATGGGCCCCTTCCACCGCATACCCCCGGTTGGCCCTTCATGCTCCAGTCCGACACTGGGCTCCAGTGGGCATCTCTTATCACTGCTGGGAGGCAGTTTCACTTGTTAACAGCAGTTCCATAGCTTAGAAAATCGCAATGGCAATTGCATTGGCATACAAACATGAATTAGGACCTTAGTTATCACAAATACCTCCATTGTTTTAGCAATATTTGGCAAAGTGATATGCAGGCTTTGACCTGTTATCTATCAAATGTAAAAATATATTGATGCAACAGTAATCAACATTGTACAGTAACACAAGAATATTGTATTTTTTTAGTATATTTCTTTATGTATAGGGACAGCAGGGTTGGTGTAATGGTTAGCCTTACCACCTCACAGCACCTGAAGTGTTGTTTAAAAGTTTAGTTTATTTATTATTTAGACAAAACAGGTCATAACATTCATAGAACACATAAAAAATTACACTCAAATATTTAGCATATGAACTGCAAAGCTATTCTTAAGACGACTTATGCATGCTAACAAAGTTCGAAACCTCTTTTGGGATGAAACTTTTAACAAAAAACTTGTTAAATGGGTGACCCCTTTCTGATATAATTCTCCTACAGATGGAGCCACACTAATCGTGGCTCGGTCTGTGCCCGGGCACACCTGCCTAGGTGTGCCCATCGCAGCGTCTGGGTCGCATGTGCGTCTGTGACATGCATGCGCCCTATTCACTATAATAGGAGCATCTCTGTGCCCTCCCGTAGCGGGGCTGGGCGCCAGATCACCTAGTCCCGCCTGGAGTGCACGTCTGCGATGGAGCCGCACTAGATGAGTGCAGCTCCATCTGTGGCTTTCTTTGAAGCCCTAAGTGTTAGCCGCCGCTGCTGCAATGGTGGGACGTGCTGGTTCCTGGCCGTTGCTAGGCAACGGGACCAGCGCGTCACTTCCGCCGCCGAGTGTCCTGGTCCATCCGGTTGCCTGGTAACCAGAGACGCCAGGAGGCCGCTCACAGTCCAGGCTCTAATTAAGCAGCCAGGACGCACTGATCAGCAATTAGGGACCAGGGGGTTGGGCTGTCTAGTCTCCCATGATTGGTCCTCTGGGCCTTTTTATGGGAGCCAGGACAGTGCAGCCCCACTGGTGATAGATTCATGCAAGCCAGTCAGCCAGCCTCTGGTAGTTCCTGGTTCCTGCCTGCAGTTACTGGTGTTCCAGTTCCCTGCATCAGTTCGGATCATGTCCTGTTTGTGTCCCAATCTGCGTCCAGTGGAATAGCCTGAATTTGGAACTGTTCAGCATCCTGGTTGCTCCTATATTCATCCCTCGTGGCACCGTGAGTTAGCGACTCTGCTGCACCTTGCGACAGAAGCCGCATCTTTATTATCTTTTGCTTGTGTTATTTCTGCGGGGGTTCCTCTCAGCTCTTTTGCTTTCTTCGTGACTGTGTCGCATTTTGCGGCTAGGCTGCAACACTTTGGTTGTTCTTCCTAGGTAGCGACAGTGTCGTATTCTGCGGGTCGACCGCTTGACTTAGTTCTTGTGTTTGGGTACTGGTGGCAGCGCCGCACATAATTTGTTTGTTGTTTTCTCAGTACGTTCTCTCATTTGTAGTCTCGTTAGCCTTAGCTAGTTTTCCCCTAATTCTCTCTGTCTCAGTTGGTGCCTTGTTACCTTGTAAGACCTGGGGGCATCTGAGTTTAGGTGGACCTAATTTGCACATTCAAACGCGGCTGCTAAAGGAGAAGACAAGCTCTGCAGGCACCAATTGATTACAGGGAGAAGTAACAGAGTCAGTGGGTAGTGTTAGTGTTGCTGCTATTTTCCATTCCCAGCTGCAGTTTGACACATCAGTACCAGGAGCTCCCCAGTTGCCACCCGATCTCCAGAGTTCCAGGTACTCAGTTCATAACATTATCACCGGCCCAAATAAACAGGGTGGCCTTGAGTTTTTTTCCATTAATCCCTCTGCGCAAGGTCAGAATCCCAGCCAAATTCTGGCTAATCAAATCCAGAACCTTACTCAAATAGTGCAGGATCTTACCTTACGGGTTAGGTCTCAGGAGGATCTCTTACGAACTTCCCCAAGTGCTTCTCCTGAACCTAAGAAGAACCTCTCCGACCGCTTTTCGGGCAACCAAAAATACTTTTTTAACTTCCGGGAGAGTTGTAAGCTTTACTTTTGGTTAAGGCCTCGATCCTCAGGTTCAGAGTCTCAGCGGGTGGGCATAGTGATGTCTTTACTACAGGGGGATCCATAAACATGGGCCTTTTGTCTTAGTTCAGATGACCCAGCCTTACTCACTGTAGATGCCTTTTTTAAGTCTTTAGGTCTTTTGTATGATGACCCAGACAGAAAAGCGTCTGCAGAAAGCATTTACATGCATTAAGACAGGGCAAAAATCCCACTGAAGTCTATAGTACGGAGTTTTGCAAGTTGGTGTGTCCAGAATTTCCTCTGAAGAGAGAACTCAGAGACTTAATTTAGGGCTCTGTTTATACAGTAGCGGCAAGGGATATGTAGCGCGTTTCTGCCCTAATAAGCAGGGAAACGCACAGGCCAAGTGAATTTCGAGGGGTTGCACTTAGGCCTTAAGCTAGTCTCCTCACATGACTCTTAGCTAGTTCCTGCTGGGATATTTTTTGAGGGTCGGGATTCTCCTGTTTTTGTGTTTATAGATAGCGGAGCTGTTGGAAACTTTTTGGATGTCACTTAGGCCTGGGCACTAGGAATTCCGCAGCTCCAGCTTAGTAGACCTATTACTATGCGGGGTCTGGATGAAAGCCCTCTTTCCAACGGGTTAATTACCCACCAGACCCCACCTTTACAGTTGACTGTGGGTGCGTTGCATTCTGAGAAAATTGAGCTCCCTCTCACCCATTGTCCAGCTGTGCCATTAGTCTTTAGTCACCCCTGGCTCACTAACCATAATCCGATCATTGATTGGAGGTTAGGGGAAATTTCACTCGCCCGGTGCAAGTCGCTTTAGTTGCTCTGGAGGGTATTCCTGCCGCTTATCAGGACTTTGTGGATGTACTTTCCAAAGGTACACAGATGTCCTTCCACCCCATCATCCCCATGATTGTGCTATAGATCTGATTCCTGATGCTTGTTTACCTAAGGGGAGACTTTATGTACTGTCGGGCCCTGAAACTAAGGCCATGGACAATTATGTGCAAGATAGTCTGAAGAAGGGGTTTATTAGGCCATCAAAGTCTCCTTTGAGTGCAGGGGTTTTTTTTGTAGAAAAGAAGGACAGATCCCTGAGACCCTGCATTGACTATCGGGCCCTGAATAAGATTACGGTCAAAAACACTTACCCTTTACCCCTCATCCCCGTGTTGTTTGACCAACTCCGCACCGCAGTAATTTTTTCTAAAATTGACCGCAGGGGAGCATACAACCTCATCCAAATAAGATCTGGGAAAGAGTGGAAAATGGCTTTTAGTATGCAATCTGGTCATTATGAATACCTTGTGATGCCGTTTGGCCTTTCCAATACCCCCGTGGTGTTCCAGGATCTGATTAACGATGTCCTCCGCGACTTCCTGGGGAAATTTGTCGTAGTGTACTTACCTGTATATGATATTTTAATCTATTCTGAGTCCCCAGAACAGCATCATCTCCATGTTCGGCAGGTACTCCAAAAATTGCGGGAGAATTATTTATATGCTAAGCTGCAGAAATGGGAATTTGATGTCACGGAAGTATCCTTCTTAGGATATATTATTTCGTCTCAGGGGTTTTATAAGGAACCTAAAAAACTCCAGTCAGTCCTGGATTGGGCTCAACCCATTAACCTGAAGGCTATTCAGGTTTTTGGGTTTTGACAACTATTATAGATGCTTCATTCATGCCTTTTCGGAATTGGTTGCTCCCATTGTGGCATTGACTAGAAAGGGTGTTGATCCATCAAAGTGGTCGCCACAGGTGGAGTGTTCCATCCAGGCATTGAAACAGGCCTTTGTTACCGCTCCCGTCCTGAGACATCCCAAACCTTAGCTACCATTTATTGTAGAGATGAGCGGGTTCGGTTTCTCTGAATCCGAACCCGCCAGAACTTCATGTTTTTTTTCACGGGTCCGAGCGACTCGGATCTTCCCACCTTGCTCGGTTAACCCGAGCGCGCCCGAATGTCATCATGACGCTGTCGGATTCTCGCGAGGCTCGGATTCTATCGCGAGACTCGGATTCTATATAAGGAGCCGCGCGTCGCCGCCATTTTCACACGTGCATTGAGATTGATAGGGAGAGGACGTGGCTGGCGTCCTCTCCGTTTAGAATAGATTAGAGAGACACTTGATTTACTAATTTTGGGGAGCATTAGGAGTACTCAGTACAGTGCAGAGTTTTGCTGATAGTGACCACACCAGTTTTATTTATAATCCGTTCTCTGCCTGAAAAAAGCGATACACAGCACACAGTGACTCAGTCACATACCATATCTGTGTGCACTGCTCAGGCTCAGGCCAGTGTGCTGCATCATCTATTATCTATATATAATATTATATATATCTGTCTGACTGCTCAGCTCACACAGCTTATAATTGTGGGGGAGACTGGGGAGCACTACTGCAGTGCCAGTTATAGGTTATAGCAGGAGCCAGGAGTACATAATATATTATATAGTGAGTGACCACCAGACACACAGTGCAGTTTATTTAATATATCCGTTCTCTGCCTGAAAAAAGCGATACACACAGTGACTCAGTCAGTCACATACCATATCTGTGTGCACTGCTCAGGCTCAGGCCAGTGTGCTGCATCATCTATATATATTATATATCTGTCTGACTGCTCAGCTCACACAGCTTATAATTGTGGGGGAGACTGGGGAGCACTACTGCAGTGCCAGTTATAGGTTATAGCAGGAGCCAGGAGTACATAATATTATATTAAAATTAAACAGTGCACACTTTTGCTGCAGGAGTGCCACTGCCAGTGTGACTAGTGACCAGTGACCTGACCACCAGTATATATAATATTAGTAGTATACTATCTCTTTATCAACCAGTCTATATTAGCAGCAGACACAGTACAGTGCGGTAGTTCACGGCTGTGGCTACCTCTGTGTCGGCACTCGGCAGCCCGTCCATAATTGTATATACCACCTAACCGTGGTTTTTTTTTCTTTCTTTATACATACATACTAGTTACGAGTATACTATCTCTTTATCAACCAGTCTATATTAGCAGCAGACACAGTACAGTGCGGTAGTTCACGGCTGTGGCTACCTCTGTGTCGGCACTCGGCAGCCCGTCCATAATTGTATATACCACCTAACCGTGGTTTTTTTTTCTTTCTTTATACATACATACTAGTTACGAGTATACTATCTCTTTATCAACCAGTCTATATATTAGCAGCAGACACAGTACAGTGCGGTAGTTCACGGCTGTGGCTACCTCTGTGTCGGCACTCGGCAGCCCGTCCATAATTGTATATACCACCTAACCGTGTTTTTTTTTTCTTTCTTTATACATACATACTAGTTACGAGTATACTATCTCTTTATCAACCAGTCTATATTAGCAGCAGACACAGTACAGTGCGGTAGTTCACGGCTGTGGCTACCTCTGTGTCGGCACTCGGCAGCCCGTCCATAATTGTATATACCACCTAACCGTGGTTTTTTTTTCTTTCTTTATACATACATACTAGTTACGAGTATACTATCTCTTTATCAACCAGTCTATATATTAGCAGCAGACACAGTACAGTGCGGTAGTTCACGGCTGTGGCTACCTCTGTGTCGGCACTCGGCAGCCCGTCCATAATTGTATATACCACCTAACCGTGGTTTTTTTTTCTTTCTTTATACATACATACTAGTTACGAGTATACTATCTCTTTATCAACCAGTCTATATATTAGCAGCAGACACAGTACAGTGCGGTAGTTCACGGCTGTGGCTACCTCTGTGTCGGCACTCGGCAGCCCGTCCATAATTGTATATACCACCTAACCGTGTTTTTTTTTTCTTTCTTTATACATACATACTAGTTACGAGTATACTATCTCTTTATCAACCAGTCTATATATTAGCAGCAGACACAGTACAGTGCGGTAGTTCACGGCTGTGGCTACCTCTGTGTCGGCACTCGGCAGCCCGTCCATAATTGTATATACCACCTAACCGTGGTTTTTTTTTCTTTCTTTATACATACATACTAGTTACGAGTATACTATCTCTTTATCAACCAGTCTATATATTAGCAGCAGACACAGTACAGTGCGGTAGTTCACGGCTGTGGCTACCTCTGTGTCGGCACTCGGCAGCCCGTCCATAATTGTATATACCACCTAACCGTGGTTTTTTTTTCTTTCTTTATACATACATACTAGTTACGAGTATACTATCTCTTTATCAACCAGTCTATATATTAGCAGCAGACACAGTACAGTGCGGTAGTTCACAGCTGTGGCTACCTCTGTGTCGGCACTCGGCAGCCCGTCCATAATTGTATACTAGTATCCAATCCATCCATCTCCATTGTTTACCTGAGGTGCCTTTTAGTTGTGCCTATTAAAATATGGAGAACAAAAATGTTGAGGTTCCAAAATTAGGGAAAGATCAAGATCCACTTCCACCTCGTGCTGAAGCTGCTGCCACTAGTCATGGCCGAGACGATGAAATGCCAGCAACGTCGTCTGCCAAGGCCGATGCCCAATGTCATAGTACAGAGCATGTCAAATCCAAAACACCAAATATCAGTAAAAAAAGGACTCCAAAACCTAAAATAAAATTGTCGGAGGAGAAGCGTAAACTTGCCAATATGCCATTTACCACACGGAGTGGCAAGGAACGGCTGAGGCCCTGGCCTATGTTCATGGCTAGTGGTTCAGCTTCACATGAGGATGGAAGCACTCAGCCTCTCGCTAGAAAAATGAAAAGACTCAAGCTGGCAAAAGCAGCACAGCAAAGAACTGTGCATTCTTCGAAATCCCAAATCCACAAGGAGAGTCCAATTGTGTCGGTTGCGATGCCTGACCTTCCCAACACTGGACGTGAAGAGCATGCGCCTTCCACCATTTGCACGCCCCCTGCAAGTGCTGGAAGGAGCACCCGCAGTCCAGTTCCTGATAGTCAGATTGAAGATGTCAGTGTTGAAGTACACCAGGATGAGGAGGATATGGGTGTTGCTGGCGCTGGGGAGGAAATTGACCAGGAGGATTCTGATGGTGAGGTGGTTTGTTTAAGTCAGGCACCCGGGGAGACACCTGTTGTCCGTGGGAGGAATATGGCCGTTGACATGCCTGGTGAAAATACCAAAAAAATCAGCTCTTCGGTGTGGAGGTATTTCACCAGAAATGCGGACAACAGGTGTCAAGCCGTGTGTTCCCTTTGTCAAGCTGTAATAAGTAGGGGTAAGGACGTTAACCACCTCGGAACATCCTCCCTTATACGTCACCTGCAGCGCATTCATAATAAGTCAGTGACAAGTTCAAAAACTTTGGGTGACAGCGGAAGCAGTCCACTGACCAGTAAATCCCTTCCTCTTGTAACCAAGCTCACGCAAACCACCCCACCAACTCCCTCAGTGTCAATTTCCTCCTTCCCCAGGAATGCCAATAGTCCTGCAGGCCATGTCACTGGCAATTCTGACGAGTCCTCTCCTGCCTGGGATTCCTCCGATGCATCCTTGCGTGTAACGCCTACTGCTGCTGGCGCTGCTGTTGTTGCCGCTGGGAGTCGATGGTCATCCCAGAGGGGAAGTCGTAAGCCCACTTGTACTACTTCCAGTAAGCAATTGACTGTTCAACAGTCCTTTGCGAGGAAGATGAAATATCACAGCAGTCATCCTACTGCAAAGCGGATAACTGAGTCCTTGACAACTATGTTGGTGTTAGACGTGCGTCCGGTATCCGCCGTTAGTTCACAGGGAACTAGACAATTTATTGAGGCAGTGTGCCCCCGTTACCAAATACCATCTAGGTTCCACTTCTCTAGGCAGGCGATACCGAGAATGTACACGGACGTCAGAAAAAGACTCACCAGTGTCCTAAAAAATGCAGTTGTACCCAATGTCCACTTAACCACGGACATGTGGACAAGTGGAGCAGGGCAGGGTCAGGACTATATGACTGTGACAGCCCACTGGGTAGATGTATGGACTCCCGCCGCAAGAACAGCAGCGGCGGCACCAGTAGCAGCATCTCGCAAACGCCAACTCTTTCCTAGGCAGGCTACGCTTTGTATCACCGCTTTCCAGAATACGCACACAGCTGAAAACCTCTTACGGCAACTGAGGAAGATCATCACGGAATGGCTTACCCCAATTGGACTCTCCTGTGGATTTGTGGCATCGGACAACGCCAGCAATATTGTGTGTGCATTAAATATGGGCAAATTCCAGCACGTCCCATGTTTTGCACATACCTTGAATTTGGTGGTGCAGAATTTTTTAAAAAACGACAGGGGCGTGCAAGAGATGCTGTCGGTGGCCAGAAAAATTGCGGGACACTTTCGGCGTACAGGCACCACGTACAGAAGACTGGAGCACCACCAAAAACTACTGAACCTGCCCTGCCATCATCTGAAGCAAGAAGTGGTAACGAGGTGGAATTCAACCCTCTATATGCTTCAGAGGTTGGAGGAGCAGCAAAAGGCCATTCAAGCCTATACAATTGAGCACGATATAGTAGGTGGAATGCACCTGTCTCAAGTGCAGTGGAGAATGATTTCAACGTTGTGCAAGGTTCTGATGCCCTTTGAACTTGCCACACGTGAAGTCAGTTCAGACACTGCCAGCCTGAGTCAGGTCATTCCCCTCATCAGGCTTTTGCAGAAGAAGCTGGAGGCATTGAAGAAGGAGCTAAAAGGGAGCGATTCCGCTAGGCATGTGGGACTTGTGGATGCAGCCCTTAATTCGCTTAACAAGGATTCACGGGTGGTCAATCTGTTGAAATCAGAGCACTACATTTTGGCCACCGTGCTCGATCCTAGATTTAAAGCCTACCTTGGATCTCTCTTTCCGGCAGACACAGGTCTGCTGGGGTTGAAAGACCTGCTGGTGACAAAATTGTCAAGTCAAGCGGAACGCGACCTGTCAACATCTCCTCCTTCACATTCTCCCGCAACTGGGGGTGCGAGGAAAAGGCTCAGAATTCCGAGCCCACCCGCTGGCGGTGATGCAGGGCAGTCTGGAGCGACTGCTGATGCTGACATCTGGTCCGGACTGAAGGACCTGACAACGATTACGGACATGTCGTCTACTGTCACTGCATATGATTCTCTCAACATTGATAGAATGGTGGAGGATTATATGAGTGACCGCATCCAAGTAGGCACGTCACACAGTCCGTACTTATACTGGCAGGAAAAAGAGGCAATTTGGAGGCCCTTGCACAAACTGGCTTTATTCTACCTAAGTTGCCCTCCCACAAGTGTGTACTCCGAAAGAGTGTTTAGTGCCGCCGCTCACCTTGTCAGCAATCGGCGTACGAGGTTACATCCAGAAAATGTGGAGAAGATGATGTTCATTAAAATGAATTATAATCAATTCCTCCGCGGAGACATTGACCAGCAGCAATTGCCTCCACAAAGTACACAGGGAGCTGAGATGGTGGATTCCAGTGGGGACGAATTGATAATCTGTGAGGAGGGGGATGTACACGGTGATATATCGGAGGGTGAAGATGAGGTGGACATCTTGCCTCTGTAGAGCCAGTTTGTGCAAGGAGAGATTAATTGCTTCTTTTTTGGGGGGGGTCCAAACCAACCCGTCATATCAGTCACAGTCGTGTGGCAGACCCTGTCACTGAAATGATGGGTTGGTTAAAGTGTGCATGTCCTGTTTTGTTTATACAACATAAGGGTGGGTGGGAGGGCCCAAGGACAATTCCATCTTGCACCTCTTTTTTCTTTTCTTTTTCTTTGCATCATGTGCTGATTGGGGAGGGTTTTTTGGAAGGGACATCCTGCGTGACACTGCAGTGCCACTCCTAGATGGGCCCGGTGTTTGTGTCGGCCACTAGGGTCGCTAATCTTACTCACACAGTCAGCTACCTCATTGCGCCTCTTTTTTTCTTTGCGTCATGTGCTGTTTGGGGAGGGTTTTTTGGAAGGGACATCCTGCGTGACACTGCAGTGCCACTCCTAGATGGGCCCGGTGTTTGTGTCGGCCACTAGGGTCGCTAATCTTACTCACACAGCTACCTCATTGCGCCTCTTTTTTTCTTTGCGTCATGTGCTGTTTGGGGAGGGTTTTTTGGAAGGGACATCCTGCGTGACACTGCAGTGCCACTCCTAGATGGGCCCGGTGTTTGTGTCGGCCACTAGGGTCGCTTATCTTACTCACACAGCGACCTCGGTGCAAATTTTAGGACTAAAAATAATATTGTGAGGTGTGAGGTATTCAGAATAGACTGAAAATGAGTGTAAATTATGGTTTTTGAGGTTAATAATACTTTGGGATCAAAATGACCCCCAGATTCTATGATTTAAGCTGTTTTTTAGTGTTTTTTGAAAAAAACACCCGAATCCAAAACACACCCGAATCCGACAAAAAAAATTCGGTGAGGTTTTGCCAAAACGCGTTCGAACCCAAAACACGGCCGCGGAACCGAACCCAAAACCAAAACACAAAACCCGAAAAATTTCAGGCGCTCATCTCTAATTTATTGTTGAGGTAGACGCCTCAGAGGTTCGGGTGGGTGTAGCACTATCCCAGGAAGACCTCAAGTCTTTAGTACTGCATCCCTGTGCCTTCATGTCTAGGAAATAGGAAACTGTTAGCAGTCAAGTGGGCTTTTGAGGAACGGAGGCAGTGGTTAGAGGGGCAAAGCATACAATAACTGCGTTCACAGATCATAAAAACCTACAGTATATTGAGTCAGCTAAGTGTCTAAATTCCTGTCAGGCTCTTTGGTTGCTGTTCTTTACTCGGTTCAATTTTATCATCCCCTATAGACCCGGTTCTAAGAACACTAAAGCAGATGCCTTGTCACATTGTTTTCTTCCTGTTCATGAAGTCCTGATGAGACCGGTCCTCTATCATTCCAACAACCTCTATACGGACCGGTCTCACTCAGGATTTGCACACACAACTACTTCTAGTCCAGGATCAGGCACCCAGTAACAGCCCTGCTGGCCATCTTTTTGTTCCGGTTTTCCTGAGAGGCAGTCTTCTTGCTGAGTTTCATAATAACAAGACTGCTGGTCATCCGGGTATTGCTAAGACCTTAGAGCTGCTCTCTTGCTCAGTTTGGTGGCCTAATAACACTAGGGACTTTAGGGAGTTCGATCTATCTAGCCAAGATTGTGCTAGGATCTCTTCCCGTTGGGCAACTCCTGCCTCTAGTCATTCTGGTCAGGCTTGTGGTGGATCTCCCACTCTCCTCTGGGTTTCATGTTATCTGGGTGGTGGTAGATCGCTTTAGCAAGATGGCCCATTTTGTTGCTCTGCCTCGGTTGCCGTCCTCCCAGGCTCTGGAGGTCCTATTTCTACGCCATGTTTTCAAGCTCCATGGGCTGTCCACAGATATTGTTTCTGATTGAGGACCACAGTTTATTGCCCATTTCTGGAATGCCTTTTGTACCTCTCTAAACATGAATCTCAGTTTGACCTCTGGATACCATCCGCAGTCTAACGGACAGACGGAGCATGTGAACCAGTCCCTGAAGCACTACCTGCATTGTTATGCCTCTAAACTTCAGAACAATTGGTCGGAATATCTTTTCCTGGCTGAGTTTGCCTACAACAACACCTGTCATTCATCCACTAAGGTGTCTCCTTTCTTTTCAGTCATTGGCTATCATCCGAGAGCCAATTCATTTACTCCCAATAATCCATCTTCAACCTTGCCTTTGACTTCCCGCCTCTGTTTGGAGAAAGGTGCACCTTGCCTTTAAGAGAGCTGCTTTCCGGGAGAATTTTTTTTTGGACAAGTTCCGTCATCCATGCACCTTTAAGGTAGAAGACAGGGTGTGGTTGTCAACCTGTAACATCAAACTCTGGCAACCATCGGCCAAGTTAGGACCCAGATTCATCGGACCATTCTTGATTATCAAGCAGATCAACCCAGTTGCCTTTCAGCTAAAGTTGCCCAGATCTCTAAAGATATCCAACACCTTTCATTGTTCTTTGCTCAAGCTGTTTGTCATTTCCAGGAAGTTACCTCTGAAAGTCATCAGGTGTAGATCTCCTTTGACTGTTCAGGGTCAACAGGAGTTCTTGGTAGAGAAAGTCTTGGACTCAAAGTTTTCCCGTGGTCAGCTCTATTTTTAGGTTCATTGGACAGGTTTTGGGCCAGAAGAGAGATCTTGGGTCCTGGATAAGTATCTGCATTCCTCTAAGCTCCAAAAAGTTTTCTTTTCAGGAGTTTCCCCATAAACCCGGATTTAGGGGTTGCCTAACCCCTCCTCAAGGGGAAGAACTGTTAGCCGCCGCGGCGGTGGTGGGGCCCGCCGGTTCCTGGCCATTGCTAGGCAACGGGACCGGTGCATCACTTCCACCATCGAGTGTCCTGGTCCAGCCGGTTGCCCTGCAACCAGAGACACCAGGTGGCCGCTTGCAGTCCCGGCTCTTACCAAACAGCCAAGATGCGCTGATCAGCGTGCCTGATAATAGCTGGCACAATTAGGGACCGGGGGGTTGGGCTGCCTGTTCTCCTATGATTGGTTCTCTGGGCCTTTTTATGGGAGCCAGAACAGTGCAGCCCTGCCGGTGATAGCTTCATGCAAACCAGTCAGCCAGCCTCTGGTAGTTCCTGATTCCTACCTGCAGTTACTGGTGTTCCAGTTCCCTGCATCAGTTCTGACCATGTCCTGCTTGTAACCCGATCTGCGTCCAGTGGAATAGCCTGAATTTGGAACTCTTCAGTATCCCGGTTGCTCCTGTATTCATCCCTCGTGGCACCGTGAGTCTGTGGTTCTGCCTCACCTTGCAACAGAAGCCACATCTTTATTATCTTTTGACTTGTTACCTCGTAAGACCTGGGAGCATCGGAGTCTGGGCAGACCTAATTCGCCCATTCAAACGCGGCTGCTAAAAGAGAAGACTAGCTCTGCAGGCGCTGATTGACTACTGGGAGAAATAACGGAGTCAGTGAGTAGTGTTGGTGACTTGGTGTTGATGCTATTTTCAATTCCCAGCTGCAGTTTGATATGTCAGTACCAGGAGCTCCCCAGTTGCCACCCAATCTCCAGAGTTCCAGGTACTCAGTTCATAACACTAAGACTATAAAGCTCTTGGAAGGTCGGCAATAGCATGCCTATGATTTTGATGGCGGTCCTTCCAATATGATCTAAGGCACTCTGTTCATTGGCAGTGCAGTTGCTGTACCATACAATATTCCGTAAGTCAAAATACTGTCAATCGAGCACATACAAAAGTTTAACAAACAGTTATCTTAACACTAACGACTGCAGCTCTTAAACATCGTAGGCAGACAGAGCATTGCTGTGCTTTTTTTTTAAGATATATTGTTATTTTCAATTTCCAATTTAGTAATACACAAAAATATAATCAGCAGAAACATATTTCACTTGAATATGCGAATAAAGGTAACTAGCATACATAACTATGTATACATTAGAATAAACAATAAAAAGGGGTAGAGGGGATAGACTGAAATCTTGCCCGGGGTCAGAAATAGAAAGAAAGAGCAGTAAACAAACAGAACGAAGAGGCATGAGGATTGGCAGAGCTCAAGTCATACATAAAAATATATAACCAAAACAGTCTCCAATGGTGGGAACTTTGCGGTCAGCGGTTGACCGAAAGTAACCTCACCGCTGACCGAAAAGTTCCCACCATTGGATACAATGGAGCGCATAGGCGCTACATTATATCTCTGCCGTGTGCTGCCTCACAGACACTACAGGAGCACACAGCCAATCAGGAGAGTGCCACGACGTGGCGCTCCCTGATTGGCTGAAGGGACCCTCTTTGACAGGAGTCAGGGGGGGGTCCTGGCAGTCGGGGAAAGGGGTCCCATGTGTAAACATGGGACCCCTTTCAGTGCGTGGTCGGGTTTCCGTTTTTTTGTTTTGCCAAGTACGTGGATTATACAAAGGACAGAATCTACACTGGATTATGTGAGTATAATTTTTTTCACAGGTCCCCCAAGGATTCTACAGGGAGAAGAGGACCGAGCCTCGTGGGAACATAGGTAAGTATGTATGTTTTGAGGTGTGCATGTATGTAATAAACGTATACTTTCACGGTGTGTGTGTCCTGTTTTTTTGGGGGGTATTTTTTTAGTAGTAGTACTACAGGTACCAGCGGCCCAGGTTTTCCACCGCATGCTGGTACCTGTGGTTCTCCAAGTACCAGCTTGCGGGGGAGGCTTGCTGGGACTTGTAGTACTGCTACTAAAAACAATATTCACATTTTTTACACTTGGCTATCAGCCCCCCATCCGCCGCCCTTGGATGGGGGGGACAGCCTCGGGCTTCACCCCTGGCCCTTGGGTGGCTGGAGCGGGGGGACCCCTTGATTTAAGGGGTTCCCACTCCTCCAGGGTACCCCGGCCAGGGCTGACTAGTTGGGTATGTAATGCCAGGGCCGCCGGGACCACTATAAAAGTGTCCCCCGGCTGTGGCATCATGTACCTGGCTAGTGGAGCCCGGTGCTGGTTTTAAAAATACGGGGGACCCCTACGCTTTTTGTCCCCCGTATTTTTGGAACCAGGACCAGGCGCAGAGCCCGGTGCTGGTTGATAAAATATCGGGGAACCCCTGTCATTTTTTCCCCATATTTTGTCAACCAGGACCGGCTCAAAGAGCCCGAGGCTGGTTGTGCTTAGGAGGGGGGACCCCACGCAATTTTTTTTCACTTTTTACACTAAACACACCCTTTCCCATAGATAACCATGCACAGATCTCACTGATCCATGCATGGTTATCCAAACTCGACTGGAAAAAGCAGGTCTATTTTTTTCCTGCTTTTTTTAACGATTCGAAAAAAAAAAGACCCGCACTTGAGCACTCAGAGACTAACACCCAAATACGAATGAATAGTGTTCTATGAAATAACAGCCGCGTTTGACCGATGGTCTATTCATTCGTATTTCTGAACGTTGTCATTCAAACCATTACGAATAGTCCAAACACTGCCGAGATTTGTGCTCAGTGAATTCCTGGATTGGGACTTAGAAAAAAAAACACAAATCGGCCAAACTCGGATTTTTAGTAAATACTGGCCAGGGAGTCCTCCTCCAGGGGAACCCCAAGGTCAATTTCCTATTGCATCTCATATTTTGGAGTGGCGGGTTCTGTAGAGTGCAATAATAAAATATACAGTGACTAAACAAACACCTTCAAGAGAGAATTATTCAGACATAGCCATTCCACTGTGGACATGAGATGGGGATGTACCGAGCAGCTTAGGGAGGCGACAAAGTGTCTCAGCCGGAGATATGTAAAAACATTCATATCTGGGAAAGAAAACTTATCCTGTAATTCACCAAGATTTATACAGGCGTCACCCTCCACAATATCCGCCACAAACCTGCTACTTCTAACAATCCAGGGTGCAACAAGAGACCTGGAGAGACAATGGGGGAGATTCAAATGTTTGAAAAGTCAGTTGGGAGACTGTTTTTCCTATCTAATAGACAGGAAAAACAGACACCCAACCGACTTTTCAAACATTTGAATTCCACCCAATGAGTGAACAGTGTGTTGCCCCAGAGAGGGATGAGAGGTGAAGGGATAGAGAGAAGCTTAAACCTATATACACATTGGTCCCATATAGTGCAGGTGAAGGAGACAATTGGGTGAGAAGAGACAGCCAATGGCCGGAGTGTTGAAGGAATCCCTAACATCGAGGGAAGAGAGATGAGCTTGCAAGCAGCGGTTTCTAAGTCCACACAAATCAGAGTTGTAGTGGGCGCAAACCAAGCCATGGCTTGACTGATGTGTGCAGCCAAATAATATAATTTAATATCCGGGAACCCTCTACCGCCATTGGAAGTCTCTCTTAGTAGATTCCAAATGCTAGTTCTGGGGATCTGTTTCCTCCAGACAAATGATACAAACCATTTGTGGAGCTGGGCGAGAATATTATTCGGTATACTAACCAGTAGTGTCTGAAATAAAAAGAAAAGCATATTCATTTTGGTAGAATATTCATTTTGATAGCAAGTATCCTACCAAACCAGAAAATATAATAAGATTCCCACCTGAATAGGTCTGTCTTAATAGAGGAGAGGATCTTAGGGTAATTAGCATCGTATAATTGCTGTGCTTTTTTAATTATCAATTCCAAATGAGCAGAACATGTCAGACTAGATGAAACCTGAATACCCAAAAAACTTAACAATTCAACCATTTCAATGGCTTGATCACCTAAAGACACTGGTATTTTGTGTGGTACACCTCTTCTAAAAGTAACTTTTTAGTCTTCCCACTATTTAAAAGTAAATTATTTTCTGCACTCCAAACAGCTAGTTTTGCTGTAGGGTTCAGTTCCAACCAAGGTTCTGTGTTGATTTTGTATGTTCTCCTTGTGTTTCGTGGTTTTCCTCTGGGGACTCTAATTTTCTCCTACTAGTCAAAAACATACTGGATTCAGACAAAATAACCCTAGTGTTTGCATGCATGTGTGAGTAGATGTGGTAGAGTGTACATATTGGGGTATATTTACTAAGGTCCCGATTTTGACCGAGATGCCGTTTTTTCTTCAAAGTGTCATCTCGGTAATTTACTAAACTCAAATCACGGCATTCGTCATTTTTTGGAAGTCCAAGAAAAAAATTACGAATGAATACACCATCGGTCAAAACGCGGCTGTTTAAGTATGAATCTCGGTAATTTACTAAGAAGTGCAAAGCAAAAAAAAAAAAAACACTGCCGTGAAAAATTACAACTCGTAAAAAAGTGCTAAAAAAAAAACAGACCTGCTTTTTTTCCCCGTGATTGGATAGGCATGCACGGATCCATGAGATCAGTGCATGTATATCAGTGGGAAGAGGTGGGAAAGTGGTTATTTTCGGGAAAAAAAATGCGTGGGGTCCCCCCTCCTAAGCATAACCAGCCTCGGGCTCTTTGAGCCGACCCTGGTTGCAGAAATATGGGGAAAAAAATGACAGGGGTTCCCCCATATTTAAGCAACCAGCATCGGGCTCTGCGCCTGGTCCTGGTTCCAAAAATACGGGGGACAAAAAGAGTAGGGGTCCCCCGTATTTCTAAAACCAGCACCGGGCTCCACTAGCTGGACAGATAATGCCACAGCCGGGGGTCACTTTTATATAGTGCCCTGCGGCCGTGGCATCAAAAATCCAACTAGTCACCCCTGGCCGGGGTACCCTGGGGGAGTGGGGACCCCTTCAATCAAGGGGTCCCCCCCCCAGCCACCCAAGGGCCAGGGGTGAAGCCAGAGGCTGTCCCCCCCATCCAATTGGCTGCGGATGGGGGGCTGATAGCCTTTTGTGAAAATGAAAAGATATTGTTTTTAGTAGCAGTACTACAATGCCCAGCAAGCCTCCCCCGCATGCTGGTACTTGGAGAACCACAAGTACCAGCATGCGGCGGAAAAACGGGCCCGCTGGTACCTGTAGTACTACTACTAAAAAAATACCCAAAAAAAGACAAGACACACACACCTTGAAAGTAAAGATTTATTACATACATCCACACAAACATACAAACATACTTACCTATGGCCCCACGCAGGTCGGTCCTCTTCTCCAGTAGAATCCAAGGGGTACCTGTTGAATAAATTATACTCACCAGCTCCAGGGTCCCAGGCTCCTCGTAGCATCCATTTGTAATCCACGTACTTGAATAAAATAAAAAAACGGACACCCGAGCCACGCACTGAAAGGGGACCCATGTTTGCACATGGGTCCCCTTTCCCCGACTGCCAGAAACCCACTCTGACTTCTGTCTAAGTGGGTTTCTTCAGCCAATCAGGGAGCGCCACGTTGTAGCACCCTCCTGATCGGCTGTGTGCTCCTGTACTGACTGACAGGCGGCACACGGCAGTGTTACAATGTAGCGCCTATGCGCTCCATTGTAACCAATGGTGGGAACTTTCTGCTCAGCGGTGAGGTCACTTTCGGTCAACCGCAGGGCAGAAAGTTCCCACCATTGGTTACAATGGAGCGCATAGGCGCTACATTGTAACACTGCCGCGTGCTGCCTGTCAGTCAGTACAGGAGCACACAGCCGATCAGGAGGGTGCTACAACGTGGCGCTCCCTGATTGGCTGAAGAAACCCACTTAGACAGAAGTCAGAGTGGGTTTCTGGCAGTCGGGGAAAGGGGACCCATGTGCAAACATGGGTCCCCTTTCAGTGCGTGGCTCGGGTGTCCGTTTTTTTATTTTATTCAAGTACGTGGATTACAAATGGATGCTACGAGGAGCCTGGGACCCTGGAGCTGGTGAGTATAATTTATTCAACAGGTACCCCTTGGATTCTACTGGAGAAGAGGACCGACCTGCGTGGGGCCATAGGTAAGTATGTTTGTATGTTTGTGTGGATGTATGTAATAAATCTTTACTTTCAAGGTGTGTGTGTCTTGTCTTTTTTTGGGTATTTTTTTAGTAGTAGTACTACTACAGGTACCAGCGGGCCCGTTTTTCCGCCGCATGCTGGTACTTGTGGTTCTCCAAGTACCAGCATGCGGGGGAGGCTTGCTGGGCCTTGTAGTACTGCTACTAAAAATAATATCTTTTCATTTTCACAAAAGGCTATCAGCCCCCCATCTGCAGCCAACTGGATGGGGGGGACAGCCTCGGGCTTCACCCCTGGCCCTTGGGTGGCTGGGGGGGGGACCCCTTGATTGAAGGGGTCCCCACTCCCCCAGGGTACCCCGGCCAGGGGTGACTAGTTGGATTTTTGATGCCACGGCCGCAGGGCACTATATAAAAGTGACCCCCGGCTGTGGCATTATCTGTCCAGCTAGTGGAGCCCGGTGCTGGTTTTAGAAATACGGGGGACCCCTACTCTTTTTGTCCCCCGTATTTTTGGAACCAGGACCAGGCGCAGAGCCCGATGCTGGTTGCTTAAATATGGGGTAACCCCTGTCATTTTTCCCCCCATATTTCTGCAACCAGGGTCGGCACAAAGAGCCCGAGGCTGGTTATGCTTAGGAGGGGGGACCCCACACATTTTTTTTCTCCGTTTTACAGTGTTTATTTAAAAAAAAAAAAAAAAAATGAACCCCAGCACGGATCACACAGATCCGGCCGAGATTCATTTTGAAAAAGTCGGCAGTGTTTTGCTAATCACTGCCGTAAAAAAGGTAAAAAAAACACGAATGACATCGACATCGGAACAAATGAAAAATCCGAATACGACAGCTTAGTAAATTAGTCGTAATAAATTCAAAAAGTTGCAGTTTTACACTTTCGATGTCATTCGTGATTGAACTTTGACCTTTTTCCGAAAATTACGAATGTTAGTAAATATACCCCATTGTGAGCTCCATTAGGGTAGGTCCTGATGTGAATGGCCAAACTCTGTATAGCGCTGCAAAATATGTGTGCACTATGGGGGTAATTCCGAGTTGATCGCTAGCTGAAAATGTTCACTGCGCAGCTATTAAGTAAAAAAACGGCACTTCTGCGCATGCGTATGCATCGCAGTGCGCACGCGCGACGTACTTTCACAACGGACAATGTATTTTTACACAAGGTCTAGCTAAGCTTTTCAGTAGCAATGGCTGCCGCAGAGTGATTGACATGAGGTGGGCATTTCTGGGTGTCAACTGACCGTTTTCAGGGAGTGCTCGAAAAACGCAGGCGTGCCAGGAAAAACACAGGCGTGCCTGGCCGAACGCAGGGCGTGTTTGTGACGTCAAATCCGGAACTGAATGGTCTGAAGAGATATATATAATGGTAGATGCTCAATCAGCTTAATGATATCATTCAGGTGCTCGAAAGGGAGGGGTAATTCTAAGCAAGAAAAAAAAGAGACATTGTTTCCCCCAGCACCCTGAATGATAACAGTAACCAGATATAAATCCCACATAATAATAGAGATCTTTGTTACACATATTTGCGCACATGTGTGAATAAGCCACAAAGCCGCATCAAGGCGTCTCTGTATATTTGGGGTCCCTAGCGCTATATCTAGGTGCAGGGTGTGGCACCCCAAAACACCAGCATAAGCCAGAAAGCCCAGGGTAGCATACCAGAGAAAAAAATATAGATTAGTATTTAGGAAGCCGAAGCTATAGAGATGGTGATACAAAAATTAAATGTAATTAAAATAGAGAAATAGTGTTAAAAAATTAATAAGTGAAAAGTGTTAATAGAATGTAAAGGTATGCCACACTAAATAATATAAAAAACTTTGTGATTTCTATAACAGAAGTTCACTCTATCAGGATTTTCACCCCCTTCTCTCTGCGTGTTGCAGCTATCTATCGCCCTCCTGGGCAACCTAAACAACAATTTCTAGAAGATTTCTCTGCCTGGCTCCCACACTTCTTATCCTCTGACATCTTCACCATCATTATGGGCGATTTCAATATAGCTCTTGACAGTCCACAATCTGTTCATGCATCCAAACTCCTCTCTCTAACCTCCTCTCTTGGCCTAACCCAATGGTCCGACTCCTCTACTCACCATGAGGGCCACTGCCTTGATCTTGTGTTCACCAGGCTCTGCTCAGTTTCCGAATTCACTAACACTCCTTTCCCTCTCTCTGATCACAACCTGATCACCTTCACAATCTCTTTTATTACTTTAAATTCTAGGACACTAAAACCAAGCAAGCCTCCTCTAACCCGCAGAAATACTAACAATATACATTTTCAACAACTTTACACTTCTCTGCAACAACTGCTCTCACCAATCTCTATATTTACTACACCTGACACTGCTGTATCACACCTGCACCAGACCCTAGAGAGTGCCCTTGATGAAGTGGCTCCAGCTACCCATCACACTCCACGTAGGCTTAGATGCCAACCATGGCACTCTAAATCAACAAGACACCTACAAAAACTGTCACGTAAAGTAGAACGTCAGTGGCGGAAATCTCAGAATCCAAGTGACTTTCTCACATATAAGACTACCTACCACTCCTATCGTCAGGCCCTGGACACTGCCAAACAAACATATTTCCAATCTCTCATCTCTTATCATGCCAACAACCCCAAGCGACTTTTTAATACATTTAAATCACTTCTTTACCCTCCCTCACCCCCCCCCACTAGCTACTATCCGTGCACAAGAACTTGCTTCCTACTTCAAGGATAAGATTGATAAAATCCGAGATGAAATGGTATGCTCTAACTCAGCCAGTGACCTGCTCAATTCCCTACCTGAACGCTCTGGCACTTTCTCTTCGTTTGATCCCACAAGTGAAGATAAAGTATCAACACTCTTTTCATCCTCCTACTCCACTACCTCTCCTCTTGATCCTATACCCTCACAGGTCAGTAAAACTTTGTCTCCTGTGCTTATCCCAACCTTAACTAAAATCTGTAATCTCTCTCTCTCTACTGGTATCTTTCCCTCTCTGTTTAAACATGCAGTCATTACTACCATTCTAAAAAAACACAACTCTGACCCAAACACACTCTCTAACTACCGTCCCATTTCTCAGCTACCCAGTCCCTCCAAGCTACTTGAGAGGCTTGCCTACACTCGCCTTACACACTTTCTTAACTCGCACAACTTATTGGATCCACTTCAGTCAGGCTTTCGTGCCCAACACTCCACAGAGACGGCACTGACCAAAGTGAATGATCTAGTCACTGCTAGATCAAAAGGCCATTACACACTACTTATTCTTCTAGATCTCTCTGCTGCTTTTGACACTGTTGACCACTCTCTTCTCATACAAACACTAAAATCCCTAGGTCTTCAGGACACAGCCCTTTCTTGGTTGTCATCCTACCTATCTAATCGCTCTTTCAGTGTTCACTTCTCTGATTCTACCTCCTCTTCTCTACCTCTATCAGTTGGAGTCCTGCAAGGCTCAGTCTTAGGTCCGCTGTTTTTCTCAATCTATACCTCCTCTCTTGGTATCAGCTCCTTTGGATTTCAGTATCATTTGTATGCTGATGATACTCAAATCTACCTTTCCTCCCCAGATTTGTCACCACCAGTATTGGCTCGTGTCACTGGATGCCTGTCTGCCATTTCATCTTGGATGTCATCTCGCCACCTCAAACTCAACATTTCCAAAACCGAATTAATTATTTTCCCACCAGCTAAGAGTAGTTACCAACCTGATATCTCTATAACTGTTGACAATGCAACTATCCACCCCACCCCACAAGCTCGTTGCCTAGGTGTCACCCTTGACTCTGAACTGTCCTTTGTTCCACACATTCAATCTGTCTCTAAATCATGTTACATGCACCTTAAAAACATATCCAAAATACGCCCTTATCTTACACAAGACATTGCAAAAACTCTAATCCATGCACTCATCATCTCCCGCATTGATTATTGTAATAGTCTCCTTACTGGTCTTCCCAAACATAGGCTATCACCACTTCAATCCATTTTAAATGCAGCTGCGAGGCTAATCTTCCTCGCCAGACGTTCTTCATCTGCTGATCCGCTCTGTCAGTCCCTCCATTGGTTACCGGTATTCTACCGTGTCAAATATAAAATACTTTTACTTACATACAAGGCTATTAACCAAACTGCACCATCATACATCTCCTCACTCATCTCAAAATATCTCCCTACCAGACCTCTCCGCTCTGCACAAGATCTGCGTCTCTCATCCACATGTATTACCTGTTCCCACTCAAAATTACAGGACTTTACCCGGGCTTCACCCACTCTGTGGAATGCACTCCCACGCACAATAAGACTCTCCTCTAGTCTCCAAACCTTTAAACGTTCTCTGAAAACTCATCTCTTCAGACAAGCCTACCAAATTTCAGACCCACACACATAACCTTCACAGCTTCCCTATCAAGTTACATCCCCTCTGTACAGTCCACATAAACTCACATTTTGTCTTCCAACATTGCTGGGTGATCATATCATATACAACCCATTAAGAACCTAGCAACCTGGGGAACCATTATGTGACAGGTAGCATCTATCCTTATGTATCAATGCCTATTTCCCTATAGATTGTAAGCTTGCGAGCAGGGCCTTCCTACCTCTGTCTGTCTGTCTGTCTGTCTTTGCCCAGTTTTGTCTATAATTGTTGTTCTAATTGTAAAGCGCAACGGAATATGCTGCGCTATATAAGAAACTGCTAATAAATAATAAAAAATAATAAATAACAGCCATCCAGACCTCCAAAGTATATTTTTTTATTGCAATTTACTTTACCTTTCTATATATGTGTGTTATTTGTTTTTATTTGTGGATTAGTTTGTCTACCGGTACTAGGAACACTTCCCCCAAATAGCAATTGTACCCAAGAAATTCATTTTTTAAGACCAGTAATAATAACAGTCTGGTCTAGGCTCACATCATTTACTTGCCTTAGAGTAGAACTTAGAAATTCCACAATGCCACGTCATTTTAAACTGTTTTGTGATTGTGTACAATAAATACACCCTCTTTTAAAACAAGTATTGTGTGTTTATCCACAGTAGTGCTAGGAGTACACCCCCCTTTTATGTATCCTGACTAACAGTGGAATAGGTAGTGATTCCACCACTCCAAGCAGCAACCTAGGTTAAAAATCCTTATTTCTGCTGCGGGGTACACTGGGCTCCACAAGGATAGACATAGGGGTGTAGAGTAGGATCTTGATCCGAAGCACCAACAGGCTCAAAAGCTTTGAGCTTCTTCCCAAGATGCATAGCGCTGCCTCCTATATCACCCCGCCTCCGTGCACAGGAGCTCAGTTTGTAGTTGGTGCTTGCAGTGCAAGCATGTAACAGGAAGAGCTGCTCACAGCAGCTCTAGAAAAAGCTTTTTTCTGAGGAAAAAAGAAGACTACAAGAGCTGCAGCAGAGGCACAGATTGTGCTGGATGTCAGTAGACATTGCCTGCTTGCAGCTCCATCTCTCCCCCAGCGGTGCTGTACACTCCCGTGCCCTGGTTGCCGGGTACCTACAGCAGGAAGCTCCGGTTTTCTTCCAAGTTAGTCACACACGGCTGGGGCTCTACGGGATCGCGTGGCCGCACTTCGGGAGGAGGTAAGTGGGTCTCCCTCGCGGCACCCGCACTTTATCGCGATCCGGTGAGGCCGGTGGGAGGCAGGCCGCGCGCGCTGGCTGTGGACACTGTGGCAGTACAGGCGATCCCACTAGATCACCAGGGCATGGGTGCAGGTCAGGTTTTCTCTCTAAACCTTTTTTACAAGTAGCCCGCAGTACCCGGTGGTTTTGCCAGCAGAGGGCATAAGGCTTAGACCTGGAGCCCCTCCCCCAGATCCAGGGCGCCATTTCCCGCAAATGTTTCCGCCCTGGAGCTGCATATCTATCTATCCCTCACTCCCTGGCAGTGTCTGCGGCACCATTATCCCTCATCTCACTGTTCCTGGGATTGCTTGGGCAAATCCTCCTATGTAAAGCTGCCTGGTTGTCATTGCTGTGACTTTACAAGACACTTAAGTATTCTACCTGCCTTTTTTTTTAGTCAGTGTTAGTAAGAAAGAGTGCACTTAGTCAGGGTTTCCTAGTACAATTACCCTGTGATATACATCCAGTTCTTACTGTGTACTGTTATATCTATAGTTATATAGCTGTGTAAACTAGTCCAGTGCAGTATTATTGTTAGTAATAACCTCTGCATTGTACAGACTGTGACTATTTGTGTGTGCATTTGATAGCTGAGTGGTGTCCATTTCGTGTCTTTCACTCAACCTGCTATCCCTATATTCTATAACCTGAGGGGGCTTGGTGCGTCAGGTTTTATCTAATATAGGATTTTAACAAAGATATACTGTATTACGTATTTTTCTATGTGATTTAGTCACCATATCTTTCCTTTATCTCTGCTGGTGCTGACTACACTGCGCAGGGGTTTGGGCTAGAGGTATTGTGCTGCTGACAAATTGTACTGTGTTACCTGATACTGCAAGTTATATCATGTCTGCTTCTGATGGTAACGGTTCTGGGGCTGAACACACTGCCGGTGATGCTGAAGCCGCAGATACCTATGAGGAGAATATAGCAGCTTTTGGCTCTGGTTCTGGGGGCTCCTTGCCCCCAAGTGGCGCGGTGGCAACGGGGGCAAATAATGACCCGCCGTTGGCTGCTTTTTTCAATGCTTCTGCATACGCAAGTTCATAAACTAACACCCCCCATGGGACCCCCAATGCCGGTGCAACCGTTTGTGGTCCCTGCAGCTAACCCGCCATGGGCGGACGATTTATCTGCTCAAATAAAGAAGTTGAACCAGTCCCTGACTACTAAAAAGTCTGACTGTCGCTCGCCTAAGTCCAAGAGGTCCTCTAAGCGAGCACTTGTCTCCTCACAATCCACTGCTGTCATTGAAACCTCGTCGGATGAAGACGGCACTTACACTGACCCCACAGGTTCTGACTCAGATACGGCTGATGGGGAGGGTGGTTCACATGTGGATGTTCCTGATCTTTTGGAGGCTATTAAGTTAATTTTACAGATTACGGATGATCCCGAGCCATCCGTTCCTCCTAAGAAACCAGATAGGTTCAAGCGTAAAACAAGTTTTACCTCACTCTGACCACCTAGTGGATATACGTCAGGAACCCTGGGTAAACCCGGGTACGAAGTTTGTGCCTCAAAAGAAGATGCTGGCTCGCTATCCCCTCGCGCGGGAGCTGTCTAAGAATTGGGAAACGCCTCCTCCGGGACTCACATGTGGCTAGGATGGTGGTTTCCTCAGCTCTACCTGTCACTACTGTCACATCTCTAAAAGAGCCTACGGATAAACGTGTGGAGGGTGGTCTGAAAGCGATTTAAACCCTCATGGGTGCTGCACAAAGTCCCACTATTGCAGCTACTTGGGCTGCAGAGGCCATTGAAGCATGGGCCTTGGAGTTAGATGCTGAAATCTCCTCTGACCATGCTAGACAATGCTTGTCTTATATTGTCACAGCTTCTTGTTATATTAAAGAGGCGGCTTCTCTGATGCCGGTATCCTGGCAGCCAAGGCCTCTACTACGTCAGTCCTGGCTCGCCGGATATTGTGGCTGAGATCCTGGTCTGTGGATCTGGACTCTAGAAAAACCCTGGAGGTACTCCCTTTTAAGGGAGATATTATGTTTGGGGAGGATTTAAATAAGATTGTGGCTGACTTTGCTACTGCTAAAACTGCCTGTCTGCCAAGTACTGCTCCTTCTGTGTCAATGGCGAAAGGTACTACCTTTCGCCCCTTTCGTCCTTCAGGTAAAGCAAAAGGTCAGGCGTACAACAAGCAGGCCCGTACTTCCAAACCTGGTAAGCCTAAGCCCAAAAGAGCCTGGGCGGCCCATCAGCCAGATTCCAAGACAGATAAGCCTGCCGCATGACGGGGCGGGCCTCCCTCTGGGGGATCCCAGGGTGGGGGGCCGGCTTCTAGGGTATACCCAGGAATGGTTGAAGACCACTTCAGATGCCTGGGTACGGGAAGTCATCACTCGTGGTTACGCCATAGCCTTCAAACACCGACCCCCTCATCGATTTTGCCAGACAGATGTCCCGTTGGACAAGACAAGGGCAAACACTCTACATTCGGTGGTACAGACCCTCCTGGATACAGGAGTCGTAGTACAGGTGCCTCTTGTGCAGAGGGGCCGGGGGTACTATTCTCCGCTGTTTCTAGTCCCGAAACCGAATGGGTCCTCCCAGCCCATTCTCAACCTCAAGGCATTGAACAGGTTTGTGAAGGTTTCCAAGTTCCGAATTGAAACCCTTCGCTCTATAGTTCTGGCCTTGGAACCTGGGGACTTCATGGTCTCCCTGGATATACAGGATGCTTACCTGCATATTCCTATAGCAGTGTCTCATCAGCAATACCTGAGATTTGTGATTGGCAACTGCCATTACCAGTTTCGGGCATTACCTTTTGGTTTAACAACGGCTCAGTGAGTCTTTACAAAAGTCAAGGCGGTGATGACGGTGGTACTCCGCCGTCAAGGGGTTAGGATACTGCCGTATTTGGACGAATCCTCGCAAATTCCCCAGAACTTCTCCTGCGTCATCTAGATGTGATGGTCCAGTTTCTGAAAGCCCACGGGTGGCTCATCAACTGGAAGAAGTCATCCCTGATCCCTGCTCAGAGCATGGTGCATCTGGGAACACTACTGGACACTCACAACCAGCGGTTGTTCCTGTCTCAGGAGAAAGTCCTGAAACTTCAGGACAGGATTTGTTGCTTCCTATCTCGTCCGCAAGTGTCAAAACATTCGGCGATGCAGGTGCTGGGCCTCATGGTGTCAGCATTCTACATGGTGAAGTACGCTCAATTTCACTCTCGCCCTCTCCAGAGGCTGATTCTAGCCAAATGGGACGGCCTGTCTCACCGGATCAGGTCTCAAATGATCTAATTGACTCCGGAGGTATGTCTGTCACTGCTCTGGTGGCTCCGGGACCAACAACTGTGCAGTGGCCGTCCGTTCTGCATATCCGACTGGGTCCTGTTGATGACAGATGCCAGGTTAAGAGGTTGGGGTGCGGTGCTGGAGCAACGCTCCCTTCAGGGGTGGTGGACCAAGGAGGAGTCCCTCCTCTCGATAAATATTCTGGAGTTGCGGGCGGTCTTCAATGCCTTGAACCTAGCCCAGCATTTAATTCAGAACCGTCCTGTTCAAGTACAGTCGGACAACGCCATCACAGTGGCTTACATAAATCATCAAGGCGGCAGTCGTAGCTGCCTAGCAATGAAGGAAGTCTCACGGATTCTACAGTGGGCAGAACGCCATCTACCGGCCATATCGGCAATATTCATTCAGGGAGTCCTGAATTGGGAAGCGGACTTTCTCAGTCTTCAGGACGTGCATGCCGGCGAGTGGGGCCTCCATCCAGAAGTGTTTCAACTCTTAGTGGAAAGGTGGGGCCTTCCAGACGTAGATCTGATGGCGTCTCAACACAATCACAAGGTTCCGGTCTTCGGAGCAAGGACAAGGGATCCTCAAGCAGCATTTGTGGATGCGCTGGTGGTACCGTGGAGGTTTCGCTGCCGTACGTGTTCCCTCCGGTGTCACTCCTGCCCAGGGTAATTCGGAAGTTCAAGCAAGAAAAAGGAATTCTGCTTCTCATAGCTCCAGCGTGGCCCAGACGGCACTGGTTCTCAGACCTGCAAGGCCTATCGTCAGAGCATCCAATTCTACTTCCACAACGCCCAGACCTCCTCGTTCAGGGCCCCTGTGTCTACCAGGACCTAGCCCGGCTGTCTTTGATGGCGTGGCTCTTGAAGCTTACGTCTTAAGGGCTAAAGGGTTTTCTGAGGCGGTCATTCAAACTATGTTGCGGGCCCGGAAACCGGCTTCTGCTCGGATTTACTATAAGGTCTGGCATTCTTACTTTGTTTGGTGCGCATCTAACGATTATGACGCTTCCAAGTTTAGTATAGCCAAGTAGTTGGCTTTTCTTAAGCAGGGCCTGGATTTAGGCCTGCGTCTGGCCTCCCTCAAGGTTCAAATATCTGCATTGTCGGTGTGGTTTCAGAGAAAAATTGCGACCTTACCTGATGTGCATACCTTTACTCAGGGCATGTTGCGTATCCAACCTCCCTATGTCCCGCCTGTGGCTCCTTGGGACTTGTCGGTGGTTTTGGAGGCGTTACAAGAGTCTCCGTTTGAACCTTTTGGTTCAGCTGATCTTATGTGGCTTTCCCTTAAGGTGGTGTTTCTGCTGGCTATTGCTTCAGCTAGAAGAGTGTCGGATTTGGGTGCCTTGTCCTGTATTTCCCCATATCTGATATTTCACCGTGACCGGGCAGTTCTTAGGACTCATCCCGGCTATCTACCTAAGGTGGTTTCTTCGTTCCACCTTAATCAGGAGATTGTAGTTCCGACACTTGTTTCTCCTGATCTGTCTCCCAAAGAGCAGTCTTTGGATGTGGTATGGGCTCTCCGTATCTATGTGAAGAGAACTGCTTCGATTAGGAAATCTGATTCTCTCTTTGTGCTGTTTGGATTTCACAAACAGGGCTGGCCTGCTCACAAGCAAACTCTGGCCAGATGGATTAGAATGGTGTTGCACATGCTTATTTGAAGGCTGGTCTCTCTGCTTCTGATCACATTAAGGCCCATTCTACTCGGTCTGTTGGACCTTCTTGGGCGGCACAACATGGTGCGACCCTTGAACAATTGTGCAAGACGGCTACGTGGTCCTCTGTGGTCCTCTGTCCTCTGTGGACACATTCATAAGGTTCTATGCCTTCGATACTGCCGTGTCCCAGGATGCTTCCTTTGGACGCAGGGTTCTTGTGCCCGCTACAGTGCGTCCCCTCCCATAAGGAACTGCTTTAGGACATCCCCTTGTGGAGCCCAGTGTACCCCGCAGCAGAAAACGAGTTTTATAGTAAGAACTTACCTTTGTTGAAACTCTTTATGCGAGGTACACTGGGCTCCACAAGGTGCCCACCCTGACGCACTTAGCTTCTTTGGGTTGGTATGGCATTAGCCGCTGACACTTCTCCTGTCGGGAGAGTGTGGTGTTTGTGGCAACTGGCAGTTGTCGTCTCTTTTACTTGCTACTGCATTGGGCTGGTTAACAAAACTGAGCTCCTGTGCATGGAGGCGGGGTGATATAGGAGGCGGCGCTATGCATCTTGGGAAGAAGGTCAAAGCTTTTGAGCCTGTTGGTGCTTCGGATCAAGATCCTACTCTACACCCCCATGTCTATCCTTGTGGAGCCCAGTGTACCTCGCAGAAAGTTTTAACAAAGGTAAGTTCTTACCATAAAACTCGTTTTTTCTCACCGAGCGCAGTACCCTAACCCCCCTTTTTCTGTGGGGTTTATGCATGGCGGACACAGCGTTATTTCATTGGACCAAAGTTACAATGCTATTACCCGTTATGTCTGTCTTTAGCCACACTCTTGTGTTTGGACAAAGTACTAGTTTGCTCCCTCTGTCACTTATTCTATCTCTGTCCCCATGTAGCTCAGATTGCCTATACCAGATGTTCTTAAACTAGGTTGACTTAATTAACAGCTCAGGCAATTTGATTTAATCATCTATGCTGAGCCATGGATATACCAAAAAAATCTGGACTGTTGGGGTGCCTTGAGGACCACATTTGAGAACCTCTGACCTACACTCCAAGTCCCTGGCTACTCTTCTGTCATTCCATTCATTTCATCATGTTACTATTTTTTTCCCTTATTATTCCATTTATTTCCTAATTCTGACAATGTTAAGTTGTTGTTATTATTATTATTGGACATTGGACTACTACTACTAAGATAAGTATTGTTGGTTTTATATATATCCTATGACTGACCAAAATAAATGATGTGCTTACTTTTAGCAGTTTTCCATTCTGAAACCATGGTTAAGAAAGTTGCAGTGATTGGTGCTGGCTGCAGTGGATTAACTGCCATTAAATGCTGCCTAGATGAAGGTCTGGAGCCCACTTGCTTTGAAAGGTCTGAAGATATTGGAGGACTCTGGAGATATAAGGTATACATGTTTAGCAGTTGGGGGTTAATGTAATATGTATTACATACATATTACATACATATTACATACAGTATGCCTCTCTACCTTAACCTCCTTCTCCATTATTTTTATGATGAATTGGTGGTCTACTAATACCAATAAAACTACTATTGAAAACATAATTTAAATCTACATAAACCATTTCCATGCTGCCTCCTGAATAGTAATGACCCTAGTGACAGTGACACATCTATAATGGGTACAGTATATGTGTACATGGCCCCTGGGTCAAAGGGGGGCCACATGCTGCACAACCTGCACCCAGAATAGACCCCAAAGTGTGACGTGCACTAGGCTTCCCCCCCTCATACCTATGGCCAGTGTCAGACTGGGGCATGAAGGGCCCAAAGAGAGAATAAGAACCATGAGAGAGTGCATTGGCTATTCCCCTTTATAAATATATTTTGTAAATACTGCTAGTGCATGCATGATAATGTACCAGATTAAAAACAGCAATGCACTGTAGAATATGCAGCGTAGACCTGTGCAGCATAAGGTAACATGTTTAATGTATAATTCAAGGGCACAGTCTGAAACCTGATCCGTAGAGAAGTAGGTGGGCCCCCAGGCAGTGGGGCCCACCGGTGGTTCCCCTGTACCCCTCTGGTCCAGTCCAACCCTGTCTATGGCATATTTTGGGTGATATATTCGGAGAGATGGCACAGGTGACCTTCTGCACATGTGCTCTTTTTAAATATCACAAGAAAGAGCTGGTATGGGTGGGACCTGGTGGACAGAGGGTGGGTCTCGCTGCACAGAGGGTCTCCCCAAGGCATAATTACCCCTATGTCAGTTTTGCATGTATGATACATACATCAATGTATGTACCTATGGTAATATTGAATGTAGGTTAGGCTAAATTAAAAAAAATATATATTTGTTGCATCACATGGTAGGCAAAGGTAAAGCTGGTGAATCATGGGTCATTACATGAAAATACCTTTGCATCTAAGAGAATGCAATAAATAACATATAGTACAGAGAAGTGTTCTTACACTACCCAGGTGCAAGAAACAACCAGGGTGTGAAAAGCATGGCCTGTGTGACCAAGGCAGTAAATAATACTACTTGTATGTACTGTACGTGTTCTGGCAGCAAGTTATATTTTGATAACTTGCTTCCTATCAGATACACATACAGTTAGATTTCGGTATTATGTATTATATAAAAGTAAAACATTTCCTCATCACTTCCAAGGCTGAAATGACACTTAAATCTTGTTTATTGCAGGATGTCCCAGAAGAGGGCAGAGCCAGTATTTACCAATCTGTCATCATCAATACATCTAAGGAGATGATGTGTTACAGTGATTACCCTATTCCTGATGACCTCCCGAATTATATGCATAATTCCAAATTGCTACAGTATTTCCGTCAATATGCTGAACAATTTCACCTCCTGAAATATATCCAGCTAAAGGTAATAACCATGGGGCTGATCCAGATGTGGACAGAGTGGCTACTGCTGCTGCTCATACTTACCTACTTTGCTGCCCCCTCCTCACCCGATTTTTGGGAGCCTCCCGGCCATTCCGGGAGGGTATGCAAGTATGCTGCTGCTTCCTATTACAAGCAGATGCCTCCTGCTGCAGTGTGTCCTAGGGCGCAGCATCAGATCACTGACTCACCACTGGATGGCTTGCAGCACCCATGAGGACGTGCAAGATGTCCATCCTAGAGGCCAAGAAATCTCAGTCTATATTTATAGTTTAGGTGCAAAAGCCCTCACTCACTCACTCACTCACTCACTCACTCACTCACTCACTCACAGACTGACTGACTCATCACTAATTCTCTTACTTCCTGATATATTAGGAAGCTGAAATTTAACATACAGTAGGTGTTCTTAAGGTGAGAAACAGGAAAACTACGTAATTAGATTTGAAATAAACCGCCCATAAGTGGATGAAAAAGGTGTTGACATAATGATGTCAATGCCGATGTGTGGCTTGCGTTTGCGAGAACAATAACACCCAAATAGACAACCGGATCAATACTTGGATTGCACCTCCAGCGTGTAGAATTGAATAAACTACAAGAATGATCCTGTCACTGTTTACCGTATATGCTACAGGTGCTCCTCGTGTGACGCCAAGAACCATGGATTAATATTTACTTACATTAAGACGTCTCAAATTTACATCTCTATAGATTTACCAATGTATTAACACTCATATATATGTACAACTGTGAAAATCAGAAACTCCTATGCGAAGAACGGATAGAACAGCTAGTATAATATATATATATATATATATATATATATATATATTCACCAGAATTTTTTAACTACGCATAGGATATTTCTCTCAGTTCAATTCAAATGTAGCACAATCAGTCCTTTTAAATTGATGTGATTGCTGCCAATTCCTAAAAGGCCGATCCACCGGCTGGATACATGTGAAAGAACAGAAAAAAGGAAGGCGCAATTGTGAGTAAAATAGGAAATCTTTACTGATTAAAAAGTATAGGCTCACGTACATCAAGGTAAAATAATACCGGTTCCCATTTCCAAGACCCCGCAAGAATGCCTCCGGATCGCACCTAGCAGCGCTTCAGATAGGAAAACCACAGCGGCTCTCGTTCAGCTGCATTTACGTCCAAACACCAGATCACAGTGAGCGTCACACCTACTGCTAAACGAACAGCCGCATGCACTGTGATCTGGTGTTTGGACGTAAATGCAGCTGAACGAGAGCTGCTGTGGTTTCCCTGTCTGAAGCGTTGCTAGGTGCGATCCGGAGGCATTCTTGCGGGGTCTTGGAGATGGGAGCGGTATTATTTTACCTTGATGTACGTGAGCCTATACTTTTTAATCAGTAAAGATTTCCTATTTTACTCACAATTGCGCCTTACTTTTTTCTGTTCTTTCATAAATATATATATATATATTGTGACAAGAACACTGGGATAGTGTTTGAGGGCAGGTATATTTGTCCCAGGTTCTTGTCTTACATGTTTTAGAAAATGTTAACTTCTAGGAAAAATGCTTTTTGTTTTGTCTGAACCTTTTCAGTTTGCTGTAAAAGCTGGGAAAAGGCTCTGAGAGAGAGATAAGGCGAGTTCTAGACATTGGGCCCAGTTCGGGTCTTTTGCCTCACAGAGGGCTAATCAGGGTTTCAGCTGTGTAAGAGTGATATAGTGCTTCTAACCTGATTAGTAGGGGCAGACTGCCTGGGAAGGCTGCAGGATCTGTGTGTGAGAGACACGCTTTCTGATGCAAGTAAGCTATACAGTATGTACTGAAGAACTCTGTGTTTTGTTTAGTGACAGTTAGGAACATCTTATGTTTAGTTAGTGCCGGACAGGCAAGGTATTTTTATTTTGGGGTTTGTTTTATTTTCTGTTTCAATAAAACTGGCCGGGGTCAGTTGTACCAGAAACTGGACTTGTGTTGTTCCTCAGCTGCTGCGGGCTGCCATATTCCCCAGGAAAAGGCACCTTGCACCCCTAAAGTGTTACAACTTGGTGGAGAATGCGAGCAGGCCGTTCTGCGCATAAGTGAAAGCAGCAGCTTTGTGAGGCCTGCAGAAAACGGTGGTTTATGCAGATACAGCCCAGTGTGAAGTTACTGAGACTCACCCCTGAGGGTTTGATATATGTCCTGAGTGAAAGCAGCTGCAAAGCCGCCTGGAAAATCTGTTGACATGGAGGATCTGCTTAAAGCCTTGCTGCAAGCTACAGCGGCTCAGCAGGAGGCCAACCGACAGCAGCAGGTGGCAATGGAGGAAAATTGGAGACTACAGCAGGTGGCAATGGAGGAAAATAAGAGACAACAGCAGGCAGTTGTTGATGAACTTTACAGGCAACAGCGTCAGGATAGAGAGGCCTTAACAGAAGTGGTGCAGAGACTTGCAGCTCGGGTTGGAGATGTGGCCGTCAGTGCTCCAACCAGCTCTAGTTCTATACGAGCCAGTCACTTCCTGCAGAAAATGACAGAGGCTGATGATGTGGAGGCCTATCTGACCACGTTTGAAAGGACTGCCGAGCGTGAGAACTGGCCGAAAGCACAGTGGGCCAGTCTGCTGGCACCTTTCCTGTCAGGTGAGCCCCAAAAAGCTTACTTTGATTTAAGCCCTGCTGAGGCTCGGGACTATGATAAACTAAAGACTGAGATCCTGACCCGCCTGGGAGTCACGCTGTCAGTACGAGCACAACGGGTGCACCGTTGGCTGTACGCCATGGAGAAGCCTCCGCGCTCCCAGATGCACGACCTTATTCAGCTAACAAAAAAATGGCTGCAGCCAGAGACATTAACTGGTCCCCAGATGGTGGAAAGAGTCGTCATGGACCGCTACTTGAGATCTTTGCCCATGGTCCTGCGCAAGTGGGTGAGCCATGGAAACCCGGGTACTGCTGACCAATTAGTGGACATGGTAGAGAGGTATTTGGCAGCAGAGGAACTACTGATGACCACCCAGCAACCCATAGGTCCTCGACAGCGCCCTTCAGTAAAGACTGGTAAGACTGTTCCGTGGGAAAACGTTGCTGGGCGGTTAAGAGAACGCAAGGCTGGAGAGACTGTAAACACTGGCCCTGGAAACAGGCCAATGGGGCTAGAACGGTCTATGCTGCCCAAATGGGTTGATAATCGTGTGGTTAAATGTTTTAGGTGTGGTATGCCAGGTCATGTTATTGCCAATTGCCCAGTCACGCAAGAACCCATGCAATGTGATGCTGCCTTTGAATGTCGCAGAATGTCTTTCTTTGCTAGGTTAGCCTGTACTGTGGTACCTTCACCTGAGCTGGAAAAACAAATGTGTGATGTGTTCTTAGAAGGTAACCGGGTAGAGGCCTTGCTAGATTCAGGAAGTTTAGTTACCCTCGTGAAAGCTGGGTTAGTGAACCCCTTAAAGGTCCAGCAAATACCTATTGGGGTAACTTGCATACATGGGGATACCCAATATTATGCCACTGCTGAGGTGAATATAGAAACTTGTTGTGGGTCAGCAAGGGTTAAAGTGGGACTGGTCCCTACCTTGGTGCATGAGGCCATAATAGGGAGGGATTTTCCTCATTTTTGGAAACTGTGGGAATCACGGTTATCAACAGATGTGGGAAGTAAAAAACCAGTTGATAATACCGGTGATTTTATGGATGTACGTGGGTCTTCGGAACTTTCTGTCCCTTTGCCTTTTGCTAGTTTGGCTGGGGAAGTGACAGATGGGGAGTCCAGTGAGGACCCTCTTGCCGGGAACAGAGACATAGTAGTTAGAACTGAAAGCGTGCCTGACCTGGAGGTAAAGAAGGATCTGTTTGCGTCTGAACAGTTAAAGGATCCTACCTTAATAAAGGCTAGAGAGAATGTTAAGATTGTTAATGGGGAACCTGTGGTACCAGGTGACAGGGTTACGTATCCCCACATGGCCATCTGTAATGAGCTCTTGTACCACATTGTCAAAAGGGGTGAGGATGTGGTGGAACAGCTGGTAGTTCCCCAGCCTTATCGGAGAACGGTACTAGATTTAGCTCATAGTCACGTTACCGCAGGACATTTAGGGGCAGAAAAAACCACTGAAAGAGTTTTACAAAGGTTCTTTTGGCCAGGGGTTTATAAAGAAGTGTCTGAATATTGTTCTTCCTGTCCTGAATGCCAGTATCATGCCCCTAGACCCCATTTCAGGAGCCCACTAGTTCCCATGCCTATTATAGAGGTCCCGTTTGACAGAATAGCCATGGATCTCGTGGGGCCCTTGTTAAAGTCTGCTCGGGGCCATCAGTATATCCTGGTAATTATGGACTATGCCACTCGATATCCTGAGGCTGTCCCTTTACGCACTATCACAACCAAGGCGATAGCTAGGGAGCTGGTGCAGGTATTTAGTAGAGTGGGAATACCAAAAGAAATTTTGACTGACCAAGGTACTCCATTTATGTCAAGGATCATGAAAGAATTGTGCAAGTTATTTAAGGTCACTCACCTCAGGACGTCCATCTACCATCCCCAAACTGACGGGTTGGTGGAAAGGTTTAATAAAACATTAAAAAGTATGTTAAAAAAGGTTGTTGAGAGAGATGGGAAAAACTGGGATTGTTTGTTGCCCTACTTGTTAATGGCCATCAGAGAAGTCCCTCAGTCCTCTACGGGGTTTTCTCCATTTGATTTGTTGTATGGTAGACACCCCAGAGGGCTGTTGGATATTGCCAAAGAGACGTGGGAAGGACAGCCCACTCCTTATAGAAGCGTTATTGAGCATGTAACACAAATGCAGGATAGGATTGCAGCCGTGGTACCTGTTGTCAGAGAGCACATGGAACAGGCCCAAAGTGCTCAACAGAGGGTCTATAACCGGAGTGCCAAGATACGGGAATTTGCTCCTGGAGATAGAGTTCTTGTTTTGGTACCCACTGTGGAAAGCAAATTCCTAGCTAAATGGCAGGGTCCATTTGAGATTAGGGAAAAAGTGAATGAGGTTAATTACAAAGTATACCAGCCGGGAAAGAGAAAACCCGAACAGATCTACCATGTTAACTTAATCAAACCCTGGAAAGATAGGTTGTCTCTGTCAGCGGAGCCTTGCCCTTCGGTGTCTTCACCCCGGTTGCTTCCCGCAGTGAAGGTGTCAGAGACATTATCAGCTGATCAGAACAATCAGGTTAAAGAATTTCTCATCCAAAATAGGGAGGTATTTTCAGAGCTGCCTGGCCGAACGACCATAATAAAACATGACATTGTCACAGAACCAGGGGTCAGGGTTCATTTAAAGCCATATAGGATTCCTGAAGCTCAGCGAGAAGCTATTTCTAAGGAAGTTAAAACCATGTTAGAACTTGGAGTCATAGAGGAGTCTAACAGTGAGTGGTCCAGTCCCATAGTGCTCATCCCGAAGCCCGACGGTAGCATACGCTTCTGTAATGACTTTCGTAAGTTAAATGAGGTGTCCAAGTTTGACGCATACCCCATGCCCCGTGTGGATGATCTTGTAGAAAGGCTGGGAACAGCCAGGTTTCTCACCACATTGGACCTGTCCAAAGGTTACTGGCAAATACCTTTATCTGATAGCGCCAAAGAAAAAACAGCCTTTTCGGTTCCGGAGGGGCTGTACCAGTATAAGATGTTACCCTTTGGGTTGCATGGGGCTCCAGCAACCTTTCAACGGGCGATGGATAAAATTTTGAGGCCCCATAGAAAATATGCAGCTGCCTATTTGGATGATGTGGTAATTCACAGTACAGACTGGGGGTCCCATTTGGTTAAAGTACAAGCAGTACTGGACTCAATCAGAGAGGCAGGGTTAACTGCTAACCCAAAGAAGTGCTGCCTCGCAATGGAGGAGGTCAAATACTTGGGCTTCACCATAGGCAGAGGTCTGATTAGGCCCCAATTGAATAAAGTTGATGCTATTCAAAACTGGCCTCGTCCAGTGAATAAAAAACAGGTAAGGGCTTTTTTGGGAATTACTGGGTACTATAGACGGTTTATTCCTAATTTTGCGACCACAGCGGTGCCGTTGTCAGACCTTACCAAAGGGAAGCAGTCAAATGTGGTGAAATGGAACCCTGATGCAGAAAAGGCGTTCCAAGCATTAAAAGTGGCTTTGTGTTCACAACCGGTGTTGATAACACCAGATTTTTCAAAAGAATTTGTGGTACAGACAGATGCCTCAGAGGTAGGGATAGGTGCTGTGCTGTCCCAAACCAGAGATGGGGACGAACACCCTATCATTTATTTGAGTAGGAAACTCAATGAGCATGAAAAAAGGTATGCCATTGTGGAAAAGGAGGCTTTGGCCATTAAGTGGGCACTAGATACCTTGAGATATTACCTCTTGGGTAGACAATTCAGACTAGTGACAGACCATGCCCCTTTAAAATGGATGTATGTAAATAGAGGCAAGAATGCTCGTGTAACTAGATGGTTTCTAGCGTTGCAGGACTTTAAGTTTACTGTCGAACATAGACCGGGAACACAATTGGCCAACGCAGATGCATTGTCTCGCATCTTCTGTTTGGGGGCTACAAGTGTTCCGGCCCCTAGGTCGAAACAGGGGAGGGGGATATGTGACAAGAACACTGGGATAGTGTTTGAGGGCAGGTATATTTGTCCCAGGTTCTTGTCTTACATGTTTTAGAAAATGTTAACTTCTAGGAAAAATGCTTTTTGTTTTGTCTGAACCTTTTCAGTTTGCTGTAAAAGCTGGGAAAAGGCTCTGAGAGAGAGATAAGGCGAGTTCTAGACATTGGGCCCAGTTCGGGTCTTTGGCCTCACAGAGGGCTAATCAGGGTTTCAGCTGTGTAAGAGTGATATAGTGCTTCTAACCTGATTAGTAGGGGCAGACTGCCTGGGAAGGCTGCAGGATCTGTGTGTGAGAGACACGCTTTCTGATGCAAGTAAGCTATACAGTATGTACTGAAGAACTCTGTGTTTTGTTTAGTGACAGTTAGGAACATCTTATGTTTAGTTAGTGCCGGACAGGCAAGGTATTTTTATTTTGGGGTTTGTTTTATTTTCTGTTTCAATAAAACTGGCCGGGGTCAGTTGTACCAGAAACTGGACTTGTGTTGTTCCTCAGCTGCTGCGGGCTGCCATATTCCCCAGGAAAAGGCACCTTGCACCCCTACAGTGTTACAACTTATATATATATATATATAAGTGATGTGCACCGGAAATTTTTCGGGTTTTGGTTTTGGGTTCGGTTCCGCGGCCGTGTTTTGGATTCGGACGCGTTTTGGCAAAACCTCACCGAAAATTTTTTGTTGGATTCGGGTGTGTTTTGGATTCGGGTGTTTTTTTCAAAAAACCCTAAAAAACAGCTTAAATCATAGAATTTGGGGGTCATTTTGATCCCGTAGTTTTATTAACCTCAATAACCATAATTTCCACTCATTTCCAGTCTATTCTGAATACCTCACACCTCACAATATTATTTTTAGTCCTAAAATTTGCACCGAGGTCGCTGGATGGCTAAGCTAAGCGACCCAAGTGGCCGACACAAACACCTGGCCCATCTAGGAGTGGCACTGTAGTGTCAGACAGGATGGCACTTGAAAAAAATACTCCCCAAACAGCACATGATGCAAAGAAAAAAAGAGGCGCACCAAGGTCGCTGTGTGACTAAGCTAAGTGACACAAGTGGCCGACACAAACACCTGGCCCATCTAGGAGTGGCACTGCAGTGTCACGCAGGATGGGCCTTCAAAAAAATACTCCCCAAACAGCACATGATGCAAAGAAAAAAAGAGGCGCAATCAGGTAGCTGTGTGACTAAGCTAAGCGACCCTAGTGGCCGACACAAACACCTGGCCCATCTAGGAGTGGCACTGCAGTGTCAGGCAGGATGGCCCTTCAAAAAAATACTCCCCAAACAGCACATGACGCAAAGAAATAAAGAGGCGCAATGAGGTAGCTGTGTGACTAAGATAAGCGACCCAAGTGGCCGACACAAACACCTGGCCCATCTAGGAGTGGCACTGCAGTGTGAAGACAGGATGGCACTTCAAAAAAATTGTCCCCAAACAGCACATGATGCAAAGAAAAATGAAAGAAAAAAGAGGTGAGGGATGGAATTGTGCTTGGGCCCTCCCACCCACCCTTATGTTGTATAAACAGGACATGCACACTTTAACAAACCCATCATTTCAGCGACAGGGTCTGCCACACGACTGTGACTGAAATTACTGGTTGGTTTGGGCCCCCACCAAAAAAGAAGCAATCAATCTCTCCTTGCACAAACTGGCTCTACAGAGGCAAGATGTCCACCTCATCATCATCGTCCGATTCATCACCCCTTTCACTGTGTACATCCCCCTCCTCACAGATTATTAATTCATCCCCACTGAAATCCACCATCTCAGATCCCCGTGCACTTTCTGGAGGCAATTGCTGCTGGTGAATGTCTCCACGGAGGAATTGATTATAATTCATTTTAATGAACATCATCTTCTCCACATTTTCTGGAAGTAACCTCGTACGCCGATTGCTGACAAGGTGAGCGGCGGCACTAAACACTCTTTCGGAGTACACACTGGAGGGAGGGCAACTTAGGTAGAATAAAGCCAGTTTCTGCAAGGGCCTCCAAATTGCCTCTTTTTCCTGCCAGTATACGTACGGACTGTCTGACATGCCTACTTGGATGCGGTCACTCATATAATCCTCCACCATTCTTTCAATGGGGAGAGAATCATATGCAGTGACAGTAGACGACATGTCAGTAATCGTTGGCAGGTCCTTCAGTCTGGACCAGATGTCAGCACTCGCTCCAGACGGCCCTGCATCACCGCCAGCGGGTGGGCTCGGAATTCTTAGCCTTTTCCTCGCACCCCCAGTTGCGGGAGAATGTGAAGGAGGAGCTGTTGACGGGTCACGTTCCGCTTGACTTGACAATTTTCTCACCAGCAGGTCTTTGAACCCCTGCAGACTTGTGTCTGCCGGAAAGAGAGATACAACGTAGGTTTTAAATCTAGGATCGAGCACGGTGGCCAAAATGTAGTGCTCTGATTTCAACAGATTGACCACCCGTGAATCCTGGTTAAGCGAATTAAGGGCTCCATCCACAAGTCCCACATGCCTAGCGGAATCGCTCTATTTTAGCTCCTCCTTCAATGTCTCCAGCTTCTTCTGCAAAAGCCTGATGAGGGGAATGACCTGACTCAGGCTGGCAGTGTCTGAACTGACTTCACGTGTGGCAAGTTCAAAGGGTTGCAGAACCTTGCACAACGTTGAAATCATTCTCCACTGCGCTTGAGACAGGTGCATTCCACCTCCTTTGCCTATATCGTGGCCAGATGTATAGGCTTGAATGGCCTTTTGCTGCTCCTCCATCCTCTGAAGCATATAGAGGGTTGAATTCCACCTCGTTACCACCTCCTGCTTCAGATGATGGCAGGGCAGGTTCAGGTGTCTGAGGTCTGTGTACATTTTCGGTATCGCCTGCCTAGAGAAATAGAACCTAGATGGTATTTGGTACCGGGGACACAGTACCTCAATCAAGTCTATAGTTGGCTCTGAAGTAACGATGGATACCGGAACCACGTTTCTCACCGCCCAGGCTGCCAAGGGCTCAGTTATCCGCTTTGCAGCAGGATGACTGCTGTGATATTTAATCTTCCTCGCAAAGGACTGTTGGACAGTCAAGTTGCTTACTGGAAGTAGTACAAGTGGTCTTCCGACTTCCCCTCTGGGATGCCGATCGACTCCCAGCAGCAACAACAGCAGCGCCAGCAGCAGTAGGCGTTACACTCAAGGATGCATCAGAGGAATCCCAGGCAGGAGAGGACTCGTCAGACTTGCCAGTGACATGGCCTGCAGGACTATTGGCTTTCCTGGGTAAGGAGGAAATTGACACTGAGGGAGTTGGTGGTGTGGTTTGCGGGAGCTTGGTTACAAGAGGAAGGGATTTAGTGGTCAGTGGACTGCTTCCGCTGTCGCCCAAAGTTTTTGAACTTGTCACTGACTTATGATGAATGCGCTGCAGGTGACGTATAAGTGAGGATGTTCCGAGGTGGTTAACGTCCTTACCCCTACTTATTACAGCTTGACAAAGGCAACACACGGCTTGACACCTGTTGTCCGCATTTGTGTTGAAATAATTCCACACCGAAGAGCTGATTTTTTTTTTTGTATTTTGACCAGGCATGTCAATGGCCATATTCGTCCCACGGACAACAGGTGTCTCCCCGGGTGCCTGACTTAAACAAACCACCTCATCATCAGAATCCTCCTTGTCAATTTCCTCCCCAGCGCCAGCAACACCCATATCCTCATCCTGGTTTACTTCAACACTGACATCTTCAATTTGACTATAAGGAACTGGACTGCGGCTGCTCCTTCCAGCACTTGCAGGGGGCGTGCAAATGGTGGAAGGCGCAAGCTCTTCCCGTCCTGTGTTGGGAAGGTCAGGCATCGCAACCGACACAATTGGACTCTCCTTGGGGATTTGTGATTTCGAAGAACGCACAGTTCTTTGCTGTGCTTTTGCCAGCTTAAGTCTTCTTTTTTCTAGCGAGAGGATGAGTGCTTCCATCCTCATGTGAAACTGAACCACTAGCCATGAACATAGGCCAGGGCCTCAGCCGTTCCTTGCCACTCCGTGTGGTAAATGGCATATTGGCAAGTTTACGCTTCTCCTCAGATGCTTTTAATTTTGATTTTTGGGTCATTTTACTGATCTTTTGTGTTTTGGATTTTACATGCTCTGTACTATGACATTGGGCATCGGCCTTGGCAGACGACGTTGATGGCATTTCATCGTCTCGGCCATGACTAGTGGCAGCAGCTTCAGCACGAGGTGGAAGTGGATCTTGATCTTTCCCTATTTTTTTAACCTCAACATTTTTGTTCTCCATATTGTATTGCGCACAACTAAAAGGCACCTCAGGTAAACAATGGAGATGGATGGATACTAGTATACTTATGGATGACGAGTGACTGCCGACACAGAGGTAGCTACAGCCGTGGACTACCGTACTGCATCTGCTAGTATAGACTGGATGATAATGATATAAAAAATATATATATATCACTACTGCAGGACAGGTATATATTACATAATGACGGATCTGCTGGACACTGTCAGCAGACTCCTAAACTACTAGTACAGTATGAAGAAGATAGAAAAAAAAACCCACCACAGGTAGGTATACAATTATGGACGAGCACTGCCGACACAGAGGTAGCTACAGCCGTGGACTACCGTACTGCGTCTGCTAGTATAGACTGGATGATAATGATATAAAAAAAATATATATATATCACTACTGCAGGACAGGTATATATTATATAATGACGGACCTGCTGGACACTGTCAGCAGACTCCTAAACTACTAGTATGAAGAAGATAGAAAAAAAAAAGCCCACCACAGGTAGGTATACAATTATGGACGAGCACTGCCGACACAGAGGTAGCTACAGCCGTGGACTACCGTACTGCGTCTGCTAGTATAGACTGGATGATAATGATATAAAAAATATATATATATATCACTACTGCAGGACAGGTATATATTATATAATGACGGACCTGCTGGACACTGTCAGCAGACTCCTAAACTACTAGTATGAAGAAGATAGAAAAAAAAAAAACCCACCACAGGTGGTGGGAGTCCGCTCCGGTGGGGGCACGTCTTCGTCTTTTCAGCCAGGTCTGGATTCATTCTCAAGTGGACCCCTGGGCAATAGACATTGTTTCCCGGCGGTACCAGCTGGAATTCGAAGAGGTGCCCCTTCGCGGGTTTTTCAAATCGGCATTGCCGACTTCTTAAGTAGGGGTAAGGACGTTAACCACCTCGGAACATCCTCCCTTATACGTCACCTGCAGCGCATTCATCATAAGTCAGTGACAAGTTCAAAAACTTTGGGCGACAGCGGAAGCAGTCCACTGACCAGTAAATCCCTTCCTCTTGTAACCAAGCTCACGCAAACCACCCCACCAACTCCCTCAGTGTCAATTTCCTCCTTCCCCAGGAAAGCCAATAGTCCTGCAGGCCATGTCACTGGCAATTCTGACGAGTCCTCTCCTGCCTGGGATTCCTCCGATGCATCCTTGCGTGTAACGCCTACTGCTGCTGGCGCTGCTGTTGTTGCTGCTGGGAGTCGATGGTCATCCCAGAGGGGAAGTCTTAAGACCACTTTTACTACTTCCACCAAGCAATTGACTGTCCAACAGTCCTTTGCGAGGAAGATGAAATATCACAGCAGTCATCCTGCTGCAAAGCGGATAACTGAGGCCTTGGCATCCTGGGCGGTGAGAAACGTGGTTCCGGTATCCATCATTACTGCAGAGCCAACTATAGACTTGTTTGAGGTACTGTGTCCCCGGTACCAAATACCATCTAGGTTCCATTTCTCTAGGCAGGCGATACCGAAAATGTACACAGACCTCAGAAAAAGACTCACCAGTGTCCTAAAAAATGCAGTTGTACCCAATGTCCACTTAACCACGGACATGTTCCCTGTAGTGCACCCAGTCTCCTCTGGGCACAGTATTAAACTGAGGTCTGGAGGAGGGGCATAGAGGGAGGAGCCAGTGCACACCCATGCCTAAAGTACTTTTTAGTGCCCATGTCTCCTGTGGAACCCGTCTAAAATAAGTATTGACCACATCAACATTTTTCTCAGTAAATATATTTGTAATGGGCTATTGTAATTCCATTTTCACCAGCGTCCATACATGCAATCCAAACATGAGAAGAAATCAAACCATAGATGTCCATAAATTAAGTTATGTGTAATAATGTGACATGATACATGGAAAAAGTATTGAACACACTTACTGAAATGTATATAATGCTTTGTACAAAAGTCTTTGACACTGACTGCTTCACGACACCTCCTGTATGCAGAAACTAGTCGCTTGCATTGCTCAGGTGTGGTTTTGGCCCATTCCTCCAAACAGTCTTCAAATCTTGAAGGTTCCGTGGGCCTCTTCTATGAACTCTGATCTTTAGTTCTTTCTATATATTTTCAGTTGGATTCAAGTCAGGTGATTGGTTGGGCCATTCTCACAGCTTTATTTTCTTTCTCTGAAACCAACTCAGAGTGTCATTGGCTGTGTGTTTGGGATGACTGTCTTGCTGAATTGATCACCCTCATTTCATCTTCAGCATCCTGGTAGATGGCAGCAGATTTTTATCAAGAATGTCTCTGTACATTTTTCCATTCATCCTTCCTTCAATCAACCAAAATATGCCATTACTGTATGCTGAAGAACAGCCCCACACCATGATGTTCCTGCCTCCAAACTTCACTGTTGGTATGGTGTTTTTGGGGTGATGTGCATTGCCATTTCTCCTCCAGACATGGGGCCTGATTCAGGTTGGATTGCAAATTCTGTTAAGTAGCAGAATTTGTAATCCATGTGATCACATGCTGGGGGCCGCCATGTGCAGGTCAAGGCCGCCCAGCATGCTGACCCCCGCTGCTCCCCCCCTCGATCAAGCAGAAATTGTGATCCCATTGCAATTTCTGCTTGAACGTAGAGATTAGGGATGCCTCCTGCTGGCGCAGCATGGCTGCACCCGCAAGATGCCCACCGCCATCTTTCTGATTGACAGCCAGAAAATGTAGGCGCATGCGCAGGATGGGCACTGGGCTTTTTTAAGTTTCTGCAAAACTTACAGTGTATTCCTTTCATGCACCTACAAACTCTGTTTAGTTGGAAATTTACTCTAGATCTAGGGCTGATTTATCAATTAGTTTTATCATATGCAACAAGCTGGTTGCTCCATGGTGCTCCAGCCAATCAGCTCCTAACTGCCATGTTTTTGAAAAATTATTGTTGGGAGCTGATTGGCTGGAGCACCATTTATCATATGCAACGACTTTTTAAAACTAAATGTGGGTGATAAAACTCATTGATAAATCAGGCCCTAAGTATGTAAATTGGAGCTAGATTGGTTTGTTGATTGTTACCCTACCCAATAACTTACTGGTATGTGTCTCTGAAGTTTTGTTTTATCAGATTAAACTATAGGGATAGTTCATCAAAACCAATAAAATATCTGATCTGAAATAACTCTCTTCCTGATTTCTTTACATGAAGACTGCTGTTTGCAGCATTAAGAAACATCCAGATTTTCTCACCACTGGTCAGTGGGATGTTGTCACAGAGACTGAAGGAAAGCAGCAGACTCATGTCTTTGATGCTATACTCGTCTGTACTGGCCATCACTCAACTGCAAGTCTACCACTTCACACTTTTCCAGGTATTGCTATACACTGTTAAAGTTACATATGCATGAGTAATATTAGATTAAAGTGCAGTCCTCACATGCATTCTGCTCCTAACCTACCTAAGGTCACTACATTAGGGACACACGTGAATGAGTGTGAGATTAACAACTATTCTCTAATGTCAACGCAGATAGAATATTGACAGTGTATTTTAGAGTTAGGCTGCAGATAGGGTTTGTTAAAGTCAATGTAATAACGCATTGCTGGCCTGCCTACTGTTAAAATTCACAATGTTGATATTCTGGCAATGCCTACATTTGCAGTGTCGACATTGTAAGCATGGACGTGTGAGCAAAAGCCAACAGGGATGTGCCGCTGTAGGACACCCACCCTCTGCTGCATTATGGACTACTCTACCCCCTCCTCCAAGACATAAAGCAAGGCATGGAGGAAGTAGTCTGTGACCTTGCGGAGGGGAGAAGTCCCAAAGTGGCACACCCGTGTCGGCTACTGCACACGTCTATGATTGTAAATGTTGATATTTGACAAGTTGACATGCCATCCTTATCACCATTCTAAATTTTGACATTCAGATCATGCTAACATTCTGGTGTCGATATTCTGAATGTCTACTTTTTTAACCATACACCCCTGAACCCAATGTGTACATTTTCAGTTTCAGTTCTAATTATCTGTATAGAGTGCTTCCTCTTACTTAGTCATTTAATGCTAAGGAAAATACATACAGAACCTATATTTTTTTATTTTTTTTGCTGAGAATACAAATACAGTAAGTAACCAAAAAACTTACTGAAGATAGGAGTCTGCAAACAGTAAAAAATAGGATTTTAATTACATACCTTTTCTCGTAGTCCATTGGCGATACTGGGAATCCAGTTAGTACCATGGGGTATAGACGGGTCCCCTAGGAGCCATGGGCACTTTAAGATATTGATAGTGTGCGCTGGCTCCTCCCTCTATGCCCCTCCTACCAGACTCAGTCTAGGAAACTGTGCCCGAGGAGATGGACATACTTTGAGAGAAGGATATAAAAGGAAAGTGGTGAGATTCCGAACCAGCACACACAAAACAAGAGGAAAGCCATGCTAACCAAACTTGAAACATGAACAGCAACAGTTGAACAAACCAGAAAACTTAACGAAGTAACCGTGCAGGAAGAACGAAGCACAGGGCGGGCGCCCAGTATCCTCTACTGACTACGAGAAAAGGATTTACCGGTAGGTAATTAAAATCCTGTTTTCTCTTACGTCCTAGGGGATACTGGGAATCCATTTAGTACCATGGGGAAGTACTAAAGCTCCCACACCGGGTGGGAAAGTGCTGAGGTTCCTGTAGAACTGATTGGCCAAACTGAAGGTCCTCAGAGGCCAAGGTATCGAACTTGTAAAACTTATCAAACATGTTCGAACCTGACCAAGTAGCTGCTCGGCAGAGCTGTAAAGCTGAGACACCCCGGGCAGCCGCCCAAGAAGAACCCATCAACCTAGTAGAGTGGGCCTGTACAGATTTTTGAACTGCCAAAACTGCCATGGAGTAAGCATGCTGGATAGTGAGCCTGATCCAGCATGCAATTGACTGCTTTGAAGCAGGACACCCAATCTTATTGGGATCATAAAGAACAAACAGCGAGTCCGGTTTTCTGTGAGGAGCTATTCGCATTACATAAACCTTCAAAGTTCTGCTGACGAGTTCTGAGTACAGCTCTGTCCTCATGGAAAATTAGGTAGGGACTCTTATGAGACAATGCCCCTAACTCCGACACACGTCTTGCTGAAGCCAAGGCCAACAGTATGATGATCTTCTACATAAGGTATTTTACATCCACCTCCTGTAACGGTTCAAACCAGTCTGATTGGAGGAACTGCAACACCAAATTGAGATCCCAAGGTGCCATGGGAGGCACAAAGGGAGGTTGGATGTGAAGAACACCTTTCAAAAACGTCTGGACCTCAGGGAGAGAAGCCAATTGTTTCTGAAAGAAAATAGAAAAGTCCGAAATCTGGACTTTTATGGAGCCTAGAGGTAGGCCCACATCCACACCCGACTGCAGAAAAAGCAGGAAATGCCCCAAATGAAATTCCACTGCAGAATATTGTCTGCTCTCACACCAAGAGACGTATTTCTTCCAAATATGGTGGTAATGTTTAGACGTTACCCCCTTCGTGCGTTGGATCATAGTCGGGATGACCTTGTCAGGAATCCCACTCCTGGCTAGAATCAGCCGTTCAACTTCCATGCGGTTAAACATTGCTGCGGTAAGTCTTGATAGACTAACGGGCCCTGTTGCAGAAGATCTTCGTGAAGAGGAAGAGGCCACGGATTTTCGAGGAGCATCTCCAGAAGATCTGCATACCACGCCCTTTGTGGCCAGCCCGGAACAATGAGTATTGCTTGAACCTTTTCCCTTTTTATTAATTTTAGAATTCTTGAGATCAGAGGAAGTGGAGGAAACATGAACACCATCTGGTAGACCCATGGAGTCGTCAGAGCGTCTACCGCCACTGCCTGTGGGTCTCTCGACCTGGAACAATACAGCTTAAACTTCCTGTTGAGACGAGAGGCCATCATGTCAATTTGTGATGTCCCTGCCAATAAGTCAACCACCTGAACACCTCTGGATGAAGGCCACACTCCCCCAGGTGCAGTTCGTGTCTGCTGAGGAAGTTTGCTTCCCAGTTGTCTACTCCCGGAATAAAGACCGCCGACAACACCACGGCGTGTTTTTACGCCCAGAGGAGAATTCTTGACACCTCTGACATTGCGGCTCTGCTTTTCGTTCCGCCCTGTCGGTTTATGTAAGTCACTGCCATCACATTGTCCGACTGGACCTGAATGGCCTGATTTTGAAAAGAGATGAGGCCTGCGTTGTATATAGCCCTGAGTACCAGGATGTTGATTGAAAGGACAACTTCCTGACTTGACCATCTTCCCTGAAACTGCACCCCCTGAGTGACTGCTCCCCAACCTCTGAGACTTGCGTCTGTGGTTAGCAGAATCCAATTCTGAATCTTGAACCATCGACCCTCGACTAGGTGAGAAGTCTGTAGCCACCACAGAAGCAGAAGGGAGATCCTGGCTTTTGGCGACAGATGAATCCTCTGGTGCATGTGAAGATGCGATCAGGACCATTTGTTTAACAGATAGAGCTGGAAGGGCCTTGCATGAAATTTTCCGTACTGAAGCGCCTCGTAAGAGGCCACCATTTTCCCCTGAAGGTGAATGCACAGATGCACTGAACTATCAACTGGATTACCATTGCCTTTTCCAAGGGAAGGAACACCTTCTGAAACTCTGTGTCCAGTACCATTCCCAGGAATGGGAGCCTCCGTGTTGGCTCTAGGTGAGATTTCGGCAGGTTCAGAATCCACCCGTGATCCAGGAGTAGTCTGGTTGAGAGGCCAATGCTGTCCAACAACCACTCCCTGGACGGTGCCTTTATCAGAAGATCGTCCAGGTACGGAATTATGTTCAATCCCTGTTTGCGGAGTAGAAACGTCATCTCTGCCATCACCTTGGTGAACACCCTCGGGGCCGTGGAGAGACCAAATGGCAGGGCCTGGAACTGTTAGTGACAGTCTTGCAGTGCAAACCGTAGGTAAGCCTGATGAGGCGGCCAGATCGGAATGTGAAGGTACGCATCCTTGATATCCACAGACACTAAAAATTCCCCCTCCTCCAGACCTGAGATCACCGCTCTCAGAGACTCCATCTTGAATGTGAACACTCTTAAGTACGGGTTCAACGACTTGAGGTTCAGAATCGGTCTTACCGCACCGCCCGGTTTTGGTACTACTAATAAGTTGGAAAAGTACCCTTTGTTTCACAGGTGGGGTGGAACTGGAACAGTGAACTGAGTCTGTACCAGTTATTGAATGGCATCCTGTAAAGTTATACTTGCCTCTTGTAAAATTGGTAAGCCTGATTTGAAGAATCTATGAGGTGGAAGCTCCTGGAACTCCAGTCTATAGCCCTGGGATATAAGAGCTATGACCGAGGGATCTTGGCATGATCCCTTCCAGACGTGACTGAAGAATTTTAGCCGGGCTCCCACCTGACAGACTTCCAGGCGTCGCTGTCCACCGTCATGGAGAAGGCTTTGAGTAAGCAGATCCGGAGCTCTGTTCCTCTGAACCGGCAGTTGATGGTTTGCGTGGTTTACCTCTAGTGCCTCGGATGGCAGTAGAAAAATCTCTGGCCTTGCCCCTAAACTTGGCAGTCTGAAAGGACTGCAAATTGGGTACTGAGTAGGCCTTCCTGGCAGGGGCGGATCTAGACTTCTCCTATAGGGGGGGCGGTTTTAAAATTAATCTGGACTCCTCCCCCTTCCAGTCCGCTAGGCCGTCGTGATACACAATACATACACTACTAACACACACACGCACCCACACAGACACTAGTGATTCACCATACATACACTACTAACACACACGTGATACACCACACACACACACACACACACACACACACTAATGATACACTACTATAACACACACACACACACACACACACTATTGATACACCATACATACACTACTAACACACACACACACACACACACACACACACACACACTAGTGATACACTACATACACTACTATAACACACACACACACACACACACACACACTATTGATACACCATACATACACTACTGACACACAGACACTAGTGATACACCATACATACACTACTAACACACACACACACTAGTGATACACTACATACACTACTATAACACACACACACACACACACACACACACACACTATTGATACACCATACATACACTACTAACACACAGACACTAGTGATACACCATACATACACTAACACACAGACACTAGTGATACACCATACATACACTACTGACACATAGACACTAGTGATACACCATACATACACTACTAACACACACACACACACACACACACACACACACACACACACACACACTAGTGATACACGGCATACACAACCCCTAGTAACACTCCATGCACATAGACACTAGTGATGTACCATACAGTACATACACAGACACAATAGGATACAGTAGAGTCCCATCCACCCAGTGCTCCTCCATCTGCCGGGAAAGGCCGCCAGTCTCTGCTGCCCTGTCTCTCCGCAGGACAGAACTCCGGCCGCTCTCTCCACACCAGCCTATCGCCTCCCCCTCCTCTCCCCGCCCCTCACCTGTTGTACGTCCTTGCAGTTCCCGATCTGCCAGACATGGCGGCGGCAGCTCCTCCGCACTGAAGGAGCGAACTAGGCTGCGGTGCGGGGAGTTGTGCTGCTGCTGCCACTGGTAGCTGGGGCACACTGGGTGGTCCAGCCCGGCGCCGTCTCAGTTGCCCTGTCAATGCGGCCAGATCCCGATTCCCGGCCATCACACTCAACTTCCCCCATCTCTGCTGCCCGCGGGAACAAGTGGGTGGGTCTAGGTCGCTGAGTTACGGGGGCGATCGCCCTCATCGCCCCCTGCTGGATCCGCCACTGCTTCCTGGTTGGGGGACCTGCAGAAGGAAGATATGTGGACTTACCCGCCGTAGCTTTGGAGATCCATTTGTCTAGTTCATCTCCAAATAAGGCCTCCCCTGTGTAAGGTAGGCCCTCCACGCCTTTCCTGGAGTTAAGTTCATAGGTTAAGTTCAGTGACGGCGTGTAGCATAAATTCCGGGAAGTGTAGAGATGTGCATACACAGAGATTTCAAATGGATCTCTTGCACCAGAAATAGGCAAATGCATGCTGATAATAGTGACAGTGATAATAGTGACTTCCACAAGTGTAGGGATCAGGTTGTACGGTCACATTGATGCGTACATGGCAGCATGTATTTCCATGTATGCAGTGTGAGTACAATTGACTTGTGTGCAGTGGTCGTGTGAACACCTGTATAGGAGTTGTATATGCTTATGAAATGACAGACAGCCTTTAATAAATGTACAGTATCAGGCGTAGTTCTATGCATGAGACAAATTAGAAAAAAAAAATACTAATCCAGATTTTTGGAAAGTCTGACACATTCCAACCAGTAGGCAGTGACGAAGCCCATCTGTAACTCTTCCTATAGGTTACCCACCCATCTGGGATTACTGTGGACAGTCTGGAATTCAGGAAATCTATCCAGAATCTGCATTTTCAGAAATTCTGGATGGGCAATCAGTGTGACACTGTCGTGAAATGTAATTCTTCTTTTCCACACTGTTACTTCACCTGCTCTCCCTGAGGATGATGCCACCTGTCTACACTGCTTCCTGGTTATAGCGCCACTGAGCACCGGGGTGTATGTCATCTTACTCGGCACATTATAATTCCCACCAATATCCTTGCGCTCCAGGCTGCTTCATATAGTTATTATACCTGTTCACCCCCGTGGCTCTATGGTACGTGTTGTACCACCTTGTTAAATAACCATAAAACCTGATTAAGCTGTATTATGTGTGGACTAACTGCCACCAGCACTATTCATCTGTGCAACATTGTACCTCATTTAATAGTGAGCGCTTGTGCGATCACCTGCACAGTTTCCCGATTATCGTGAAACTGCACAAATGCCGGACCCATTCGTCGCATGTGCAGAACGGTTCCTGGATGATAGCAGGCAGCCCTCCGTAAGCCTCTGCCTAATTGACAGCAGAGGTGTTTAGGGTGTATAGGTATTACCAAAGAGAAGATTTTCTGGATATATCAATCAGGCGCAAAAGCACATTGGAATTAAAATCTATTGAAAAGGGTTACACCTTTACACATAATAAAAAAAAAGGTGTTTAGGGGGTGGGCAGGGACAGCCAGTGTTGTTGAGTGGCGATGCCAAGGTCTATGTTTAACGACGCAGATTTCTTGGCCTCGCAAAACCCCCTGTGACGGCCAGTCTGCATAAATTGATGCTTACTCAGCTGCTCATTGGTCGCAATATTAATCCCAGGCTGCAACGCCGGTCGCAGTGCTGGGATTGCAAATGCAGCAAGGAGGTGTTTAACACCTCCTACTGCATTTGCATTTGTGGTGATCGCATTTGCAAATGCAATCACTGCTGACTGAGGGCTATTGTACTCACACTGGCCAAGTGTTTTATCTTCCTCCTTGATAACTATATTTGACACAGTGTCCTTTATAGGCCCATTCCACTGCATTCTGCTAATAGGCTATGAACGACAATGCAGTCGACAAGCCTTAAGGAAATAGGTTATGGACCCCAGTGTACTACCCAGCACAATACTTTGCTATCACTGTCACCTACCTGGACTGCTGCCCGCCTCCTATTATCTGTGGGGTTGTGCATGGCGGACACCAGCTCCAATCACTCTCAAGTGTCTTCCTCCACCTTCCCTTGTTGTCCCCAACCACACACTGCCACCCCATCACCCTCCTCCTTTCTTTCTCACCCCAGATATCTTGTTTACCTCACACTAGCCCCTCCCCCACCACGCACCTCTCTCATCTGTGTGGGGGAGTGGGGGTGTTCGCTAGCCCAATGTACTGTCCTGTTCATGGTACAGATCTTGGAGAGGGGCAGGGGCTAAAGATTGGGAGGAGGGGGGCGTGTAAGGCTGTGGCTGTGTCTAGCAGGCAGCTGCCAGGTAGAGCTATGAGGAAATAGAGCTGTTAGACAGCACGGGTGGTATTCATGTGACCGGCGGTCGGGAGACCGACGATCACATGACCTCCACCAACATTCCGCCCCCTCACTATCCCAACGGTCGGCATGCCGACCAACAGGGACAATTTCCGCTGGTGGGTGTCCACGACACCCATAGAGTGGGAACAGAACCCGTGGCGACCGCAGGTTGCCATCGAGCCTGCAGCGTGGCGAGCTGCACTCGCCCCCCCCCCCCCACGGGGATCCAGGCATCGGTATGCTGCTGGGATCCCGATGTCGGTATTCTGACCATCAGTCTGCCATACCACACCCAGAGAGCACTCTATGGGGGTAATTCTGAGTTGATCGCAGCAGGAACCTTGTTAGCAGTTGGGCAAAACCATGTGCACTGCAGGGGATGCAGATATAACATGTGCAGAGAGAGTTAGATTTGGGTGTAGTGTGTTCAATCTGCAATCTAAATTGTAATTGCAAAGTGTAAAAATAAAGCAGCCAGTATTTACCCTGCACAGAAACAAACTAACCCACCCAAATCTAACTCTCTCTGCAAATGTTATATCTGCCTCCCCTGCAGTGCACATGGGCCCTCATTCCGAGTTGTTCGCTCGGTATTTTTCATCGCATCGCAGTGAAAATCCGCTTAGTACGCATGCGCAATGTTCGCACTGCGACTGCGCCAAGTAACTTTACTATGAAGAAAGTATTTTTACTCACGGCTTTTTCTTCGCTCCGGCGATCGTAATGTGATTGACAGGAAATGGGTGTTACTGGGCGGATACACGGCGTTTCAGGGGCGTGTGGCTGAAAACGCTACCGTTTCCGGGAAAAACGCAGGAGTGGCCGGGGAAACGGTGGGAGTGCCTGGGCGAACGCTGGGTGTGTTTGTGACGTCAACCAGGAACGACAAGCACTGAAATGATCGCACAGGCAGAGTAAGTCTGGAGCTACTCTGAAACTGCTAACTCGTTTGTAATCGCAATATTGCGCGTACGTCGGTCGCAATTTTAAGAAGCTAAGATTCACTCCCAGTAGGCGGCGGCTTAGCGTGTGTAACTCTGCTACATTCGCCTTGCGAGCGAACAACTCGGAATGAGGGCCCTGGTTTTGCCCAACTGCTAACAAAAATCCTGCTGCGATCAACTCAGAATTACCCCCAATAATAGATAACAGGAAAGCAAAAATGACCTTACTGAAGCTGATTAGATCAGCTCTGCTCAATCTCTTTCAGCTGTGATCCCAATGGCCAAATGTAATAAGCAGCAGGTTTGCAATAATCTGAAAACTGATTGGCTTCACTGGCTGTTTGGGGGGTAGTGTCAAAAATACAGTATTTACTGAACCATTGGTTTTGACAGAATTTTTCAAACTACTGCAAACTAAGCCCCTGTTCCACTGCATATTTGCTGTAAGTCAGTGGAAATTGACAAACTGTCCTTTTGTAATGATGCCCCTAATTGACTTGTCAGTGTGACATTGAAGACCCAAAGGAGCTTAGATTCCCAGTTCAATAAATAACACGTCTTACAATCAGTGTATCCCAGGGGTCCGGTCGCAAATGAAGATTAAAGAAAATAATGTTTTATTCCTTCTGTTTTCTCACTGTCATCTGTCGGTGTTCACAGGCATTGACAAGTTCAAAGGCACGTATTTCCACAGTCGTGACTACAAATCAGCAGAACCTTTCAGGAACAAAAGAGTAATAGTGGTTGGTATTGGAAACACAGCAGTGGACCTGGTGGTGGAGCTTAGTGCTGTGGCTAAACAGGTGCGTATTAGAGGAACTAATATGATTACTGCAGGTGCTGCTCTCCCTATAGAGCATAATGCTGCACTGGTTGAGCTAAATTAAGCAAAAAATGTCCTCTGTGATTGGCTATAACCACAGTCCGTTATCTCATCATTGCTGTTTGTGGTTTGAAGCAAAGGCCTCCGATAGGACTTACAGCACATGCATGCGCCTGATGTTGTTTGCCAGTCACATATGTAGTAGGTCAGGTCATAGGAGCCAGCTCTGTAAGTGCTTGTGTCCCCAGTATTTGTGCTGCCACTTTCCGTCTCTGTTTCCTCCTATTTAAAAAAAGGTAAATCACTGATTTCTCCTGCAGTCCCTCCTTTTTCGGCCGTTACCGTGACCCTGTAGTCTGCTGTGGGGCCTGCCATGCCTGCTCTATTAAGATGACATTACCCTATACCATACTTGCCTACCTGACCCTCTCCATGAGGGAGAAAATGCTCTGTTCCTGGACTTTCCTGGTAATGTATGATTGCCATCACCTGTGGTGAAACACCTTTCTTATCAATTAACTAGCTCACCACAGGTGATGGCAATCATACATTACCAGGAAAGTCCAGGAACAGAGCATTTTCTACCTCATGGAGAGGGTCAGGTAGGCAAGTATGCCCTATACCCATACCTCCCAACATGACCCTCTCCAGGAGGGACACAATGCTCTGCTTCAGGACTTTTCTCCTAATTTATGATTGCCAGCACCTGTGTTGAACAGGTTAATGTATAAGAAAGGTGTTTCAGCACAGGTGATGGCAATCATACATTAAGAGGGAAGTCCAGGAGCAGAGCATCCTGTCCCTCCTGGAGAGGGTCATGTTGGGAGGTATGTATACCAGAGTTTCCCAAACTCTTCCATTACAGTCCAGGTTTAAGAATACCCATGCTTGAGCACAGATAACTAACGGGGACATGTACTAAGCAGTGATAAAAGTGGAGAAGTGAGCCAGTGGAGAGGTTGCCCATGGCAACCAATCAACATTGACATAACATTTATAGTTTACATACTATAAAAGTATACAGAGCAGCTGATTGGTTGCCATGGGCAACTTCTCCAGAGGCTCACGTCTCCAATTTTATCACTGCTTAGTACATGTCCCCCTTAATACCTTAGTCAATTTGATTTAACCATCTGGATTCAAGCATAGATATTCTTAAAACCTGAACTGTAATAGCAGAGTTTGGTAAACTCTGCCCTATACACTTCTCAGTGCTCAGTGCTGTGCGCATTTTGAGATGAAGTTACCCTTTACACTTCAGCGATGTCAGTGAGGCATTGCAGAGTTCCTTCAGGTTCTGACTTGGTGTGTAATTGTATGCACAGCTGCTTGCCACACATGCATACATTCGGAGCGTTTTCTACCAGCCGGCAAGCCATGCATTCCCATTGGGCGCCCGCCGGTACATCTGCTGGCTCCTAATACCGTTCCCTGTCCTCCCATCCATAGGACTCCGCTCAGGGGCGGAGTTTTGCAAAAATTATGTGATTACATTGTGGCGTCATTTCATGAAAATCCAGCCTCTGAGTGGAGTGCTATGGGCGGGAGGAGGATCGCAGGCGCGATGGTCAGCAGAGAGTGCTGAATCTCTCCCCAGTGGTCCTGTGTGTCTAAACACAGTGGTCAGGTCTGCCTGGAGAGCGGCATGGGAGAAGACCTCAGAGAAGTGCTGCTGCCTGCCAGGCACCTGCAGTGTTGTTTACTTGCAAGTGGTGCTCCCGGCTGTCTCTGACTCCCCCGAGTCCCCTCCTCCTGCTGACTATGCTGGGTGAGCGGGGCACAAGCAGGGGAGTGAGACAACATGCCTGCAAGTCTAGGGAAAATGCACCGCCCTGGCCAGCCTGGGCCGAACCCCAGTCGCGATCAGAAGAGGAGGACATTCATATAGTTAAAAAAAAAAGTTATTGGGTGTATATTGTTGGAGGGGGTCTTGGAACACAAAATCCTAAAATATGTGTAGGAAGAGATGGGGAGGGAGAGAGCAAAAAAAAACATGTATGCAGTTAGGTTTTGGCTGCATAATATGGTGCAAGGGGCATTACTGTGTGGGGCTTAATATGGTGGAATTTTATTTTTTTTCCGTGTGGTGGCCGAGGTCTGTTGGTGTAGGGTCAAAAACTGGGCTGTAAGGTAGTCTTTTCCTGCAAGGCCATGCCCATTTTAGGAAGACCACACCCATTTAGCAAGGCCACGCTCCCTCACCAGGATCGCGCACAAATTTGTGTTTTTTTTATATCTAGGAAGTTGGGGGGGGGGGGGGGGGTAAGACAACACATTTTTTTATGTCAGTGTGGGGGTAGGGGGGCGCATATTTAAATCTCGCACTGGGAGCCGAATTGTATAGAAACAGCCCCGCGCAACTGAAGGGGTAGCAGTGTTTTTGCCTGTGCTTCACAACATGCCCAAAATGAAAAATGCGCCATATGAACAGTGGGGCAGATGTATTAAGCCTGGGGAAGGGATGAAGATGTGATAAAGCAGTGATAAGTGGAAGGTGATAACGCACCAGCCAGTCATTATGGATTTGAAAAATGACAGTTAGGAGCTGACTGGCTGGTGAGTTATCACCTTGGACTTATCACTCCTTTATCACTTCTTTATCCCTTCTCCAGGCTTAATGCATCTGCCCCATTAAGTGTAGCTGTAACATGCAGCAATACACCATGGGACATAATGCAGGCACATTGTTAATAGACCCCTATAAAATAAATATATAATATGTAGTTTTGTATGAACTGTGTAGATTGGTAGTAACTGGTCAGAAAAGCATAAGGAGGTTAAAAAGATGGCTTGGAATTTTATTTTGATAAGTTTATCTAAAGGGGTGACATTTCAAGGAACACGTGGAAGCCAGGACAAAATGCTTGTTGTTTGACAAAGGGAATTCCAGAGAGTGGGTGTAACAAGTGCTGCAAATAGATCGGCTGGGCATTGCCACTAGAGGGGTTGTTCTAAAAGGGGAGGGGTGGGAAGTGTCACATGGTCATGCCCCAATGTGAAACTGGGGACCTTTGAAAAAACTGCTTGCATAACCGGACATGGCCAAGCTATTTTGTGAGCGTGGTTACACCTCCCTGGAAAGCCCAAGCCACTCTAGGCCCAGGTACTCTTCACCTATTGGTGCCTCTGAGTGCACCCCAGAAAAATGGAAGCAAGTAACTATTGTGGATGATAGTCAAAGAATTTTGGACAGAGTATTGAAAGAGACATATGTTGCTGCAGTTCTGTTACTGGCTTTGTATGTTAATAATTTTATATTTGATTTGGTAAAATATAGACAACTAATATAGGGACTGACATAGCAGATTGGCAATAGAAGAACATTTTGCAAGAAAAAGTCGTCTAGCTGCTGAATTCAATTAGATTGTAGGGGTGTTAGTCAGTTTAGGGGAAAAGCAGCAATGATACTATTGCAATTATCAATGCGGGAGATATTGAGTGCATGAATTAAAGTTTTTGCAGTGTCTTGTGTCAGTATGTACATATTCTGGAAATTACTCTCACATGTAAGTAGCATGATTTTGATACTGTACAGACTTGGGGTGGGGAACAAATCACTATTCTGAGCCACACAGGGCTGCTATCAGAAATGATGGAGCCTGTACTGACAAACACTGCCCAATAGCCACTATACACTGCCCCATAGCCACACGCATACACTGCCCTATAGCCACACACACACACACACACACACACACACACACACACACACACACACACACACACACACACACACACTGCCCCGTAGACACACACACACTGCCCCATAGTGGCAGCTCCTGATTGGCTGCCAGTCCACGAGCTCCCATTGGCTCTCAGCTGGCAATAAAATAGGATTTTAATATCTACCGGTAAATCCTTTTCTCCTAGTCCGTAGAGGATGCCGGGGTCCACTTCAGTACCATGGGGAATAGACGGTCCTGCAGGAGCCATGGGCACTTTAAGACTTTTCAAGGGTGTGAACTGGCTCCTCCCTCTATGCCCCTCCTCCAGACCTCAGTTATAGGAACTGTGCCCAGGGAGACGGACATTTCGAGGAAAGGATTTAGTTTTATACTAATGGTGAGATTCATACCAGCTCACACCTCAACCATGCCGCACAACATGGCATTCAACATGACACACGCACACAGGCATGAACCATTTACAGCAACATGCTGAAAACAAATGAAACACAACTTGTGTAACTATAAAGAACAAACTGCAGGTAAAGTACGCACTGGGTCGGGTGTCCAGCATCCTCTACGGACTAGAAGAAAAGGATTTACCGGTAGGTATTAAAATCCTATTTTGTCATACGTCCTAGAGGATGCTGGGGTCCACTTCAGTACCATGGGGTTATACAAAAGCTCCAGTACAGGCGGGAGAGTGCGGATGACCCTGCAGCACCGATTGACCAAACTTGAGGTCCTCATCGGCCAAAGTGTCAAACTTATAAAATTTAGAAAATCTGTTTGACCCTGACCAAGTAGCTGCTCGGCAAAGTTGTAAAGCCGAGACGCCCCGGGCAGCCGCCCAGGATGAGCCCACTTTCCTAGTAGAATGGGCCTTCACCGACTTCGGTACCGGCAAGCCTGCCGTAGAATGAGCATGCTGAATTGTCCCTCTGGTCCAGCACGCAATAGTCTGCTTAGAAGCAGGACACCCTATCTTGCTGGGAGCATACAGGACAAACAGGGCCTTTGTTTTTTGTAATTGAGCTGTTCTTGCGACATAAATCTTCAAAGCTCTAACCACATCTAGAGACTGTGACTCAGTGAAAGTGTCAGTAGCTACTGGCACCACAATAGGTTGGTTTATGTGGAAGGACGAAACCACCTTTGGATGAAATTGTTGACGAGTTCTTAACTCTGCCCTATCTTCATGGAAGACAAGGCCCCCAACTCAGACACCCGTCTTGCGGATGCCAAGGCCAAAAGCATCACCACTTTCCAAGTGAGAAACTTCAATTCTATCTCCTGCAGAGGTTTAAACCAATCTGATTGAAGGAACTGCAACACCACATTAAGGTCCCATGGTGCCACTGGAGGCACAAATGGAGGCTGGATGTGCAGAACCCCTTTCACGAACGTCTGAACTTCTGGAAAGGAGGCCAATTGTTTTTGAAAGAAAACTGATAAGGCTGAAATCTGGACCTTGATTGATCCCAATCTAAGGCCCGCATCCACACCAGCCTGCAGAAAATGGAGAAAACGTCTCAACTCAAACTCTTTTGTAGGAGCCTTCTTGGATTCACACCAAGACACATATTTTCTCCAAATACGATGGTAATTTTAGACGTTACTCCTTTCCTGGCCTGAATAAGAGTGGGGATGACTTCCTTGGGAATACCCTTTTGGGCTAGGATCCGACGCTCAACAGCCATGCCGTCAAACGTAGCCGCGGTAAGTCTTGATACACACACGGCCCCTGCTGTAGTAGGTCCTCTCAAGGAGGAAGAGGCCAAGGATCTTCTATGAGCAACTCCTGAAGATCTGGATACCAAGCCCGCCTTGGCCAGTCTGGGGCAATGAAGATTGCTCAAACTCTTGTTCTTATTATTATTGAGAACTTTTGGAATCCGTGGAAGTGGAGGGAAAACATATACCGACCGAAACACCCACTGGGTCACCAGTGCATCCACTGCTATTGCTTGAGGGTCTCTCGACCTGGAACAATATCTCTGAAGCTTCTTGTTTAGACGAGATGCCATCATGTCTACTTGAGGAACTCCCCAAAGACTTGTCACCTCTGCGAAGACTTCTTGGTGGAGGCCCCACTCTCCTGGATGGTGATAATGTCAAATATTACCTTAAATCATAAAGCTATACCGCTAAACTCACTATTACCGTGAAGCCGCTATGGCCGCTAGACTTATTACACACACTACGTACTAAGTACGCTATTGGCGTACAGAGTACCGTATTGATATGCTCTTAGCGTATCAGACGCTGTGCCGTGGGCACGACGCACACGTGGCACGTACGCACACGGATTCACGCTACGTACTAAGTACGCTATTGGCGTACTGAGTAACGTATTGATACGCCCTTAGCGTATCAGACGCCGTGCCGTGGGTACAACGTACACGCGGTGCGGACGCACACAGATTGATATACAGTAAACCTTAAGTAATAAAACAATGTAAGGATATGCTTATACTTTAAACCTTAGCAGCCTATTACTGCAACGATGTAATACCTTAAAACCTAAAGTAGCGCTGGCGGTATGAAGTACCCGCAGTGCTTACACCTTAACAATGCTTATACACCTTGTAACGATTAATACGCTATGAAAGCCCTTTGCAGGAAAGTGAAAACACAACACCGGTTCGTGGTAAACCACTGGGCTCTAACACCGCAGTGGATTATTCAGAGAAAAGGGGTAAACAGATACAAGTTATACACTACAGGCTAACAAGGAAATCTAAACAGAATAATAGAGAATAATGGCTACAGAGAATATACATACGTGGGGAATCGTTCGCAAGCGCGTCCTGGACCAGTCCTCAGCTATCAGGGAGAAAGCCTTCAGAGTCTTGTGTCCGGCCAGGCAACAGTGGTCTTTTTATACACAACATGCATACAAAATACAATGGTCACTGTAATCTCATTGTTCATTGGACACAGGGATGTGTCCTTACATTACAGCAAAGGTCATAGGTGGATTTGAATAGGTAGGCGATGCCTTTTCCCAACTGCTCTTGTGGGTGGTATCCTCGGGATTCCCGCCGCATGTGTAATTTACAGCAAATACAGTTAATGTTCATAATCTACTTCTGTACATAACTATACGCAGGAGCAAGCGATCTTTTCCTAACTAACACCGGAATGTTACTCTTAAAATACCCTACAGCTGGATACTAGACATCACCTACCAACCTTTATCTGACCCTTCCTATCATGCAAAGACGAATCTCTCTGTCCAGGAACTGTTTAAACTAACATTACTCGCTGACATGATCTAAGGGAACTATATCTACAAAATGCACTATTCGGGTTAAATATGCTATGTTCGAGTCGCACGCTACACGCTCACAAACTCCACCGTAAATACACATATCATGCGCACGAGTCGCCGGAGCGTCTCTCACGCAACTTGCGGATATGTGTACGCACAGGGGACCGGGTGCACGAGCAGCGTGCATGTGCATGAGGGGTTAGTACAAGGGATATGTATTACAATATTTTTCGACTTTGACAATGGAGATCGTGTCTGCTGAGGAAGTCTGCTTCCCAGTTGTCTACTCCCGGAATGAAAATTGCTGACAGAGCTCTAACATGTCTTTCTGCCCAGAGGAGAATCCTTGTCACCTCTGCCATTGCCGCTCTGCTTTTCGTTCCGCTTTGCCTGTTTATGTACACGACTGCTGTTACATTGTCCGACTGGATCAGCACGGGATCTTGAAGATGATGTACCGCTTGTAGAAGGCCATTGTAAATGGCTCTCAATTCCAGAATGTTTATGTGAAGGCAGGCTTCCTGACTTGACCATTTTCCTTGGAAGCTTTACCCCTGTGTGACAACTCCCCAGCCTCAGAGACTTGCATCCGTGGTTACTAGGACCCAGTCGTGAATCCCAAACCTGCGTCCCTCTAGTAGGTGAGAACTGTGTAGCCACCACAGGAGCGAAATCCTGGCTTTGGGGGCCAGGATTATTTTCCGGTGCATGTGTAGGTGGGATCTGGACCACTTGTCCAACAGGTCCCACTGGAATACTCTGGATCGACACGCTTGTTGGTTTCAATATTTGTTTGACCATTTTCTGGATTTCCAGAGCCTTTTCAACTGGAAGAAATACTCTCCGTACTTCTGTGTCCAGAATCATCCCTAAAAAGGACAATCTTGTCGTTGGTTCCAACTGCGACTTTGGAAAATTCATGATCCAACCGTGTTGTTGGAGTATTGACAAGGAGAGTGCGATGTTATCCACCAACTGTTCCCTGGACCTTGCTTTTATCAGGAGATCGTCCAGATAAGAAATTATATTGACTCCTTTTTAACAAAGGAGGACCATCATCTCCGCCATCACCTTGGTGAATACCCTCGGTGCCGTGGAGAGTCTGAACGGCAACGTCTGAAACGGGTAATGGCAATCCTGTACTGCGAATCTCAGAAAAGCTTGGTGAGGAGGATAAATGGGAACATGCAAGTAAGCATGATTTATGTCTACTGACACCATGAATTCCCCTCTTCCAAACTGGAAATCACTAACCTCAGGGATTCCATTTTGAACTTGAACCTTTTCAGGTAGAGATTCAGATTTTTCAGGTTTAAAATCGGTCTGACCGAGCCATCCGGCTTCGAAACTACGAAGAGGCTTGAATAAAAAACCTTCTCCTTACCGTGCCAAGGGTACCAGGACAATGACCTGATCCTGACATAATTTTTGAATTGCCGTTGTTACTGCCTCTCTTCCCGGAAGAGAAGCTGGCAAGGTCAATTTGAAAAATCGTCATGGGGGGACGTCTTGAAACTCTAGTTTGTACTCATGGGACACTATTTGAAAGACCCATTGGTCCAGGCCAGATTGAATCCAGATTTGGCTAAAAAGTTTCAGACTTGCTCCCACCCGAGCGGGGAACCTTTGGCCTTTTTTTATTTTGTTGGGCCGAAAGGACTGTATGTGAGAGTGATGGGTATTCTTAAACCTGGACTGTAATGGAAGAGTTTGGGAAACTCTGGTATACATACCTCCCAACATGACCCTCTCCAGGAGGGACAGGATGCTCTGCTCCTGGACTTCCCTCTTAATGTATGATTGCCATCACCTGTGCTGAAACACCTTTCTTATACATTAACCTGTTCAACACAGGTGCTGGCAATCATAAATTAGGAGAAAAGTCCTGAAGCAGAGCATTGTGTCCCTCCTGGAGAGGGTCATGTTGGGAGGTATGGGTATAGGGCATACTTGCCTACCTGACCCTCTCCATGAGGTAGAAAATGCTCTGTTCCTGGACTTTCCTGGTAATGTATGATTGCCATCACCTGTGGTGAGCTAGTTAATTGATAAGAAAGGTGTTTCACCACAGGTGATGGCAATCATACATTACCAGGAAAGTCCAGGAACAGAGCATTTTCTCCCTCATGGAGAGGGTCAGGTAGGCAAGTATGGATGAGAGCTAGAATTTGATAGCTTCCTGAAGGTTTATTGAATGTAGTGTATTTATAAGAAAAGAGTGGTCAACAGGGTAAAAGATATACAAGTACTAAAGCCATATATTCAGCCACCCTGCACAGTGTTTGCAGCTTATCCTGGTATCACCTGTTTCACATAAGAATAGTTTCATTTATGTGAATTGTGTACCAGCCTGCAGCGTTAACATTAACCATGCTATCAATTGTTCTATGACTTCAAAGAGAACTATTTTGTCTGCAGATTTGTAGTGTGGCCTTTTCTGTGTACTTGTAAAACCATTTGTGATCTATTGTGTCTGGTAACTGAAGGGGAGATTTATAACACCTTATAAAAAGGACAAGCAGAGGTGTTTCCCATAGCAACCAATCTGAATATAGCTACTGTATCATTTTATGGAATGTACGAGTTATGGGCCCTACACACTGGGCAATAATACTGAAAGATATGAACGATCTCGTTCATTAATGAACGAGATACTGTTCATATCTTTCAGTGTGGAGGCACCAGCGATGAACGATGCGCGGCCCCGCGCTCGTTCATCGCTGGTGCCCCGTCGCTTGTGCATGGAGGCCAATATGGACGATCTCGGCCATATTTGCCTGCACTGCTATGGAGCCGGGTGGCGGGGGGAGTAAAGAAACTTCACTCCCCTGTCACTGCCCCCCCACTGCTGGGTCGCCTGTCAGCAGTATCCGCCGTCGGGCAGCTCGGCGGCGGATCGCAAAGTGTGTAGGGCCCATTAAAGATAGCTAGCATCTGATTGGTGTCTATGGACAACACCCCTACATGTCCTCCCAGGACATGCAGTCAGGGAAGGTAGAGCCTCACCTGTCATGCTTCCTGTCAGACTCCACAGTTTTGACTATAAAATTATTAGAATATATAATATTATAAATATTCTACTAATATTCAAAGTCAAATGTCACCAAAACTTCTGTGCTGCAGGGTAAGAAACCAAAGACAGGCAGTGACCAGCTCTGCCTTCCCTGCACCAGACAGTGCCTGGAGCTGGGGCCGGGTCAAGGTGCAGGTGCATTAATGATCAACAGAAAAAGAAACAAAGTGAGGCTGTATTAGGTCTGCCTCCCCAGTGTTCCCCACCCCCTTCCCATGCTGCAGATGAAAGAGCCAGCCCTGTGGACAGCCCAGTGCTGTTGTCAAGTGGGGGTGGGGGCAACTGTTACATTGTGCCCCCCATTCTATGTATTACCCTGTGCCGTGCATTACCCTGTGACCTCTGTGCCATCTGTTACCTTGTGCCCCCCCATTATATGTATACCCTGTGCCGAACTTTGTCATGGGTTGACCTGTGTCATTTGTTACATTGTGCCCCCCTTGTACCCCCATTCTATGTATTACCCTGTGCCCAACTGTCATGTGTTGTCCTGAGTCCCCCTGTGCCTTGCATTACCCTGTGACCCCTGTGCCATCTGTTACCTTGTCCCCCCATGTGCTATGTATTGCCTTAAGCCATGTGTTACCTCCTGTGCCCCTGTTACATTGTGCCCGCTGTGCAGTGTGTTACCCTGTGCCCCGTTCTGTGTATTACTCTTTGCCATGTGTTACCCTGTACCCAACTTTGCCATGTGTTGCCCACTGTGCCATGTGTTACTCTGTGCCCCCTCTGTGCTATTGATTACCCTATGGTACACTGTGGAGGCAGTGTGATCTGTGAGGAGGGCAGCTGTGTGGAGGCAGTGTGATCTGTGAGGAGGGCAGCTGTGTGGAGGCAGTGTGATCTGTGAGGAGGTGGGGGGCTGTGTGGAGGCAGTGTGATCTATGAGGAGGTGGGGGGCTGTGTGGAGACAGTGTGATGTGTGGGGAGGGGGGTTGTGTGGAGACAGTGTGATGTGTGGGGAGGGGGGCTGTGTGGAGGCAGTGTGATCTGTGAGGAGGGGGCTGTTTGGAGGCATTGTGGTGTGTGTGAGGAGGGGGGCTGTGTGGGGGCATTGTGAGGTGTGATCTGTGAGGAGGGGGGTTGCGTGGAGGCAGTGTGATCTCTGAGGAGGGCAGTGGCGGATTTAGCGGGGGGCGATCAGGGCGAACGCCCCCCCTACATATACCGGCAGCGGGATGGAGGCCGGGTCCCGCTGCGGTATTGGGAACGGGTTGGAGAGCGGTGCAGCACGGCGGGGGACGAGGAGAGAGAGGAGCGTCCTGACGCGCGTACAGTGACCTCTGATCTGAGCACGCCCCCTCCTTCCTGTACGCGCGTCAGGGCGCTCTCTCTCTGTCTTCGTCCTCTGCCTCGCTGCACCGCTCGGAACCCGTTCCCAATATCGCGGCGGGACCCGGCCTCCATCAATGATTAGGTGTGTGTGTGTGTGTGTGTGTGTTGTGTGTGTGTGTCCCATTTCTCCCCCCTCCTCTCTTCTCCCAGCATTGTGTCCCTGCATTCTGTTGCCTCATTCAGTGTGCTATAATGTGCACTTCGGCTCATACAGTGTGCTATAAAGTGAATTTTGGCTCATACAGTGTGCTATAATGTGCACTTCGGCTCATACAGTGTGCTATAACATTGGCTCATACAGTGTGCTATAACGTTGGCTCATACAGTGTGCTATAAAGTGAATTTTGGCTCATACAGTGTGCTATAAAGTGAATTTTGGCTCATACAGTGTGCTATAAAGTGAATTTTGGCTCATACAGTGTGCTATAACATTGGCTCATACAGTGTGCTATAACGTTGGCTCATACAGTGTGCTATAAAGTGAATTTTGGCTCATACAGTGTGCTATAAAGTGAATTTTGGCTCATACAGTGTGCTATAATGTGCACTTCGGCTCATACAGTGTGCTATAACATTGGCTCTTACAGTGTGCTATAACGTTGGCTCATACAGTGTGCTATAAAGTGAATTTTGGCTCATACAGTGTGCTATAAAGTGAATTTTGGCTCATACAGTGTGCTATAAAGTGAATTTTGGCTCATACAGTGTGCTATAACATTGGCTCATACAGTGTGCTATAAAGTGAATTTTGGCTCATACAGTGTGCTATAACATTGGCTCATACAGTGTGCTATAACGTTGGCTCATACAGTGTGCTATAAAGTGAATTTTGGCTCATACAGTGTGCTATAAAGTGAATTTTGGCTCATACAGTGTGCTATAACGTTGGCTCATACAGTGTGCTATAAAGTGAATTTTGGCTCATACAGTGTGCTATAAAGTGAATTTTGGCTCATACAGTGTGCTATAACATTGGCTCATACAGTGTGCTATAACGTTGGCTCATACAGTGTGCTATAAAGTGAATTTTGGCTCATACAGTGTGCTATAAAGTGAATTTTGGCTCATACAGTTTGCTATAACATTGGCTCATACAGTGTGCTATAACGTTGGCTCATACAGTGTGCTATAAAGTGAATTTTGGCTCATACAGTGTGCTATAAAGTGAATTTTGGCTCATACAGTGTGCTATAAAGTGAATTTTGGCTCATACAGTGTGCTATAACGTTGGCTCATACAGTGTGCTATAAAGTGAATTTTGGCTCATACAGTGTGCTATAATGTGCACTTCGTCTCATACAGTGTGCTGTAACATTGGCTCATACAGTGTGCTATAAAGTGAATTTTGGCTCATACAGTGTGCTATAAAGTGAATTTTGGCTCATACAGTGTGCTATAATGTGCACTTCGTCTCATACAGTGTGCTATAACGTTGGCTCATACAGTGTGCTATAAAGTGAATTTTGGCTCATACAGTGTGCTATAATGTGCACTTCGTCTCATACAGTGTGCTATAACGTTGGCTCATACAGTGTGCTATAAAGTGAATTTTGGCTCATACAGTGTGCTATAAAGTGAATTTTGGCTCATACAGTGTGCTATAAAGTGAATTTTGGCTCATACAGTGTGCTATAAAGTGAATTTTGGCTCATACAGTGTGCTATAAAGTGAATTTTGGCTCATACAGTGTGCTATAAAGTGAATTTTGGCTCATACAGTGTGCTATAAAGTGAATTTTGGCTCATACAGTGTGCTATAACGTTGGCTCATACAGTGTGCTATAAAGTGAATTTTGGCTCATACAGTGTGCTATAACGTTGGCTCATACAGTGTGCTATAATGTGAATTTCAGCTCATACAGTGTGCTTCAATGTTGAATTTCTTTGTAAGAATATCCTAATGTCTATCCCATGCATGTTTAAATTGCCCTACTGTCTTATCCTCTACCACCCCTGATGGAAGGAATGGCGATTTGGCAGTCTGTATCACCAGTGCGCAGGGTTCTCTCCACTAACTGGCAACATTTTATTAGTAATGGCAACAATAGGAAATTTTAGAAGCGAACGGGAAGGGCATTACTAAGTGGGAGGGGCTATGATTAGGGGGAGGAGTCATAATTCTTAAACCGCCCCCCCTAAAAGTTAAGTCTAGATCCGCCACTGGAGGAGGGGGGCTGTGTGGAGGCAATGTGATCTGTGGGGAGGGGGGCTGTGTGGAGGCAGTGTGATCTGTGAGGAGGGGGGCTGTGTGGAGGCAGTGTGATCTGTGGGGAGGGGGGCTGTGTGGAGGCAGCGTGATCTGTGGGGAGGGGAGCTGTGTTGAAGCAGTATGATCTGTAAGAAGGGAAGGCTGCGTGGAGGCAGTGAGATCTGTGAGAAGGAGGGCTGTGTGGAGGCAGTGTGATCTGAGAGGAGGGGAGCTGTGTGGAGGCAGCATGATCTGTGAGGAGGGGGGCTGTGTGGAGGCAGTATGATCTGTGAGAAGGGAAGGCTGTGTGGAGGCATTGCGATCTGTGAGGAGGGGAGCTGTGTGGGAGCAGTGTGATCTATGAGAAGGGGGCTGTGTGGAGGCAGTGTGATCTGTGAGAAGGGGGCTATGTGGTGGCAGTGTGATCTGTGGGGAGGGGGGCTGTGTGGAGGCAGTGTGAACTGTGGGGAGGGGGGCTGTGTGGAGGCAGCGTGATCTGTGGGGAGGGGAGCTGTGTTGAAGCAGTATGATCTGTAAGAGGGGAAGGCTGAGTGTAGGCAGTGTGATCTGTGAGGAGGGGGGCTGTGTGGGAGCAGTGTGATCTATGAGAAGGGGTCTGTGTGGAGGCAGTGTGATGTGTGAAAAGTGGGGCTGTGTGGAGGCAGTGAGATCTGTGAGAAGGGGGGCTGTGTGGAGGCAGTGTGATGTGAGGAAAGGAGCTGTGTCGAGGCAGTGTGATCTGCGAGGAGGGGGCTGTGTGTAGGCAGTGTGATCTGTGAGGAGTGGGACTGTGTGGAGTCAGTGTGATCTGAGAGGAGGGGGCTATGTGGAGGCATTGTGATGTGATTGGAGGGGGACTGTGTGATGGCAGTTTGATCTGTGAGGATGGGAGATGTGTGGAGGCAGGGTGATCTGTGAGGAGGGGGCTGTGTGGAAGCAGAGTGATCTGTGAGGAGGGGTGTTGTGTGGGGGCAGTGTGATCTGCGAGGAGGGGGGTTGTGCAGAGGCAGTGTGATCTGTGAGGAGGGAGCTGTGTGGATGCAGTGTGATCTGTGAGGAGGGGGGTTGCGTGGAGGTAGTGTGATCTGTGAGGAGGGGTCTGTGTGGAGGCAGTGTGATCTGTGAGAAGGGGGCTATGTGGAGGCAGTGTGATGTGATAGGAAGGGGGCTGTGTGGAGGCAGTGTTATCTGTGAGGAGGAGAGTTGTTTGGAGGCAGTGTGATCTGTGAGGAGTGGGGCTGTGTGGAGGCAGTGTGATCTGTGAGGAGGGGAGCTGTGTGGAGGCATTGTGATCTGTGAGAAGGGGGGCTGTGTGGAGGCAGTGTGATCTGTGAGGAGGGGAGCTTTGTGGAGGCAGTGTGATCTGTGAGAAGGGGGCTATGTGGAGGCAGTGTGATGTGATAGGAGGGGGGCTGTGTGGAGGCAGTGTTATCTGTGAGGAGGAGGGCTATGTGGAGGAAGTGTGATCTGTGAGGAGGGGACTATGTGATGGCAGTGTGATCTGTGAGGAGGGGCGCTCTGTGGAGGCAGTGTGATGTGTGAGGAGGGAGCTGTGTGATGGCAGTGTGATCTGTGAGGGGCGCTCTGTGGAGGCAGTGTGATCTGTGAGAATGGAACTGTGTGGAGGTAGTGTGATGTGTGAGGAGTGGGGCTGTGTGGAGGTAGTTTGATCTGTGATGAGGGAGCAGTGTGGAGGCAGTGTGATGTGTGAAGAAGGGTCTGTGTGAAGGCAGTGTGATCTGTGAGGAGGGGTGCTGTGTGGAGGCAGTGTGATCTGTGAGGAGGGGAGCTGTGTGGGAGCAGTGTGATCTATGAGAAGGGGTCTGTGTGGAGGCAGTGTGATGTGTGAAAAGTGGGGCTGTGTGGAGGCAGTGAGATCTGTGAGAAGGGGGCTGTGTGGAGGCAGTGTGATGTGAGGAAAGGAGCTGTGTGGAGGCAGTGTGATCTGTGAGGAGGTGGCTGTGTGTAGGCAGTGTGATCTGTGAGGAGTGGGTCTGTGTGGAGTCAGTGTGATCTGTGAGGAGGGGGCTATGTGGAGGCATTGTGATGTGATTGGAGGGGGACTGTGTGATGGCAGTTTGATCTGTGAGGATGGGGGATGTGTAGAGGCAGTGTGATCTGTGAGGAGGGGGCTGTGTGGAGGCAGTGTGATCTGTGAGGAGGGGGGCTGTGTGGAGGCAGTGTAATGTGTGAGGAGGGGGGGTTGTGCAGAGGCAGTGTGATCTGTGAGGAGGGAGCGGTGTGGAGGCAGTGTGATGTGTGAGGAGGGAGCTGTGTGATGGCAGTGTGATCTGTGAGGGGCGCTCTGTGGAGGCAGTGTGATCTGTGAGAATGGAACTGTGTGGAGGCAGTGTGATGTGTGAGGAGTGGGGCTGTGTGGAGGTAGTTTGATCTGTGATGAGGGAGCAGTGTGGAGGCAGTGTGATGTGTGAAGAGGGGGACTGTGTGAAGGCAGTGTGATCTGTGAGGAGGGGTGCTGTGTGGAGGCAGTGTGATCTGTGAGAAAGGAACTTTGTGGAGGCAGTGTGATGTGTGAGGAGGGAGCTGTGTGAAGACCGTGTGATCTGTGAGGATGGGGATTGTGTGGAGACCGTATGATCTGTGAGGAGGGGTCTGTGTGGAGGCAGTGTGATTTGTGAGAAGGAGGTATGTGTGGAGGCAGTGTGATCTGTGAGGAATCATGTAATGTCATCTCAGGACTGTCCCCTTATAAGTCTATGATTGCTGTCCATTGTTGTGCTGCTTGCAGATGGGATGGGCTATATATGGGGGTTATATGTACAGTAAATCTGGCTGATACTAGCCATTGCTTCACCAGCCATTGACCCACCACACATCTCTGATGTCCTCTTTAGGTTTAATAAATCGTTCATGAATTACAGAATTTACATAAAGCAAGTCTGTGTCAGAAAATCAATAACAGAATCAACAAACCAATATCCTGATTATAATGCCCACTGGTCTTGTCTGCTATTATTTTCCAGGTTTTTCTAAGCACCAGGAGAGGAGCATGGCTACTAAACCGTGTATGCGATCAGGGCTATCCATTGGATATAGTCCTCTTCACTCGTTTCTACAGCATAATTCAACTTGCATTTCCGACTCTGGCAAACAACTATTTGGAGCATAAAGTCAATTCCAGGGTTGACCATGCCAATTTTGGTCTAAAACCACAGCACAGGTGCAGATGTTTCTTATTCTTTCTTCTGAATTTGGAATTTCTAATGCTGCAAAAGTTCATATTATTTATTTATTTATTTATTTATTACCAGTTATTTATGTAGTGCATACATATTCTTCAGCGCTTTATATTTGCCCATTCACATCAGTCCCTGCCCATAGAGCTGGATTAAGGCTTTGAGGGGCCTGGGCCACTTAATACAGGGGTGCCCTAAAGTCTTCTCCATTAACTTAGCCAATCAATTGTTTCAAAACCTGTCTGGATGTGTCCACGGTTACATGTAATTCTAAGCTCTATCTATATTTAAAATAAAAATGTAATCTAGCCATCACACAATTTGGCCCTTGAAAAATTGGTTACTCCCAGCGCTGTTAAACAAAGAACAATATTACAAATGGTGGTAAAAATGTATTCGTATTTTATTTTTCTTAGTAGAGTAAAAAGAGAATCTATAAGTATCTCATTTTAATATCCAATGAGAAAAAAAAAGAAGAATTCACAAATGACAATTCTGTATGTGGTGTATAATTAATGAAGTATAAATACTTTTTCCCCCATAAAGGGTAATTACACATATAATGTCTAATAAGTTAAGGGAAAAAAAGGTTTATTTGTCATAAACAGTGTGGATGTGTTCCTAATACCGGTATACATACATAAATGACATTGGACAAACATATAAGATAGAAAAAAGAAGTATAATCCTGCTGCATTTAGTAGAGACGCTTGTGCGGTTTATTCTACTAAATATATATATGAGGTGCTAGATGATTTAAATTCCTGTATGGTATTGTATAGCACCTCATATATATATTTAGTAGAATAAACCGCACAAGCGTCTCTACTAAATACAGCAGGAAGTGGAAGACCACAAGGACAGCGAATGATGTACACCACAAAGGTGCTACTACATGTCAGCACCTGTCGAATGGCTATCCGCTCCCCCGAATGCAGATGGGAGAATGAATCGCCATACACCAAGTAGCTGCACGTAGTGCAACCAGTACATCGGCTTTTCTCGACAAAAAGGTAATGGGTCCGCTGGCTTTTCTCTCTGAGATATCATTCTTAACTAGGCCACACACACTACTGAGCCTCATTTTGACTTGTTTTAAGGACATTACATCAAAGTTGGATCAGCCTGTAGTGTGTTTTTCCACTTTAATTTTGAGTGTGACTCCAAACCCAGACCTCCATGGGTTAATAAATTTGATTTCCATTGATAATTTTTGTGTGATTTCGTTGTCAGCACATTCAACTATGTAAAGAACAAAGTATTTAATAAGAATATTTCATTCATTCAGATCTAGGATGTGTTATTTTAGTGTTTCCTTTATTTTTTTGAGCAGTGTATATATATATACAGTATATGTGCCCAGGTTTAAATTTTCCAGTTATTAGTGAGTACGATTGCGGAGTTTCTTCCAAATCCATCTAGTGTAAAGCCCAGAACAGGCTCCTTGTATCAAAGTTCTGGCCAGTGTACACCAGTGGGAGGTCCAGCCGGGACCTCAATCACATAGTATGTCTTCGGGAATGTAATGTCTCTACTCTGTGAAGTTTTCCTCAAAATCCATCCAGTTGCAGGCCCAGAACAGGCTACCCGGGTCACAGTTCTTGGCAGCATACACCAACAGGAGGTCCAGCCAGGACTCCAATCCCCTAGTATGTCTTTGGGATGCAATGCTTCCACTCTGTGAAGTTTTCCTCAAAATCAATTCAGTTGCAGGCCCTGAACAGGCTACCCGGGTCAAAGTTCTGGCCAGCGTACACCAATGAAAGGTCCGACCAGGACCCCAAACCCCTAGTTTGCCTTTCGAGATGCAATGTTTCCACTCTGAAGGTTTCTTCCAAATTCATCCAGTGGAGGGTGCAGAACAGGTTTCCTGGGTCAAAGTTCTCCCCAGCGCATTCTGCTGTGAGGTCCGACCGGGACCCTGACCCCCCTAAAACCTGGCCAGGATCCAACTGGATCACCTCAAATTAGTTTCATCCCAATCGGTGCAGGGGTGTCCGAATTTATAACCAGACAAACAGAGCAATGCATTTTATATATAAGATATAAATATATGGCCCTTGCCTCGAAAGGGGAGGATTTTTTTAGTTAAACCCTGCCAGTATTTTAAGTTGGATAATGAAGGATATGTGTAACAATGCCACATTGCACTAAGCTGCCCTTATCTTTGTCCTGTCACTAACCTTATGTGAGTAGCTTTTCTGGTGATATCACCTACTGCTGCTGAGCTGTGTGTTGCCAGGGCTCTGTAGGAGTATGAGAGAGGGTAGCAGCAGCCTAATATAGGGTTCCCCAGAGGAAAGCCACATAAGCATGGAGAGACTATACAAACTCCACACAGTTGGGTCCATGGTGGGAAACAAACCCAAGACTTTAGTGCTGTAAGGCAGTTATGTAATGCTATCCATGATTTCATCCATTGTGCTCTCACACGGATGCAAATATTGTAGTAATTCTAAATTCAACCTCAATTGTCTGACTCTCCACAAAAACCAGGGCCGGATTAACAATGGGGCGGATGGAGCTGCAGCTCCAGGCCCCCAATCAAAATAGGCCCAACACAGCATCTGGTGGCTGCTGTAGACAGGAATTGTGTATCCTGCTACAGCAACCTGCCACTGCCAGGCGCCAGCAGCCTTCGGAGGTTCCGCCGGCCGCCAACGGCAACGGCGCGTTCTCCCCTTACCGCGACCCCCCTCCCTCACCCTGTGGATCAAACGCCGGAACTTGTGCAGGCGCAGGCCCTTCCTATGCATAATAACCTGATGCCTCCTCCTCCACGCGATGTCACTGTCCCAGTCCCACCATCGAATAAAGCTCCGTGAAGGCGGCCCGGCGGGTGGAAGATGATCCTATTCCTCCTCTCAGTCATGTCCTGCTATAGTGCTGCCTGCTGCTCATTGGAGTGAGTGAGTTGCTTTTCTGTTTCCTGCTGGCTGCTAGAATAATGCACTGATACTGTATCTTGACAAGATTTCAATATACTGTATGCAGTGAAATGTTATCCTGTACGTGTGTGCGCAGTGTGGTGTAACCATGTTTGTGGGTGTGTATGCAGTACAGTGTAACCCTGTGGGTGGGTGTGTGTGTTGCGGTGTAACCATGTTTGTATGTGTGTGTCCAGTACAATGTAACCCTGTGTGTGTGTGTGGGGGGGGGGGGGGGGGGAAGGGGGGGGGGGGGTGCAGTGCAGTGTGACCATGTTTGTGCGTGTGTGTGAAGTACAGTGTAACCCTGAGGGGGAGTGTGCAGTACGGTGTAACCCTGTGGGTGTGTGTGCAGTGCGGTGTAACCCTGTGCGTGTGCAGTATGGTGTATCCCTCTGCAGTACGGTGTAACCCTGTATGTGTGCAGTGCGGTGTAACCCTGTGCGTGTGTATGCGTGTGCAGTATGGTGTATCCCTCTGCAGTACGGTGCAACCCTGTGCATGTGTGTGTGGTACGGGGTAACCCCGTGCATGCATGCATGTGTGTGTGCAGTGCGTTGTTACCCTGTGCGTGCGTGTGTGTGCAGTGCAGTGTAACCCTGTATGTGTCTGTGCAGTGCGGTGTAAACCTGTGTGTGCTGTGCGGTGTACCCTGTGTTTGTAGTGTGGTGTAACCCTGTGCGTGTGTGCTGGTGCAGTGTAAGGCTGTGTGTGCTGGTGCAGGGCAGTGTAACCCTGTGTGCTGCTGTCATTGTATGGAGTTACCCTGCGTGTGATGGTGCAGTGCAGTGTAACCCTGTGTGCTGCCACTGTACATATTTACCCTGCGTGTGCTGGTGCAGTGCAGTGTAACTCTGTGTGCTGGCACTGTATGTACTTAACTAGTGTATGCAGGCAATCTAAGGTGTAATCCTGTGTGTGTTGGCGCAGTGCGGTGTAAAACTGTGTGCTGGAGCAGTGCGGTGTAGCCCTGTGTGCTGCCGCTGTGTGGTGTGCGCAGTGCAGTGTAACTGTGTGTGTGTACTGCCACTGTATGGTATAACCCTGTGTATGCTGGTGCAGTGTGGTATAACCCTGTGTGTGCTGGAGCAGTTCAGTATACCATATGGAATGTATATGTATAGGAGGGGTGTATATTATCACTCTATATTGGGTTTATGTAAATATACAGGAAGACGTATATGTTTATTGGGGATTGTGTGTATATACAGGGTGTGTGTATATGAACTGTACAAAGAGGGTATATACATGTACAGGAGGGTGTATATATTTATATTGGGGAGGGGTATGTGTATATACATAAGGGGTGTGTGTATACATAGAGGGATTTATGCATATGGGGTGAATATATGAATGTACAGGAGTATATATACAGTATATCAGGGGTTATGTGTATATACAGGAGGGGTGTATATAGTCATATGGAGAGGTATATGTATATACAGGGGGGTTTGCATACCTCCCAACTGTCCCGATTTTCGCGGGACAGTCACGTTTTTTGGGGACTGTCCCGCTGTCCCACCCGCAGGTGGGAGGGGGCAGATGGGAGGCTCCTGTCATCGCTGCTCAGCATCTATTCAGCGTCTATTCAGCGTCTATTCAGCGTCAATTCAGCGTCTCAGCTAAGCGTCTATTCAGTGGAGACAGTGGGAGAGAGGGCATGCCAGCAGCTCATGGAGCGCTGGGCATGCCCCCTCAGTGATGAAAACAGGGGCGTGGCTCGTGATTGTGGGTCCTCCTGTGAAGCCACGCCCCCTTTTCATAGTCCACACCCCTTTCCGGGAGCGCGCGCGGCTTCGCCGCGCATGTGTCCCACTTTGCTGCATATGAAAGTTGGGAGGTATGGGTTTGTGTATATTGGTGTGGTGTGAGTTATGTGTGTGTGTGCATGCATACATACATACATACATACATACATACATACATACACACATGTGACTGGTGGAGGCACTGAACAGGCTCTGGGCCGCTGCAGCAAAAGAGATTGAGCAGGGAATGTACAGTAGGTCTAGGGAGGTGGGTGTGTTACCTGTTATCAGCAGCCGGGATCCTGGCAGTCGGCATCCCAGCCGCAGAAAGCCGGTGTGGGGGGAAAGGGGGTCGAGTGCAGCAAGACACTTGCGGGCTCGTTGTGCTAGCCACGATGCACTCGTCATGCTGCGGGCTCAGTGGTGACCTGCGCCACGGGTTTTATTTCCACTCTATGGGCGTCGTGGATTAGTCCCTGTTGGTCGGCATGCCAACTGTTGGGATAGTGAGGCTTCGGGATGTAGGGGGAGGTGTTGTGACTGTCGGTCACATAACTGCAACCTGTGAAGGTAATTAGCTCCAGCATTGTTAGGATGCAACTTGGATTCGAGGGATAAGGGTATTTATGCAATTATCAGTTATACAGTATTACGGGTGCTGTATGCTTCATATAAGCTAGAGGGAAGGGAGTTTGAGATGGTTGAAGACAGATGGTAGCTATGCCCTACATGGCACAGAACACCCCCCCCCCCACACACAAAAACATTGGTCACACACCCCCCATCAGTACTCACACCTCCGCCATGCTAATCACACCTCCTGCGGCACAAACTATAGGCCCTTCGAAAATTGCAGCTCCAGGCCAATGTGGAGCTTAATCTGGCACTGACAAAAACACTAAATTATAAGTCCATTGAGCAATATTTAAGAGGACTAAGGCCCTCATTCCGAGTTGATCGCTCGCTAGCTGCTTTTAGCAGCAGTGCAAACGCTAAGCCACCGCCCTCTGGGAGTGTATCTTAGCTTAGCAGAAGTGCGAACGAAAGATTAGCCGAACTGCACAGGAAAAATGTCATGCCGTTTCTGAGTAGCTCCAAACCTACTCCTATCTTGTGATGACTGCAGTCTGTTTAGTTCCTGGTTTGACGTCACAAACACGCCCTGCATTCGGCCAGCCACTCCCCCGTTTCTCCAGCCACTCCTGCGTTTTTGCCTGGCTCGCCTGCGTTTTAGTACACTCCCTGAAAACAGCGAGTTGTCGCCTAGAAACACCCACTTCCTGTCAATCAAACTACGAACACTCGAGCGATGGAAAAACGTCGCTCGAGCTTGGGGAAAACGACAAAGTTTTGTGTGAAAGTACTTAGCGCATGTGCGCTGCATACCATGCGCATGCGCAGAATTGCCGCTTTTTCACTTGATCGCTGCGCTGCGAAAAATGGCAGCGAGCGATCAACTCGGAATGAGGGCCAATATCCCAACCAAACCCCTCCACACAGCAACAGATTCCAACTAATGATAGTAGTCTACCATTTTTAATTGGTTATTGTTTATTTTCCTTATCAATACTTATACATTATGTCTCTGCTTATACAATCATACAGGATCCTCAGCCAACATCCTACAATTAGTGATGATCTCCCCAATCGCATTATCTCTGGCAAAGTTCTTATGAAGACTAATATAAAACAGTTTACAGAGACCGATGCCATATTTGAAGATGGCACAGTTGAGAAAGACATTGACGTTGTCATTTTTGCCACAGGATATCGTGTATCATTTCCCTACTTTGATGATTCTATTCTAAAGGTGGAAAATAATGAAGTGCCCTTATATAAAAGGGTATTTCCTCCACATCTGGAAAAACATACGCTAGCTTGCATTGGCTATGTCCAACCTCTTGGTGCTATAATGCCAATTTCTGAGATGCAAACGCGCTGGGCAACAAGAGTCTTTAAAGGTATAGATTTATTTGTTTCATTTTAATATTTTTTGAGGTGTGATTTTAACTTCATAACACACATCATTATTGATATAATATATTTTTTGCATTTCTTGATTCCAGGTCTGAGTCAGTTACCATCCATGCATGACATGAAGATGGAAATAAACAAGACAAAAGAAGAGAATCAGAAAAGGTGGGTCTTTAAGAAAATGAATATCAGGTCCCTTATTTAAAATAGCAGTAACGTTGGGCCTAGGAGTAAGTAAGTAAGTAGTAATAATTAATTGGTCAAAGCAAGTGCTTCTTCCTTAAGTATTATTCTTAGTTTTGACAGTTTGAATATAGTAGACTTTGGGGGTATTTATGTAAGGTTAGAGAGAGTTAAAGTTGTGAGAGATAAGGTACCAACCATTCAGTTGCTGTTATTTTTCAAACACATCCTGTAAAATTTAAATTGGGAGCTGATTGGTTGGTGCTTTATCTCTGTCCACTTTACCTACCTCCAAGATTTGATAAATCTCCCCCTTGTTCTTTGATGTTTACCTAACCATTTGAAGGACAATTTTATATTTTAAACACTCTATTCATAATTATTAATCTATCTCCAGGTATGTCAAAAGTGATCGTCATACCATACAAGTGGATTATGTGCCATACATGGATGAACTCGCAGAGGAGATAGGCTGCAAACCTAATTTAATGAAGATATTCCTGTCAGATCCTAAGCTGGCCTGGGATATGTTATTTGGCCCATGCTCACCTTTCCAGTACCGCCTGTGTGGACCAGGGCAGTGGAGGGGTGCCAGGAAAGCAATTTTAACTCATCACGATCGTATCGTCAAGCCCACAAAGACCCGTGTCCTGAATAATGACTCTGCTCACAGTTTCTTCCCTTTTGCTCTGAAGCTCATTGGCATACTGATTCTTTTTGCTGCCATATATTTCTCTGTGTAAATTGGCTAACAAATACAGAGAGATGAAACTTTTAGAGCAGCATAGATATAGAGAAATGCTTTCATTAATCAGTGATATGTGTTCCCCATTATTTACTTGAAATTGGATAAATGCTAATGCAAGTCATTGTACTTAAAGTGAGTTGTAAACAAACTTTAAGTACTAGCAATTAACTATGAAATAGAAGTTTATAGAAGGAATCCACAGTGTCCTTGTTTGATCATAATACAAATAGGTTGCAACCTATTGCAACTAGTTAGATGTTATCTTTCATTTTTCAGTCCGGAAATATAGCTAGATTCTGATTGATTAGCTGTTATAGGTCACTGACTCACAGGGGTATATTTACTAAGGTGCAGGTTTTTAGAAGTGGAGATGTTGGCCATAGCAACCAATCATATTCTAGCTATTATCTTCTAGAAGGTGCTAGATAAATGATAAATAGAATCTGGTTGGTTGCTATGGGCAACATCTCCACTTCTAAAATCCCACACATTAGTAAATATACCCCACAGTGTGTTTTTATACATTGTACTAAACTATGTCGTAAAGAAGCCCAAGGAGGCTTCCTGTATTCTAAACATATCATACATTATACAGTATATAATAGTGCTAAGGGGAGTACTCAATTGCTAAATGCCTGAGAAAAATTCTCTCAGCCCTAGAACAGATGCAAAGTCAGGGAAAATCCTTATTCTAAAGTTAAAAATGTCGGGACTAGGATCAGAATTCCTTGGAAACCCCCCCCCCCCCCCCCCTTCATAATGAGTAACTAGGAAAATGGAAGTTTCAATGAGCATAATTGGGCCAATAATTACATGACATTACTGTGGTTAGAAAATTTTCTCAAATTACCTAAAAATCACTTTTTATGAACTCTTCAGTTTTTTTTGTGTTTGTATGTCAATGGAAAAGGTTTAATTTTTATAATTTTTTTTTTCATATTTTCAAAAAAATTTACAAATCAGCCCTAAGCAGCATTTTCAAAGCACAAAATATGTTTAATTAGGACAGTAATAGGCATATATTCTATTAGGCAATATTCTATTTATTTGTATGGTTTGGTGGTACAGGCTGATCTACAATTTTTTATGTGTGTTTATGTGAGAAAAATGAAAGATGCACCTATTTGGCAATGTTTAGTTTGTATGTTCACTGCATACAGCTGCATCTTGAGTTGTACATTTAATATTAAAATTATTTTGGCAAATATGGAATTTGACCCTCTTGGAAGTTATGAGCAAGCTAAACAGTGCAAATATGTACATACAATAGATTGATGGGGCAAGTTGAGTGGTAAGAGGAAGAGTTGGTGTGATGACCCTGTCTTCTGTGGCAGTAAAAATAGAAGAGAAGGTGGACATGGTATTAGGGTGACCAATCCCGGGATCAGGATCAGCAGGATCCCGAGATTTAGGCCTAAAATTGGCCGGGATTGAGTCCCGGGATTGGAGCTTCCAATCCCGGGGATTTCGGGATTAGAAAGCCCCTTGCTTTTTCAATGCCGGGAGGCGTTAAGTGTCCTCAGTAGGCTCAGACACTGCCCAGCTCCCTTCTCCCAGCTCCCCTTACCCCTGGCTGTTTGTATTGTGCAGCGTGATGTGAAGTCAGAAGTCACGCTGCGCAGTCTGACGCCAGCTGCCTGAGCTGCCCGGAACCACACCTTGCCACCCACAGTCTGCAGCAAGTGAACCCGCCCGCACTCTGAGGATGGTGAGTAGTATGTGGGCTGGGCGGGTCTGGGAAGAAGGAAGGGGGGGGGGTCACTGAAGATTTAAATTTTAAAATTTTCAACCAAATCCCGGTTATCTCGGGAACCCCAGGGTTGATAATATTTCAATCCCGATACCCGGGATTGAAAAAAAGGCCCGGGATTGGCCTACCTACGTGGTATGACAGATCTTGCAAGAGTCGACTTCTGGGCAGGTGGTGTAGATACGGTGTGTGTGGCACACAAATACTTAGCAGCGTCAGCTGTTGCCCCTGGGCTGCAGGGGGAGCTGGCCAGGACATATGAACATACATGTGAAGTTGTAAGTAACATATGTCCAGTCTTCTTTCCCTGGGAAGAAGCAGCCACCACAGCATGGAACATATTGCTCAGGCTGTCAATCATTTAGCCCGCCTCCGGACTCCAATTGGCTTATTTCACAGGCGTCTGAGGGCGGGCTAGATGACGATTGACAGGCTGAGCAGTGTTTTCCATGCTGCGGTGGCTGCCGATTCCCAGGGAAGGAGCCAGGACATATGTTACATATAACTTCACATGTATGTTTATATGTCTTGTCCAGCTCCTCGCCTGCACACTTTGGACACCACTGTACCCCATGAGCAGCAGCCGCCGCTGCTGAACAGTTTATCACTGAATTGTAGAGGTGAGCTTGGACATGAAACACACGGGTTTCACAGTAACAGATACCGGTGTGTTAATGTAAATCTCTTCCCACATTTTACATTTTTCTTTCCCAGCAGCACAACATGGTTTAGTCAAGTTCTGAAATGCCGCCAACAGTCTGGATGTAATTCCAGCTTTAAATTTGGCTCTTTATATGGTAATTGTCTACAGTAGTAGTTACACTCCACTCTGCCTGGACAATTCTAGAACACCAGACAGCACACAGCTTTCTCTCAACTTTATAAGGACACCTGAACATTTGTGAGACCTCACATTACTGCAGTCACATTTTGTGCCTGGCTGTCACATTCCATCACATTATATTTTTGGAAGCACATTTCTTCCCCTGAGTGTTGCACAATTATCCACTTTTAATCATTTCACAGTCGTGTTAAACTAAATTCTGCATTGTTCTGCTTCGAGGTTGCTGATGACTGATTCATTTGTTGTATGTAGTGGTTGCAGGTTATATAATAAGGTATATACTGTAGTGCTAACAGATGCTTAAAACAAAGTGTACAACGTGTGTGCTTTGTTTAAAAGGTAACTACAATGTTCATAAAGTATACTGTACTACTGCTTTACCTGAGATTATAAATGCTCTTTACCTGAATAAAACATTTTGTTGCAAAGTAGCAGGTTTCTTTGTTTTAATGGTGGCACTCATGGGTGCCATCAGAAATTGTGGGACCTGGGACTGACAAAATAGGGACCCAGGACAGTGTGCCCCCAGTACCCCACTGTTGGCACTTGCATTTGCCTTAGTAAAGCAGAAATCGAAATCTTGTGCATAGGAGAAAAATACATTTGGAATGGGGATAAAAAATGTCTAAGATGTCCCGACCCTCTGCTGTTATTATTACAGGTGAAAACAAGAGCGTACACTAGACATGTCTCTGTCATATTTAAGGCATCCTCTCATTTGTCGGCACCTGGATAATGTAAACGTGGGCAAAATGTGAAATATCAACATTGGGGTTAGAATTAGGGGTTAGTGGTTAGGGTTATGTTTAGGGATTAGGGTTAGCATTAGGGAAAGACATACCTTAAAACCACATTGTCTGTATTTCTATATTCTGTCCATGTTGGCATTTCATAAGTGTTGACATGCTGATTGCCGACATGGTCACTAGCGACATTATGACAATGTTGACATATAAATGTCAATCTAATATACAGGTGATGTGGTCAAAATACCAGCAGCTGGGACCCTGAAAGTCAGAAAACCGATAGTGGGATCCCGGCGGCCAAAATCCTGACAAATCCTAGAGATAAGTACTGGGGATGGGGTTAGGATTAGGCACTAGGAGGAAGGTTAGGGTTAGGCTGTGAGGGGGGTTTAGGGTTAGGCTAGGGCTGACTCGAGGGCCGTTCGACCAGATTGACCGAATAGGGACGCCACCCTATAGAGGACAAAGTGTGCTCAGGGACCTGTCATAGCGACAGCAGAAGTTGGGACTAAGAGTTTATTAGACTCTGGCCACTGCTGCTGGCAGGCGTGCACATTCCTCTGCAGGAACATATTGGAGGATGCTCAGGATGCACTATGTTTGGTCAGGTGTGGGACCCCTGGGTATTAGCAGTGGTGTTACTAGATGTTTGAGGCCCTTGGCAAGCCTCTCAAGGAGGGCCTCCTATTTCATATTTCGAAACCCTTAGGTCTACATGTTTTATCATATCCAAATAATTTCTGTATCATGCATATTAGAGATACATGAGGCAGCACAGCAAGACAGTGTCTAAGCTTTGTAAATGTATTGGCTGTCATGACTGTGGTTTTTGTGAAGTTCATGCAGGTAACTGAAGGACTGAGGGGGTCATTCAGACCCGATCGCTGCTGTGCATTTTCACTCAGCAGTGATCAGGTATGAACTGCGCATGCGTATGCACCACATTGCACAGACACGAGGTCCCCCCAGCGACGGGGAGTACAGGACAGCGGAAGGATGGCCGAAGAAAGTGATCGCAATGGCGATCGCAAGAAGATTGACAGGAAGAGGCCGTTTGTGGGTGTCAACTGACCGTTTCCTAGGAGTGTCCGGAGAAACACAGGTGTGTCCAGCCGTTTGAAGGGAGGCTTTCTGACGTCAGCTCTGGGCTGGATCATCACACTGGAAGAGTAAGTCATGAGCTGTGCAGGGACTGCACAAACTTTTGTTTGTGCAGCTCTCTGCAGATGCATTCACACCCCTGCACAGCGATTACCCCCTCCCCCTGTAGGTGGTGACTACCTGGTCTCAGCAGTGCAAAAAACGACCAGGTCTGAATTAGGCCAGATGTGTATATTTGGCTGGTCTGTAGGAATCAGCGACATGAAGTAGTAAGGCGCAATCCCTGACCATGGGTTGAACCCGGGCCTCAGCAGAGGGAGCTGTATCCTGACCACTGGATCACCAGGGACTTGGTGTTGATAGTAGGATGGTGAATGTATTGGTGAGAACACACTGGATATACTGTCACAGGAGTAGGTGTTTGTGTATTCAAGGTTACAATGAAATAGGTTCTCTGGCGTTGCACAGAACTGGGAGGAGAGCTGAAGACGTTGAACCGGGCTGGTTACCGGTGAAACTGAGAACCGCACTGTGAACCAGCTGAGTACTGGTAAAACTGGAATGCAACTGTAATCTAGGCTGGTACTGGATAAAACTGGAAACGCAACTGAATGTAGAACAATGACTAGCTGTGACTTTACGACGAGGCTGAAGATGAACTGAAGACTGTGGCTGTGTCTTTAAAATGAGACTGAAGAATACTGAGTCTGTGTCTTTAAGACGAGTTTGAAGAATACTGCGGCTGTGTCTTTAAGACTAGACTGATACTGGATATAACTGGTAACACAACTGTAAACCAGACTGGGTAGCAAAAGAGCAGAGTTTTACAGGAAGAGGTAAAAGTGTTACCTCTTAGGGAGCTCAGCTACTAAGCTCACACAGAGCTGTGTGACACAAGGAACTGGCAGCTTCTGTAACACAAGTCTCTTTACTTATACTTCCTGGTCCTTGGTGATTGGCGAACAGAGTCAGGTGATTCAAAGAGTCTCAGGCTGGCACAGGATTAGATAGGTCAGGTGATCAGACCCTCTCATGTCAATACTCCGGGTTAGGCTCTGATGTGAGGCCTAGTAGGCTGGAAAAACACTGACGTCTAAACTCCTAAAATGAGCAGAGGATGCTGGCTTTTAGGCCCAAACACTAGAGAGCTGAGCACAGTGGAGAATATATCTGGAGACCACTGGAGTCAGAGAGGCATATAATATAATGACAACAATGATTGCTGTGTAGGCACAGCATAGAGAGACTTGCTGAATTCAGTATTCACACAGAAGGTTAATCAACAGCTCCTTAACTCTCACCTTCCAGGCAGAGAACTCAGCACTCAGGAAACTCATGGTACTGGCAAGCTGTTTATCCCAGTGAGCAGAAAAGACACAGGATCCAGGACAGATGGCAGAGGCAAGCCACAAAATATGAAAACTACAGTCAGGATCATGACTGTACCCCCCTCTTCAAGGGTGGACTCCGAACACCCATCTTGAAACTTAGATAAACTTGATAATTTCATACAGAAGCACTTAAGACCTTCGTCGATGCCTCGTCTTCTTACGGGAACATCTGGATTTAAACCAGGGAGAGTGGAATTCCCTGTAAAGAAAAAACTTCCTCAGAAAACACAGAACCTCCCAGGAAAGGAGTAGCATGATAAACTGGATTAAATTCAGAGTCTGAGTCCAAATCTAATGGAAGATATGAATCTCCCTTAGATACACAGTTTGGAGATGACAGAGAAGTGCACTGGAGTTTTAAATTCTTTAGCAGAGAACTTGGTATCGGGCTAGGAGTGACTGCTAGATGACCAGTTTTAATGACCAGATTCTTACGGGAGGAGATACTTGGAAGGACAGCACAAACTTCCTTTTGTATCAGACTGTTGTAGTTTGAATGAAGACGAACTGGAATTCTTTTTGGATCATGATTTTTTAACTGAGTCAGATTCCGAGGGTTTAGGACTAAATTCTTTAAACACTACATTACTAAAATCAAGGAGCACAGGATCAATACTCTCAAAAAGCGTGTTAGCCCACTCTAAAACTCTTCCTCTAAATGCCAGGAACAGATATCGAGTAACGTTGGAAGGAGTGACTGCACCTGAAGGATCTGACTCCATCAGAGAGAGAAATCTATCAACTAGAGCGGCATATTGCAATAAATCTCTATCAAAGTAAATAGGTGCTAAAGCATTGAACAAAAGTTTACAGGCTGAAACTGATGACACTCTCAGAAGCTGGATTGGAGTTAGTTTGAGGGACATCAGACTGATGAAAAAATACCCTTTCTGAAGTTGTCTGGCTGAAATCCTCAACTGAGAAATCACTTGAAATGTCCTTCTGGATGGAGACTCTAGTAATTCTCCCTGAAGCTGCGACACTCGTGTCTGCGACTGAGGCAAACAACTCCGGTGAGTGGATTGAGGAAGCAACATCAGTATCCTTCTCATTAACATTAGCCTGAAGTCCTTTTTCCAAATCAGCAGATGGAACAATAGGTTGCTCAGAAAAGCTTAAGGACAGAGCTGAGAAAGCTGTACTCAAATTGGTGTCCAGCTCTGTAGCACTAGAATGCTTAACAGTTACTGAATGAATAATTTTACTTGGAGTGGCTGAAACTAGTGGATCCATTGAAAAAAATGTATGTGACTGGATCATCTCCGGATGAACTTGAAATGGCTGGAACTGGAGAAGGTTTTAGACCTACAGATGGAACCGGATTAGGTCCTGAGGTTTTGGATTCTGCTGGAACCGAAGGAGACTGACCAGGCAGGACCTGGAGTATTGCTGGACTGGCTGGAACCGGGACAGATTGACCAGGCTGGACCTGGAGTATTGCTGGACCGGCTGGAACCGGAGGAGACTGAACCGGACATATGGACGAGACCAGATGGAGTCCGGCCGAAATTGAACTGGCTGGGACCGGAGGAATCCCTGGACCCATGGACGGAACCGGATTGAGTACAGAGAAATTAGAATCAGTTGGGACTGAAGGAGGCAGATTTCGTCTGGAACCGGAGTGAGTAGAATCCAAGTGTTCAGATGGCCCATCCTGGACCTGAACCATGCTCGATGCCAACAGGGAAGATGGAAAACAGGGGTTCATGACTGCATCTGTAGCACAAAGATTTCCATCTGGGAACTTGGCTCTGGAAACTTCCCTTGGGGCTGAAACTCTGGTGACCCCTCCTGGGGTTGACAAATCAGACACCTCTCTCAGGGTTGTTATTTCCAGCACCCTCCTGGGGTTGACAGATCAGAAATTCCTTTTTGAGAAGAAGACTCATATGCCCCTACTAGAGATTTAATATTGGATACCCCTCCTGGAGTCAACAAAGCAAATGCCTCCTCAGAGGCTGCAGAGTCTAATGCCCTTTCTGGCGCTGAAAGTTTGGATGCAGCTCCTTGGGCTGAGGACACAGATGCCCCTCCTTGGGCTGCAGGGACAGACGCTCCTCCTTGGGCTGCAGAGACAGATGCCCCTCCTTGGTCTGCAGAGACAGACACCCCTCCTTGGGCTGCAAAGACGGATGCCCCTCCTTGGGCTGCAGAAACAGATGCTCCTCCTAGGGCTTAAGGGACAGACGCCTCTGTGATTTTAAATGGCTTGAACATTCTTTTATGGACACTCAACTTAGGATAGGGTCTTATAATCACAGGACCCCAGTCATAAATTTGAGTCTCTTTTTGAGGAGCCTTCTTGACACCCCCATCAGCAGTAGCAGGATCAGCCACTAAAGATAACCTGTAGACATGAGCGCTATGATACTGAGATTTGTCACCATTTCCTGGCTTGGGAAGAATACAATCCTTAACAAAATGACCACAATTTCCACAGTAAAGACAGAGGTGTAGCTCCCTACGCTGCTGACATTCCGCTTCAGAGAGCTTGGGCCGTGGCTAGCTCGGATGAACAACTTTTCCCTGCACAGAGGAAGAGACTTTAGTAATTGGATGGGACAAAACAGTATCAACAACGTCGTGGTATTCCTGAGGAGTTCAGGCATTACAGAAAGAATCTGAGTCAAAAGTTCTTGTAACTGTTTTAACATCTGGTAACTGTTTTAACAGTTGGTCAGAAGTCCGAGCACAGGGAGTCTGAGAATTTCTGGTGAACGAGTTCCACTGCAGATACTGTGCCAGTCGATGCTGAGTTGACTCCAAACCCTACAAGCATACTGCAATATTGCTTAGGAGGTCCTGCATCAGACACTTTCGGCTGGGTCCATGTGGCCAGTTCCTACTGTCATGACTGTGGTTTTTGTGAACTCGTGTGTATGTGAAGTCCCTGGGGGTAACAGGAGGTCTATTTGTATATTTGGCTGGTCTGTGGGAATCAGCGACATGAAGTAGTAAGGAGCAAACCCTGACCGAGGGTCGAACCCGGGCCTCGGCAGAGGGAGCCATATTCTGACCACTGGATTACCAGGGACTTGGTGTTAATAGCAGGATGGTGAATGTATTCCTGAGAACAAACTGGATATACTGTCACAGGAGTAGGTGTTTGTGTACTCAAGGTTACAATGAAATAGGTTCTCTGGTGTTGCACTGAAGTGGGAGGAGAACTAAAGATGCTGAACCGGGCTGGTTCCGGTAAAACTGAGAACTGCACTATGAACTGGGGCTGGGTACCAGTCTAACTGGAATGCAACTGTAATCTGGGCTGGTACCGGATATAACTGGAAAAGCAACTGTATGTAAAACAATGACTGTGGCTGTGACTTTACGACGATGCTGAAGATGAACTGAAGACTGTGGCTGTGTCTTTAAAACAAGACCAGTGGTGCAAGTGTGCGGGTTTGATCAGTTACGGCATACCCTAAAGAATTTGGCAGCAGGTACGCTGTACCGCCACCCGCACACATTTCAGCACTCCACTTTAGGGAGAGGGGAGAGCACAGCATGCACCTCTCCTCTCCTGCCTGACACAATGACAGTCTGGCGGCCACGGCTTGCACTGAAACGCTGGTTCGTGAGCAAATCAGAGCTCACGGACTGGCAGCCAATCAGGAGCTGCCGGACCACAAGCCCTGTTTGGCTCGTGGACCGGCGCCAGATCTAAAATACAGGACGACACCGTAGGAGGATGCGGAGACCGGACTGAGGGCAGGAGGGCACGTGCTGTGCTCTCCTCTCCCCAGCAGCAGCAGAAGACAGTGCGGTGAGTTGCACTGCTGGGGCATATCTGGCACTCTGGGGGCATATGTATCTGGCAAAGTGGGAGCATATCTGGCACTGTGGGGGCATATCTGGCACTCTGGGGGCATGTGTTTCTGGCAAAGTAGGGGCCTATCTGGCACTCTATGGGCATGTATATCTGGCAAAGTGGGAGCGTATTTGGCACTGTAGGAGCATATCTGGCACTCTGGAGGCATGTGCATCTGGCAAAGTAGGAGCATATCTGGCACTGTGGGGGCATATCTGGCACTCTGGGGGCATGTGTATCTGGCAAAGTAGGGGCATATCTGGCAATCTGGGGGCATATCTGGCACTCTGGTGGGAATGTCTGGCACTCTGGTGGGAATGTCTGGCACTCTGGTGGGAATGTCTGGCACTGGGTGCATATCTGGCACTCTAGTGGGAATATGGCACTGTGGGGGCATATCTGGCACTGTGGGGGCATATTTGGCAATGCGGTGGCATATTTGTATCTGGCACCGTGGGGGCATATCTGGCATTTGTGCATCTGGCACTGGGGGGGCATTTGTGCATCTGGTACTGTGGGACATTTGTGCATCTGGCACTGTTGGGCATTTGTGCATCTGGCACCGTGGGGCATATCTGGCATGGTGGGGGTGTATCTGGCACTGTCGGCACACACACACACAGTACCTATAAGACATTTTTCTACTTGCACCATTAAACAAGACTGAAGAATACTACGGTTGTGTCTTTAAGATGAGGCTGAAGAATACTACGGCTGTGTCTTTAAGATGAGACTGATGAATATTGCGGCTGTGGCTTTAAGAACAAGACTGAAGAATACTGCGGCTGCGGCTTTAAGATGAGACTGATGAATACTGCAACTGTGTCTTTAAGACGAGACTGATGAATACTGCGGCTGTGGCTTTAAGACTAGACTGATACTGGATATAACTGGTAACACAACTGTAAACCAGACCGGGTAGCAAAAGAGCAGTGTTTTACAGGAACCAAAGTAAAAGTGTTACCTCTTAGGGAGCTCAGCTACTAATACCCCTTTAAGACTGACAACAATTTTCCGGGTTATTGCACATGAACGCCCATCAACCCGGGAATTTGCTCAGTGTGAAAGGGTACTGAAAGAATATCCTGGGACGAGCGTCCCGTTATTTCATCCCAGTTCTCAACCAGGTTTGAATCCAGGATCGTCCTGGGATGCAGTGTAGTGGGAATGGGCCATACCCGGTTTCAAGTACACGGGAATGTTAAAAGGCCTTTCATTGGAGCTTTCTTGGAAAAGATGATGTCATCATCCAGAGCCTGGGGAAGCATCCTGGAAGCGGAGGAGACAGACAATATGGCGACCTGGACAGATCAGGAGGTCAGAGAACTGCTCTGCATAAGAGGGGAGGAGGAAATAAAGAGACAGATGATAGGCACAGTGAAGGATGCTATTATTTATAAAAACATTGCAAAGCTGCTTGAAGCCAGAGGAATTATCCGTACACAACAGCAAGTTGTTAATAAAATGAAGACTGAAAAAGCAGTTCTTGAAGGTGCATGACAACAACCGTAAAAAGTGTGGGGCTGGCCGGATCGAGTGGCAATACTATGATATCTGCCCAAATGTCTTTGGACACACTGCTATCTGCAATCCTGTGAGTCTGTCTTCCAGTTCACAGTACACTGCTACAGAAGGCAGTCAAGATCCTGAAGATACACAGACAACCAGTGACGTCTGTCCGCCATCACCCCTGTTAATTGAGGACACACCTGAGAACAGCGAACCTGAACATGACACATCTACCCACCTGTCCACGCATACATGTAGCCATGATGACAGCATTACTGACACCATTGATGAGGTTGTGGAAGCTCAGTCCAGTGACAGTGGGAATGTGCAAAGTGCCGTCGCCATCACACCAACTTTGCAGAAAAACAGTAAGTACAGATGTAGCCACCTTTATCTTGACCGATTCTCCGCCTAGACGGACGTTTAGTCACGCTAAGGTGATAGCTTAGCTTGCTGAGTTTAATCACAGGCAAGCGCGTTGAGGCGATTCTAGATACACATCTCCACCACTGGGTGGCTAATGCTCCACTAATCCAGTACTTTCGATCATATAGCGGCGGATTGATCTACAGCTCTGGCAAATGGTCAGTGACGACTGTAATATTAATAGATGGTGACCAATGGTCAGACGGTGAGAGTTCTCAATATACATAAATAGTTTATACAGACACAAACGAACATGTTAAAACACTTGTGTATGCAGATGCAAGATTGTGTATGGAGACGCAAGTAATTGTGTAAAAGGAAGTATGTACAATGCATAAACACCGTGCTTTTGAAATACATGAACAGTATGAGCGTCCGAGTTCCCGTGACATTCACTTTATTATAATTTTTTTTCTTTGTTATATATTCAATGGAAGGGTGCACACAGGTTTCACATAAATCTTGTCTTGTAACCTGATCGAAACTCCCTACCTGTCTACTGCATGAACTGTGCTGGCTCCCAGGGGGGAAGGGGAAAGTGGGATGGGGAAGGCCAGGCAGTGGAAAATACTGTGTTCAAAGAACGGGACAATGCTGAAGGAGCGTCAGAATCCCCTAGCTAAAATACACAGGGTCGATAGGGATAAGCGAGGTCTATGCACATAACGATACACCAGACCCCATCGCATCACAAAGTGACAAAATGTCCGAGGCACATGAACCCCCATTTTGTAGAATTATGTGCATAGACCTCGCTTAACCCTATCGCCCCTGTGTATTTTAGCTAGGGGATTCTGACGCTCCTTCAGCACTGCCCCGAAGCCTGCAAAACCTATGCCGTCACTCGCTCCATAGCTGAGTGCTGACACAAGGTGGATGTTCATGTGCCTTGGACATTTTGTCACTTTGTGATGCGATGGGGTCTGGGGTATCATTAAGTGCATAGACCTCGCTTATCCCTATCGACCCTGTGTATGTTAGCTAGGGGATTCTGACGCTCCTTCAGCATTGTCCCGTTCTTTGAACACAGTATTTTCCACTGCCTGGCCTTCCCCATCCCACTTTCCCCTTCCCCCCTGGGAGCCAGCACAGTTCATGCAAAATCTGTGCTGTTACTTGCTCCATAGCCGAGGGCCTCCATGGGGCAAGGAGTCACAGGCGGTAGCCATTTCAATTGAGTCTGCCCTGCTACAGAATTGTATGTATACCGTATGGTGCATAGAACCTTAACATTACAACCGCTCCTGCAGCTTTGCCCTGGTTTATGTGAATAACTCCCTCCCTGTCTACTGCATGACCTGTGCAGGCTCCCAGGGGGGAAGGGCGATGGGCTAGCGGCAGGCGGTGGAAAATACCGTGCTTTTGAAATGCAAGTACTGTATGAGTCCGAGTCCCCAGTATGTTCTTCTAGTGTACTAATTAGCACGAACAGCTTGTAATGTACAGTGGCAAGTTTAATCTTTCTATGTATAATGGAGAGATAAAAGCACCTCCCTAAGTTCCTAGATGCCAAATCACCATCCTTAGTATCTCTGTACAGTATGTACTACTAGTGTGCTAATTAGCATGAACAGCTTTTAACTGTATGCCAAATCACCGTACTTAGTATCTCTGTACAGTATGTTCTATTAGGGTACTAATTAGCACGAACAGCTTGTAACATACAGCGACAAGTTTAATCTTTCTATGTATAATGGAGAGAGATAAAAGCTCCTCAGTAAGTTCCTGGATACCAAATCACCGTACTTCGTATCTCTGTACAGTATGTTCTATTAGGGTACTAATTAGCTGTTTGTGCTAATTAGTACCCTAATAGAAAATACTATACAGAGATACTAAGGACGGTGATTTGGCATCTAGGAACTTAGGGAGGAGCTTTTATCTCTCCATTATACATAGATTAAACTTGCCACTGTACGTTACAAGCTGTTCGTGCTAATTAGTACACTAGTAGAACATAGTGTACAGAGATACTAAGGACGGCAATTTGGCACCCAGGAATTTAGGGAGGAGCTTTTATCTCTAATGTGTTCCTGTAACATTCACTTTATTATTATTTTTTTCTTTGTTATACATTCAATGGAAGGGTGCACACAGGTTTCACATAAATCAGAGTGGGCGGGGGATTTTCCTACATACAGTAGTATACTGTTGCACATGTCTTGTAACCTGATCGGAACTCCCTCCCTGTCTACTGCATGTACTTTGCAGGCTCCCAGGAGGGAAGGGGAAAGTGGGATTGGGGTAGGGCGAGGCAGTGGAAAATACCGTGTTCAAAGAAAAGGCATAATCAAAACCATGGGGAACTTTGCGGTGTATCATTAAGTGCATAGACCTCGCTTATCCCTATCGACCCTGTGTATTTTAGCTAGGGGATTCTGATGCTCCTTCCGCATTGCCCCGTGACCTACAAAATCTGTGCTGTTACTTGCTCCATAGCCGAGGGCTTCCATGGGGCAAGGAGTCACAGGCGGTAGCCATATCAATTGAGTCTGCCCTGCTACAGAATTGTATGTGTACCGTATGGTGCATAGAACCTTAACAGTACAACCGCTCCTGCAGCTTTGCCCTGGTTTATGTGAATAACTCCCTCCCTGTCTACTGCATGACCTGTGCAGGCTCCCATGGGGGAAGGGCGATGGGCTAGCGGCAGTCGGTGGAAAATACCATGCTTTTGAAATGCAAGTACTGTATGAGTCCGAGTCCCCAGTATGTTCTTCTAGTGTACTAATTAGCACGAACAGCTTGTAACGTACAGTGGCAAGTTTAATCTTTCTATGTATAATGGAGAGAGATAAAAGCTCCTCAGTAAGTCCCTGGATGCCAAATTACCGTACTTAGTACCTCTGTACAGTATGTTCTATTAGGGTACTAATTAGCTGTTCGTGCTAATTAGTACCCTAATAGAAAATACTATACAGAGATACTAAGGACGGTGATTTGGCAACCAGGAACTTAGGGAGGAGCTTTTATCTCTCTATATTGTACATAGAAAGATTAAACTTGCCACTGTATGTTACAAGCTGTTCGTGCTAATTAGTACACTAGTAGAACATACTGTACAGAGATACTAAGTACAGTGATTTGGCATCAACGAATTTAGGGAGTAGATTTAATCTCTCTCCATTGTAATCTTTCTAAGTATAATGGAGAGAGATAAAAGCTCCTCCCTAAATTCCTGGGTGCCAAATTGCCGTCCTTAGTATCTCTGTACACTGTGTTCTACTAGTGTATTAATTAGCACAAACAGCTTGTAACGTACAGTGGCAGGTTTGATCTTTCTATGTATAATGTAGAGAGATAAAAGCTCCTCAGTAAGTCCCCGGATGCCAAATCACCGTACTTAGTATCTCTGTACAGTATGTTCTATTAGGGTACTAATTAGCTGTTCGTGCTAATTAGTACCCTAATAGAAAATACTAAACAGAGATACTAAGGACGGTGATTTGGCAACCAGGAACTTAGGGAGGAGCTTTTATCTCTCTATATTGTACATAGAAAGATTAAACTTGCCACTGTATGTTACAAGCTGTTCATGCTAATTAGTACACTAGTAGAACATACTGTACAGAGATACTAAGTACAGTGATTTGGCATTCACGAATTTAGGGAGTAGATTTAATCTCTCTCCATTGTAATCTTTCTAAGTATAATGGAGAGAGATAAAAGCTCCTCCCTAAATTCCTGGATGCCAAATCACTGTCCGTAGTATATCTGTACAGTATGTTCTACTAGTGTACTAATTAGCACGAGCAGCTTGTAACATACAGTGGCAGGTTTGATCTTTCTATGTATAATGTAGAGAGATAAAAGCTCCTCCCTAAGGTCCTGGTTGCCAAATCACCATCCTTAGTATCTCTGTAAAGTATTTTCTATTAGGGTACTAATTAGCACGAACAGCTAATTAGTACCCTACTAGAAAATACTGTGCAGAGATACTAAGTACGGTGATTTGGCATCCAGGAACATACTGAGGAGCTTTTATCTCTCTCCATTATACATAGAAAGATTAAACTTGCCACTGTACGTTACAAGCTGTTCGTGCTAATTAGTACCCTAATAGAAAATACTGTACAAAGATACTAATTACGGTGATTTGGCATCCAGTTAAAAGCTGTTCGTGCTAGTTAGTGCACTAGTAGAACATACTGTACAGAGATACTAAGGACGGTGATTTGGCATCTAGGAACTTAGGGAGGAGCTTTTATCTCTCCATTATACATAGAAAGATTAAACTTGCCACTGTACGTTACAAGCTGTTCGTGCTAATTAGTACACTAGTAGAACATAGAGTACAGCGATACTCTGGACGGTAATTTGGCACCCAGGAATTTAGGGAGGAGCTTTTATCTCTCTCCATTATACTTAGAAAGATTACAATGGATAGAGATTAAAGCTCCTCCCTAAGTTCGTGGATGCCAAATCACTGTACTTAGTATCTCTGTACAGTATGTTCTACTAGTGTACTAATTAGCACGAACAGCTTGTAACGTACAGTGGCAAGTGTAATTTTTCTAAGTATAATGGAAAGAGATAAAAACTCCTCCCTATGTTCCTGGATGTCAAATTACCATGCTTAGCATTTCTGTACAGTATTTCCTATCTAGCCAGAAACCCTGCATCCTGTGCAAGCTAGGCGGACAACTGGAGGGGACCCGATACACAGTTGCTTACCGTTTCCCTTTCCAGTGTCACATAAACTAGTGGTTTGTCTGCCCTGAAAGCCAAGAGTCTCCTCTTTTAAATGGTACCAGTCTTAAATCTCTGGGACACTCAGAACCAGAGATATCAGTACGCAAAGTGGACCCATTTTCCCATAGACTATAATAGGCCCGTTAATTCAGACCCACCATGGGTTCCGACGCTTGCCATGAGCCTTGTGGGGGTCACAGAAACTTGGGGTTGGTACCCTCCGGCAGCTAATTGTCTCCCCTTCTATTCCAACCTAGCGATGAAGGCTCCCAGCTCCCACGCTGAGAGATGAAGGCTCCCAGCTCCCACGCTGAGAGTCCCAGGTTTGAGTCCCAAAGTGCCAACCTTTTTTTTTTAAAATATATATGTTCCCGTGACATTCACTTTATTATTATTTTTTTCTTTGTTATACATTCAATGGAAGGGTGCACACAGGTTTCACATAAATCAGAGTGGGTGGGGGATTTTCCTACATACAGTAGTATACTGTTGCACATGTCTTGTAACCTGATCGGAACTCCCTCCCTGTCTACTGCATGTACTTTGCAGGCTCCCAGGGGGGAAGGGGAAAGTGGGATGGGGGTAGGGTGAGGCAGTGGAAAATACCGTGTTCAAAGAAAGGGCATAATCAAAACCATGGGGAACGTTACGGTGTATCTTTATGTGCATAGACCCTGCTTATCCCTATCACCCCTGTGTATTTTAGCTTGGGGATTCTGACGCTCCTTCAGCATTACCCCGTAGCCTGCAAAACCTATGCCATTGCTTGCTCCAAAGCTGAGTGCTGCCACAAGGCAGTAGTTCACGTGCCTCGGACATTTTGTCACTTTGCAATGCGATGGGGTCCGGTGTATCGTTATGTGCATAGACCTCGCTTATCCCTATCACCCCAGTGTATTTTAGCTAGGGGATTCTAACGCTCCTTCAGCATTGCCCCGTAGCCTGCAAAATCTGTGCTGTTACTTGCTCCATAGCCAAGTGCCTCCATGGAGCTAGGAGTCACAGGCGGTAGCCATTTCTATTGAGTCTGCCCTGCTATAGAATTGTATGTGTACTGTACGGTGCATAGAACCTTGACAGTAGAAACTCTCCTGCATCTTTGCCCTGCTTTATGTAAAACTTGTGTTTTGTCAGTTTGCTATGCGATCGAGCCCGGTGTAACGTAATGTGCATAGAACTCGCTTATCTCTATCACCCCTGTGTATTTTGGCTAGGGGATTGTGACGCTCCTTCAGCATTGCCCCGTAGCCTGCAAAACTTTTGCCCTCTCTCACTCCATATCCGTGCGCTGCTTGCCACGTGGTGGGGGTTCAAGGGCGGCGGCCATTTTGCCAGTGTGCTGTGCGATTGATTCCGGTGTACCGTAATGTGCATAGACCTCGCTTATTTCTATCGCCCCTGTGTATTTTAGCTAGGGGATTGTGACACTCCTTCAGCATTGCCCCATAGCATACAAAATCTGGACTGTTACTTGCTCCGTAGCCTAGGGCCTCCGTGGGGCAAGGAGTCATAGGTGGTAGCCATTTCTATTGAGTCTGCCCTGCTACAGAATTGTATGTGTACTGTACGGTGCATAGAACCTTAACAGCAGGACCGCTCCTGCAGCTTTGCCCTGGTTTATGTGAATAAAAAAATAATAAATTGTCTGGAAAAAACTAACATGCATTCGTACTTTAGAAATCGAACTCGGGACTCTGAGTATAGGAAGTGGAACACTTCACCACTTCGCCGCAGACAGATGAATAAATCCATTGGTTTTGATTATGCTGTAATGGCTACGGGATTAGGACGCTAATTTACTGTACAAAATTCCTAATCTCAAGAGGCAATAGTGAACTTCTAACATGTCCATTTGCGACAGTGTACACTACTGGTTTTATGTTGTTTTGTCTGCGGGACTTGGACGCTCACATATTCATAAAGTACTGTAGATGGATCATATACTGTATGCTGTACTATTTGCGTCTGTACCGTACATACTGTATTAAATAATGCAGCATAATGAGTATTTACTGTTTTAAATAATGCAGCGTAATGAGTATTTACTGTATGCAGCGTAATGAGACGCTTAGTAAAGTAGTCCTTATTATATATTTCAGTATTGTATTTTACGGGAGACCACACGCATGCGCAGTGGTGATTGTAAAAGGCGACATCTGGTGGATGATCGCAGGTATTACACATAAAGGTAACACCAAACGCTCTGTCTGCCTCCATGCAATTAGGTACGCCTCTCTGTGACTAGGCGCGCCTCCCTACGCCCCAGTACGCTGCGTATGCTCGATCGGGACAAACGCCTCAGCCAGTCAAGATAAAGGTGGCTACATCTGTATATTTTTTCAATTTTAAACACAATTAGCACAGTATAGGGTTAAATATGAGGCAGTGTTAAAGGTGGGTGGCCATTTTCTCCACTGCTGCACTTCCCCAATTTTTTCACAACATGTGGTGACAGGGGTAGTATGAGTGGCGGACGTGCCGGCAGCATGGTGAGTGCAAATGAACCCCTTGCAGGCCCGCTGTGCTTGCCACGCCGCGGGCACAGTTGCGCGCTACGCGCACCATGCTATTTATTCTCCCTCCAGGGGGGCCGCGGACCCCAAGAGGGAGAAATGTTGTCGGTATGCCAGGTGTCAGGATTCCAGCGCCGGTATACTGAGCGCCGGGATCCCAACAGGTGGCATACTGAATGCCACCCGTGGTGACGATACTGGCAGTCAGGATCCTGAACATCTGACCACGGGAGTTTAGTATGCAGCCAGGGAAGGGGGATTAGGGTAGGGAGGGGGGAAGCTTAGGGTTAGGCTGTGGGGTTATCCACCACCCAGGGGGACTTAGAGTTATGTACTTACGTATGTACTTGGTGACAGGGTAGGGGGGGGTACCATAATGATCAATTATGTTCAGGGCTTCCACACTGCATTGAGAACCACGGTATATAGTTTTCACTGCTTTATATATAGATGGGTTAATGCCACAAACACATGTTTGCTAACGCTGCTATTTTTATGCACGCTCATTTTTTTAATCTTCACAGTTTTCAACATTCCGCCTAGAAGGAAGAAACTGAACAAAGCGGAGCAAGTAGCTAAAGCCATGACAAATGTCCTTGTTGAACAACTCAGAGAGATGGACACTGCTATGTCCACACAGGAGGATGCAAGGCTCAACAGGTTTATAGAGGCCGAGCGCCATGTCATGACAATGTAGGAATGCATGAATAGAGAGCAGCATGAGTGTCATAGGGAGTTCTCCCCATGCTTGCGTGGGTTTCCTCCGGGTACTCCGGTTTCCTGCCACAATCAAAAATATACTGGCAGATTAATTGGCTCCCAACAAAAATAAGATTTTACTTACCGGTAAATCTATTTCTCGTAGTCCATAGAGGATGCTGGGACTCCGTAAGGACTATGGGGAATAGACGGGCTCCGCAGGAGATAGGGCACTTTAAGAAAGCTTTGGACTCTGGGTGTGCACTGGCTCCTCCCTCTATGCCCCTCCTCCAGACCTCAGTTAGGGAAACTGTGCCCAGAGGAGATGGACAGTACGAGGAAGGATTTTTGTAAATCTAAGGGCGAGATCCATACCAGCCACACCAATCACACCGTATAACTTGTGATAAACTACCCAGTTAACAGTATGAACAACAACATAGCCACGGTTCAACCGATAAACTATAACATAACCCTTATGTAAGCAATAACTATATAGAAGTCTTGCAGAAGAAGTCCGCACTTGGGACGGGCGCCCAGCATCCTCTACGGACTACGAGAAATAGATTTACCGGTAAGTAAAATCTTATTTTCTCTAACGTCCTTGAGGATGCTGGGACTCCGCAAGGACCATGGGGATTATACCAAAGCTCCCAAACGGGCGGGAGAGTGCGGATGACTCTGCAGCACCGATTGAGCAAACAGGTGGTCCTCCTCAGCCATGGTATCAAACTTATAGAACTTTGCAAAGGTGCTCGACCCCAACCAAGTAGCTGCTCGGCAAAGCTGTAATGCCGAGACCCCTCGGGCAGCCGCCCAAGAAGAGCCCACTTTCCTAGTGGAATGGACCTTAACCGATTTCGGTAACGGCAATCCTGCCGTAGAATGCACCTGCTGAATCGTGTTACAGATCCAGCGAGCAATAGTCTGCTTTGAAGCAGGAGCGCCAACCAGAACAAACAGAGCTTCAGTCTTCCTGATTCTAGCCGTTCTGGTCACATAAATCTTCAAAGACCTGACCACATCCAGGGACTCGGAATCCTCCAAGTCCCATGTAGCCACAGGCATGACAATAGGTTGGTTCATATGAAAAGATGAGACCACCTTTGGCAGAAATTGAGGATGAGTCCTCAACTCTGCTCTATCCACGTGAAAAACCAAGTATGGGCTTTTATGTGAAAAAGCGCCAATTCTGAAACACGTCTAGCCGAAGCTAATGCCAACAACATGACCACTTTCCACGTGAGGTATTTCAACTCCACAGTTTTGAGTGGTTCAAACCAAGGTGACTTGAGGAAACGTAACACCACATTAAGATCCCAAGGCGCCACCGGAGGCACAAAGGGAGGCTGAATATGCAGCACCCCCTTCACAAAAGTCTGTACTTCAGGAAGAGAGGCTAATTCTCTTTGAAAGAAAATGGATAGGGCCGAAATTTGGACCTTTATGGACCCTAATTTTAGGCCCAAAGTCACTCCTGTTTGAAGGAAGTGAAGCAGACGGCCCAAATGGAACTCCTCCGTAGGAGCAGCTCTGGCCTCACACCAAGAAACATATTTCCGGCATATACGGTGATAATGTTTTAACGTCACGTCTTTCCTAGCCTTGATCAGGGTAGGAATGACTTCCTCCGGAATTCCTTTTTCCGCTAGGATCCGGCGTTCAACCGCCATGCCATCAAACGCAGCCACGGTAAGTCTTGGAACAGACAGGGCCCCTGCCGCAGCAGGTCCTGCCTTAGAGGAAGAGGCCACGGATCTTCTGTGAGCAACTCTTGCAGCTCCAGATACCAAGTCCTCCGTGGCCAATCTGGAACAATGAGGATTGTTCTGACCCTGCTCATTCTTATTATTCTCAACACTTTGGGTATGGGAGGAAGAGGAGGAAACATATAGAACGATCTGAACACCCAAGGTGTCACCAGAGCGTCTACCGCTACCGCCTGAGGATCCCTTGACCTGGCGCAATACCGCTTTAGCTTTTTGTTGAGACGGGATGCCATCATGTCGATTTGAGGCAGTCCCCATCGATCCGTGATCTGTACGAAGACTTCTTGATGAAGTCCCCACTCTCCCGGATGCAGGTCGTGCCTGCTGAGGAAGTCCGCTTCCCAGTTGTCCACCCCCGGGATGAACACTGCTGATAGTGCGCTTACATGGCTTTCCGCCAGCGTAGAATCCTGGTCGCTTCTGCCATGGCCACTCTGCTCCTTGTTCCGCCTTGCCGGTTTATATGAGCCACTGCCGTGATGTTGTCCGACTGAATCAGAACCGGTTTTCTCCGAAGCAATTCCTCCGCTTGACACAGGGCGTTGTATATGGCCCTCAACTCCAGGACGTTGATGTGGAGACAAGTCTCTAGGTTTGACCAGAGACCTTGGAAATTTCTTCCCAGTGTCACTGCTCCCCAGCCTCGGAGGCTTGCGTCCGTGGTCACCAGGACCCTGTCCTGAATGCCGAACCTGCGACCCTCTAGCAGGTGAGCACTGTTCAGCCACCACAGGAGAGATACCCTGGTCCTGGGAGACAGGGTGATCCTTTGATGCATTCGTAAATGGGACCCGGACCACTTGTCCAAGAGGTCCCATTGAAAGGTCCTCGCATGGAACCTGCCGAAAGGGATGGCCTCGTATGAAGCCACCATCTTCCCCAGGACCCGCGTGCAATGATGCACTGAAACCTTTTTTGGTTTTAATAGGTTCCTGACCATGGCTATGAGCTCCTGAACCTTTTCGATCGGAAGAAAAACCTTTTTCTGGTCTGTGTCTAGAATCAGGCCCAAAAAGGTCAGACACGTTGTAGGGACTAGCTGGGACTTCAGTATATTGAGAATACAGCCATGTATCTGCAACGTCTTCATGGACAGAGACACGCTGTCCAGCAACTTCTCCTGAGATCTCGCCATTATGAGGAGATCGTCCAAGTATAGGATAATTGTGACCCCCTGCCTGCGCAGGAGCACCATCATTTCCGCCATTACCTTGGTGAAAATCCTCGGGGCCGTGGAAAGCCCAAACGGCAACGTCTGAAACTGGTAGTGACAGTCCTGCACTGCAAATCTCAGGAACGCCTGATGAGGGGGGGGGGAATATCGGAACATGAAGGTATGCATCCTTTATGTCCAGGGACACCATCCAATCCCCCCCCCCCCTCCAGGCTGGCGATGACCGCCCTGAGTCATTCTATCTTGAACTTGAACCTCTTCAAGTACAGGTTCAGAGATTTTAGGTTTAAAATGGGTCTGACCGAACCATTCGGTTTCGGAACCACAAACAGGGTCGACTAGTATCACTCTCCTTGCTGGAGATGAGGAACTGTGAAAATCACCTGTTGAACATACAATTTTTGGATTGCCGCCAACACTAGCTCCCTCTCTGACGGGGAAGCCGGCAGAGCCGATTTGAAAAACCGGCGAGGAGGCAAGTCTTCGAATTCCAGCCTGTATCCCTGAGAAACAATCTCTAATGCCCAGGGATCCACCTGCGAGTGAACCCAGACATGGCTGAAAAACCGAAGACGAGCCCCCACTAGATCTGCCTCCACCCGGGTAGCCCCAGCGTCATTCGGTGGACTTTGCAGAGGCAGGGGAGGACTTTTGCTCTTGGGAACTAGCTGTGTGCAGCTTCTTTCCCCTACCTTTCCCTCTGGCAACAAAGGACGATCCCCGTACCTTTTTGTTTTTATTGGAACGAAAGGACTGCATTTGATAATGAGGTGCCTTTTTTGTATGCTGCGGGGGGACATAAGGTAAGAAATTCGACTTACCAGCCGTAGCCGTAGAGACAAGGTCCGAGAGGCCGTCTCCAAACAACTCCTCCCCTTTGTAAGGCAAGGACTCCATATGCCGATTTGAATCAGCATCTCCCGTCCACTGTCGGGTCCACAAGAGCCGCCTAGCAGAAATAGACCCGTGGCAAACGCAGGATTTGCATGGGGGGGTTTCCAGAACTGGGTGGAGCCAATCACGGGGGTGGGGACTGAGGTGACCCAGTATATGCTGCGTCCGTAAAACTAGTGTGTCTGTGTATGCGTAATATATATATATATATATATATATATATATATATATACACATATCTACACACACACATATATATATATATATATATATATACACACACACACACACACACACATACATACACATAGCATATTAAACATGCATACACACACACACACATATATACATATATATGTATATATATATATATATATATCCAAGAAGAGTACAGGCACTCACCACTTCCTTGATGATAATGAATTTATTATACCTCACAGTTGTATCTCACATAGAGAGGAACGACAGCATGTCAGCAAAAATGTCGACGTTTCGGCTCCATCCGAGCCTTTGTCAAGACAGACAAAATCACATCAGGCTGCTGGGTGTTAACCTGATGTGATTTTGTCTGTCTTGACAAAGGCTCGGATGGAGCCGAAACGTCGACATTTTTGCTGACATGCTGTCGTTCCTCTCTATGTGAGATACACCTGTGAGGTATAATAAATTCATTATCATCAAGGAAGTGGTGAGTGCCTGTACTCTTCTTGGATATATTTTGGACTATTTGAGAGCTCTTTATGGAGCACCGCCCATGATGTAATTTGCAGCAGTGAGTGTGGATTCATTGGATGGATATATATATATATACACACACACACACACACACACACACACACACACACACACACACGTATATATATATCGTGTGTGTGTGTGTGTGTGTGTGTGTCTATATGTATGTATGTATATACATGTGTATATATATATATATATATATGCATGCGCATGGATATATACTGTATGTACTATAATTAAAATAAAGTAAAACTTTTATTAAGCACTTACAAGTGCCACCAGGAAGACAGCAGGCTGCAGAGGACGATAGACAGCCATTAATAATACTCATGCAGCAAAAATAAATAAATAAATAAATAATTTTTTTGTGGAGGGGGGTTTCTGGGTGCTCGGAACCCCCCCCCTGGGTGTGCTACTGTAGCCACAGCATTTATTCTGGAGCTTAATAAACAAATGTCTCTCTGAGCATCTCTCATATACAAGGCATCATCTCTGTTATGCTCTATGGTCATTTGAATGGCATCCCTATCTCAGGTGTCAATCTCCGTAGATAAGGAATCTGCCCATGCCACAACCGCACTACAAACCCAGACCGACGCCATAGCCGGTCTAGCAATAGTACCTGAATGAGTGTAAATGTGCTTCAAGGTAATTTCCTGCCTGCGGTCAGCAGGTTCCTTGAGGGAAGCCGTATCCTGAGAAGGCAGTGCCACCTTTTTGGACAAGCGTGTCAGCGCCTTGTCTACTTTAGGCGAAGATTCCCAGCGTATCCTATCAGTTTGTGGGAAAGGATACGCCATAACAATCCTTTTGGGAACTTGTGGTCTCCTATCCGGAGATTCCCAAGCCTTTTCGCACAATTCACTTAGTTCAAATGAGGATGGAAAGGTGACTTCAGGCTTTTTCCCCTTATACATATGTATCCTCGTGTCAGGGACCGGGGGTTCTTCAGTAATATGCAAAACCTCTTTAATGGCAATAATCATGTACCGAATACCTTTTGCCACCTTCGGCTGTAATTTTGCATCTTCATAGTCGACACTAGAGTCAGTATCTGTGTCGGTATCTGTGTCATCGATCTGGGATATGGTGCGCTTCAGAGACCCCGAAGGGCCTGGCACCACAGGGACAGGCATGGACTGGCTACCTGACTGATCCCTAGCTTCTGCCTTGTCTAACCTTTTATGCAATAGATTAACATTTGCATTCAAGACATTCAGCATATCCACCCATTCTGGTGTCGGCGTTGCCGACGGCGACATGACATTCAAGCACTCCCCCTCCACATTAAGCGAGCCTTCCTCGTCAAACATGTCGACACGCGCGTACCGACACACTTTACACACACAGGGAACCCCTTTCTGAAGACAGTATCCCTGTCAAGGCCCTTTGGAGAGACAGAGAGAGAGTATGCCAGCACACACCCCAGCGCAATGATCCTGGAGACCAACACAAAATGTTTTTCCCCAGCAGCGCTGTATAATATGTTATCCGCCAATCATGTGCCCCCCCCATCTCTTTTAAACACCCCTTCACCGTGTGTAAGCAGGGGAGAGTCCGGGGAGCTTCCTCTCAGCGGTGCTGTGGAGAGAAAATGGCGCTGGTGAGTGCTGAGGGAGAAGCCCCGCCCCCTCGGCGGCGGGCTTCTGTCCCGCTCAAACTTACAAAAATATGGCGGGGGGCTCTTTTATATACATGTACAGTGCCCACCTGTACATGTATATTGTCTTTTGCCATAAGAGGTGTTTATATTGCTGCCCAGGGCGCCCCCCCCCCCCCCTGCGCTCTGCACCCTTACAGTGACCGGAGTGTGTGAGGTGTATGGGAGCAATGATGCACAGCTGCAGTGCTGTGCGTTACCTCCGTGAAGCTGAAGGCTTCTGCCGCCTGACGACTTCTGTCTTCTGTTCTTCTAGCTCTGTGAGGAGAACGGCGGCGCGGCTCCGGGGGTGGACGCCCAGTAAGAACCTGCGTTCACCCCCTCTGGAGCTAATGGTGTCCAGTAGCCGAGGAAGCAGAGCCTATCTTAGACAAGAAGGTCTGCTCCTCTCTCCTCAGTCCCTCGATGCAGGGAGCCTGTTGCCAGCAGTGCTCCCTGTGAAAAAGTAGAGAAAGAATCCAAACAAAAATGCTTTTAGGCAGAGAACTGAGGAGAGCTCTCTGCAGTGCACCCATCCTGCTCTGGGCACAGTGTAAAAACTGAGGTCTGGAGGAGGGGCATAGAGGGAGGAGCCAGTGCACACCCAGAGTCCAAAGCTTTCTTAAAGTGCTTTATCTCCTGCGGAGCCCGTCTATTCCCCATGGTCCTTACGGAGTCCCAGCATCCTCAAGGACGTTAGAGAAATTAACCCTAGCATGAATGTGTGTGCGTGTACATGTGATAGGGAATATAGATTGTAAGCTCCACTGGGGCAGTGACTGATGTGAATGGCCAAATATTCTCTCTGTAAAGCGCTGCGGAATATGTGTGCGCTATATAAATAACTGATAATATTGGCGTTCTTTGAACGTTTGATTAATACTTAAAGAGCACCAACCCAACACCACAGCTCACAATACCCTGAGCAGAGTTTTTCCTCATTTAATCCTGGCCCATACTATGCCCCAAGTATTGCAGCATCTAATGCACAAAGTTCAGAGTTTAGTGTATACCGCAATTTAACTTGAACTTGTGGGCACATTTATCAACGAGTGATAAATTGCACCATCCAAACAGCTCATTGGCTGGAGCAAATTATCACTCACAGTGAAATGTATAATTTGTTGATAAATAACCACAGTGTGCTTAATAACAAAGTGTTTATGCACAACTGTGCATTATGTTTAATTATAATGGTTTAAATGCTTTCTAAAGTTTATTTTGTATAGTGTCTACAAACCTCCAAACAAATCCTTATTTTTGTATTTTATACAGTAATATACTGCAGAGACACTGTGGCTATACATTGGTGTAATTGTATCTACAAGCCTACCAGTGTGTATTTTTTGGGGGAATTCAAAGTTATTTTGAAACTATGGGCCCTCATTCCGAGTTGATCGCTCGCAAGGCGATTTTAGCAGAGTTACACACGCTAAGCCGCCGCCTACTGGGAGTGAATCTTAGCTTCTTAAAATTGCGACCGATGTATTCGCAATATTGCGATTACAAACTACTTAGCAGTTTCAGAGTAGCTTCAGACTTACTCGGCATCTGCGATCAGTTCAGTGCTTGTCGTTCCTGGTTTGACGTCATAAACACACCCAGCGTTCGCCCAGACACTCCTCCGTTTCTCCGGCCACTCCTGCGTTTTTTCCGGAAACGGTAGCGTTTTTAACCAGACGCCCCTGAAACGCCGTGTTTCCGCCCAGTAACACCCATTTCCTGTCAATCACATTACGATCGCCGGAGCGAAGAAAAAGCCGTGAGTAAAAATACTATCTTCATTGTTAAATTACTTGGCGCAGTCGCAGTGCGAATATTGCGCATGCGTACTAAGCGGAATTTCACTGCGATGCGATGAAATATACCGAGCGAACGACTCGGAATGAGGGCCATGGCCCTCATTCCGAGTTGATCGCTCGCAAGGCGATTTTAGCAGAGTTACACACGCTAAGCCGCCGCCTACTGGGAGTGAATCTTAGCTTCTTAAAATTGCGACCGATGTATTCGCAATATTGCGATTACAAACTACTTAGCAGTTTCAGAGTAGCTTCAGACTTACTCGGCATCTGCGATCAGTTCAGTGCTTGTCGTTCCTGGTTTGACGTCATAAACACACCCAGCGTTCGCCCAGACACTCCTCCGTTTCTCCGGCCACTCCTGCGTTTTTTCCGGAAACGGTAGCGTTTTTAACCACACGCCCCTGAAACGCCGTGTTTCCGCCCAGTAACACCCATTTCCTGTCAATCACATTACGATCGCCGGAGCGAAGAAAAAGCCGTGAGTAAAAATACTATCTTCATTGTTAAATTACTTGGCGCAGTCGCAGTGCGAATATTGCGCATGCGTACTAAGCGGAATTTCACTGCGATGCGATGAAATATACCGAGCGAACGACTCGGAATGAGGGCCCATATGCATAATGGGGGTAATTCCAAGTTGATCGCAGCAGGAATTTAGTTAGCAATTGGGCAAAACTATGTGCACTGCAGGGGAGGCAGATTTAACATGTGCAGAGAGAGATAGATTTGGGTGGGGTGTGTTCAATCTGCAATCTAATTTGCAGTGTAAAAATAAAGCAGCCAGTATTTACCCTGCACAGAAATAAAATAACCACCCAAATCTAACTCTCTCTGCACATGTTAAATCTGCCTCCCCTGCAGTGCATATGGTTTTGCCCAATTGCTAACTAAATTCCTGCTGCGATCAACTTGGAATTACCCCCAATGTACCCAAATGTGCGTATCAGTAGACCATGTTTTCCTTATTTGGGAACTAATAGAAACTATTTTTTTACCATATATACACATGCTGTTTATGTGTTTATTTTTGTGCCTACAAATTGCACCTAAAACACAAAGGTGGTAAACAAAATATAATTAACCTAACATGTTGTGATGACTTTTATAATACTCAACTTTTCTAATAATGATGAAAGGGTTGTAACTACTATGTAACAGTGCTGCAAGGTTTGCCGTAACAGTGTTACGGATTTGAATAGAGAGAGAGATATTTTATCCACACCAAAGACAAAGTCAATAAGACTTCCGGGACTAATGGTCCTTTTTAATAAGAAACCATGATTTTTAAATGATTATGACCATTGTTTGGGAGCTACCCTCCGATTAACCAACATATGGGGGAATTTTCCAAAGAGAAAAAGAATCGAATTCATATGGGTGCACTCCGTCCCTTACAATTTTATTGTTTAAAATACAATTTATTAGGTTTATTAAACTTGGGTATGAACATTTAACCTTTATCTGAAGGCCTGTAAGGTACTATATCATAATATCTATTCAGCCTCTAGGGCTGAGTGAAGTGAAGTATGAAAGAAAAATTATAAAAGAAAAAATGTGACAAAAATAAAGTGAAAAACTAATGTATAAATAAATAAAGCATTAAAATTATTCTCTGTATCCCGTTCTGTCATGTGGATGTGTATGATTTGGGACTTATTCTGATGTAGATTTGAGGCTCTTACTATCAAAATGCTCTTAGTATCTAGAGCCAATAGTTTGCATTCAAAGTGTTAACTGATACATTTGTTTCCATGTTTGCTTTAGTAGCTATTATGTGTAAACAATAAAGGTTACATGTTCATACCCAAGTTTAATAAACCTAATAAATTGTATTTTAAACAAAAAAATTGTGAGGGACAGAGTGTTACGGTTTTGTTCTGCTGTGGAGTTTGTGTCAGCACCAAAAAATGCACATCCAACAAGTGGGTTTCCAACATCAGGGTCCTGCACAGTCCACTCAGGAAGAAATAGTTAATTTTTAAATTTGCAGATGTTGTGCAATATACAGCACACAGCCACTACATTAGGCATGATCTTTAGGTCAACATCATTTCGCTTAATCAAACAACGCCATCTTCCTTTTAACCTGCCAAAGGCGTTCTCTACCAACTTCCTTGCCGAACTCAGGGTGTGTCTATAGGTTTTTTTTTCAGGGCTCAACTGGACCTGTTGGGTGTAGCCCTTCATAATCCAGTGGTGTAAAGGGTATGCTGCATCCCCTATGATGTGATGTGATCTCCACCCCATTCATGATCTTAGAATACTGTTTTAAAATGGGGAAAAGAATATATTGCAGAAGAGTCAGTCAAAAGTATAATAAGATGGGGATAAAAAATGATGTAGGCAATGATATGCAATCATTACAGGTAAAATACAGCACATAGGGGATTATGTAAAAAACTTTACCTCTTTTGGGTACAGCCAGCCATCCTGCTTCTCTATTGAAAAGATCTGAATTGGCAAGAACTCGGGAGTCATGAGATCGTCCTGGCCAGCCAATAAACACATCTAGGAAACTAAAATACAGTTAAATTTAAAAAAAGTTATACTGTAAAACACCCATGCAACTCTTCCCACCACTGAAAAAAACAAAACACTTACCAATATTTGTGGTCCACAACAGCTTGTAATATGATTGAGTGCCAGCCTTTCCTGTTAAAATAGTCTGCAGGGTTGTCACGTGGGGCAATAATGGGGATGTGTGTCCCACCAATTGCTCCTGCACACTGCGAATAGCCTCGCTTCACAAATCCTTTTACGGTATCCTGTAAGCGCTGTCCTTGTTGTAAAGATATGAAGCACTTGTATAAGGTAGACACCATTGCCTGAGTCACCTGGTGGACTATGAAACAGTTTGTGGAGATCCCAAAACCAAACAGGCTTGAGATTGTGCGGTACTCTCCCAGGGTAGCATACCACCACAATGCAATGGCTAGCCTCCTGCGTGCCTCCATGGGTCTCCTAAGCCTGGTGGTCTGCATGCCAAGAGCTGGGGTAAGTCCAGGATGTAATCAAAGGTTGCATGAGACATACGGAAGTTAGCCATCCACTTTTCATCCTGGTAAGCTTCCACGGTCCTCAAGAAGTCTTCTCTGTGCCAGCGATCTCTGGACCACAATGATCAGTTGGTCCCCATGTTCAGACTCCGGGTGGTACTTATTCTGGATGATAAGAGGCCTCTCCTCCTGTGCAAATATTGGTGGCCACTAGCAGCCCTCTCCACCATAAATTGCACCCTCCTCCTCATAAAATATATGTGCAGTATACTGCACAGTGTGACAAGCTGCATCATGCTCTCACTGGCTGCATTAAACATCTGTAAAGCAGAAAGAATCACGAGCTCCGAGATACAGACTGGTACTCCGTTGGCCATGACTGCGGCAATGCTGTGAGCAGGCCCCACCCCTCCCTTTGCTTGCCTATTGTGACTTCATCTATGTGAGCTAGAAAAATGTCCATTTCTAATGACATACATATGTATTTGTAGGGATTTCATGGGATCAATGTAAACGGAGCTGTCCTGGGTCGATCCCAGGTCTAAGTGCAGTGTGAAAGGGGTCATTCCCGGGTTGTGTCCCGGGATGCGTCCGGGAACACATTATTACGGGTGTGACCCAGCTCTGTCAGTCTGAAAGGGGTATAAAGCTCACACAGAGCTGTGTGACACAAGGAACTGGCAGCTTCTGTAACACAAGTCTCTTTACTTATACTTCCTGGTCCTTGGGGATTGGTGAACAGTCAGGTGATTCAGAAAGTCTCAGGCTGGCACAGAATTGAATAGCTCCAGGTCAGGTGATCAGACCCTGTCATGTCAATACTCCAGGTTAGGCTCTGATGTGGAGTGAGGCCTAGTAGGTCAGAAATACACTGAAGCCTAAACTCCTAAAATGAGCAGAGGATCAGGGGCGTATCTATGCTTTGGCCAGGATGGCACTCGCCAGGGGCGCCAGCAGAGGAGGGGCGCCACCCTGCGGTGCCACCTGCGGCCGCACTATGTGAAAAAACTAAACAAACTACAACTCCCATAAGCCACCTTGCCTGGTACAGCTGCATGCCTATTGGCTGTATGCCCAAAGTAGGTGTGTACTGTACTTGTCAGCAGCCGCGGGATGTTCAAGGAAGTAAGCTGTGGACAGTGAGTGACATTACCTGCTGTAACTTGTGAGTACAGCGGTGGTGGTAAAATATAATATGGTAGTGGCAGGGTTAATCCTCTGGCAGCTGTTCCCTCCGAGTCCTTCCCTCCCCTCAGAGCCTGCATGTCAGCACAGGCACGAGTGATGGATGGTGAGGGCGAGCAGCAGCGAGTGTGCAGTGAATGCTGTGCTGCTTTATTACTTGTCAGGAGGCGAACACACAGTCTGAGCTGCCTGGTAGAGAAGGGGTTACGAGAAAACTGTTATTGTTCTGGCCGGGGCATGATCTGGTCACGGGTGGCGGGTGCAGTGTGCTCTGTCAGGACAGGATGTTGCTGCTGATAGTAAATGCAAGTGAGGGTTGGAGGGAATTGGAGAGGGGGGATAATGATGGGTGGAGTGGGAGTTCCAAGCCTGAGACACCTGATTTTACACAGTTTATACACTGACCATTGCACAACCCAGGCAAGCCCCTTTCTGTATTACCTGCTTCTAAGCAATCATATATTCTTCTTCTTTATTAGTCATGTCTTAAGGTGGGTACACACTGATAGATATATCTGCTGATCAATTGATCGGCAGATATATCTATGGATGGATCGGGCAGTGTGCTGTGCATACACACTGCCCGATCCGTCGGGGACTGACGTCATGAACTGGGCGGGCGTGTACATACTCCCGCCCAGTTCAGCTGTCAATCACCGCCGGCCACCGCAGCATGTGTACGGGCGGCCGGCTGGTCGCCCGTACACACACAGCGATGAGCCAATATATCGGCAGATATATTGGCCGTAGGCTGCGCTGCATGGCCGACGCGATATGTCTGTGAACGACGGAGTTCACAGACATATCGGCCGTACACATTGGCCGACGGACCCGCGATATATCGGCCGTTCAATAGAACGCCCGATATATCGGCCAGTGTGTACCCACCTTTACTATGTCCCTTCTTTCAGAGTGCAATACAGTATCAAATGCCGGTTCTACCATTAGGCAGAGTATGCGGCTGCAAAGAGCACCATGTCTGATGAGGTGAAGGGTAGAGAGTGCAAGCACAGGGGAGAGAGTGCAGGCATAGGGGAGGGACTTAGACACAGGGGAGTGTAGGCACAGGCACAGGGGAGGGAGTGAAGGCACAGGGGAGCGAATGTAGGTGCAGGCACAGGGGAGGGAGTGTAGGCGCAGGGTGAGAGTGCAGGCGCAAGAGAGAGACTGTAGGTGCAGGGAGAGAGTGTAGATGCAAGGGAGAGAGTGCAGAGAAGAGAGTGCAGGTGCTGGGGAGAGAGTGTAGGTGCAGGGGGAGAATGAGTGCAGAAGCAGGGAAGAGAGTGCGTCGGTGCTGGGCGGGTTCTGTGGGGAGAGACGGCAGGATACCCCTGCAGGCAGAGTCCGGGAGGATCGGTGACCTACTGGCTAGAAGAGTCCCTGCCCAACATCCATGTTCGCAATAAGCACCGCAGTCAGCACTGTAATGCTCGGATGACCGCACACATCTATCACCTTGCCCACAAGTATGTGCCTACAACAGAGAGAGTCGGAGTGGACGGAGCTAGGGAGGAGGGTCACATGGCTGGAAAGAACATCGGAGCTCTGCTGGGCACTGTGCTTCTGCACCCAGTCTGAGGTGAGTGCCTGCTGTGTACTTTGTGCCATGTGCCTGCTGCTGGTGATTAGGCAGCTGTTGGCTGAGAGGAGGGGGTTGCCTGCTGCCCAGTCCATAAAAAGTAAACTATAAACGTCCCGTCTCACTGCCCACTGTTGCCGCCTCCCTCCGTGTGCATTGGTACGATACTATTCTGTAGTCACACCCCTTCCATATGAAGCCATGCCCTAATATATTTCACTAAGGGGCACCAAAATATATATTCACTTACCAAAGTTTTTTTGCTCGTGCCAGCCCTGGGTATATCAGCTGCTCAGCTCCTGTCCTAATCAGTTGACATTATGGCTGTGAGTTGTTGCTCTTTACCTGTTGCCTTTAATAATACCAAGTTCTAGGAATATCAACCCATTAATTACCGACTTCTTGCTCATTCCGTAACTGGAGGCTACATAGCCCCTGCAGTGACTATGTATGTGCCACAAACCGCTATAATGGCTATAGATACCTCCTGACTATTCACCTTCCAAAATACATCATTTCTTCACACTTAGATGAATGTAATGCAGTGTAATGTGAGTAAGGGGCACTACTGTGTGGTGCAATTTGAATTCGGGGTACTATTGAGTGGCCACGCGCTTTTTTCAGCCTTCGCCGTTACAAATATGGGGGGGGGGCGCCAGTCCTTTACTTTGCCAGGGGCGCTCGGACCCCTAGATACACCTCTGCAGAGGATGCTGGCTTTTAGGCCCAAACACCAGAGAGCCGAGCACAGTGGAGAATGTATCTGGTGACCACTGGAGTCAGAGAGGCTTGTAGTATAATGACAACAATAATTGCTGTATAGGCACAGCATAGAGAGACTTGCTGAATTCAGTATTCACACAAAAGGTTAATCAACAGCTCGTTAACTCTCACCTTCCAGGCAGAGAACTCAGCACTCAAACTCATGGTACTGGCAAGCTGTTTATCCCAGTGAGCAGAAAAGATGCAGGACCCAGGAAAGATGGCAGAGGTAAGTCACCAAATATGAGAACTACAGTCAGGATAATGACATTGGTTCCACTTACCCAGCTGCTAGATGCTATCAGTGATTACTGCCCCTGGGTTGCAGCGCAGACCACACTGTAGCATGGGGATTGGTGTGTTGGTTAAAACATCTAAACATACCTTTAACGTTACATATAATATGTGTGACAGCCAGAGCCGGCCCTAACCAATATGATGCCCTAGGCAAGAATTTGGCTGGTGCCCCCTAGCACCGCCGCTAGTTCTGCAAGAGATGCCTGGTAAGAGTCAGCTGGCAGCTCTGCTAACGCCGGGCGCCTTTTGTTTATGAAAATGCATCTTATTTGCATTACTATGTGGCTAGGACGCACAAGAAGCTTCTGCTGATTAAAATGATATGCAGCATGCCTATATTCTGTGTGCGACTGCGGCTGTATCTGCATATACAAAATGCTACATTACAGTGATTTCCAGAAAAACACACAGAATATAGGCATGCCGCATATCATTTTAATCAGCTGAAGCTGCTGGTGCCCCTAAGCATATCAAATGCCCTAGGCATTTGCCTAGTTTGCCTATGCCTAAGGCCGGCTCTGGTGACAGCTGCCTGACACCTGAGATCGGCAGTACTGTGTGCCCTCATGATGCAGTACTCAGCCTCAGTTCTCTTTACTGTATAAGTCTGCCCCCAGACTCCCACTGGCTAGTTACTTTAGGGGCAGGCTTATACAGAAAGGAGAAGCTGAGTGCTGCAGCAGCTATGAAACTAACAGTGCTGCAAATCCATGTAATAGTACCATGTACACAGAAATGAATTGACAAATAACGTATTTAAGGCCCATGGCAACCAATCAGCATTGAAGTAACATTTATAATTTGTATATTATAAAATTATACAGATCAGCTGATTGGTTGCCATGGGCAACGTCTCCACTGGCTCACTTCTCCATACTTTTCACTGCTTCATGAATAGACCCCAGTACTAGTATTGGGGGGCCCCTTTACCTTGTGGGCCCCTGGACATTTACCAGTCTAGTCACGTGCAGTTATGCCTTTGGTTATTGGGCATTTGACTGCATATGACATAGACAATTTAAAATCAGCAGGAGTATTAAAAACCATATACACTGAAATATGACAAGCATCAAATATTCTACTCTGCTACCTCTACTACCTCTCCCATTGATTCTACACCCTCACAAATTAGTAAAGCTCTGTCTCCTGTGCTCATCCCAACCTTAACTAAAATCTGTAATCTCTGTCTACTGCAGGGGTGGGTAACCTCCGGCCAATGGGCCATATAAGGCCCGCAAAGCCATTTGTTCCAGAACCACCCACTTGTGTCAGCAAGACATGCTGCCGCTCAGTCCAGTGGTGGCGTGTCTCAGCTGTCAGGGCAGGGAGGAGAGAGCAGCTACATGCTCGACGGCAGCGGTGGGTGGGATCTCAAACCAGCCACCAGTTCGTGAGCCAATCAGAGCTCGCGGATGGCAGCCACTCAGGAGCCACCGCTGCTGCTACACGAGCTCTGATCGGCTCATGAACCGGTGGCCGGTTTGAGATCCTACACACCGCTGCCGCCCGACATAGCCGCACTCTCCTCCCTACCCTGACCCCCTGACAGCTGAGACACCCCACCGCCGGGCAGAGCAGCAGCAGCGGTGAACAGTACTGTGGGGTGGTGGGGGGGGGGGGGGGGGGGGGGGCACTGTGGGGGCATTTGTGGATCTGGCACTGTGGTTGAATTTGTGTATGTGGCACTGTGGGGTCATTTGTGGGTCTGGCATTGTGGGTCATTTGTATATCTGCCACTGTGGGGGCATTTGTATATCTGCCACTGTGGGGGCATTTGTATATCTGCCACTGTGGGGGCATTTGTATATCTGCCACTGTCTGCCACTGTGGGGGCATTTGTATATCTGCCACTGTGGGGGCATTTGTATATCTGCCACTGTGGGGGCATTTGTGGATCTGGCACTGTGGGGGCAGTTGTGGATCTGGCACTGTGGGGGCAGTTGTGGATCTGGCACTGTGGGGGCAGTTGTGGATCTGGCACTGTGGGGGCAGTTGTGGATCTGGCACTGTGGGGGCAGTTGTAGATCTGGCACTGTGGGGGCAGTTGTATATCTGGCACTGTGGGGGCAGTTGTATATCTGGCACTGTGGGGGCAGTTGTATATCTGGCATTGTGGGGGCAGTTGTATATCTGGCACTGTGGGGGCATTTGTGGATCTGGCACTGTGGGGGCATTTGTGGATCTGGCACTGTGGGGGCATTTGTGGATCTGGCACTGTGGGGGCATTTGTGGATCTGGCACTGTGGGGGCATTTGTGGATCTGGCACTGTGGGGCATTTGTGGATCTGGCACTGTGGGGCATTTGTGGTTCTGGCACTGTGGGGCAGTCGTAGATCTGGCACTGTGGGGGGCAGTCGTAGATCTGGCACTGTGGGGGCAGTCGTAGATCTGGCACTGTGAGGGCAGTCGTAGATCTGGCACTGTGAGGGCAGTCGTAGATCTGGCGCTGTGAGGGCATTTGTGGATCTGGCGCTGTGGGGGCATTTGTGGATCTGGCGCTGTGGGGGCATTTGTGGATCTGGCGCTGTGGGGTCATTTGTGGATCTGGCGCTGTGGGGGCATTTGTGGATCTGGCGCTGTGGGGGCATTTGTGGATCTGGCGCTGTGGGGGCATTTGTGGATCTGGCGCTGTGGGGGCATTTGTGGATCTGGCACTGTGGGGGCATTTGTGGATCTGGCACTGTGCGGGCATTTGTATATCTGGCACTTTGGTGGTATATGTGTATCTAGCACTGCATGCACTGGTATATGTGTATCTGGTACTGCACTATTGGGGGCATATGTGTATCACGTCCTATTTTAATAGGCCACACCCATTTTTTGGTGCTTGCGCAGTCGGTGCCCGCACTCAGTACTTCTAAGGGGCATAACTACTGGAGGGCAGGGTAATTTTTAAGTTGATAATTTTTGTATGGCCCCCGAAGGATTTTATAAATATACAAATGACCCTTGGTAGAAAAAAGGTTCCCCACCCCTGGTCTACTGGTACCTTTCCTTCTCTGTATAAGCATGCAGTGATTACTCCCATTCTAAAAAAAAAAATATAAGAATTTACTTACCGATAATTCTATTTCTCATAGTCCGTAGTGGATGCTGGGAACTCCGTAAGGACCATGGGGAATAGCGGCTCCGCAGGAGACTGGGCACAAAAAGTAAAAGCTTTAGACTAGCTGGTGTGCACTGGCTCCTCCCCCTATGACCCTCCTCCAAGCCTCAGTTAAGATACTGTGCCCGGACGAGCGTACATAGGCCCTCATTCCGAGTTGTTCGCTCGCAAGGCGAATGTAGCAGAGTTACACACGCTAAGCCGCCGCCTACTGGGAGTGAATCTTAGCTTCTTAAAATTGCGACCGACGTACGCGCAATATTGCGATTACAAACGAGTTAGCAGTTTCAGAGTAGCTCCAGACTTACTCTGCCTGTGCGATCATTTCAGTGCTTGTCGTTCCTGGTTGACGTCACAAACACACCCAGCGTTCGCCCAGGCACTCCCACCGTTTCCCCGGCCACTCCTGCGTTTTTTCCGGAAACGGTAGCGTTTTCAGCCACACGCCCCTGAAACGCCGTGTATCCGCCCAGTAACACCCATTTCCTGTCAATCACATTACGATCGCCGGAGCGAAGAAAAAGCCGTGAGTAAAAATACTTTCTTCATAGTAAAGTTACTTGGCGCAGTCGCAGTGCGAACATTGCGCATGCGTACTAAGCGGATTTTCACTGCGATGCGATGAAAAATACCGAGCGAACAACTCGGAATGAGGGCCATAATAAGGAAGGATCTTGAATCCCGGGTAAGACTCATACCAGCCACACCAATCACACCGTACAACTTGTGATCTGAACCCAGTTAACAGTATGATAACCGTAGGAGCCTCTGAAAAGATGGCTTCCAACAATAAACAACCCGATTTGTTTGTAACAATAACTATATACAAGTATTGCAGACAATCCGCACTTGGGATGGGCGCCCAGCATCCACTACGGACTATGAGAAATAGAATTATCGGTAAGTAAATTCTTATTTTCTCTGACGTCCTAGTGGATGCTGGGAACTCCGTAAGGACCATGGGGATTATACCAAAGCTCCCAAACGGGCGGGAGAGTGCGGATGACTCTGCAGCACCGAATGAGAGAACTCCAGGTCCTCCTCAGCCAGGGTATCAAATTTGTAGAATTTAGCAAACGTGTTTGTCCCTGACCAAGTAGCTGCTCGGCAAAGTTGTAAAGCCGAGACCCCTCGGGCAGCCGCCCAAGATGAGCCCACCTTCCGTGTGGAATGGGCTTTTACAGATTTTGGCTGTGGCAGGCCTGCCACAGAATGTGCAAGTTGAATTGTACTACAAATCCAACGAGCAATCGTCTGCTTAGAAGCAGGAGCACCCAGCTTGTTGGGTGCATACAGTATAAACAGCGAGTCAGATTTTCTGACTCCAGCCGTCCTGGAAACATATATTTTCAGGGCCCTGACTACGTCCAGCAACTTGGAGTCCTCCAAGTCCCTAGTAGCCACAGGTACCACAATAGGTTGATTCATGTGAAACGCTGAAACCACCTTAGGGAGAAATTGAGGACGAGTCCTCAATTCCGCCCTATCCGAATGAAATATCAGGTAAGGGCTTTTATAAGATAAAGCCGCCAATTCTGATACGCGCCTGGCTGAAGCCAGGGCCAACAGCATTACCACTTTCCATGTGAGATATTTCAAATCCACTGTGGCAAGTGGTTCAAACCAATGTGATTTTAGGAACCCCAAAACTACATTGAGATCCCAAGGTGCCACTGGAGGCACAAAAGGAGGCTGTATATGCAGTACCCCTTTGACAAACGTCTGAACTTCAGGCACTGAAGCCAGTTCTTTCTGGAAGAAGATCGACAGGGCCGAAATTTGAACCTTAATGGATCCTAATTTTAGGCCCATAGACAATCCTGCTTGCAGGAAATGTAGGAAACGACCCAGTTGAAATTCCTCCGTAGGGGCCTTCTTGGCCTCACACCACGCAACATATTTTCGCCAAATGCGATGATAATGTTTTGCAGTTACATCCTTCCTGGCCTTGATCAGGGTAGGGATGACTTCATCTGGAATGCCTTTTTCCTTCAGGATCCGGCGTTCAACCGCCATGCCGTCAAACGCAGCCGCGGTAAGTCTTGGAACAGACAAGGTCCCTGCTGGAGCAGGTCCTTCCTTAGAGGTAGAGGCCACGGGTCCTCCGTGAGCATCTCTTGCAGCTCCGGGTACCAAGTTCTTCTTGGCCAATCCGGAGCCACGAGTATCATTCTTACTCCTCTCCTTCTTATGATTCTCAGTACTTTTGGTATGAGAGGAAGAGGAGGGAACACATATACCGACTGGAACACCCACGGAGTTACCAGAGCGTCCACCGCTATTGCCTGAGGGTCCCTTGACCTGGCGCAATATCTGTCCAGTTTCTTGTTGAGACGGGACGCCATCATGTCCACCTTTGGTTTTTCCCAACGGTTTACAATCACTTGGATGACTTCTGGATGAAGTCCCCACTCCCCCGGGTGGAGGTCGTGTCTGCTGAGGAAGTCTGCTTCCCAGTTGTCCACTCCCGGAATGAACACTGCTGACAGTGCTATCACATGATTTTCCGCCCAGCGGAGAATCCTTGCAGCTTCTGCCATTGCCCTCCTGCTTCTTGTGCCGCCCTGTCTGTTTACATGGGCGACAGCCGTGATGTTGTCCGACTGGATCAATACCGGTTGACCCTGAAGCAGAGGCCTTGCTTGACTTAGGGCATTGTAAATGGCCCTTAGCTCTAGGATATTTATGTGAAGAGACGTTTCCATGCTTGACCACAAGCCCTGGAAATGTCTTCCCTGTGTGACTGCTCCCCAGCCTCTCAGGCTGGCATCCGTGGTTACCAGCATCCAATCCTGAATGCCGAATCTGCGGCCCTCTAGAAGATGAGCCTTCTGTAACCACCACAGGAGAGATACCCTTGTCCTTGGAGATAGGGTTATCCGCTGATGCATCTGAAGATGCGATCCGGACCATTTGTCCAGCAGATCCCACTGAAAAGTTCTTGCATGGAATCTTCCGAATGGAATCGCTTCGTAAGAAGCCACCATTTTTCCCAGGACTCTCGTGCACTGATGCACTGACACTTGTCCTGGTTTTAGGAGGTTCCTGACTAGCTCGGATAACTCCCTGGCCTTCTCCTCCGGGAGAAACACCTTTTTCTGGACTGTGTCCAGAATCATCCCTAGGAACAGTAGACGTGTTGTTGGAATCAGCTGTGATTTTGGGATATTTAAAATCCACCCGTGCTGACGTAGCACTACCTGAGATAGTGCTACTCCGACCTCTAACTGTTCCCTGGACCTTGCCCTTATCAGGAGATCGTCCAAGTAAGGGATAATTAATACGCCTTTTCTTCGAAGAAGAATCATCATTTCGGCCATTACCTTGGTAAAGACCCGTGGTGCCGTGGACAATCCAAACGGCAGCGTCTGAAACTGATAATGACAGTTTTGTATCACAAACCTGAGATACCCTTGGTGAGAAGGGTAGTTTGGGACATGGAGATAAGCATCCTTGATGTCTAGAGATACCATATAGTCCCCTTCTTCCAGGTTCGCTATCACTGCTCTGAGTGACTCCATCTTGAATTTGAACCTTTTTATGTAAGTGTTCAAAGATTTTAGATTTAAAATTGGTCTCACCGAGCTGTCCGGCTTCGGTACCACAAACAGCGTGGAATAATACCCCTTTCCCTGTTGTAGGAGGGGTACCTTGATTATCACCTGCTGGGAATACAGCTTGTGAATAGCTTCCAATACTGCCTCCCTGTCGGAGGGAGACGTTCGTAGAGCAGACTTCAGGAACCGGCGAGGGGGAGACGTCTCGAATTCCAATTTGTACCCCTGTGATACTACCTGCAGGATCCAGGGGTCCACTTGCGAGTGAGCCCACTGCGCGCTGAAATTCTTGAGACGGCCCCCCACCGTGCCCGAGACTGCTTGCAGAGCCCCAGCGTCATGCTGAGGACTTGGCAGAAGCGGGGGAGGGCTTCTGCTCCTGGGAAGAGGCTGCATGGTGCAGTCTTTTTCCCCTTCCTCTGCCCCGGGGCAGGAACGAGCGGCCTTTTTCCCTCTTGCCCTTATAGGGACGAAAGGACTGGGTTTGAAAAGACGGTGTCTTTTTCTGCTGAGAGGTGACCTGGGGTAAAAAGGTGGATTTTCCAGCCGTTGCTGTGGCCACCAGGTCCGATAGACCGACCCCAAATAACTCCTCCCCTTTATACGGCAATACTTCCATATGTCGTTTGGAATCTGCATCACCTGACCACTGTCGCGTCCATAACGTTCTTCTGGCAGAAATGGACATCGCACTTACTCTAGATGCCAGGGTGCAAATATCCCTCTGTGCATCTCGCATATATAGTAATGCATCCTTTAAATGCTCTATAGTTAACAATATACTGTCCCTATCCAGGGTATCAATATTTTCAGTCAGGGAATCCGACCAAGCCACTCCAGCGCTGCACATCCAGGCTGAGGCGATCGCTGGTCGCAGTATAACACCGGTATGTGTGTATATACCTTTTAAGATATTTTCCAGCCTTCTATCAGCTGGTTCCTTGAGAGCGGCCGTGTCAGGAGACGGTAACGCCACTTGTTTTGATAAGCGTGTGAGCGCCTTATCTACCCTAGGGGGTGTTTCCCAACGTGCCCTAACCTCTGGCGGGAAAGGGTATAGTGCCAATAATTTATTAGAAATCAGCAGTTTTTTATCGGGGGAAACCCACGCTTTATCACACACCTCATTTAATTCATCTGACTCAGGAAAAACCACTGGTAGTTTTTTCACACCCCACATAATACCCTTTTTTGTGGTACTTGTAGTGTCAGAAATGTGCAATGCCTCCTTCATTGCCGTGATCATGTAACGTGTGGCCCTACTGGACATTACGTTTGTCTCGTCACCGTCGACACTGGATTTAGTATCCGTGTCAGGGTCTGTGTCGACCATCTGACGTAACGGGCGTTTTAGCGCCCCTGACGGTGTCTGAGACGCCTGAACAGGCACTAATTGATTTGTCGGCTGTCTCATGTCGTCAACAGTTTTTTGCAAAGTGCTGACATTGTCACGTAATTCTTTAATTACTACCATCCAGTCAGGTGTCGACTCCCTAGGGGGTGACATCACTAACACAGGCAATTGCTCTGCTTCCACATCATTTTCCTCCTCATACATGTCGACACAATCGTACCGACACCCAGCACACACACCGGGAATGCTCTGATAGAGGACAGGACCCCACTAGCCCTTTGGGGAGACAGAGGGAGAGTTTGCCAGCACACACCAGAGCGCTATATATATACAGGGATAACCTTATATAAGTGTTACTCCCTGTTATAGCTGCTGTATTTATATATTAGCTGCCAATAGTGCCCCCCTCTCTGTTTTACCCTGTTTCTGTAGTGCAGGACTGCAGGGGAGAGTCAGGGAGCCGTCCTTCCAGCGGAGCTGTGAAAGAAAATGGCGCTTGTGTGCTGAGGAGAAAGGCTCCGCCCCCTTCACGGCGGCCTTTTCTCCCGCTTTTTTCAGGAAACTGGCAGGGGATAAATGCATCCATATAGCCCAGGAGCTATATGTGATGCATTTTATTTAGCCATATAAGGTTTTTATATCATTTTTATTGCGTCTCAGGGCGCTCCCCCCCAGCGCCCTGCACCCTCAGTGACCGGAGTGTGAAGTGTGCTGAGAGCAATGGCGCACAACTGCAGTGCTGTGCGCTACCTTATTTGAAGACAGGAACGTCTTCTGCCGCCGCTTTCTCCGGACCTCCTCGCTCTTCTGGCTCTGTAAGGGGGCCGGCGGCGCGGCTCCGGGACCCATCCAGGCTGAACCTGTGATCGTCCCTCTGGAGCTAATGTCCAGTAGCCAAGAAGCCCAATCCACTCTGCAGTCAGGTGAGTTCGCTTCTTCTCCCCTTAGTCCCACGATGCAGTGAGCCTGTTGCCAGCAGGACTCACTGAAAATAAAAAACCTATTTAAACTTTTACTTCTAAGCAGCTGAGGAGAGCCACCTAGCTTGCACCCTTCTCGTTCGGGCACAAAAATCTAACTGAGGCTTGGAGGAGGGTCATAGGGGGAGGAGCCAGTGCACACCAGCTAGTCTAAAGCTTTTACTTTTTGTGCCCAGTCTCCTGCGGAGCCGCTATTCCCCATGGTCCTTACAGAGTTCCCAGCATCCACTAGGACGTCAGAGAAAAAACTTAATTCTGACCCAAACACTCTCTCAAACAACCGTCCCATCTCTCAGCTTCCATGCCCCTCCAAGCTACTTGAGAGACTTGCCTACACTCGCCTCACACACTTTCTTAACTCACACAGCTTACTGGTCCCACTTCAGTCAGAATTTTGTGCCTAACACTCCACAGAGACAGCACTAAGGTAGTGAATGATCTGGTCACTGCTAAATCTAAAGGCCATTACTCACTACTTATTCTCCTTGATCTCTCTGCTGCCTTTGACACTGTTGACCACTCTCTCCTCATACAAACTCTACAATCCCTAGGTCTTCAGGACACAGCCCTTTCTTGGATCTCATCCTACTTATCTAATCGCTCCTTCAGTGTTCGTTTCTCTGATTCCACCTCCTCTTTGCTACCTCTCTCAGTTGGAGTACCGCAAGGCTCAGTCTTAGGTCCTCTGCTTTTCTCTATCTATACCATATCTTTTGGCAAACGAATCAGTTTTTTCAGATTTCAGTATCATCTGTATGCAGATGATACTCAAATCTACCTATTCTCCCCAGATTTGTCACCATCTGTATTGGGCCGTGTCACTGAATGCCTTTACGCCATTTCATCTTGGATGACATCTCGCCAAAACAGAATTAATTATCTTTCCACCGGCCAATAGTAGTTCCCAACCTGATATCTCTATCACGGTTGATAACTCAGCAATCATCCCTACCTCACAAGCTCGCTGCCTAGGTGTCATTCTTGACTCTGAACTGTCATTTGTTTGCCATATTCAGTCTGTCTCAAAATCATGTTACATACATCTAAGAAACGTATCCAAAATACGACCATATCTTACACAAGACACAGCAAAAACTTTGATCCATGCTCTCATTATCTCCTGCGTTGATTATTGTAATAGTCTCCTGACTGGTCTTTCCAAACATAGGCTCTCACCACTACAATCCATTTTGAAGGCAGCTGCGAAGCTAATCTTCCTTGCTAGACATTCATCATCTGCAGATCCGCTCTGTCAGTCTCTCCATTGGTTACCGGTATTCTACCATATTAAATATAAAATACTTTTACTTACATACAAGGCTATTAACAAAACTGCACCAACATACATCTCTTCACTCATCTCAAGATATCTTCCTAACCGACCTCTTCGCTCTGCACAAAATCTGCATCTCTCATCCACACGTATTACTTGTTCCCACTCAAAATTACAGGACTTTATCTGGGCTTCACCCACTCTATGGAATGCCCTGCCATGCACAATAAGACTCACCTCTAGTCTCCAAACCTTTAAACGTTCTCTGAAAACTCACCTCTTCAGAAAAGCCTATCAAATTCCAGACCAATCAGCAAAAACCTTCAATGCTTCCCTATCTAATTATATCCTCTCTGTACAGTACACATAACCTCACATATTTTGTCTTTCTGTACTCACACCCTCCTGAATCTTTACCAAAATTGCTGGGTGATTATATCATACAACCCATTAAGAACCTAGCAATCTGGTGGACCATTATGCAATAGGTCACAGGTTCTCAAACTCGGTCCTCAGGACCCCACACAGTGCATGTTTTCCAGGTCTCCTCACAGAATCACAAGTGAAATAATTAGCTCCACCTATGGACCATTTAAAATGCGTCAGTGAATCTCTTTCCCTAGGTTTCTATATCCAGTCCAGATGCTGCCATTTTTATTGAACAAAAAAGATATTGCCATTGTTAATAGATCCTTATCTAAATTTATATGGGCAGGTAAACGCCCTCGCGTTTCACTTTTTAGATTACAACAGCCAGTATCCTTGGGAGGGATTAATCTTCCCAACATACAAGACTATGCAATAGCTTCCAATTTGAGATGTGCGCTAGACTGGATAGGTTAAGCCACTACCTTTGTTAATTTAGACATAGAACAAGGCTTTCTTGTCCAGGGCTCTTTGATTTCCATTCTACACACCTCTCCGCTCTCTCTTCCTATAGAGGTTGCTATGCAATCCATGTATGGCATGGTGTATATCACGCAAACGTTTAGGACTGTCTATTACACGTACAATATTCTCACCGTTTTTACTTAACAGTGATTTTCAACGAGGTGACACTCCAGCAATTTTTGAGATTTGGCATCTCCATGGACTCCGATTAGCATATCATTTGATGGATGATAGTCTCTCCACCACCCACACCCCAGAGAGACTCAAGGAGTTGTTTCCTGATATCCAGATTCCCATATTTGCATATTTCCAGGCCCGTAGTTTTGTTATTATCTGAACTATCCCATTCGAATCTTTCCCTGATATTTGATGTTCTAAGAAAAACCCGTTTAGGTACCCCCTTCCCTACCTCTTTATTATATGAACAGGTTAGGAAGAACATTGACCTTACTACCTTGTCGACTGGTATGGCGAGATGGAGGGACTCCACCCCTAATATCTCCATACAAACTATTGTTACGGCCTCGACCAAATTGAATAAACAATTACTCTCATCCTCGTTCACTGAGATGCAATTTAAGATCATCCATCGAGCCTACTATACTCCAAAACTAAGATTACTAACTGGAGTGGCGACAGACTCCAATTGTTTTAAGTGCCACTTACCCGACGCTGACATTCTTCACTGCCTCTGGTCTTGTTCCATGGTTCATGCTTTTGGACCACTGTTCAAAATTATATTAATAATGTCCTTCACATTTCTTTCACTGTAACGATGCCTTGGGCATTGTGGAATTACTATACTCAACCCACATCCCGCAACATACTAAAGGCATGACACTTCTACTTGCTAAAATAGCAGCGGTAGCCAAAAAAACTATTTTGTCCCAGTGGATACACTCCACCCCCATTGCTCTCTCTCTTATGTTATCAAGATTGGCTTATGTTTACAGGGTGGAGTGGATAGACTGCTCTTTAGATTTATAATCTCGATCACAGACTTTTTTTGATATCTGGCTACCCTATGTGCTCACATTATCAACTGAAGAGAAGGACTTCCTTCGAGGTATAGTACATCTCACCTCTTGGTATAACTTAACTTCACTAGAAAAAGGATCCCTGCCTTTCTAGATGGGAATACATTTAATGGGATTTAATGAGTTTTGGATGCCCATATTGGGACAGTCTGTCCACTCCACCCTACCACATGATGATCTTTATAGTCCAAGGACTGTTCTCGAATGACTCTATACAATACTTTTTTTTGATACTTGTATATTACTATATATGTCTTTATTTAATCATACACTTCCAATATCTTCCTGTGGAGCTTTAGTTCCCTTTTATTTGTTGTCGACTTGCCAACCTATATGTGTAAATGTACTCATACCATTTGTACTGTTCATATTTTTTCAATAAACATATTGGGAAAAAAAAAAAAAGTGTCAGTGAGTAATTAATACACCTGTGCACTTGCTGGGTTACCTGCAAAACATGCACTGTGTGGGGTCCTGAGGACCGAGTTTGCGAACCACTGCAATAGGTAGCATCTATTTTTGTGTATCAATGCCTATTTCCAGAGCCGGCCCTAGGCATAGGCAATTGCCTAGGGCATCTGGTATGCCTAGGGGCACAAGCAGCTTCTGCTGATTAAAATGATATGCGGCATGCCTATATTCTGTGTGTAGCATTTCGTATGCAGATACAGCCAAAGTCGCACACAGTATATAGGCATGCCACATATCATTTTAATCAGCAGAAGCTGCTTGTGCATCCTTGCCACATAGCAATGCAAATAAGATGCATTTTCATAAAAAATAGGCACCCAACATTAGCAGAGCTCCCAGTTGACTCACGCCAGGAACTATATGTGTCATTATGTGTATAAGGTCATTAATAATGTGTAACATATGTGTAAGGGGCACTATGTGTGTCACTATGTGTATAAGGGCACTAATAATGTGCAGCATATGTGTAAGGGACATTATGTGTATCATTATGTGTATAAGGGCATTTACAATGTGCAGCATATGTGCAAGGGAAATTATGTGTATAAGGGCATTAATAAAGGTTGGCATAATGTGTAAGGTCCATTATGTCTATACGGACATTAATAATGTGTGTCATGTGTAAGGGGCATTACTGTGTGGTAATATGTGTATAAATGCATTACCAATGTGTGGTATTACGTGTATAAGGTGCTCTACTGTGTGGCGTAACATAGAAAGGGCACTACTGTGTGGCGTATCGTATAGAAAGTGCACTGCTGTGTGGTCTAATGTGAATAAAGAGCCATATGGTGTGGTGTAATGTGAATAAGGAGCAATATGGTGTGGTGTAATGAGAATAAAGAGCAATATGGTGTGGTGTAATGTGAATAAAAGGCAATTCAGTATGATTTTATGTGGATGAGGGGCACTACTGTGAGGAGTAACGTATACAAGGTAAAGTGGTACTACTGTGTGATGTAATGTGAATAAGGGACACTATCGCATGATAAATTGTGAATAAAGTTGCACTACTGTGAGGCATAATTTGAAATGGGGGTACTATTGTTTGGCCATCCTCCTTGCCTGCAAAAACACACACCTTTTTGGGCTGTGCGCCAAATGTGCTCACTGTTCTTATTAAATTACAGGGGGTAGGAAAACAAAAATAAGGACTGCTATGGGTGGGGGGTGATGGTGCTGGGAAAGTGGTGCAGGGTCAGAGGCGGAACTAGCAGTGGTGCTAGGGGGGACCAGCCAAAATCTTGCCTAGGGCATCATATTGGTTAGGGCCGGCTCTGCCTATTTCCCTATAGATTGTAAGCTTGCGAGCAGGGCTTTCCTACCTCTATGTCTGTCTGTTGTTACCCAGTTTTGTTCTATTACTGTTGTTCTAATTGTAAAGCGCAATGGAAAATGCTGTGCTATATAAGAATCTGTTAATAAATAAATAAATAAATATTCCTAATTAAAGTAAAAATAATAAGTTACCTGTTAACAATTTACTTCCTTTTCCCTAATTATATTTAGCGCTTCACTCACTAAAGTTTGAATTTCCCATATATTACATTTAATTTCCTTCACATCAATATTGCTATTGGCTATTGGTCTTAGAAAGCCCATATGTTGTGCAGATAGAGTGCTACAGAGGTAACCATGCTCATTGTAACTACATCTAGGAGTGAAAGCGTCTTGTTTGCCAGTGCGGCGTGCATACCCGGCATGCGTGTGCATCTTCATCACGCCCACGCCCATTAAGAATGTTTCAAGCAGCAATTACCACAGCTAGGCACAGCTGGGCATGGGTGCTACTAGGTGTGCCTGGCGTGCACGTGCTGTCATGGCAAAGCTACAATGCGCGTGGCTACATCTGTACCTTAAAGCTCGAGGCTAGGGGCTATATTTACAAAGCAAGCTGCCATTTGTTAGCAAGTTGGAGCTGAAAATTTAAAGCAGCACTAACATTCAGTGAAATGGCTGGCGTCAGGGGCGCTTTAACAGGGGAGTGGGCTCGTGTGCACCTCCGGGTGGGCTCCCTCCTCTGCACAGCGCAGTAGTCTCCGGCAATATACCGGAGTCTACTGCGCATGTGCAGCTCTCCGAAAACATGGTGCCCGCCATGTTTCAGAGACCAATTTAGCTATTGCGCATGCGCGCGTCTATTTTAGCTGCGCCTTTTGAGGCAAGAGCACCGTTCGGCGTTGGACTCCGGAAAGGTGAGTATTAGAATATGGGTGCAGTGTGTGCCGTGTGGGCCTCCCCTGAACCCAAGGGCCCGTGTGTACTGCATCCATTATGGAAACGCCAATGGCTGGCGTTCTTTGCACTGAATGTGAGTACTGCTTTCAATTTTTAGCTCAAACCCGCTGAGTAGCTGCTGCTTTGTAAATATAGCCCTAGATGGTTTCTAATAAATAGACCAATCTTTTATTTTACCATCTGTTTGGCATGTTTATTTTATGGGTTATTCAAATTATTGCAGCACATCTATTTCATCTCAGGAACAGTGTTAAAGAAATTGGAAAATAAAAACAGTATACTGACAAAAAAATGTATGTGGAGCTAAATGAATTCCATCAAAAAGCACAGGTCTGATTCCCCTGGGGGTTATTCAATTGTCCCTGAAAGCTGGCACTATCTGAGATTTTATTTTTCACCTGCCCAGAGGCATGAGAAAACAAACCCGTTTACACGATCGCAGCCGCAAAAACACATGGATCTGGGAACTTCTGGATCTGTATTCACCCGAAAATCGATTATTTAAATAATTGCATATTTAGATTGTTTGTAATGTCTCCATTTGTGAAATGAAGTTGTTTATTATTAGTGCTGCATAGAAACAGGTACAGTGAGTCTCATCTTCCACAGTTTTGCCCAAAAAGTGTCTTGTGCTGATATCAGGTTAACTGGATGAAGGCATTTCTTAATACAGGTCACAAATTGCACAGATTGAATTGTATGCAATTTGATTGTGTGCGATTTGGTTGCGACTTATTCGCATTTTCATACAGGTCACAAGTTATATTATCATTGATAATATTTAAGGTTATGACTCATTAATAGAGTTCATGAGATTGATATACTAAAATGATATTGGCCAATAAATGTAATAAAGATTCAGTACATACACTGTATTATCTAGATAAAAATGAATTGTGTACTCAGTACGCAAACTTATTCTGTTTTGTATTTCAATAGGATGACTCCGGTGGTCTTGCAAAGGTGATCACATCAGGTAGCTATGAAATATGACTGATATTAAGTAGAGATGTGCTGTGGACACTTTGCGGTTGTGTAGTTTGGTTTTGGATCAGGATCTCCGTTCGTGTTTTGGATCTGGATTGGTTTTGCCAAAACCACCCTTTCGGGTTTTGATTTTGGATCTGGAGTTTTAAAAAAACAAACATAAAAACCAGCTAAAAATCACATCATTTGGGGGTATTTTTGATCCTACGTTATCATTGACCTCAATAACATTAATTTCCACTCATTTCCAGTCTATTCTGAACACCTCACAATATTGTTTTCAGGCGAAAAGGTTGCACCGAGGTAGCTGGATGACTAAGCTAAACGACACAAGTGGGCGGCACAAACACCTGGCCCATCTAGGAGTGGCACTGCAGTGGCAGACAGGATGGCAGTTTTAAAAACTAGGCCACAAAGAGCACATAATGCAGAGAAAAAAAGAGGTGCAAGATGGAATTGTCCTTGGGCTCTCCCACCCACCCTTATGTTGTATAAACAGGACACACACACTTCAACAAACCAATCATTTCAGCTACAGGGTCTGCCACACGAATGTGGCTGAAATGATTGGTTTGTTTGGGCCCCCACCAAAAAAGAAGCAATTAATCCATACCTCCCCAACATTTCATTTAATGAAAACGGGACACTTTAGTCCTGCACATGCGGCCGCGTGAAAAAGGGGCACGGCCTATGCAAAGGGGCGTGGCTTCATGGTAGTGTCGTGATCGCTGGTCACGCCCCCCCATTTTTTGTCACTAAGGGGGCATGTCCAGCGCTCTGTGAGCTGCTGTCATGGCCCCTCCCCTTCTGTCTCCATCGAATAGACGCTGTGCGCATGCACCCTTGTGGGTGACCCCAATTAACTGTGAGGTTAACCGTAGACCGCAAAGAGTTCCCATCATAGGCTAGAATGGAGGAGCGCTCTCCTCCGTTCTAGCCACTGTGCTCCGCCTGATTGACAGGCAAGGAGCACACAGCCAATCAGGAGAGCGTCATGACGTGGCGCTCCCTGATTGGCTGGCGAAATCTCCAGTGACAGTAGTCACGGGGGGTCCCGGCATTCGGAAAAAGGGGTTTCATGTGTAAACATGGAACCCCTTTAGTGTGAGGGTTCGTGTTTTGTTGATTTTTTTTTTAACCCCATGCTACATGGACTGAAGAGGATCGAACTTCACTGGATAACAGGTGAGTATTTTGGGCATTTTTTAACAGGTCCACCATGGATTCTACTGGACAAGGGGGCCGAGGGGCTACGTGGGACAATAGGTAAGTATGTGAGTGTGTAAGTGTACATGTATGTTAATTTAAACTTTACTTTCACTTTACTTGTGTGTGTTGTGTTTTTTGTGGAGTATTTGTTTTGTAGTAGAACTACAGGTACCAGTTGGCCCGTTATTTCCCCACGTGCTGGTACTTGTGGTTCTCCAAGTACCACCTTGCGGGGAGGCTTGCTGGGACTTGTAGTTCTACCACAAAAAAACTATATTCTTATTTTTACACAAAGCCTATCAGCCTCCCATCCACCGCCCACGGATGGGGAGGACAGCCTCGGGCTTCACCCTTGGCCCTTGGGTGGCTGGAGGGGGAGACCCCTTGATTTAAGGGGTCCCCACTCCTCCAGGGAACCCCGGCCAGGGGTGACTAGTTGGGGGTAATGCCACGGCCGCAGGGACCTATATAAAAGTGTCCCCCGGCTGTAGCAATATCTCTCTGGCTAGTGGAGCCCGGTGCTGGTTTAAAAAATGTGGGGGACCCCTACATCTTTGGTCCCCCATATTTTTTGAACCAGGACCGGACTGGTTGTATAAATGTGGGGGGACCCTACGCAATTTTCCCCCTGTATTTTTACAACCAGGACCGGCTCAAAACGCCAGAGGCTGGTTATGCTTAGGAGGGGGGACCCCACACAATTTTTTTCTTTGATTTTTAAGGAAAACCGTCCCTTTCCCACAGATAAGCATGCACGGATCTCACTGATTCATGCATGACTATCCAAACACACCAGGAAAAAGCAGGTCTATTTTTTTTGCTGCTTTTTTTTTTTAAGATTTGCAAAAAAATACGACCACAATTGAACATTCACTGACAAACACCAAAATACGAATGAATAGTAAATCACCGTGTTGTATGAACAAACAGCCGCGTTTGGTCTATTCATTCGTATTTCTGCCCTCTGCCATGAAAACCATTACCAATAGCCCCAACACTTCCACTGCCCAGATTTGTGCTTAGTAAATTCCCGTGTTGACACTTTGAAAAAACAAACAAACAAACAAACAAACAAACAAACAAACTCGGACAAAATCGGGACTTTAGTAAATAAACCCCCTGGAGTGAAGATGGAACCGATCACCAGGTCCTTTATAGAATCCGAAACCTTCAAGAATCTGACAGTGGGATGATGATGTTTTGCCTTGTTTTGGGATCGGAGTCTGGCGGGAAACCCCGAGCCAGACTCGGATTGTGAAGTTCGGGTGGATCCAGTTCTTGGAGAAAGACCCGCTCATCTCTAAAAATGTGTGAAACTTTTCCTAATGTCAGTATATGGTGCGAAAAAGGTAGTGCATGCAAATAAGGATGCAGGAAAACTTTGCAACAATAGATGCAAGCATGCCTAAGTACTGTCAATAATAAAAAATAGACTCACCGCACGTCCCTGATAGATAGATAGATAGATAGATAGATAGATAGATAGATAGATAGATAGATAGATAGATACATACATACGTGTGTGTTTATGTGTTACTTGTATTGTCAGGTAAAATATAGTTTGTTCCCAGTACTGGATAAAGGTTTAAACTAATGTTTTGTTTTTTTCTCTCTCTTAACACAGATGAACCCATTCTAAATTTTGTTAAATTAAACATTATTCTTTCAACGAGAACGGTCCCACAGTGGCTATTGATGAAATTATAAAAGGTTTTTAGATGCCAATAAGCACAAGGGCAGTCATTGTTTTTTTCGAAACAATGTGGGTGTGGTGGAACTATGCACTAGGTCAAATAAGAGCCATTCAAAGGCTAGTTAGACAGTTATGTTCAGGTGGCGGGGAAGGAAGGGTGGGGGGTAGATATGAATTACATTCCTTTGTCTTTGGTCCCAGGAAAGTTACTAATGGGCCAATGCAAATTAAACATTCTTTTCTCTTAGTCGCAGCAGTCCCTACTAACTTGCCTGGGTGATATAATGTACCCCATGTGGTCTATTTTTAGATACTGTACTCCAAGAAATTCTGTATAGGTAGTAAAGGATGTAATTGGATACTTCAAAGGCTAATGTTGCACTCCATTATTATAGAATCATGTCCATCATAGGTAGAGCAAATGTTATTACAAATACAAGGTTCCCTATGAACTAATGATGGACTGGACACTGGATTGAGGGTAAGAGATAGAACCCACAATTATACAATTATACTTAAGAGATAAATGAATAACTGAAGAGTCAATTTCCCATAGTGCCTAATCCGGTAGTCATTTCAATGTAAAATTCTAATTTCTTGTACCCTTTGCTTCTCTATCTCTTTTTTTTTTTTCTTGCCGTCACTGACTTCTATACTTTTTCCTTTCCCTATTCCTCTTCATCCTGACTGTTAATGAGTGCCCCAAAGACTCAACAATAGCTCAAATGTCTTTTTTTTACAAGTCTAAAGGAGATGTAGTTTCTTTACCAGTGGTCGAGATCCTGGTGGTCAGGATACCGATGCCGGAATCCCAACTGTTTACAATGCCAGCAGCCAGAATGCCGGCAAACAGGGGCTATTCCCGCTCTTGGGTTTCCACAACACCCATAGAATGGGAATAGAACTTGTGGCAAGTGCAGCGACCCACTGAGCCCACTGCATTGTGAGCGCAGTGAGCCCACAAGGGGCTCCGTTGCGGTCACCCCCCCCCTCCCGCCGGCATTCTGACATCCGAGATCCCGACCACCGGCAGTACAGCCCCAACCCCCCTGAAGTGTCTATTTCATTCTGTCACAGCCAGAGGGACTGCAGGGAGCCGGCACTTACCAGTCCGGACTGTGGTCTCTTTCCCGGCAGGGCTGCGGCAGGTGGTAACAGCTGGTAGGAGCAGGTGGCTGGTGTGCGGCTGGAGGTCCGGGAGGCAGGTGAGGGCGAGAAGGCAGCAAAAGAGAGCTCTATGCGGCTGAGAGTCCCAGCGCCACCATCTTGATTCTGCACATGACTTGCGGGGACCAGGAGGGCACAGGTTATTTCTGGGAGCATTCTGGGGCATTTTGATGACAGTGCAACATCTCACGCAGCCTAGTCTGCATGCTAGTGCTCTGTGCCCTCAGTTTCCAGAGTGTGTTCTTGCTCCTGGTTCCTGTTGTTAATTACAGCTCTGTTTTTCACAGTCTCCTCCCGTCTAAGCTCACACGCTCCCTGTCCTTTACCAGCACCGTGCAAGCTCAACCGCTGATGCCGCTCCGCTACAGCTATCTCCGTCACTGCTCCAGTCTGCGAGAGGGTGGTCAGGATCCAGATCACGGTATACTGGTGTCCTCGGTCCACCAGGGATTTTCCTTCAGATCATCAGTACCCGTGTCAGTCTTCTTTCCTTCATCCTCATATAGAAGTTTTTAGTGCTTCATGCGAAGGAACTTCATCCAACCAGCCCGCTTCCACCCCAGAGAGACCATCTCCCAATTGGAACTCAGTTCAGAGGTCCCAGTTGTCATCTCAGGGGTCACTAAGAACTTTAACCCTTCAGGTCACTTCCATCACGGAGAGTCCACCTCCCAATCGCAACCTAGCTTGGAACTACAAGTCACAGCTAGAACTTTACTGACACAAACCTTTAAACCAAGTTATGTATCCATCCTAAGACAAATGTAGTTATTGTTATGATCATTATTTTGCCTGACACTAAAGGAATTGTTTTATCTATTGCAAGTAGGACACAAGGTATAATTGCAAGTAGGATACAAGGTATAATTGCAAGTAGGATACAAGGTATAATAAAGGTCAACTACAGTCATATAAGATGAAGGAGGAATAGTGGGGACATTATCTGACTAAGGGGTCAAAACACTGACACCGGACAGGATATAGGGAAGACATAAATAAGGACATGATTTAATGTTATAAGCACCACATGCAGTATCTGTTCAATTTAAATTTGGCACCGACAAGTACAAGATGGGACTTGGCCTTTATGGAGCCAAAAATAATACCCATCAAAAGATGTAATATGCTGAATCTCATATGTTATTCATCAGATGTATCTCATAAGATACAAAGGGTGGAAGAAAGATGATATAGACACAAGGAGGATTCAGTAGTTCACACAGATATATATGATTGCATGGAACATTTCCATTAGATTCACTTCACCTATGTGACAATCCCTAGACAATATTCTTATTATTATTATTATTATTATTATTATTATTATATAGATAATGTGGGTTGGCAGAAGATAATACTAATGCCAAACAAAAGATACATTTTGAGGTCATAAATGAAGCTGGGGTACTATGACAAGTAACAAGAAACTCGACCAGATGTTTACTAGACACACTAAGGGACTATTGATAACCACACAGCTGCCACTGGTAGTGACAAATATAAAATGTCTAAGCACTCGCATACATAGTGATAATTATTAGGACAAGGAGAGCTTATGAAATTGCAAAAGAGTCCTCAGCCTCACCTATAGCTCAGTTACCAAGAATTCAGGCAACTAATTTAAAGGTTTTCCTTTACTGATTTTTGGGACCACTAGCATACAGAAATTCATTGAAATGCTAGATTAGTGTTCCCAACAGGAGAAGGCTGTCCAGAAGTCAAAGGGATGTGGTCAGGAGTCCCCAGAACTCTGTAAAGATGCACATGGTAGGGCAGTAGCTCCCAGCGCCGGCTTTTTTTGGCCTGATAGAGGCAGCATATGGTCTGACTCATTTGGGTAAGGAACGTATGCGTAGTGCGTAGATCGACTGGTGTGTATCAGACTTACTTTCTCAAGCTGTGAAGAAGGTTGCTTGGTGCCTTATCTGTTTGAGAAAGAATACTGAGAAAACAATACCAACAGAGACATTCCATAATCCTCCTGCAGGGGGCTCATTCCATTACAAATCAACTTCATCCAAGTAGTAGAATGTAGGAATTTAAAAATGTGTATTCATTTATGTTGAATGTGTAACATTTAAATTGATTTGGTTACATGGAATTATAGCAATTAATTTAGCCATATATGATACTATACATAGTAAGTGTTACTCTGGACATCATACAGATTGGTAGCCCTTACTGTTTAAAAATCCCCAAGCATCCTTTGTAGGTTAGATGAGTACCCAAATGTTACTAATGAATCTTGGGTTCTGCTGAGTGCCTACAAAGTTTGTTCTATCCTTTTCCCAGCAATGACCTCTTACCCTACCATGTTATGTCTGGCTAAATATCTTAGTTAAGATTAAAAAGACAGTTGTATAATGAGTATATATATATATATATATATATATATATATGTTAGGTTCCTGGTGCTCAGAACAAGGGAGATGTTATGAAGTGAGTCCAGAGCACCAGGATGTAATGCTGGGAAAGGGGAATGGAAAGGGAATAGCCCCTGGCGCCCTATCTCCGTTGTCTCGCCCGTGCTGTCAGAACACTCTTGCGAGACTATGGTTGCTTGAGCCCATGGCAGCCGCGTTTGAAGGGCGGATTACGTCTGCCCAACTTCGATGCCCCCTCGGGTCTTAATGAGAGACAAAGAGTGAACCGAGACAGGGTGATAACAAGGGGCCCTCTAACTAAACAACAAGGCCAGGGGCTACTAACAAACCTAAAACCAAAGTATGTGCGGCTTGCCGCCAAAGGAAAAGAACAACAAAGGAAATGCTGACCACACGCCGACACAATACTTCTGTGTACCGGCGGTGACAGCATAAGCAGAACCCTCTGCAAAACACCAGTGACAGAAATAATAACAGAATACAGCGGCCTAGGCCGACGGACGCGGCAGAGCCGCTACTCACGGAACGGTACGAATACTGGCAAACGGACAGGAACCCCCAATGCTGCCGACACAGACTCTCAGAACTGGAGGACAGGCAGAATCCAAAACGACAGACCGGTGGACACCAAGAAGCCAGAAACTCGACCAGGCATAGGCAAAGCCACAGGACTTCTGGACAGGAACGCTTCACGGCAGGACACGGGATCAGACACAGGAATCGACACAGGGACTGACACAGGAATCGACACAGGAAGCAGCTCGACAGACACTGCTACACAGGAGCTCAGGAACTGGCAGGAACAAGCTCAGAACTCAAGCAGACTGGAAACCTAGAAATATCACCAGCGTCTGTGAATTGCACTGAGCCAGCATATAACAGAGAGGCCTAATTAATAATATCATGCAGCTGCCCTGTTGCATGACTCCAAACTGACAAGATGCAATTAGCAGCCAGGTGAGGCTGAACACATGGGAACAAGCTGCAATTACACAGACTAACCAGCGGCAGCAACCAAGAGTATTCTTAAACAGAGCAAAGGGAAATCCTGGCCTGAAAGACAACTTATAAACATAAAATACCTAACTGACATGCAAAACAGGAATGAGCCACAGCCGTGGCTCATAACAGTACCCCCCCCCCCTTGAGGAGGGGTCAAAGGACCCCAAAATACAGACTATCCAAAACAAGGGATACAAAAAAAACCAGACACACTGGTTTAACAGTCAAGAAAACAGAAACAAGCTGTAGCAACAGCTTATAACAGTGCCCTCCCCTTGACGGTGGCCACTGGACACAAGACTAGGAAAAAAAGTCTTTATTTTTTTTTTTTTATATCAAGGCAAGAGTCAAAAATTATTTCTTTTTCTTTCTACAAAGCTCTTTAGGTCTGACCAAGGTAATTCCCCAAACATTGTCTGAACTGACGGTACCACCCAGCAAGGCTGCGTTCAAATCAGAGATAGGTTTCTTACCCCTGGGAGCTGAACTTTCAGGCAAAGTACTCCTATTAGAAGAAGAATTCAGAAAAGCACATCCTGCAGTCAAAACAACAGGGTGAGACTCTTGTGCCGAGTTTACAGTATTTGTTGGACTCTCAGCAGACAAGACGGGTGACTTAGAGGAACCTGAACCAATTTCTTTGGAACCATATCTTTTAATAATTGCATCACAGAATGCTGGGGGATCCTGAAGAATGGGATCTTCAGCTTTCATTAGGCTGGTCGCCCAATCAAAAGGCTCTCCTCTAAAAGAATAAATCAGATAGAGCCCAAGGTTCTCTAAAGTGATGCCCAGAAATGGTCTAGACAACATAATAATGTAATAGTGTTTGAAAAGCGCCAGAAATTGGGCTAAGTCCCCATCAAAGATTATGGATGTTGAGATATCAACAGAGTCAGGATCTGTTTCCTTCCCATCTGACTGACTGGAGTGCTTTGCTAGGACTTGGTCACTATTGACCTTACTCGAGGCTGAGACTCTCTGAACCCCACCCGGGGCAGTGACTTTCTGAACCCCACCCGGGGCAGTGACTTTCTGAACCCCACCCGGGGCAGTGACTTTCTGAACCCCACCTGGGGCAGCGACTTTCTGAACCCCACCCGGGGCAGCGACTTTCTGAACCCCACCCGGGGCAGCGACTTTCTGAACCCCACCCGGGGCAGCGACTTTCTGAACCCCACCCGGGGCAGTGGCCTTCAGGAACCCCGCTGGGGCAGTGGCCTCCGGGAACCCCGCTGGGGTCAGCACCTCGGATTCTTTTACTGGGACCGAGCCATCGACCTCCCTAACTGGGACTGAGCCATTGGCCTCCCTCTCTGAGTTGATAATTATCGAAACTTCTCCCGGGACTATGACTTCCGGGACTTTTGCTGAAGCTATAACCTTCAGCACCTCCACTAATGCTACGCCTCTTAAGTTCTTTCCTGGGGAAGCGACCTCTAGACCCTTCTTAGAGGCTGCGTCTCTCGAGACCCCACTTGGGGATATTACTTCAAAGATCCCTTCTGGGGTTTTGCTTCTCGAGTTCCCTTCTAGAACTATGGTTTCAGATACCCTTTCTGGGGTTGCGCTCTTCAAGTGCCTACCTGGGGTAACAGCTTCTGAGACCCCTTCTGGTATGGAAACCTGAGCTATAATATTTGATGTCCCTCTATAAGCTAAAGCATCGGGTACCGCTCCAGCACTCTGGGCATCGGATACCGCTCCAGCACTCTGGGCATCGGGTACGGCTCCAGCACTCTGGGCATCGGGTACCGCTCCAGCACTCTGGGCATCGGGTACCGCTCCAGCACTCTGGGCATCGGGTACCGCTCCAGCACTCTGGGCATCGGGTACCGCTCCAGCACTCTGGGCATCGGGTACCGCACCAAGATCCTGAGCAACGGGCACCACTCCAGGACCCTGGGCAACGGGCACCACTCCAGGACCCTGGGCAACGGGCACCACTCCAGGACCCTGGGCAACGGGCACCACTCCAGAAACCTGGGTAACGGGCACCACTCCAGGGGCTTGCAACTCTGCTTCAATAGGAACCTCAAGAGAGGAGAGAAACATTCTCTTTTGATTCCTGAATCTATAATGGGGCTCCCTTGCCCAAGGACCCCAATTATAGGACAGAGAGCTTTTTAGTGTGGGTTGTGTGACAAGTACCTCTGCCACAGTAGAGACAGGAGTAGGTCTTGTATCCTGACTCAACTTGGCCAGAGGACAAGACTCGTCACCACACTTTGACTTGCGCAACTCACAGGTCTGCAGATAGTGGCCTAAACCCCCACAATATAGGCATAAGTTTAAGTTTCTGCGACGCAGACGCTCCTCTTCTGAGAGCCTGGGCCGCAGAAAACTTTTAAACCTTTTCTCTTCAATTAAACCAGAGGATTCTCTTGTCACCATACTGTGAACAAGAGTCTCTTTAGAGATAGATGTACTCTCAACGACTTCTGGCAAGATGAGCAAGATTTTAGTCAGAAGGTTTTGCAGTTGCTTTAAGTATTGCTGCAAAACTTCTAATCGCTCTGGTCTCAAAGCACTGAAAGCAGAGTTCAGGGCTGAGAGAGATGCCTGCAGGGCTTGCATAGTAGACATAGGAGGATTTAAAACTAGACAAGACAAGACAAGGCAAGACTAGACAAGGCAAGACTAGACAAGGCAAGACTAGACAATGCAAGACTAGACAAGGCAAGACTAGACAAGGCAAGACTAGACAAGGCAAGACTAAATTTTTAAACTAGACAAAACAAGACTGGTTTTTTTTTTTTTTCAAAACACCGGACTGGATTCTAAACACCGGACTGGATTCTAAACACCGGACTGGATTCTAAACACTGGACTGGATTCTGCACACTGAATTCTAGACAAGACTGGATTCCAAACACCGGACTGGATTCTAGACTAGACACTGGACTGGGCCAAAAAAGAAAAAAGTTTTATTTCTTTTTTGTGGTAGGGCTGGTGATAATGTTAGGTTCCTGGTGCTCAGAACAAGGGAGATGTTATGAAGTGAGTCCAGAGCACCAGGACGTAATGCTGGGAAAGGGGAATGGAAAGGGAATAGCCCCTGGCGCCCTATCTCCGTTGTCTCGCCCATGCTGTCAGAACACTCTTGCGAGACTATGGTTGCTTGAGCCCATGGCAGCCGCGTTTGAAGGGCGGATTACGTCTGCCCAACTTCGATGCCCCCTCAGGTCTTAATGAGAGACAAAGAGTGAACCGAGACAGGGTGATAACAAGGGGCCCTCTAACTAAACAACAAGGCCAGGGGCTACTAACAAACCTAAAACCAAATTATGTGCGGCTTGCCGCCAAAGGAAAAGAACAACAAAGGAAATGCTGACCACATGCCGACACAATACTTCTGTGTACCGGCGGTGACAGCATAAGCAGAACCCTCTGCAAAACACCAGTGACAGAAATAATAACGAAATACAGCGGCCTAGGCCGACGGACGCGGCAGAGCCGCTACTCACGGAACCGGTACGAAAACTGGCAAACGGACAGGAACCCCCAATGCTGCCGACACAGACTCTCAGAACTGGAGGACAGGCAGAATCCCAAACGACAGACCGGTGGACACCAAGAAGCCAGAAACTCGACCAGGCATAGGCAAAGCCACAGGACTTCTGGACAGGAACGCTTCACGGCAGGACACGGGATCAGACACAGGAATCGACACAGGGACTGACACAGGAATCGACACAGGAAGCAGCTCGACAGACACTGCTACACAGGAGCTCAGGAACTGGCAGGAACAAGCTCAGAACTCAAGCAGACTGGAAACCTAGAAATATCACCAGCGTCTGTGAATTGCACTGAGCCAGCATATAACAGAGAGGCCTAATTAATAATATCATGCAGCTGCCCTGTTGCATGACTCCAAACTGACAAGATGCAATTAGCAGCCAGGTGAGGCTGAACACGTGGGAACAAGCTGCAATTACACAGACTAACCAGCGGCAGCAACCAAGAGTATTCTTAAACAGAGCAACGGGAAATCCTGGCCTGCAAGACAACTTATAAACATAAAATACCTAACTGACATGCAAAACAGGAATGAGCCACAGCCGTGGCTCATAACAATATATATATAAGAATGGGGTACCCCCAATAGCGCCAACTGTGAGTCTAAAGCAGCACCTCTAGAAGAACCTCCTGTTAGCCAAGGTTCAAAAACAATATCAGATGCACAGATCTGAGTGTGCTAGATTAATGGTATTGTGCACGTACTTAATTGCTGTGGTATACAATAAAAGTCTCAAATACATTCAAGTAAAATGTATTCATAAAAATACAGTAAAACATCAAGAGCATCGATAAGGTTTCACAAAGCTGTGTCTTTGGATTTATCCGGTTTTACATTTAGTTTCTTTGTTGGCATAGATTCACTGAGTGACACAAATGCAGAAAGATAGATTGATCCAACGTGTTTCGTCCCTTAATGGTACTTCTTCAGGGGTACAGAAATCTACATGATAACATAAAACAACAATTTGCATGAACAATACCAATTTAAAGAGGATGTATATGATTTTTTACAATCATACATACCGGATGCTCAGACAATGAGGTGGGAATAACTTGGTAAACCATCTACACCTCTAATTGTACCAGTTGAAGTAGGTATATTCAACCTGATGGATAAAATATTATATTTTAGGATTTCAAATACAGAAAATATTTGGGAGGGAACAGATGGTATGAGGGGATTAAAATACATACCAGGTTATATCTAGTGTATTAGAACGCAACGTAATATGGCTTCATATCGTGGCGTGATGGATTATATCTCTAAAATGGTCTTAGTATGACCTATATGATAATGGTAATAAAGGGAATTTTGAGTATAGCTAATGAAAGTGTGTAGCTGTAATTACAAGTAGGGGGGAGAAAAGGCATACATACCAATGGTAAATGAACAAATATCTATCACTGAACTGTTGTGGAGGATGATCAGCTTTCAGCATATAGAGCACTGGGCATGATATGCCTAAAATTATTAATTAGCAGAACTTCAACATGGGAACATTAAAATAAACTAAGTTCAATCTAGATATATCCTCACTCGATTTCATATACTCAATCAAAAGGTAAGTACAAACAATATTATATAATGTATAAAGCACATATGGCATATAATATGGGATGACAATATTCAAATGAACATGAGATATGAATATTTATATGAAAATACTCTTTCAGCATGAAGGCATCTGTACTCAGATCCAAATGATCGAACAAATGGAATTTTTTCCCATTTATTTATTTTTAATGTTCTATAATATCTAGATAATTATACAGTGCATAAGGCGCATATTCTGAATGTAACAAGAACATAACAAGAAATTGCAGAGTTGTACGTATAACAAACAGCTGCTTATAGTCATTTAATATAAGGGCAATTTTATATGTATTTTTAGTGTTAAATATAGCATCATAATTACATCCAGTACAACAAAATTTATACATTCAGGAGGATACAAAGACATCATAAAGTTTAAAACCTCACAATGAGGATTTTAGCAATAACACTGCAGGTCTTAGTATATGAGGGCAGTGAAAAGAGGAAAAATCTGTTACTTACATAAGAATGATGTGTTCCTCTCAGAGTCCAGTGGGTAACTGAGAGGGAGCATAGGAGGTGATACTTATACCTCCTAATAGAATGACCTCACTTCCTGGCATTAAATGAATAGGACAGAAAAGTGTGGGGGGGGAAATAACAAAAAAAAAAAAAAAATCCTCAATCCATAGTACTCTATAGATTCGGAGTGAATGAGTGCAAAATTATATACTAATGTGAGAATTGTGTAAAAATAATAAATTATATGTGTAAACTAAAATTTATTCTCAGTGTGAAAATTATTGGAGATATATAAATAGATTAATACTCAGTCACTATAGGCTTAATATATCAGCTAATGAGAAAAAAAAGTGCATAACGGTGAAGATAGGGGAAAAACATCAAACCTACACTTTTATAACCATATGTTTAAACTAGTGATGTGCACCGGAAATTTTTCGGGTTTTGTGTTTTGGTTTTGGATTCGGTTCCGCGGCCGTGTTTTGGATTCGGACGCGTTTTGGCAAAACCTCCCTGAAATTTTTTTGTCGGATTCGGGTGTGTTTTGGATTCGGGTGTTTTTTTACAAAAAACATCAAAAACAGCTTAAATCATAGAATTTGGGGGTCATTTTGATCCCATAGTATTATTAACCTCAATAACCATAATTTCCACTCATTTTCAGTCTATTCTGTACACCTCACACCTCACAATATTATTTTTAGTCCTAAAATTTGCACCGAGGTCGCTGGATGGCTAAGCTAAGTGACACAAGTGGCCGACACAAACACCTGGCCCATCTAGGAGTGGCACTGCAGTGTCAGACAGGATGGCACTTCAAAAAAATTGTCCCCAAACAGCACATGATGCAAAGAAAAAAAGAGGCGCACCAAGGTCGCTGTGTGACTAAGCTAAGCGACACAAGTGGCCGACACAAACACCTGGCCCATCTAGGAGTGGACCTGCAGTGTCAGACAGGATGGCACTTCAAAAAAATTGTCCCCAAACAGCACATGATGCAAAGAAAAAAAGAGGCGCACCAAGGTCGCTGTGTGACTAAGCTAAGCGACACAAGTGGCCGACACAAACACCTGGCCCATCTAGGAGTGGCACTGCAGTGTCAGGCAGGATGGCACTTCAAAAAAATTGTCCCCAAACAGCACATAATGCAAAGAAAAATGAAAGAAAAAAGAGGTGCAAGATGGAATTGTCCTTGGGCCCTCCCACCCACCCTTATGTTGTATAAACAGGACATGCACACTTTAACGAACCCATCATTTCAGCGACAGGGTCTGCCACACGACTGTGGCTGAAATGACTGGTTGGTTTGGGCCCCCACCAAAAAAGAAGCAATCAATCTCTCCTTGCACAAACTGGCTCTACAGAGGCAAGATGTCCACCTCATCATCATCCTCCGATTCCTCACCCATTTCACTGTGTACATCCCCCTCCTCACAGATTATTAATTCGTCCCCACTGGAATCCACCATCTCAGGTCCCTGTGTACTTTCTGGAGGCAATTGCTGGCGAATGTCTCCACGGAGGAATTGATTATAATTCATTTTGATGAACATCATATTCTCCACATTTTCTGGAAGTAACCTTGTACGCCGATTGCTGAGGTGAGCGGCTGCACTAAACACTCTTTCGGAGTACACACTGGAGGGTGGGCAACTTAGGTAAAATACAGCAAGTTTGTGCAAGGGCCTCCAAATTGCCTCTTTTTCCTGCCAGTATACGTACGGACTGTCTGACATGCCTACTTGGATGCGGTCACTCATATAATCCTCCACCATTCTTTCAATGGTGACAGAATCATATGCAGTGACAGTAGACGACATGTCAGTAATAGTTGGCAGGTCCTTCAGTCCGGACCAGATGTCACCACTCGCTCCAGACTGCCCTGCATCACTGCCAGCGGGTGGGCTCGGAATTCTTAGCCTTTTCCTTGCACCCCCAGTTGCGGGAGAATGTGAAGGAGGAGCTGTTGACGGGTCACGTTCCGCTTGACTTGACAATTTTCTCACCAGCAGGTCTTTGAACCTCTGCAGACTTGTGTCTGCCGGAAAGAGAGATACAACGTAGGTTTTAAATCTAGGATCGAGCACGGTGGCCAAAATTTAGTGCTCTGATTTCAACAGATTGACCACCCGTGAATCCTGGTTAAGCGAATTAAGGGCTCCATCCACAAGTCCCACATGCCTAGCGGAATCGCTCTGTTTTAGCTCCTCCTTCAATGTCTCCAGCTTCTTCTGCAAAAGCCTGATGAGGGGAATGACTTGACTCAGGCTCGCAGTGTCTGAACTGACTTCACGTGTGGCAAGTTCAAAGGGTTGCAGAACCTTGCACAACGTTGAAATCATTCTCCACTGTGCATGAGTCAGGTGCATTCCCCCTCCTTTGCCTATATCATGGGCAGATGTATAGGATTGAATGGCCTTTTGCTGCTCCTCCATCCTCTGAAACATATAGAGGGTTGAATTCCACCTCGTTACCACCTCTTGCTTCAGATGATGGCAGGGCAGGTTCAGGACTGTTTGCTGGTGCTCCAGTCTTCGGCACGCGGTGGCTGAATGCCGAAAGTGGCCCGCAATTCTTCGGGCCACCGACAGCATCTCTTGCACGCCCCTGTCGTTTTTTAAATAATTCTGCACCACCAAATTCAATGTATGTGCAAAACATGGGACGTGCTGGAATTTGCCCAGATGTAATGCACGCACAATATTGGTGGCGTTGTCCGATGTCACAAATCCCCAGGAGAGTCCAATTGGGGTAAGCCATTCTGCGATGATGTTCCTCAGTTTCCGTAAGAGGTTGTCAGCTGTGTGCCTCTTATGGGAAGCGGTGATACAAAGCGTAGCCTGCCTAGGAACGAGTTGGCGTTTGCGAGATGCTGCTACTGGTGCCACCGCTGCTGTTCTTGCTGCGGGAGGCAATACATCTACCCAGTGGGCTGTCACAGTCATATAGTCCTGAGTCTGCCCTGCTCCACTTGTCCACATGTCCGTGGTTAAGTGGACATTGGGTACAACTGCATTTTTTAGGACACTGGTGACTCTTTTTCCGACGTCTGTGTACATTTTCGGTATCGCCTGCCTAGAGAAATGGAACCTAGATGGTATTTGGTACCGGGGACACAGTACCTCAATCAAGTCTCTAGTTGCCTCTGAATTAATGGTGGATACCGGAACCACGTTTCTCACCACCCAGGCTGACAAGACCTGAGTTATCCGCTTTGCAGCAGGATGACTGCTGTGATATTTCATCTTCCTCGCAAAGGACTGTTGGACAGTCAATTGCTTACTGGAAGTAGTACAAGTGGTCTTCCGACTTCCCCTCTGGGATGACGATCGACTCCCAGCAGCAACAACAGCAGCGCCAGCAGCAGTAGTCGTTACACTCAAGGATGCATAGGAGGAATCCCAGGCAGGAGAAGACTCGTCAGACTTGCCAGTGACATGGCCTGCAGGACTATTGGCTTTCCTGTGTAAGGTGGAAATTGACACTGAGGGAGTTGGTGGTGTGGTTTGCAGGAGCTTGGTTACAAGAGGAAGGGATTTAGTGGTCAGTGGACTGCTTCCGCTGTCATCCAAAGTTTTTGAACTTGTCACTGACTTCTGATGAATGCGGTCCAGGTGACGTATAAGGGAGGATGTTCCTAGGTGGTTAACGTCCTTACCCCTACTTATTACAGCTTGACAAAGGCAACACACGGCTTGACACCTGTTGTCCTCATTTGTGTTGAAATAATTCCACACCAAAGAGGTGATTTTGTTTGTATTTTGACCAGGCATGTCAATGGCCATATTCGTCCCACGGACAACAGGTGTGTCCCCGGGTGCCTGACTTAAACAAACCACCTCACCATCAGAATCCTCCTTGTCAATTTCCTCCCCAGCGCCAGCAACACCCATATCCTCATCCTGGTGTACTTCAACAGTGACATCTTCAATTTGACTATCAGGAACTGGACTGCGGGTGCTCCTTCCAGCACTTGCAGGGGGCATGCAAATGGTGGAAGGCGCAAGCTCTTCCCGTCCAGTGTTGGGAAGGTCAGGCATCGCAACCGACACAATTGGACTCTCCTTGGGGATTTGTGATTTAGAAGAACGCACAGTTCTTTGCTGTGCTTTTGCCAGCTTAAGTCTTTTCATTTTTCTAGCGAGAGGATGAGTGCTTCCATCCTCATGTGAATCTGAACCACTAGCCATGAACATAGGCCAGTGCCTCAGCCGTTCCTTGCCACTCCGTGTCGTAAATGGCATATTGGCAAGTTTACGCTTCTCATCAGACGCTTTTAATTTTGATTTTTGGGTCATTTTACTGAACTTTTGTTTTTTGGATTTTACATGCTCTCTACTTTGGGCATCTACTTTGGGCATTGGGCATCGGCCTTGGCAGACGACGTTGATGGCATTTCATCGTCTCGGCCATGACTAGTGGCAGCAGCTTCAGCACGAGGTGGAAGTGGATCTTGATCTTTCCCTATTTTAACCTCCACATTTTTGTTCTCCATTTTTTAATGTGTGGAATTATATGCCAGTATCAATAGCAATGGCCTACTACTATATATACTGCGCACAACTGAAATGCACCACAGGTATGGATGGATAGTATACTTGATGACACAGAGGTAGGTAGAGCAGTGGCCTTCCATACCGTACTGCTATATATACCGGTGGTCACTGTCAGCAAAACTCTGCACTGTACTCCTCCTATATAATATACTGGTGGTCCCCAGTGCCCACAATAAAGCAGTGTGAGCACAGATATATGCAGCACACTGAGCACAGATATGGAGTGTTTTTCAGGCAGACAACGTATACTGGTGGTCACTGTCAGCAAAACTCTGCTCTGTACTCCTCCTATATAATACAGCTGCTCCCCAGTCCCCACAATTAAGCAGTGTGAGCACAGATATATGCAGCACACTGAGCACAGATATGGAGTGTTTTTCAGGCAGACAACGTATACTGGTGGTCACTGGTCAGCAAAACTCTGCACTGTACTCCTCCTATATAATATACTGGTGGTCCCCAGTGCCCACAATAAAGCAGTGTGAGCACAGTTATATGCAGCACACTGAGCACAGATATGGAGTGTTTTTCAGGCAGACAACGTATACTGGTGGTCACTGTCAGCAAAACTCTGCACTGTACTCCTCCTATATAATACAGCTGCTCCCCAGTCCCCACAATTAAGCAGTGTGAGCACAGATATATGCAGCACACTGAGCACAGATATGGAGTGTTTTTCAGGCAGACAACGTATACTGGTGGTCACTGGTCAGCAAAACTCTGCACTGTACTCCTCCTATATAATATACTGGTGGTCCCCAGTGCCCACAATAAAGCAGTGTGAGCACAGATATATGCAGCACACTGAGCATAGATATGGAGTGTTTTTCAGGCAGACAACGTATACTGGTGGTCACTGTCAGCAAAACTCTGCACTGTACTCCTCCTATATAATACAGCTGCTCCCCAGTCCCCACAATTAAGCAGTGTGAGCACAGATATATGCAGCACACTGAGCACAGATATGGAGTGTTTTTCAGGCAGACAACGTATACTGGTGGTCACTGGTCAGCAAAACTCTGCACTGTACTCATCCTATATAATATACTGGTGGTCCCCAATGCCCACAATAAAGCAGTGTGAGCACAGATATATGCAGCACACTGAGTACAGATATGGAGTGTTTTTCAGGCAGACAACGTATACTGGTGGTCACTGTCAGCAAAACTCTGCACTGTACTCCTCCTATATAATATACTGGTGCTCCCCAGTCCCCACAATTAAGCAGTGTGAGCACAGATATATGCAGCACACTGAGCACAGATATGGAGTGTTTTTCAGGCAGACAACGTATACTGGTGGTCACTGGTCAGCAAAACTCTGCACTGTACTCCTCCTATATAATATACTGGTAGTCCCCAGTGCATACTTACCTACTTTGCTGCCTCCTCCTCCGGGAGGAGGCAGCGTTGTAGATGCATAGGGGCGTGGCCGGCAGCAGGACGGCCGGTTCGGGGGCGTGGCCGGTAGCAGGATGGGCGGTTCGGGGGCGTGGTCGGCAGCAGGTTGGGCGGTCCGGGGGCGTTGCATCAGGGTCGCATCATCGTGACTCCACCCCCCACTGCGCTGTGCCGAGAAACAAGGCGCTGCATAGCGGGGGGGAGAGCTACGATGACGCGATTCAGCGCGAATCGCGTCATTGGACCCCCTCAGGCCGCCCACTTGTTCTCTGCTGCGGGCGGCCGAGGGGGAAAGCGGGAGGCTTGCCCACCTTTCCGGGGGCCGGGAGGGTCACCAGATTTTTTGGGAGCCTCCCGGCCATTCCGGGAGGGTAGGCTAGTATGCCCCAGTGCCCACAATAAAGCAGTGTGAGCACAGATATATGCAGCACACTGAGCACAGATATGGAGTGTTTTTCAGGCAGACAACGTATACTGGTGGTCACTGTCAGCAAAACTCTGCACTGTACTCCTCCTATATAATATACTGGTGGTCCCCAGTGCCCACAATAAAGCAGTGTGAGCACAGATATATGCAGCACACTGAGCACAGATATGGAGTGTTTTTCAGGCAGACAACGTATACTGGTGGTCACTGGTCAGCAAAACTCTGCACTGTACTCCTCCTATATAATATACTGGTGGTCCCCAGTGCATACTTACCTACTTTGCTGCCTCCTCCTCCGGGAGGAGGCAGCGTCGTAGGTGCATAGGGGCGTGGCCGGCAGCAGGATGGGCGGTTCGGGGGCGTGGCCGGCAGCAGGATGGGCGGTTCGGGGGCGTGGTCGGCAGCAGGATGGGCGGTCCGGGGGCATTGCATCAGGGTCGCATCATCGTGACTCCACCCCCCGCTGTGCTGTGCTGAGAAACAAGGCGCTGCATAGCGGGGGGCAGAGCTACGATGACGCGATTCAGCGCGAATCGCATCATTGGACCCCCTCAGGCCGCCCACTTGTTCTCTGCTGCGGGCGGCCGAGGGGAAAGCGGGAGGCTTGCCCACCTTTCCGGGGGCCGGGAGGGTCACCAGATTTTCCGGGAGCCTCCCGGCCATTCTGGGAGGGTAGGCTAGTATGCCCCAGTGCCCACAATAAAGCAGTGTGAGCACAGATATATGCAGCACACTGAGCACAGATATGGAGTATTTTTCAGGCAGACAACGTATACTGGTGGTCACTGTCAGCAAAACTCTGCACTGTACTCCTCCTATATAATACAGCTGCTCCCCAGTCCCCACAATTAAGCAGTGTGAGCACAGATATATGCAGCACACTGAGCACAGATATGGAGTTTTTTTCAGGCAGACAACGTATACTGGTGGTCACTGTCAGCAAAACTCTGCACTGTACTCCTCCTATATAATACAGCTGCTCCCCAGTCCTCACAATTAAGCAATAAGCACAAATATTATTAATAAACCGAGAGGACGCCAGCCACGTCCTCTCCCTAACATTTCCAATGCACAAGTGAAAATGGCGGCGACGCGCGGCTGCTTATATAGAATCCGAATCTCGTGAGAATCCGACAGCGGGATGATGACGTTCGGGCGCGCTCGGGTTAACCGAGCCATACGGGAGAATCCGAGTATGCCTCGGACCCGTTTAAAATGGGTGAAGTTCGGGGGGGTTCGGTTTCCGAGGAACCAAACCCGCTCATCACTAGATTAAACACATTGAAAGGACTTCAGTTAGTCTGATAGCATCTAAAAATACTGATGCAGAATTTTTTTTTATATATATATATATATCTGGAAAAGACAAGGGGGGGGGGACAAGCGCCTAATAGTGCAGTAACTTCACACCAATTTTGGTTGTTTGTAATGACGTGTCTATAGATAATCTGCGTACCGGAAATATGATCTTTAGTAGGCACATCAAAGTTATAGTGGCTGATACTCTGCACCGCGATTGGTCACCAGGTTGAACGTCAATAGATATCTTAATAGGGATATTTTCCAAACGGTCAATTCGCAAGTGAGCTGGTCTGTAATTAATCAGAGCGAGAGACGCCTCTCATAGTGCAGAGATTACTTTCTAAATATATTGGAGTTCATATAGAACGATAGGTATTAAGCGTACCAGAATATAAACACCAATCAGCATTTAAATAAAGGTCTTTTTTTCCCAGAACGACTTTCCTTCATGCAGTTAAAGAATACCACACTTCGTGATTCGCCGTGCATAAATAAGTATCACAGGCTAAAAGACATGGGTTTTAATTCATATACTAAAAAGAAATCATAAAAAACTTTTTTCTAAAAAAGAAGTTCATAAAGCTTATCTGGATAATCCGATATTTTTTCCAGTAGTCCGGGGTATATCCGCCGTGAATGCCTGGATCAGGGGTGTTCAGAACAGGTCCTCAACGCGTTTCACCTGTAAAGGCTTCCTCAGTAGTGTCTATAGGGACTAACCATGTTCTAACTGTTTTTATCCCCTTTTGAGGTTAATGGGTGGCGCCCAATTATGTAAATCACTTCCGGTTTGGATATCTCGTCGGAAGTATCAAAAGAAGTGATTCATAACCATATAGAGTAGCTAGCAACAGAATACACTTATTGACATCGAAGAGAAGGAAATTTTTGTAACACTAATAGTTTATCAAATATATATATTTGTGTTTACTGATGACCGGAAATCGCGTTAGACGCGATGCCTGTGTTTCCGGAAATGACGCACCGGAAGTAAAAGTTCCGGAGGTGCATACACTGCAGATTGTCCGGTTAGACTGTTACAAGCACGTAGCGCTTGGCGGGCACGTGACCGGAAGTGACCCGCACGACGCTGTGTTTCCGGAAGTATCCACATACAGAATGGAAATAAACATGTTCATATGGAACGCAAGACTTGTGGAACGCAAAGCATATCCGAAAATACACATTGAAATGTGAAATTCAGGAAAAGACATATATATGTTCATTTACAAATAGCTGCAGAGAGACATAATATAATGCTAGTTAGATATGCAAATAAATTCATATATACAGATAGAAGGTATCAATGACCGGAAGTGCGGTCTTTATAGGAGATATTGAACCGCACATGGAACGCAACCTTAAACAAACGTGCTCCCATATATTAACTCAATGGTTTTTTATAAATTAATTTGAAATTAGCTTATGTTAAAATATAAATTATACTACATGGACAATATTTTTTGCATGTTGATCCATATAGGAAATTGTAAACTGCATTGTTTGGGACATAAAACTCAATTCATTGGTCACCATATTTTAAGTATATAGAAAAATAGTATTTAACTGGATAAAAGGAGTATGTGTCGGTATGAGTGAGGTAATGGATGAAGTGATGAAGTTAGAGAAAGGGGGCTATTTCGTATCCTTCATTATGACCTGACGGACTTAAGGTGTTTAGAGTAAATATCCAGTACATTTCTCGTTGAGATAATAGTTTTGGGAGATCTCCACCTCTCGTTCCTAATGTAACTTTTTCCAAGCCTTTGAACGTGAAAGTGTCTGTATTAGAGCAATGATGAGTACGAAAATGGTTTGATAGTGGGTGACTCTCCACTTTGTTTTTGATGTTGCGGAGGTGTTCCTGTATCCTCAATTTAAGAGGACGTTTGGTCTTGCCAACGTATTTTAGTCCACATCCACATTCTGCCAGGTAAATTACAGAAGTAGTATTACAATTAATAAATTGTTTTATTTTAAATTCTGTTTTGTTTGATGAGTCTTGAAAAGTTTTTCTATTAGGGTGCACAAATTTGCAGACGATACATCTTCCACATTTATATGTTCCTGTGCAACTGGGCATGGTATGAGTGCTGTTTTTTGTTGATGTTTTTAGCTGACTTGGAGCGAGGATTTCTTTCAGGTTTCTTGATTTTTTAAAAATGATTTCCGGACGATCTGGTAGTACTTGGTTCAATACCGGATCCATTTTTAGAATGTGCCAATGTTTAGTAAAGATGTTTCGGATCTTTTTTTCATTGCTGTTGTATTGTGTAATGAAAGGAGCTGTATATTTTTTCTTTTGGGTCCTCGTCTTTATTTCCAAAAGGTCTTTTTGGTCCAGATTGTTTCCTTTATTCCGGGCAGTGTTGAGGATACTTTCCGGATATCCGCGTTCTCTGAACCTGTTTATGTATATTTCTGATTGTTCTTCATAAGTGTCCGGATCTGTACAATTGCGTTTAATTCGATATAGTTGTGAATATGGTATATTATTCTTCCAATTGGTAGTATGGGCACTGTTATAGTGCAAGTAACTATTTGTGTCAACGGGTTTAATGTAGTTTTTAGTGATGATCTTGTTTCCTTCAGTGGAAAGTACCAGGTCCAGGAATTCCACCTGGGTTCTACTGCTCATATAAGTGAATTTCAGATTGAAATTATTATTTTGTAACTGCTCCATGAATTCAGTGAATGATTCTTCCGTTCCTTCCCAGATTAAGATGATATCGTCGATGTATCTTTTAAAGAGACGGATGTTGGTGTGGAAAAGAGGATTATTGAAGATATGTTGTTCTTCCCACATACCCATTAGTATGTTGGCGTAACTGGGTGCAAATACTGTACCCATTGCAGTACCACGGGTCTGTATGTAGAATTGGTCTAAGAATTTGAAATAGTTATGGGTCAGAATAAAGTGATTAAGTTGGCAGATGAATTTTTTGTGAGGTTCAGTAATTTCCAAATCCTTCTCCAGTATTTTAGAACACGCTTCAATGCCTTTGTCGTGTATGATACTGGTGTACAACGATTGAACGTCTATGGTGGTCCAAATGTAGTTCTCTTTCCATTCAAAATTTTTTAGAAGATTCAAGATGTTGGTAGTGTCTTTCAAAAAGGCTGGTAATCCAGTGACATGAGGTTTAAGGAACACGTCTATATATTCAGATAAGTGTGAGGTCAACGATTCGATGCCGGCTATTATTGGTCTCCCAGGAGGTGATCCTAAATCCTTATGTATCTTAGGTAAATGATACATAATTGGTATGATGGGATTATTTATCATTAGATATTGAAACTCGTCCTTAGTGATGATGTTATTGTGTAATCCCTGAACTAATATATGTCTTAATTCAGTAGTAAATTCTTCCGTTGGATCTTTACTCAATGGTTTATAGGATGTTTCGTCATCGAGTAGTCTTCTTGCTTCCTTAATATAGATGTCACGATCCTGAATAACAAGGCCTCCACCTTTATCCGCCGGTCTTAGAATGATTTCTTCATTTTCTTTAAGTTCTTTTAAGGCTAGTTTTTCCGCTTTCGTTAGATTGAATTTCCTGATTTCCGGGTCCTTTTGGTCTATTAGATCCTTTTTTACTAGATCGTAAAAAATGTTTATATGGGCCCCTTTAGACTCAAGTGGATAGTATTTTGATGGTTGTTTTAATCCGGATTTGTTAGTTTCATAATTGGAGATAATTGCATTGTCTTTTCTTGCAAAGTGTCTTTTGAGTGTCAGTTTTCTGATATATTTGTTCAGATCAATGAATGTCTGGAATTTGTTCGGTTTCTGTGTAGGAGCAAATGTTTCTCCTTTACTTAGCAATGAAATTTGTGGTTGAGTTAAAGGATGCTTAGATAGATTGAAGATTCCTATTTCACTCAAGTTGGAGGTTACTTGTGATTTTTCTTTCTTGGATTTTCTTCTTCCGCCTCGTTTTCCTCGTCTCGTTGTCTTCGTTTTAAAGGAGATGCCAGTCTTACATTTTCTTTTAGTCTCGTTTGTTGGTCCCTGTCTCTGTATGGTCTTATTGGGTTTCTGGATAAAAAACTCTGTTCTGTTTGATGTGCTTGCATGGTCTTCCACTGGATGTCTGTTGATATTTGTGTACCTGTTGGTAATTCTGCTTTCTTCTCTATTGGTTTTTTTGTGAAATGAGGTTGATCTTGATCTATTTTGATTCCATCTTTGTGTTTTATTTCTATTGATCATGCGGCCTCTATCTCTGCTGTGGGATTGGAATCTGGACCAATTTTTGACCCGTTTATTTTCATAGTCCAATTTGTCCCTATAGAACTTAATTTCCTTGTTCCGAATCACCTCTTCTTCAACTTTTTCTAATTTTTTGTTAAGAACTTTCTCGTTTATTTTGTATTCTTCATTATCCTTATGCTTGGTGAGTGACTCTTCTTTATTTCTAATGTCAAGCTCTAATGCTGTTAGGGTATTTTTCTTTTCTTTTATTATTAATTTCATAAGGTCGAGAGAACATGTGTGTAGGATTCTATCCCATTCATCTATGAATTCTGTGTTGTCAATTCCGAAGGTGGGTTTTTTTAGGAGTCTTAATCCTCTAGGGATTCTATCAACCTTAAGATAATGCTCCAGACCCTTAATGTCCCACCAAGTTTTGGTTTCTTTAATAAGTGATTTTTCTATTTCCCGAAACAGTGAGTCTAGGCTGTCGTTAATTAATGTGGTGTTCGGGGTACCCTCTTCATTGAATACCTTCTGGCATAACTCAGATCTCTTTTTGTTGAGACCACATAGACGTAGCATATTAAACAGAAATAGGAAAATATGGTACAATTTCAAAGTGAACAATATATTATATACAATGATAAAAAAGGAGTGCTGCTCCAACTTATAACCTAATAGGAAAAGTTTTGATCATAGAATTTAGTTGGTGCGCTACTTTCCTTCTTGACTAGTATAATGTGTTCAGAAAATGTCTTAGGTTTATCAAACTTGCACTCTGGTTCCACAGGGTATCCTGTAGATGGCAGCTCAGTCCTTCAAAGTGTCACTAGGTTTAGTGACAAATAAATCTGGAAAAGACAAGGGGGGGGGACAAGCGCCTAATAGTGCAGTAACTTCACACCAATTTTGGTTGTTTGTAATGACGTGTCTATAGATAATCTGCGTACCGGAAATATGATCTTTAGTAGGCACATCAAAGTTATAGTGGCTGATACTCTGCACCGCGATTGGTCACCAGGTTGAACGTCAATAGATATCTTAATAGGGATATTTTCCAAACGGTCAATTCGCAAGTGAGCTGGTCTGTAATTAATCAGAGCGAGAGACGCCTCTCATAGTGCAGAGATTACTTTCTAAATATATTGGAGTTCATATAGAACGATAGGTATTAAGCGTACCAGAATATAAACACCAATCAGCATTTAAATAAAGGTCTTTTTTTCCCAGAACGACTTTCCTTCATGCAGTTAAAGAATACCACACTTCGTGATTCGCCGTGCATAAATAAGTATCACAGGCTAAAAGACATGGGTTTTAATTCATATACTAAAAAGAAATCATAACAGCATTAGAGCTTGACATTAGAAATAAAGAAGAGTCACTCACCAAGCATAAGGATAATGAAGAATACAAAATAAACGAGAAAGTTCTTAACAAAAAATTAGAAAAAGTTGAAGAAGAGGTGATTCGGAACAAGGAAATTAAGTTCTATAGGGACAAATTGGACTATGAAAATAAACGGGTCAAAAATTGGTCCAGATTCCAATCCCACAGCAGAGATAGAGGCCGCATGATCAATAGAAATAAAACACAAAGATGGAATCAAAATAGATCAAGATCAACCTCATTTCACAAAAAAACCAATAGAGAAGAAAGCAGAATTACCAACAGGTACACAAATATCAACAGACATCCAGTGGAAGACCATGCAAGCACATCGACAGAACAGAGTTTTTTATCCAGAAACCCAATAAGACCATACAGAGACAGGGACCAACAAACGAGACTAAAAGAAAATGTAAGACTGGCATCTCCTTTAAAACGAAGACAACGAGACGAGGAAAACGAGGCGGAAGAAGAAAATCCAAGAAAGAAAAATCACAAGTAACCTCCAACTTGAGTGAAATAGGAATCTTCAATCTATCTAAGCATCCTTTAACTCAACCACAAATTTCATTGCTAAGTAAAGGAGAAACATTTGCTCCTACACAGAAACCGAACAAATTCCAGACATTCATTGATCTGAACAAATATATCAGAAAACTGACACTCAAAAGACACTTTGCAAGAAAAGACAATGCAATTATCTCCAATTATGAAACTAACAAATCCGGATTAAAACAACCATCAAAATACTATCCACTTGAGTCTAAAGGGGCCCATATAAACATTTTTTACGATCTAGTAAAAAAGGATCTAATAGACCAAAAGGACCCGGAAATCAGGAAATTCAATCTAACGAAAGCGGAAAAACTAGCCTTAAAAGAACTTAAAGAAAATGAAGAAATCATTCTAAGACCGGCGGATAAAGGTGGAGGCCTTGTTATTCAGGATCGTGACATCTATATTAAGGAAGCAAGAAGACTACTCGATGACGAAACATCCTATAAACCATTGAGTAAAGATCCAACGGAAGAATTTACTACTGAATTAAGACATATATTAGTTCAGGGATTACACAATAACATCATCACTAAGGACGAGTTTCAATATCTAATGATAAATAATCCCATCATACCAATTATGTATCATTTACCTAAGATACATAAGGATTTAGGATCACCTCCTGGGAGACCAATAATAGCCGGCATCGAATCGTTGACCTCACACTTATCTGAATATATAGACGTGTTCCTTAAACCTCATGTCACTGGATTACCAGCCTTTTTGAAAGACACTACCAACATCTTGAATCTTCTAAAAAAATTTGAATGGAAAGAGAACTACATTTGGACCACCATAGACGTTCAATCGTTGTACACCAGTATCATACACGACAAAGGCATTGAAGCGTGTTCTAAAATACTGGAGAAGGATTTGGAAATTACTGAACCTCACAAAAAATTCATCTGCCAACTTAATCACTTTATTCTGACCCATAACTATTTCAAATTCTTAGACCAATTCTACATACAGACCCGTGGTACTGCAATGGGTACAGTATTTGCACCCAGTTACGCCAACATACTAATGGGTATGTGGGAAGAACAACATATCTTCAATAATCCTCTTTTCCACACCAACATCCGTCTCTTTAAAAGATACATCGACGATATCATCTTAATCTGGGAAGGAACGGAAGAATCATTCACTGAATTCATGGAGCAGTTACAAAATAATAATTTCAATCTGAAATTCACTTATATGAGCAGTAGAACCCAGGTGGAATTCCTGGACCTGGTACTTTCCACTGAAGGAAACAAGATCATCACTAAAAACTACATTAAACCCGTTGACACAAATAGTTACTTGCACTATAACAGTGCCCATACTACCAATTGGAAGAATAATATACCATATTCACAACTATATCGAATTAAACGCAATTGTACAGATCCGGACACTTATGAAGAACAATCAGAAATATACATAAACAGGTTCAGAGAACGCGGATATCCGGAAAGTATCCTCAACACTGCCCGGAATAAAGGAAACAATCTGGACCAAAAAGACCTTTTGGAAATAAAGACGAGGACCCAAAAGAAAAAATATACAGCTCCTTTCATTACACAATACAACAGCAATGAAAAAAAGATCCGAAACATCTTTACTAAACATTGGCACATTCTAAAAATGGATCCGGTATTGAACCAAGTACTACCAGATCGTCCGGAAATCATTTTTAAAAAATCAAGAAACCTGAAAGAAATCCTCGCTCCAAGTCAGCTAAAAACATCAACAAAAAACAGCACTCATACCATGCCCAGTTGCACAGGAACATATAAATGTGGAAGATGTATCGTCTGCAAATTTGTGCACCCTAATAGAAAAACTTTTCAAGACTCATCAAACAAAACAGAATTTAAAATAAAACAATTTATTAATTGTAATACTACTTCTGTAATTTACCTGGCAGAATGTGGATGTGGACTAAAATACGTTGGCAAGACCAAACGTCCTCTTAAATTGAGGATACAGGAACACCTCCGCAACATCAAAAACAAAGTGGAGAGTCACCCACTATCAAACCATTTTCGTACTCATCATTGCTCTAATACAGACACTTTCACGTTCAAAGGCTTGGAAAAAGTTACATTAGGAACGAGAGGTGGAGATCTCCCAAAACTATTATCTCAACGAGAAATGTACTGGATATTTACTCTAAACACCTTAAGTCCGTCAGGTCATAATGAAGGATACGAAATAGCCCCCTTTCTCTAACTTCATCACTTCATCCATTACCTCACTCATACCGACACATACTCCTTTTATCCAGTTAAATACTATTTTTCTATATACTTAAAATATGGTGACCAATGAATTGAGTTTTATGTCCCAAACAATGCAGTTTACAATTTCCTATATGGATCAACATGCAAAAAATATTGTCCATGTAGTATAATTTATATTTTAACATAAGCTAATTTCAAATTAATTTATAAAAAACCATTGAGTTAATATATGGGAGCACGTTTGTTTAAGGTTGCGTTCCATGTGCGGTTCAATATCTCCTATAAAGACCGCACTTCCGGTCATTGATACCTTCTATCTGTATATATGAATTTATTTGCATATCTAACTAGCATTATATTATGTCTCTCTGCAGCTATTTGTAAATGAACATATATATGTCTTTTCCTGAATTTCACATTTCAATGTGTATTTTCGGATATGCTTTGCGTTCCACAAGTCTTGCGTTCCATATGAACATGTTTATTTCCATTCTGTATGTGGATACTTCCGGAAACACAGCGTCGTGCGGGTCACTTCCGGTCACGTGCCCGCCAAGCGCTACGTGCTTGTAACAGTCTAACCGGACAATCTGCAGTGTATGCACCTCCAGAACTTTTACTTCCGGTGCGTCATTTCCGGAAACACAGGCATCGCGTCTAACGCGATTTCCGGTCATCAGTAAACACAAATATATATATTTGATAAACTATTAGTGTTACAAAAATTTCCTTCTCTTCGATGTCAATAAGTGTATTCTGTTGCTAGCTACTCTATATGGTTATGAATCACTTCTTTTGATACTTCCGACGAGATATCCAAACCGGAAGTGATTTACATAATTGGGCGCCACCCATTAACCTCAAAAGGGGATAAAAACAGTTAGAACATGGTTAGTCCCTATAGACACTCCTGAGGAAGCCTTTACAGGTGAAACGCGTTGAGGACCTGTTCTGAACACCCCTGATCCAGGCATTCACGGCGGATATACCCCGGACTACTGGAAAAAATATCGGATTATCCAGATAAGCTTTATGAACTTCTTTTTTAGAAAAAAGTTTTTTATGATTTCTTTTTAGTATATGAATTAAAACCCATGTCTTTTAGCCTGTGATACTTATTTATGCACGGCGAATCACGAAGTGTGGTATTCTTTAACTGCATGAAGGAAAGTCGTTCTGGGAAAAAAAGACCTTTATTTAAATGCTGATTGGTGTTTATATTCTGGTACGCTTAATACCTATCGTTCTATATGAACTCCAATATATTTAGAAAGTAATCTCTGCACTATGAGAGGCGTCTCTCGCTCTGATTAATTACAGACCAGCTCACTTGCGAATTGACCGTTTGGAAAATATCCCTATTAAGATATCTATTGACGTTCAACCTGGTGACCAATCGCGGTGCAGAGTATCAGCCACTATAACTTTGATGTGCCTACTAAAGATCATATTTCCGGTACGCAGATTATCTATAGACACGTCATTACAAACAACCAAAATTGGTGTGAAGTTACTGCACTATTAGGCGCTTGTCCCCCCCCCTTGTCTTTTCCAGATTTATTTGTCACTAAACCTAGTGACACTTTGAAGGACTGAGCTGCCATCTACAGGATACCCTGTGGAACCAGAGTGCAAGTTTGATAAACCTAAGACATTTTCTGAACACATTATACTAGTCAAGAAGGAAAGTAGCGCACCAACTAAATTCTATGATCAAAACTTTTCCTATTAGGTTATAAGTTGGAGCAGCACTCCTTTTTTATCATTGTATATAATATATTGTTCACTTTGAAATTGTACCATATTTTCCTATTTCTGTTTAATATGCTACGTCTATGTGGTCTCAACAAAAAGAGATCTGAGTTATGCCAGAAGGTATTCAATGAAGAGGGTACCCCGAACACCACATTAATTAACGACAGCCTAGACTCACTGTTTTGGGAAATAGAAAAATCACTTATTAAAGAAACCAAAACTTGGTGGGACATTAAGGGTCTGGAGCATTATCTTAAGGTTGATAGAATCCCTAGAGGATTAAGACTCCTAAAAAAACCCACCTTCGGAATTGACAACACAGAATTCATAGATGAATGGGATAGAATCCTACACACATGTTCTCTCGACCTTATGAAATTAATAATAAAAGAAAAGAAAAATACCCTAACAGCATTAGAGCTTGACATTAGAAATAAAGAAGAGTCACTCACCAAGCATAAGGATAATGAAGAATACAAAATAAACGAGAAAGTTCTTAACAAAAAATTAGAAAAAGTTGAAGAAGAGGTGATTCGGAACAAGGAAATTAAGTTCTATAGGGACAAATTGGACTATGAAAATAAACGGGTCAAAAATTGGTCCAGATTCCAATCCCACAGCAGAGATAGAGGCCGCATGATCAATAGAAATAAAACACAAAGATGGAATCAAAATAGATCAAGATCAACCTCATTTCACAAAAAAACCAATAGAGAAGAAAGCAGAATTACCAACAGGTACACAAATATCAACAGACATCCAGTGGAAGACCATGCAAGCACATCGACAGAACAGAGTTTTTTATCCAGAAACCCAATAAGACCATACAGAGACAGGGACCAACAAACGAGACTAAAAGAAAATGTAAGACTGGCATCTCCTTTAAAACGAAGACAACGAGACGAGGAAAACGAGGCGGAAGAAGAAAATCCAAGAAAGAAAAATCACAAGTAACCTCCAACTTGAGTGAAATAGGAATCTTCAATCTATCTAAGCATCCTTTAACTCAACCACAAATTTCATTGCTAAGTAAAGGAGTAACATTTGCTCCTACACAGAAACCGAACAAATTCCAGACATTCATTGATCTGAACAAATATATCAGAAAACTGACACTCAAAAGACACTTTGCAAGAAAAGACAATGCAATTATCTCCAATTATGAAACTAACAAATCCGGATTAAAACAACCATCAAAGTACTATCCACTTGAGTCTAAAGGGGCCCATATAAACATTTTTTACGATCTAGTAAAAAAGGATCTAATAGACCAAAAGGACCCGGAAATCAGGAAATTCAATCTAACGAAAGCGGAAAAACTAGCCTTAAAAGAACTTAAAGAAAATGAAGAAATCATTCTAAGACCGGCGGATAAAGGTGGAGGCCTTGTTATTCAGGATCGTAACATCTATATTAAGGAAGCAAGAAGACTACTCGATGACGAAACATCCTATAAACCATTGAGTAAAGATCCAACGGAAGAATTTACTACTGAATTAAGACATATATTAGTTCAGGGATTACACAATAACATCATCACTAAGGACGAGTTTCAATATCTAATGATAAATAATCCCATCATACCAATTATGTATCATTTACCTAAGATACATAAGGATTTAGGATCACCTCCTGGGAGACCAATAATAGCCGGCATCGAATCGTTGACCTCACACTTATCTGAATATATAGACGTGTTCCTTAAACCTCATGTCACTGGATTACCAGCCTTTTTGAAAGACACTACCAACATCTTGAATCTTCTAAAAAAATTTTGAATGGAAAGAGAACTACATTTGGACCACCATAGACGTTCAATCGTTGTACACCAGTATCATACACGACAAAGGCATTGAAGCGTGTTCTAAAATACTGGAGAAGGATTTGGAAATTACTGAACCTCACAAAAAATTCATCTGCCAACTTATTCACTTTATTCTGACCCATAACTATTTCAAATTCTTAGACCAATTCTACATACAGACCCGTGGTACTGCAATGGGTACAGTATTTGCACCCAGTTACGCCAACATACTAATGGGTATGTGGGAAGAACAACATATCTTCAATAATCCTCTTTTCCACACCAACATCCGTCTCTTTAAAAGATACATCGACGATATCATCTTAATCTGGGAAGGAACGGAAGAATCATTCACTGAATTCATGGAGCAGTTACAAAATAATAATTTCAATCTGAAATTCACTTATATGAGCAGTAGAACCCAGGTGGAATTCCTGGACCTGGTACTTTCCACTGAAGGAAACAAGATCATCACTAAAAACTACATTAAACCCGTTGACACAAATAGTTACTTGCACTATAACAGTGCCCATACTACCAATTGGAAGAATAATATACCATATTCACAACTATATCGAATTAAACGCAATTGTACAGATCCGGACACTTATGAAGAACAATCAGAAATATACATAAACAGGTTCAGAGAACGCGGATATCCGGAAAGTATCCTCAACACTGCCCGGAATAAAGGAAACAATCTGGACCAAAAAGACCTTTTGGAAATAAAGACGAGGACCCAAAAGAAAAAATATACAGCTCCTTTCATTACACAATACAACAGCAATGAAAAAAAGATCCGAAACATCTTTACTAAACATTGGCACATTCTAAAAATGGATCCGGTATTGAACCAAGTACTACCAGATCGTCCGGAAATCATTTTTAAAAAATCAAGAAACCTGAAAGAAATCCTCGCTCCAAGTCAGCTAAAAACATCAACAAAAAACAGCACTCATACCATGCCCAGTTGCACAGGAACATATAAATGTGGAAGATGTATCGTCTGCAAATTTGTGCACCCTAATAGAAAAACTTTTCAAGACTCATCAAACAAAACAGAATTTAAAATAAAACAATTTATTAATTGTAATACTACTTCTGTAATTTACCTGGCAGAATGTGGATGTGGACTAAAATACGTTGGCAAGACCAAACGTCCTCTTAAATTGAGGATACAGGAACACCTCCGCAACATCAAAAACAAAGTGGAGAGTCACCCACTATCAAACCATTTTCGTACTCATCATTGCTCTAATACAGACACTTTCACGTTCAAAGGCTTGGAAAAAGTTACATTAGGAACGAGAGGTGGAGATCTCCCAAAACTATTATCTCAACGAGAAATGTACTGGATATTTACTCTAAACACCTTAAGTCCGTCAGGTCATAATGAAGGATACGAAATAGCCCCCTTTCTCTAACTTCATCACTTCATCCATTACCTCACTCATACCGACACATACTCCTTTTATCCAGTTAAATACTATTTTTCTATATACTTAAAATATGGTGACCAATGAATTGAGTTTTATGTCCCAAACAATGCAGTTTACAATTTCCTATATGGATCAACATGCAAAAAATATTGTCCATGTAGTATAATTTATATTTTAACATAAGCTAATTTCAAATTAATTTATAAAAAACCATTGAGTTAATATATGGGAGCACGTTTGTTTAAGGTTGCGTTCCATGTGCGGTTCAATATCTCCTATAAAGACTGCACTTCCAGTCATTGATACCTTCTATCTGTATATATGAATTTATTTGCATATCTAACTAGCATTATATTATGTCTCTCTGCAGCTATTTGTAAATGAACATATATATGTCTTTTCCTGAATTTCACATTTCAATGTGTATTTTCGGATATGCTTTGCGTTCCACAAGTCTTGCGTTCCATATGAACATGTTTATTTCCATTCTGTATGTGGATACTTCCGGAAACACAGCGTCGTGCGGGTCACTTCCGGTCACGTGCCCGCCAAGCGCTACGTGCTTGTAACAGTCTAACCGGACAATCTGCAGTGTATGCACCTCCGGAACTTTTACTTCCGGTGCGTCATTTCCGGAAACACAGGCATCGCGTCTAACGCGATTTCCGGTCATCAGTAAACACAAATATATATATTTGATAAACTATTAGTGTTACAAAAATTTCCTTCTCTTCAATGTCAATAAGTGTATTCTGTTGCTAGCTACTCTATATGGTTATGAATCACTTCTTTTGATACTTCCGACGAGATATCCAAACCGGAAGTGATTTACATAATTGGGCGCCACCCATTAACCTCAAAAGGGGATAAAAACAGTTAGAACATGGTTAGTCCCTATAGACACTCCTGAGGAAGCCTTTACAGGTGAAACGCGTTGAGGACCTGTTCTGAACACCCCTGATCCAGGCATTCACGGCGGATATACCCCGGACTACTGGAAAAAATATCGGATTATCCAGATAAGCTTTATGAACTTCTTTTTTAGAAAAAAGTTTTTTATGATTTCTTTTTAGTATATGAATTAAAACCCATGTCTTTTAGCCTGTGATACTTATTTATGCACGGCGAATCACGAAGTGTGGTATTCTTTAACTGCATGAAGGAAAGTCGTTCTGGGAAAAAAAGACCTTTATTTAAATGCTGATTGGTGTTTATATTCTGGTACGCTTAATACCTATCGTTCTATATGAACTCCAATATATTTAGAAAGTAATCTCTGCACTATGAGAGGCGTCTCTCGCTCTGATTAATTACAGACCAGCTCACTTGCGAATTGACCGTTTGGAAAATATCCCTATTAAGATATCTATTGACGTTCAACCTGGTGACCAATCGCGGTGCAGAGTATCAGCCACTATAACTTTGATGTGCCTACTAAAGATCATATTTCCGGTACGCAGATTATCTATAGACACGTCATTACAAACAACCAAAATTGGTGTGAAGTTACTGCACTATTAGGCGCTTGTCCCCCCCCCTTGTCTTTTCCAGATTTATTTGTCACTAAACCTAGTGACACTTTGAAGGACTGAGCTGCCATCTACAGGATACCCTGTGGAACCAGAGTGCAAGTTTGATAAACCTAAGACATTTTCTGAACACATTATACTAGTCAAGAAGGAAAGTAGCGCACCAACTAAATTCTATGATCATATATATATATATATATATATATATATATATATATATACATACATACATAAGAGTTTCTGGATATGCACTCTTAACTCCACATGGATTCAATGAAGATATAGACGTAGCATCATTTATTTAGTTAACCGTCTCTCAAGCATGGTAGTTTTAGCTTCCTACATTCCTTCTCTACTCCTTTCAAATTTGTCTACCTCTTTTGGTAGTTTGTACTTCAGAATTCCTATTTCTAGGTCTGGTCCTTTTTGTAGTTTGGTGGTTTATGTATCTTCCTTCCCATTTCCTGTCAGAAGATGTATTTTAGGTTATCTTTTCCCAGGAATTTTTATATTTTGATTTGCACTACTAAGGGGATACAACTTACATCTAAAAAATGTGGTAACCTTAATTAACTTATGTATTACTTTAAGTAATGGAATATGTATAAAGAATTGTTTGAACTGTCTCTAAAATAGGATCACCTTCTAGTGTTATTGTAAATATGAGGGCATTGAAAACCATAGGGTGATTGAGACTTAAACATCATATATTATAATATTTGTGGTTTTTTTTGTTTTGTTTTTTAAGCCACTTGCGCACCACGCCGCAACTTTATAGATATTTGAGTACCCCACATGCCCACATGCCTCAAAAACTTGTACTTAATTCATAGCTTACCACTAACCCTTGATAGTTGAGTAATGATCTAAGCATCAGTCACTACACTGATTACACATCGGGAGTCTGCCAAAGTATACAGTGGGGCAAAAAAGTATTTGGACAGCCACCGATTGTGCAAGTTGACCTACTTAAAAAGATGAGAGAAGTCTGTAATTTCCATCATAGGTACACTTCAACTGTGAGAGACAGAATCTGAAAAAAAGCTAGGAAATAACTTTGTATGATTTTTAAACAATTTATTTGTATATTCTTGCGGAAAATAAATATTTGGACAATCAAAAAGTTTAACTCAATACTTTGTAATATAACCTTGGTTGGCAATTACAGAGGTCAAACGTTTCCTGTAGTTCTTGACCAGGTTTGCACACACTGTAGCAGGTATTTTGGCCCACTCTTCCATGCAGATCTTCTCTAGATCTGTTATGTTTTGGGGCTGTTGCCGGGCAACACGGACTTTCAACTCCCTCCACAGATTTTCTATTGGGTTGAGGTCTGGAGACTGGCTAGGCCACTCCAGGACCTTGAAATGCTTCTTACGGAGCCACTCAATAGTTGGCCGGGCAGTGTGTTTGGGGTCATTGTCATGCTGGAAGACCCAGCTATGTTCCATCTTCAATGCTCTTACTGAAGGAAGGAGGTTTTTGCCCAAAATCTCACGATACATGGCCCCAATCATCCTCTCCTTAATACGGATCAGTCGTCCTGTCCCCTTTGCAGAAAAGCAGCCCTAAAGCATGATGTTTCCACCCCCATGTTTCACAGTGGGTATGGTGTTTTTGGGATGCCATTCATCATTCTTCTCCCTCCAAACACGGTGAGTGGAGTTTATACCAAAAAGTTTGATTTTACCCTCCTCTGACCACATTACATTCTCCCAATCCTCCTCTGGATCATCCAGATAGTCACTAATAGGGTTTCAATCCATGACGACGTAGTGTGTTACTAATGGTAACCTTTGTGACTGTGGTCCCAGCTCTCTTGAGGTCATTGACCAGGTTCCCCCGTGTAGTTCTGGGCTGATTCCTCACCATTCTCAAGATCATTGATACCCCACGAGGTGAGATCTTGCATAGAGCCCCAGGTCGAGGGTGATTGTCAGTGATCTTGTATTTCTTCCATTTTTTAATAATTGAGCTAACAGTTGATCTCTTCTCACCAAGCTGCTTGCCTATTGTCGAGTAGCTCATCCCAGCCTTGTGCAGCTCTACAATTTTGTCCCTGGTGTCCTTAGATAGCTCTCTGGTCTTGGCCATGGTGGAGAGGTAGCAGTCTGACTGTTTGAGGGTGTGGACAGGTGTCTTTTATACAGATAACAAATTCAAACAGGTGCCATTAATACAGGTAACGAGTGGAGGATAGAAGAGCTTCTTAAAGAAGAAGTTACAGGACAGTGAGAGCCAGAAATTTTGCTGATTGGTAGGTGTCCAAATATTTATTTTCCACAAGAATATACAAGTAAATTGTTTAAAAATCATACAATGTGATTTCTTGGGTTTTTTCTTTCTTTCAGATTTTGTTTCTCACAGTTGAAGTGTACCTAGGATGGAAATTACAGACCTCTCTCATCTTTTTAAGTGGATCAACTTGCACAATCAGTGGCTGTCCAAATACTTTTTTTGCTCCACTGTATATGTGTGTATATATGTATGTATGTATGTATGTATGTATGTATGTATGTATGTATGTGTGTGTGTATAGATGTGTATGTGTATATGTATGTATGTATATATGTGTATGTGCAGGGGCAGATTGGGATTGAACACCGGCCCAGGAAATTTATGGAAGCAGCCCTAATGGGGGTGGAGTCTGTTGAGGGGGAGGGGCCTGTCAAAAGTGTGGGGTCACTCCTGAGTGGTCCTGATTCTGAGATGGACACAGTTGGGGCCTTCTTTGCTTTACGTTATGCTAATGTTGCAACAATGCCCTTTCCTGATGGACAGATATGTCCACTTTCAGTGTCTACTGACACTGCAATCATGCCTTTAATCTACTTCTGATTTTATTGACTTTTCATTCCACAAACCACTTTTTTTGAACCTTATATGTTCCAAAGGGGATGTTGTTATGTGACCGGCACCTACATCCCACCCCCTCACTATTATGACAGCCGGCATGCCGACCAACAGGGACTATTCCCACTCGTGGGCGTCCACGACACCCATAGAGTGGAAATCGAACCTGTGGCATGCTCAACTCACCAACGAGCCCACAAGGGGCTTCGTTCTGCCCACATCCTCCTGCCAGGTAAGTAAATGCTGGGATCCCGTCATCTGTATTGTGACCGTCTGGTCACGCATACCCAACTCATTGATAAGGCTGTTGGCTGGGGCCAGGGAGCGGATGCTGCTGGGCTGGTAAACTTTCTCAAGGTCCCCCGTCAGTAGAACAGCTCTACAACATCTTACGGCAAGCAGCTCCTGGAAGTGCCTGCTAGCTTAACTTCCTGATTACATTCCAATCAATGGACACGCGGCTCCCGGCCAACAGTGTTAGCCAGCCCAGCCTGAGTGTGAAACGGCCTGGCTGAGGGGGATATGGGACCAGCCAATCGGAATCTGTCATGGTGTCCTGGTGGGCCAATCCGCCCCTGTGTATGTGTGTATATGTATATGTGTGTATATGTTTAGTATGTATGTGTATGTATGTATATATATGTATGTGTGTGTGTGTGTATATATATATATATATATATGTATATATATATATATATGCAGACTGGATCAAGGCGGCACTCAAAGACTTGCACAGGTAGTGAAAAAGGCATCCGAGCAGGGATGCTATTTTTAATAAGTGTTACGTTTCGGGGACGTATCCCCTTCCTCAGACAGTGATACAGTGCATTAATACAGATATAAATACAAGAATCAATTAGTGCCACTTACCCCCCTTTTTTGTATCACTCACAGCTGCGTGCATCGCGGTGCTCCAGACTTCCCCCGTCCGACACTTCCGGTCTCTGCGTCACCACAGGTCAGGAAGTGACGTACATGGGCCGGTCGGTTGCCATGACGACGCGCCGTGAGCTGTCACATAGAAAGCAATGAACCATAAGCGATAAATGGATTTAAAACATCTAGATACTAGATAAATATATTACATTTTTAAAAAAAACAAACACATTGTGATTTGCAACCAAAACATGACATACATAAAAATTGCGCTAAATATAAGCTCGAGTATGCCTGAGAAGTGAAAAAAAGGGTGACAAAAAACATGCAATATACTAATATAGTACATACACTGGACAATGTGGGACCCGAACCTGGGATATGACATAACATTACAAAGAGGTAATTTATATGTGTCTCCTTATTCGTATAATCAATATTTGATGAAATTTAGAACAATTACCAGCATATATCATGCCCTTACCAAACATAACAAAACCTTACCCATAGGCCGTTATATACGGGCAAATGAGTATGTGTGTGTCGACATGTGTGAAATAAAGTTGTACTTTCAAGGTGTGTGTCTCCTGTTTTTATTTGGGTATTTTTTTCCAGTAGTACTACAGGTACCAGCGGGCCCGTTTTTCTCCCGCATGCTGGTACTTGTGGTTCTCCAAGTACCAGCTTGCGGGGGAGGCTTGCTGGGACTTGTAGTACTACTGGAAAAAACAATATTCTTGACATTTTCTCAAGGCTATCAGCCCCCCATCCGCAGCCCTTGGATGGGGGGGACAGCCTCGGGCTTCACCCCTGGCCCTTGGGTGGCTGGGGGGATGGGACCCCTTGATTGAAGGGGTCCCCACTCCCCCAGGGTACCCCGGCCAGGGGTGACTAGTTGGATATTTAATGCCACGGCCGCAGGGCGCTGTATAAAAGTGACCCCCGGCTGTGGCATTATCTGTCCAGCTAGTGGAGCCCGATGCTGGTGTAAAAAATACGGGGGACCCCTACTCTTTTTGTCCCCCTTATTTTTTGCACCAGCACCAGGCGCAGAGCCCGGTGCTGGTTTTAAAAATACGGGGGATCCCATGATATTTTTCCCCCCGGATTTTTAGAACCAGGACCGGCTCGAAGAGCCCGAGGCTGGTTATGCTTTGGAGGGGGGACCCCACGCCATTTTTTTGGGGGGATTTTACCATTCCATTTAAAAAAATAATATTAATAATATTTTTAAAAATATATAAATAATACTTGTGCCTCCAAAAAAGACAAACCAAGTACCTAATCCCTTCTAATATAAATAGATATGCTATTACCAATAAAAAAAACACCAAAAAAAACATGTTTTAAATTTTTTTTATTAGATTCCCCCACCAAAGTGTGGCGGATTGAAAATGACGAATTTACTGTCTAAAAGCACTGTTGTCGAATTTCCAAACTTCAATTGAATATACTTTTGTCGAATTGCCGCATTTGTACCATTGCAGAAATGTCGAATTTGACAAATGTCGAATTTCAAAAATTGAATTCTGAAAGTCAGTTTTTTGACGGAAAGTACTGAATTGCATTGTCGATTATTATTTTTTTGGCGAAAAAGTCCAGTTTTTCGACAATTTCGGGAATTCGACCGCAATTGCATATACCCCTATATCTAGCTATATCCGGGGTAGTTAAACTCAGATATAGTTGCCGACAGCAAGTTGGTTAAATCCTGTTTTTTTCTGTTTAAAAATCAAAGTTTATTGTATTCAAAGAATGGCTGATCCAGGGGGAATCTCCTGGAATCAATGCTGTTCCCATGTGAAGGCAAATATTGCATGTTTGAATAGGCAGCACTGCTTGCGCTCCTTAGTGGTGCTGCCTACGTTCCAAGGGGCACTTTCGGGATCTGTCAGCTGTCTGCATTCAGCTGCTGCTGACATCAGCGTGTGGCTATACGAACGAATATTCATATCAGGTGTGGTGACACCTTTAGGGAATTTGATCCGTTAAAGCTGCCTTGCGCACATCTTGAACGTCCAATACCAATTTTTTCTTTTGTAAGTTCTGTTATAGACTTAAAAGATACGACAAGTTTCTATTTTTTATTTTTGTAGAATATCCCTTGGGAGAGGGGATATTTTTTGATCTGTCTACGGGTTTTTTTTATTCCTTTTACGTAGCCAATTACAAAGAGTTTTGTCTCCTCCATAGACCGTAATAAGAGGACAAGTGGGGAGTTGGAGGTCATTGGGGTCTCTCTCTCTCCTTCTTTCTGAATTTTTATCCATATGGACATGAAAGGGAATTTAAACAACGGCTATTTCATACTCCTGGACATTGAAAGGTTGAAACTGATTTTATACTGTCTGGTTTTTGGGACTTTACATCCGAATTCCTAAGTAACAATGTATTCTGAACATAATTTATACCTAACAAGTATTAGTCAAGATAGTGATTTATGGACTTTCTCAAGGATTTCACCTGTGGACTTTTAAATGTCACTTCCTTTGGATTTAAAAAACAATTAAATCACTGTCCGAGTATATCTCAATGTTTTTCCCCCCCTTTAGTCCCCTTAAAAACTATCCTAAAGTGTTACTTTTGTGCTACTTCAGAGGTGAGTAGATTAGATACACTTAAATAGGGACAATTTGTTTTCTAGGTGCATGTTGGTGATATATATTGGACGATTTGTCATTTATCATCTAATGTGTACCCCAATCATGTGTCCTCATGTGTCATTCCTCACATCTTCTCATCTGATATGTTGTGCATTGGGTGGAAGGATGTCAGGAGTGACAGCATGCATTTGGACAAAATATGGAAAGAGATATATCAAACCATTGCAATGGGTGGGTGGAGGATGCTGTGATCTATCTGGTTTCCCTTTGTCCCAGCGCGAATGGCGTTGGCCATATAAGGGGTGTGCAGTAGGATTACGGATGTGTTTAAAAGAAAATTATTATAATTACAAAATTAACATTCACTAGAAGGTCCATAACTTTCCTGGACTTGAGGGTGGGTGCATTATTGTGATGGAGAAGGGAACCAAGAGTGCAAGTTCTTGGTTGGTGCCTGGAAATGGCTTTCAACACATCTGGCAGACATTGGTTGGCATACCATTCCTCAGTGATGGTGCTATGCAGCATGCGTGGTACAGCAGACCAGTCTTGGACACAAAGACAGCTATTATACCTAGCCAGCAAGTTGCGGCTCCAAGTCATCCAAGCTACCTTCTGCTCATGACCCAGCATGTAGAAACCTTGCTCAGGAGAGCAGATGGATCCCGATGAGATACCTGTCTCCTTCTCTAACTGGGCAACAATCACCCTGCACCCACCTCAACAAGAGCCGGCCCTAGCCAATTTGATGCCCTAGGCAAAATGTTGTCTGGTGCCCTCTAGCACCGCCGCTAGTTCTGCATCTGACCCAGCAACACCTCGGGCAGTGGGCCCCACCGGGAGGTTACCCTATGGGCCAGTTCAACCCTGCATAATGCCACACAGTAATGCCCATAATACACATAATTCCACACAGTTATGCACTTTATACACATGCCCCACATTAGTAATGCCCATAATACACATAATTCCACACAGTAATGCACCTTACACACATGCCCCACATTAGTAATGCCCATAATACACATAATTCCACACAGTAATGCACCTTACACACATGCCCCACATTAGTAATGCCCATAATACACATAATGCCACACAGTAATGCACCTTACACATATGCCCCACATTAGTAATGCCCATAATACACATAATTCCACACAGTAATGCACCTTACACATATGCCCCACATTAGTAATGCCCATAATGCACATAATTCCACACAGTGATGCACCTGACACATATGCCCCACATTAGTAATGCCCATAATACACATAATTCCACACAGTAATGCACCTTACACATATGCCCCACATTAGTAATGCCCATAATACACATAATGCCACACAGTAATGCACCTTACACATATGCCCCACATTAGTAATGCCCATAATACACATAATGCCACACAGTAATGCACCTTACACATATGCCCCACATTAGTAATGCCCATAATACACATAATGCCACACAGTAATGCACCTTACACATATGCCCCACATTAGTAATGCCCATAATACACATAATGCCACACAGTAATGCACCTTACACATATGCCCCACATTAGTAATGCCCATAATACACATAATTCCACACAGTGATGCACCTGACACATATGCCCCACATTAGTAATGCCCATAATACACATAATTCCACACAGTGATGCACCTTACACATATGCCCCACATTAGTAATGCCCATAATACACATAATTCAACACAGTAATGCACCTGACACATATGCCCCACATTAGTAATGCTAGTAGCTTGTTTTATAAAGCTTACTTTTGTTTGCTGGCGTGCTTGCAGTCAGTATGTGCGCCCATGCAGTTCCCTGGATCTGTTACTGCGTTTTGTGAGATGGGGTGGCAGGATGGGTGCTTGCGCTCTCACCCATTAAAGGGGCAACCATACAAGGGATGTGACATCACAGGGTATGCCATCCTGGCAGGGGAATTTTTACGGCATGGACTGACTAGGAAATGAAGTGTGGGGAGAACACATGCCCATGTTATGTCCCTGCAGACACCTGGGGTTTGCACAGGGATAAGGGACACACACAGGATGGCAGGGTCCCCCTCCCTCATGTGCACAAACAGTATAGGTGATGTCAGATTAATGTGAAGCAATCTTCCAAATACACATGTGGTATCATAAGGAGCCATTTAGTAATAACCTTATATAGTCAGTGAAAATGTCACAGGTCTAGGAATTGCAGTTACTGGGCTTCTGCTGTCTGTCTGAGGTCTCACAAGTCAGGGGCATTCAAGCATGTCAAATAGAGTATAAAGAACTTTAAGGGAGAGTGTGCATTTTATTTGACAAATGTAAACAGCAGTGTATACAAGTACTGATTGAATACATTTGGAAAGTAACAGATAGTTTGCAGACTGTGCCTCCCAGCATTAGATACTGCAGGGACATGCTTGGATGCACCTAGACATGCTTGGATGCCCTAGGCAAATGCCTAGCCTGCCTATAGCCAAGGCCGGCTCTGACCTCAACTATGGCCTGCATGGCAGCAATGTTGGCTTTTGTGATGGCAGATACAGGTTAGCTGCAAAGTGCCTTGTCTTCCAGTGACCGTTTCCTGTGCCAAAATTCTGCAAACCACTCAAACACTGTGGTGCGGGATGGTGCTTCTTCGACAAAAGCAGCTCGCAGTCAGTCAAAATTCTCCTGCTTTTGCAGACCACGCTTTATAGTTGTGGAAGATCATGGCTCTCTAGTGACCTCTGCTGGCTCTCTAGTGACCTCTGTTGAGCTCCAAAACAAATTTCACAAGAACTTTAATCAGAGACTCTACCTATGTATTGCAAATCCGGGAGCTTGTTGCGCACCACCTATGTGCTCGATGTTGTTTGTGCTGGGGTGGAGGAAGATTGGAGAGACTGTTGCATCTTTTGAGTGTCATTCTGTGTGCTTAGATTAGGATTTCTAACTTGCAGTGTCGGATTTCAAACAACAGGGGGACTGTGAAAGATATTGTCATGATTCTATCCAAACTAAATCAACCTCTTTTAGATGTCACATAGACGGCTCAGAATCCAGTTGGCTTAGTTCATTAGCATCTCAAAAGATTTAGCTATAGTCTCTAAAATACTTGTACAGGAAGTATTATGTGGCAGGAAGAAGTCAGAATGGACACATCAGCACAAGAGATGTAAACCATGGTTTCAATGGGTTGTAGGTCACTGCCTATTACCTGAACCAGTGCATTCTGGGTAGAACTATAAAAGCCATAACCAGGCTAAAGCCAAATCTCTTTGACCACTACACCTTGACCACTCCATTTTTGCACACTACACCTAGACTTCTACACACTGTAAGTTATCTTTTTCCTGCACTCTGCTTGCATTTTATTTATATATATATCTATATATATATATATATAGTCTTGTCTACCTTGCAATATATATTATATTCATAATCCTGTAATCTATTCAATACTCTGTACCCTGTTTGCAATACAATGTATACTCCTCTCTCTTCCATCTCTTTGCCTATTTACTTAAGTTACATATACAGACAGACTCACTTCCAAACTTGCTTACACATCTCATGTGTACAGCAGACACACACACACACACACACACACACACACACACACACACACACACACACACACACACTCCCCCAAGTGTTTCTGTCAGATTGTGTTCCCCAATATATCAATAATCTAAGATTAGTTGAGTACATGAATGAAACAGCTATACCTTATACATAAACACTTAACACATACATGCAGCAAACCTGCTTACACATCTCTCATATGTACAGCCAGGGATAGACTGGGACTCCATCCGGCCCTGGCATACATGCGCCCATGTAAAGGGCGTGCGGATACTGCAAATGGGGGCATGTTGCGAGTCAGGGGGCGTGGACTCACGGCACGCCCCCATATTGCTTAGCAATGGGGCATGTCTGGCAGTGGCAGCGGGGGACAAACCAGAGAGCCGTAAGCTGCGCTGAGCACAGCCTTCCCGGCTCTCTGTGGACCGGACCGGCCCACCAGCCCATCGGCGCTTCTGGCATTTGCCAGAAGTGCCAGATGGCCTGTCCGGCCCTGTGTACAGCAGACACACACATAAAACCCCCCAAGTGTTTTCTTATTACCTTACACATAAACACATAAACCACACAGCCACATGTTACAAGCCACATGTTAGCAGATATCATTTCATACCACATGTTAGCAGATATCATTTCATACCACATGTTAGCAGCCATCTTTCTCTCCATTCATACACACTCATGCGTGCTTACACTCTCTCTCTCTCTCACTCTCTATCTGTGTGTATATATATATATATATATATATATAAATACACACATAAACAAGTAGCAAAGACTGATAATACACACATTATTTATATCGTTCAAGCATACACACAGTAACACAAAAGTATCTTTGAATTTAAATACACTAATGAGGATTAATGAAATACACAGTTCATTTAGGAACAGAATTACATTAGAAGATGTGAACTGGAAACTCACTTCTGAAGTAGCTTAGAAATATATATATATCATTATATTTGTTAAATCTATAATGTATTATCTGTATTGTGTGTAAACATTTTATGTATTGTGTATATGATCTTGCAGGTTTCTTTGTAAAGTAAAATATTTTGGGGTACATTTACTAAGCAGTGATAAGAGCGGAGAAGTGAGCCAGTGGAGATATTTCCCCATCAACCAATCAGCAGCTCTGTATCATTTTATAGTAAGCAAATTATAGATGTTACTTCAGTGCTGATTGGTTGATGGGGAAATATCTCCACTGGCTCACTTCTCCGCTCTTATCACTGCTTAGTAAATGTACCCCTTTGTACCTTAACCCCGGTTTGTATGTTTAGATAACTGAGATAAAGAATGAATGAAAGGTTTGTTTATATTGATAATTCAGTATAGTGAACTGAACAATAGATTGGTATGTATTTAGCGATTAACACATAAATGTTGGATACTTGACACAAAGGTCATTATATGTGTATTACTTTGGCGGTAAAAAAACAGGTCAAACAAAGGAATTGCATAAGTTGCTCTTACGGATTTCTAGTTGGGATGTATTAGCATTGCAACTGTGACTCCTTGTTTATGGTTGATGAGGTACAAGTTGAATGTTTTAAAAAGGTTGTGCAAAGCAATGCGTCTTAAGGCCCGTATTCATGGGCCGATGTGGGAGAGATGTGTGCTGAGCGAACCGCTCAGCACACATCTCTCCCACCGCTCAGCACAGCGCAATGTGTGCTGGGCGTGAGCGTGCGGGGGGGGCAGACGGCCATTTCACCCAGCGGGTGAAACGAGCGATCTGCTAGATTGGCCTGCATGCAGACCAAACAAGCACCAGCGATAACGATGCGTGGGGCTGCGCATCGCTATCGCTGTGAGGGCTATACACGGAGCGATCATACTTAAAATCTAAGCAATCTAGGCAGATTGCTTAGATTATCGCTCCGTGAGTACCCCCCTTTAAGGTCATCTGAGATGTTACGGGTACGTATTATCGACATGACTAAAAAAGTAGAAAGTCGCAAATTGCACCATATCCCAATATTTATAGAGATTAGTTATTAATAAGACCCAAGGTATTGTATCACTAGTATGGGGAAAGAAAGTTTCCTATAACAGTAATTTCTGAAATTTTACACACTGGAGGTACAATCCAAATTTTGATATGATTGTCCGTTTGGGCGTTATCGTTCATACAATGCAAACTATGCCTCGTAATGATGTCAACCCCTTTTCATCCTTAGGGGAGGTTTATTAAAATTCTAATTACATAGTTTTCCTATTTCCCACCTGAAGAATTGCTATGTTAAATTTCATCTTCCTAACATATCGGTGAGTAAGAGAATTAGTGATGAGTGAGTGAGTGAAGGCTTTCACATTTATATACAGGTTGAGAATCCCATATCCAAAATGCTTGGGACCAGAAGTATTTTGGATATCATATTTTTCCGTATTTTGTAATAATTGCATACCATAATGAGATATCATGGCGATGGGACCCAAGTCTAAGCACAGAATGCTTTTATGTTTCATATACACCTTATATACACAGCCTGAAGGTCATTTTAGCCAATATTTATAATAACTTTGTGCATTAAACAAAAGTTTGTGTACATACACACAATTCATTTGTTTCATATAATATAAGCTTTATACATGCAGACTGAAGGTCATTTAATACAATAGTTTTAATAACCTTGTGCGCATAGATCTTAGTGTGGTGTATGGCGTTACCAGTGATTGTAATACCAGTGATCATCCATCAGCTGTCGCTATTGAAAATCACCATTGCGCATTCAAATACTATAGTGCAAGAATCACCATTGCGCATTAGTGAGGTCTCTGTTGAAATACGCTATAGCGCAAGAACTACTTTACTGTACATATCTGTAGCTATGTGGGCCTAGTGGTATCGCCGATGGTTACCGTGCACTTCACCATTCTGTGTGCAATAGCTGTTCTATCTGCATCCAAAATGAAATGTTATTGTTTTCCAGGAAAACACTGTAGAAGAGTATTTTGTATACAAATATAATCGGTGTCACCCACAGAATATAGGCATGCTGCATATCATTTTAATCAGCTGCTTGTGTGTCATATTACATTACTTTGCAACTAAGACCGCAAACAAAAACGATCGGAGCTACTGAGTCCCGCCGCGGCATGGTGTGACTTCAAGGGCTGTTTAGAGTGACTGCAGCAAGGATGTAAGAGGACACATTTGTAGATTGGCTCAGCGTCTCCAATGCACACAAACAAAAGCACAGCTCAGAGTTGTACACAGCTTGGCAAAGTGGTATCATCGATGGCTGCCATGCCCGTGAGCTAGGGTTGAATTCCCGTAAAGGACACACTTGTATTGTATGTCTGTGTAAAGATTAGCATCTACAGTTTTTTTTCCAATTTTTCCAAAACTCTGTACTCTGTATACAGTCTCAGGCATGCACACAGATATACAGTCAAAATTAGAAAATAACTGTAGGTGCTACTTATCACACAAATATACAAGTGTTACTTTTCAAATAACGAGAGTCTTATCTTTATGAGATTGAACAATGGACCATTGCTTTAACATGTAAATTTGCGTCTGTATTCACTATTTTTATTTATTGATTTATTTTTGTTGGTCCCGACAGAGAATGAATATTTTCTACAGCGTCCATTTATTTACAGTACACTAAACACTTCAATTTCCTGATTGACTCTCTCTATCTGACCGTTGGTCTGTGTGTATAACATTACAGTTGTCACTGGCCATTTGCCAGAGCTTGCCAAGAGTACACTATCACAGTGCGGTTACTGGCCCTCATTCCGAGTTGTTCGCTCGTTATTTTTTTTTCGCAACGGAGCGATTTGTCGCAAACTGCGCATGCGCAATGTACGCAGTGCGTCTGCGCCAAGTAAATTTGCTAAAAAGTTTGGTATTTTACTCACGGCTTAATCAAGAAATCTCATCGTTCTGGTGATCGGAGTGTGATTGACAGGAAGTGGGTGTTTCTGGGCGGAAACTGGCCGTTTTATGGGTGTGTGAAAAAACGCTGCAGTTTCTGGGAAAAACGCGGGAGTGGCTGGAGAAACGGGGGAGTGTCTGGGCGAACGCTGGGTGTGTTTGTGACGTCAAACCAGGAACGAAACTGACTGAACTGATCGCAGTGGCAGAGTAAGTCTCGAGCTACTCAGAAACTGCAAAGATATTTCTTTTTGCAATTCTGCGAATCTTTCGTTCGCAATTCTGCAAAGCTAAGATTCACTCCCAGAGGGCGGCGGCTTAGCGTGTGCAAAGCTGCTAAAAGCAGCTAGCGAGCAACTCGGAATGAGGGCCACTGTTCTGTATATTCATCTGCCGCTATTCGCTCTACAGTACTGGATTAGGGGAGCATTAGGGGAGCATTAGCCACCCAGTGGTGAAGATGTGTATTGCATGTGGTCGCCCCTCAACGAGCCTCTCCGTGCAACACCTCAACAACCTGAACTATAGCTAAGGCCCCGCTGAGGCTCGTGACTGCTGGATGCAGCGGTTCACGTTGATCCAGACAAAAGATACCAGCGCTGCCTGGTCAGGACACGGACGACATCACCTGGCTACAAGGTAGGGAGAGGCAGGGTTAGTACATATTTACTGTACAACGGACTCTATATACGGACTGTGTCCACCCAATCTAACTCCTAAAGGAGCTGTAAACATTGTTTAATTACACTAAAATTAATTTTTCTTTACAGGTGCCACATTTTAGTTTTTTAGCACTCGTTTCTATAATTTTTAATGTTCTTAACATACTGAGCAGCTTTTATCTACAAGTGCACAGCGCAGTTATATATTCTATCTTCAGATTCTTATTTGTAATTCTGCAATGTGAGAATTACCGAATCAGCCCTGTAAATACAGAGACAGCACTAAATCATACAGAGGGGTGCTATGAAGGGTGTTTGATTAATACTAATTACCTTGGCCTGGTCTTGTCTGGGGGCCATGGTCCATACCTGAGCTAGTTATGGAGTCAAAGCAACACACACACGCACGCGCACGCACGCACGCACGCACGCACGCACGCACGCACGCACGCACACACACACACACACACACACACACACACACACACACACCTACCTGACCCTCTCCATGAGGGAGAAAATGCTCTGTTCCTGAACTTTCCTGGTAATGTATGATTGCCATCACCTGTGGTGAAACACCTTTCTAATCAATTAACTAGCTCACCACAGGTGATGGCAATCATACATTACCAGGAAAGTCCAGGAACAGAGCATTTTCTCCCTCATGGAGAGGGTCAGGTAGGCAAGTATGACACACACACACACACACACACACACACACGTCGCAGAGAATCACATTGTGGGCCTAATTCATCAGATTTGATCACAGCAGCAAATTTGTTTGCAAATGGGCAAAAGCATGTGCACTGCAGAGGGGGCAGAAGTAACCAGGGCTGTCTTCAGAAACTGTGGGGCCCGGGACTGACAAAATAGACAGGGCCCCTCCCCCCCAAAAAAAAAAAAAAAAATTCTGCTGCACTCTCCACCCCTATGTGATGTCATACATTGTGACGTTACATATTGTAAAGTGTTGCGGAGGTACAGGAACTGTTTACGGAGAGCTGATGCACAAATAAGGCTTGTTTTAAGAAGTCGTCCCTGCGCATCAGCCTATTGTTGATTCACAGATTGGTGCAGCTCCACAGGTATTGGCGGTAGAAGCCAGGGGGGGGGGGGGGGCCTCTCTCTATGGGCCATACTTGCCGATATTTTAAATCTCCTCTTCGGGAGATGACCGGAGAGGAGAAGCAGGTGGGCGGTGATGAGGGGGGAGCCAAGCAGATTACATCAGCAGGCCCCGCCCACCCACCGGGAAAAGACGGTAATTGGATGAAATTTGTCTAGGGGCGGGGCTAAAATGACGCGATTAGCATCTGATCGCGTCATTAGGCTCCGCCCCCCGTCGGGTACGTGATTTTACGGTGTTATTCTCACTATTCTGCCCACTTCACTAGGAAGTGGGCAGAATGCGGGAGGGGTGCCCACTCTTCCGGGGGCTGCGGGGGACTACCCGAAAACCGGGTGTCTCCCGCAGAATCCGGGAGAGTAGGTAAGTATGCTATGGGCCCGGGACACCAGTCCCCATAGTCCCTAGATGGCTGCCCTTGGTTTGGGTGGGTTATATTGTTACTGTGCATGCAGGGCCGGCGCCACCATTAGGCAGCTTTAGGCAGCTGCCTATGAGCGCCGGCCACTAGAGGGCGGCATGCTCCCTTTGAATCCATTTAAAAAAATTAAAAAAAAATGTTGCTTCAGTGGGTTAGCCTACGGGCGGCCACAGCGAGGGTCTTGTAGCGCTGACATGCCGTGTGCTAAAATGACTGAATGCATGCATGGTGCCCGCCCCCTAGCCTGTCAGACATTTCCAGCTTCACAAAACTCAGTAGCACTGGGACCCGGGACATCCTCCCTGCGCCCTCTCAGCCGGCAGTTCCCTGTCCCTCCCCCCTGCAGTGGCCGATCCTGACGAGCAGAGCCGAGCTTCTGCTAGTCACTAAGCAGCTGTCAAACCACAGCTACTGTACCACGTGTTTCCTGTGATCTAGCGCTGGACACATCACCCCTGCGGAGGACAGCTCCTGCCTGGGCTCATTGCAGCCAGCTGTGCAGTGCGAGGTGACGCTGGGTGAGCACTAGTATGTGAGTGTGTGTAACACTAGGTGACTGCTGAGTGTGAGTGACCGTGGGTGACTGCTGAGTGTGAGTGTGTGTGATTGTGACTGTGTGACAGTGGGTGACTGCTGAGTGTGTGTGATAGTGGGTGACTGCTGAGTGTGTGTGACAGTGGGTGACTGCTGAGTGTGTGAGATAGTGGGTGACTGCCTGGTGTGAGTGTGTGTGACACGGGTGACTGCTGAGTGTGTGTGATAGAGGGTGACTGCTGAGTGTGAGTGTGTGTGACACTGGGTGACTGCTGAGTGTGTGTGTGACAGTGGCTGACTGATGAGTTTGAGTGTGGGTGACACTGGGTGACTGCTGAGTGTGTGTGACACTGGGTGACTGCTGAGTGTGTGTGACACTGGGTGACTGCTGAGTGTGAGTGTGTGTGACAGTGGGTGACTGCTGTGTGTAAAATAATACAAAGAAGATACTTATGACACATAAGTATCTTCTTTATTATTTTACCTATCATTATATATGTTCAAATCACTTTGGGAGGCACCGATCGTGGTGCCTCCCGTAGTGATTAGGAAAAGTATGGGGAGCGGGGGGCGGGCACAGGTGGGCCCTAGCAATGGGCTGGAAAAGCCCATTGAAATAACATGGGAAAGCGGCACCATTAGTGGTGCCGCTTTCCTACAGGGACGTGCTTTCAACCTATGAAAGCACGTCCCTGTGAGTGAGGCCACAGTGATTGGCCAGCGGATCCGTCACTGGATCCGCTGTCAATCACTGTATGGGGCGGCATCGGTACCTGCGGAGGTGCGGCGGCGGAGGTACGGGAAGCGGCGGGCCGGGCGGCGGAGGTACGGGATGCGGAGGTACGGGATGCGGAGAGGCGGGCGGCGGTAGCGGCGGCGGTAGCAGAGTTTTGGCAGCGGAAGCGGTACCCATTTCAAAAATGGCGCCTCAGCGTCATTTTTGAAATTCAAGATGGCCACCGCGAGCCAATCATGGCTCGCCGCGTCATCGCCCCGCCCCCTCCCGCTGACTTATAAAAGTCAGCGCGAGGCAGCGGCTGTCAGTCCGACGGCGGAGGAGGAGCGGAGAAGAGCTCCTGAAGACGCCGTGGAAGTCCTAGATGGGCGGCGGCTATGCAAAAGAGCTTAGCAGCCGCCGCCCACCAGGTGAAGATGCTGGAAGTCCTGGGAAGGCGGCGGCCATGCAAAAGAGCTTAAAGGCCGCCGCCTCCCAGGTGAAGTCGTCGTGGAAGTCCTGGATGGGCGGCGGCTATGCAAAAGAGCTTAGCAGCCGCCGCCCACCAGGTGAAGACGCCGGAGGAAGACCCCAGAAGCCCTGGGGAGGTGGCGCCCTCCCAGGTGAAGACGCCGGAAGCCCTGGGAAGGCGGCGGCCATGCAAAAGAGCTAAAAGGTCGCCGCCCCCAGGTGAAGACCCAGTTTAATAAAGAATTTTTTAAAGAATGTGTTGTGTGTTTTTTTTTATATTTTCTTTACAGGTGGACTACAGGTGCCAGCGGGCCCTTTATGTCCGGGCATGCTGGCACTTGTGGTTCTCCAAGTGCCAGCATGCTGGGGCAGGCTTGCTGGGACCTGTAGGCCACCTGTAAAGAACAATATTACTATTCTTTGCAGGTGGACTACAGGTGCCAGCGGGCCCTTTATGTTCGGGCATGCTGGCACTTGTGGTTCTCCAAGTGCCAGCATGCTGGGGCAGGCTTGCTGGGATCTGTAGGCCACCTGTAAAGAACAGAACATACAATGAACCCCGCACCCACCGCCACCAGGGGTGCGGGGCATAGCACTGGGCTATCAGCCCAGTGCTGGTTGTTGCTCGGGAGGGGGGACCCCATTTTGATTTTTTGGGGACCCCACTTTCCGAGGAATTCCAGCCCTGGGCTGACTGGTTTGGGGGGTGTTTAATGGCATGGCAGGGGGACCCCACACTGAGTGTCTCCCCTGCTATGGCATTATCCCCCCTGGCTGGTTCTGCCTGGTGCTGGTTTTAGTGGTGTGGGGGGACTGCACTTTTTTTTTTTTTGGGGGGGGGGGCGAGTTTAGCTGCAGTGCCTCCCCAGGCCCTGACCTCACCGCACGTCACTGCTGCTGAGTGTGTGTGATAGAGGGTGACTGATGAGTGTGAGTGTGTGTGACACTGGGTGACTGATGAGTGTGAGTGACAGTGGGTGACTGATGAGAGTGAGTGTGTGTGACACTGGGTGACTGCTGAGTGTGTGTGACACTGGGTGACTGCTGAGTGTGTGTGACACTGGGTGACTGCTGAGTGTGTGTGATAGTGGGTGACTGCCTGGTGTGAGTGTGTGTGACACTGGGTGACTGCTGAGTGTGTGTGATAGTGGGTGACTGCTGAGTGTGAGTGTGTGTGACAGTGGGTGACTGATGAGTGTGAGTGTGTGTGACACTGGGTGACTGCTGAGTGTGTGTGATAGTGAGTGACTGCCTGGTGTGAGTGTGTGTGAAACTGGGTGATTGCTGAGTGTGAGTGTGTGTGATAGTGGGTGACTGATGAGTATGAGTGTGTGTGACACTGGGTGACTGCTGAGTGTGTGTGATAGTGGGTGACTGCTGAGTGTGAGTGTGTGTGACACTGGGTGACTGCCGAGTGTGTGTGATAGTGGGTGACTGCTGAGTGTGTTTGGCAGTGGGTGACTGATGAGTGTGTGTGACAGTGGGTGACTACTGAGTGTGTGTGACAGTGGGTGACTGCTGAGTGTGAGTGTGTGTGACAGTGAGTGACTGCTGAGTGTGTGTGACAGTGGGTGACTGCGCCAACTTTAAACTGCCATTGCATCTGCCCTGGTGCTGAGACCTGATTTGAGATGTCAGTGTCCCTGCTTGGGAAGGCGCTGCAGTGGGTGAGAAAGGGAATTGGGGAGAGGGGCTAAAGAGAAGGAAGTTAGTGAGAGGTGCCGGGGTGTGAGAAGCAAGCAGGTAGGCAGTGGGGGAAGAAAGCAGGCACGGAGTGAAACAAGGTGCAGGGAATGAGGGTGGTGGTGGTGGTGGTGGGGGGAGCAGTGAGAAGTGCAGGAGTTGAGAGGGAAGAAGAGGTTGAAAGGGTAGCCAGCAGTTAGAGTTGCAGGGGGTAGCTAAAGGTGAGAGACTCAAGCGTTAGACACAAAGAAGATCATGTGGGGAGTAGGAGGGTTACCTAGGATGATGGCGGGAGTTCAGTTTATACTTCCATATTCCCAGTTCATGCATCGACAGTATATGTATTTAGGACTGGATGCATTTAATGTAATATGTCATAAGGTTTTCTTTTTCTTTAATTTTGATGATGATTACAAACATTATTTACACAGCCTCTAGAACGTGATCACTCCTCACACTTCATGGGGTAAATTTACTAAGATGGGAGTTCTATTTAAGATGGGATGTTGCCTATAGCAACCAATCAGATTCTGCTCATTTATCTTGCACCTTCTAGAAGATAATACCTGGAATTTGATTGGTTGCTACGGGCAACATCCCATCTTAAATCGAACTCCCACCTTAGTAAATTTACCCCCATGTCTTTACTGTATATATGTATATATTTATGATGTTGTTTATGATGCAGTCTCTTCCCTCCAAACACATCGCAGGCTGTCTAATTGCACACAAATAGGTATATCCATAGTTGCCGACTTCTGGGCTGCTCTCTCCAGGAGAGAGCAGCCCGTCGGCTCAGCAGGGGGGGCAGGCAGTGAGGTGACGTGACAGGGGGGCGGACCAGAGGCGGAATGGGCCGTGGCTTCTGGACCGCATCATTTAAGCCACGCCCCCCGCTGTGTAATGCCGCAATTACCGGCATTATACAGCAGGGGGCGTGGTTACGATGACGCGATTCAACAAGAATCGCGTCATCGCCTGCCCGGACCGCCCACTTTACTCGTTAAGTGGGCGGCGGGCAGGGGGTGACCCACGGATATCGGGAGTCTTGCCTGCTCTTCCGGGGGGCCGGGAGGGTCACCCGTTTTTCGGGAGCCTCCCATCCATTCCGGGAGGGTAGGCAAGTATGGGTATATCGCCTGCTCTAGTGAACGGGCGATGTATATCTGTAGTGCATCAGTGGGTGTGTACACTTGTTATGTTTGTGAAGGCAGCGTTCATAGACATATTGCGTCAACCCTGCAGCACAGCTGATGCTGATACAGTATATCTTGCAGATATATTGGTCTGTCTGGCTGTGTGTATGGGCGGCCGTACTCTGACTGCATGGACTGACATCACAGCTGGGCCAATTCAAATGCCCGTCCAGTTGTGATGTCTGCACAGAGACATCAACTGGCTGATTGGTAAGTGTGTATGCTTACCGAATGGGCCGCTATATTGGCGGATTCATCTGCATAGTGTGCGCTAAACCTCAGATCAGCAGCAAAGTTTGGTTGTGTGTGTAGACCAGCGTGTAGATATTTTTATACAATTGCACAACAAGACCACTATACCAGCAGAGGGATCTGCAGATGTATGCTTCCACGCCGAACAGAAAATACTAAATAAAAGTCTTTGTAACTTTTAAAACTAATCAATACTGCAGCTGCCAGCTTTAATAAGAGGTCAGGGGTGGGGGGTAGGCTATAGTTTTGCCTAGGGTGCCAAGAAACCTTGCACCGGCCCTGTGTGCATGTGCAGAGTAAATATGTTTATTTTTGCACTGCAATTTAGATTTCAGTTTGAACACACCCCACCATACTTACCGACATTTTCATTCTCCTCTCCGGGAGAAGCCCAGAGAGGAGACGCTGCAGTGACTTCGGGGGGCGGGGCCGGACTGTGACATCACTAAGCCCCGCCCCCGCATCGGGAAATGCCGCGAGTCGCGGGTCCGCGGGAAGGGGGCGGGGCTAAAATGACGCGATTTGCATCATTTTAACCCCTTCTCCACCCGACGGACCCGCGAATCGGGAGGTTATCTCTCCATCCTGCTCGCATCACTAGGGTGCGAGCAGGATGCGGGAGATCTGCCCACTCTTCCGAGGGGTGCGGGAGGCTACCCCAAAAAACGGGAGCCTCCCGCAGCTTCCGGGAGAGTAGGTAAGTATGCACCCCACCCAAATCTAACTCTCTCTGCACATATATCTCACTGCCCCCGCTGCAGTGCACATGGTTTTGCCCATTTACTAACAAATTTTCAGCTACAATCAGATCTGAATTAGTCTCAGTGTATACTGACCATTCTCTTAACACTAAGCATTTATTCCTGTGCTATAGTACCCAGCTCCATGGAGAAGAATCTCCATGAAAGTGATCAAAAGCTTGTCTTTCTAATGAGTCATTTGCACAATTGAACACAGAAATTTATCACAAGACTAGCATTTATATTTAGCAAAATGTGATTAGCTTCAGTTAGTTCTGACCATTAACAGTGCACTTTTGTTTTTGGGGTCTAGTTATCATTTATTACTTAACTATTTCACTGACCTGGCCAAGTGGATTATCACATGTCGACATAGCCACTGCCAATTTTTTCATTTCTTTCCATCTTTCTGACCTATTCAGATCTGTGTCCTAGTGAACATCAACATGATACAGGGCAACTGTCCAACTTCCAAGTTTGTTTTTCATAAGACATGAAAAAAAGGAGGAGGAGGGGAAAAGGATTTAAAAAAAAAAAAAAATTTTGTTAAAAGAGCAGCGCCCAAGAAGAAAAGTTTATTTACTGGACGTCTCAGGCAAGTAACTTTACATAATTAGTATAATGCTACAATATTTGGACTTTTTGTTGTTTATATTATTTTTAGAGTTTGTCATACTTGCCTACCTGTCCCTCTCCATGAGGGAGAAAATGCTCTGTTCCTGGACTTTCCTGGTAATGTATGATTGCCATCACCTGTGGTGAAACACCTTTCTTATCAATTAACTAGCTCACCACAGATGATGGCAATCATACATTACCAGGAAAGTCCAGGAACAGAGCATTTTCTCCCTCATGGAGAGGGTCAGGTAGGCAAGTATGGTTTGTATTCTTGTTAAGCATGCTTGAACAGTGTGTCCTTTGGTAGATTTTAGTTATGTAGAAGACTTTATGGTGTAGACAAAAATCCTTTTCCTGGTTATTTGTTATGTAGTTTATTTGCCTACTTTCAGAATATATTTACTGTTAATGTTCTTGTTACATTTACAACAGAATCTTTTTTAAAATCAGTAACATAAAATGACTGAAAAGAAAATGTAAGGGCAGGGCTAGGGGAAGAGGGATAGCTGATCTCAATACTGGCTGCTTTTGCATGCAGCCCACAAATATTTGACAAATTTATGTTTACACTGCAATTTAGATTTGAGCTTGGACACACCCGACCCCAATCCAAATCTATCTGCATGTTACATCTGCCCCACCTAGTGCAGCATGGTTTTACCAAGGTGCACAGTTACTTGGTAAAATAAGAATGATATGGTGAGGTGACAAGAAGCATGAATGTGTTAATTATATATAAAACGTTAAAGATCAAATATAATTTGAGTGAAAACAGTGGATAGAAAAATTATGCAGCATTAACTTTAGCATTCTATAAACAGAGATGGCACCAAGGCACTGGATTTTAATTCTGTTCAATATACAGTAATACAGAATAACAGAGTGTACAAAATGTGTTTATGGGCTTCTAAGCCTTCAGCAATTTGTGAGGCTTGTGGTTTAGCTCAAATGCTTAGAGGAAGGGCGGTGTCTTTGGATGTAGTCCTTGGGGGAGGGTGAATTGTTGTCTACCTTCCAAGATGGGGCCAGTATGTGGATAAGCCATGGGGAAGATTGATTTCAACAGACTTCTGTTCCTGGAATTCCACGGAACACAGAACAGTCTGATTATCTACCTATTTTTCTATCTATAGATACATCTATATCGTGTGACTCTGGTGCTTAACCCAAACTTCCATTTATTTACATGTTATTTGAATATAACAAGTGATATAAAATAACAATGAGTAATAATATACAGAAAACACTATTTCTATAACACTTATGTGGCTGATGTCCATTGTCCAATAGTTTCATGATCCTACTTATTCTTTGCTGACATATGTTCTCGAGTCTTTAAGAAGGGAAGCGTGGATTTTGTGCACCAATGAGTCTCCAGTAATTCCAGGGGAAGATATATTTGCAAAGCAAATAGGAATGCATTTTTTAAATGAAAATGTAATTAAATATAATTTGAAGTGTTAAGGGCTGTATTCACGGGCCGATTTGGGGAGAGGTGTTCTGAGCGGTTCGCTCAGCACACATCTCTCCCCCCGCTCAGCACAGTGCGATGTGTGCTGAGCGTGCGGGGAGAAGACTGTGGGGCGCTCATTTCACCCAGCGGGTGAAATGAGCGATCTGCTAGATTGGCCTGCATGCAGGCTTAATCTAGCACCAGCCATAGTGATGCGCGGGGCTGTGCATCGCTATCGCTATGGGGGGTACACACGGAGAGATCACTGCTTAAAATCTAAGCAATCTAGTCAGATTGCTTAGATTTTAAGCAGCGATCGCTCTGTGAGTACCCCCCTTAAGTAAGACTGTGCGACTTATCTGAATTTCATTGAGCAACTCATTAACTGGACATCTTAATTTTGCCAGGGTCAAAAACAGATAATAACAATGAGTATATACATAGTGTAGTGTTTTAGAACTGGTTTTCAATGTATAACAACAAAAATTCATACAAGTGAAGGGTGTGTAAAGCTTAATTGGATATTGTTCAGAGCATTGGCACAGTTTAGTGCACATTCTGAATTTGTATAACAGTTCTGTGATGGAAGATAGTCTGACAGTGGAGCCCAGAATACTTTAACAACTGGAAGGAGGTCTCTGAGAGGGATGGTATTGGGATCTCGGCTTGTGAGATGCCGGCATTCAGGATACCGACAGTGACATCCCGATACTAAGGATCCTGACATCTACTAGGTAAGTATGGTAACCCTCATCCCTAAACTCCCTAGCCCTCCTGTCCGGCAGCCTGGCCCTTCCCCACTCCCCCAATTCCTGCAGTCTATCCCTAACCCTTCCTCTGCAGCCTAAACCTAACCTCCTTCCCCCTACGGCTTAACTCTCAGCAGTCCTGGCATACTTACATTGCGAACCATGTCGGGATCCCTGTGTCGGTATTTCGGGCAGTGTCGGGATTATGGTGTCTGTATTCTGAATGCCGGGATCCTAACCAGATCCCCTCTGAGGTAGTCCAGCTAGATCTCCTCTGAGATGCCAGTCAGGTTCCTACGCATTTCAACTTCTCCATTTGTAACTGGAAATAGAAGTAAAAGTAATTTTTTAAATGTAATTTAACAGAGCTGTTTTTTCGGGTAAATGTATGAAGCAGTGATAAGAGTGGAGAAGTGAGCCTGTGGAGAAGTTGCCCATGGCAACCAATCAGCTCCTCCATACAAATGTACAGTATGCAAATTATAAATGTTACTTCAATGCTGATTGGTTGCCATGAGCAACTTCTCCACTGGCTCACTACTCCACTCTTACCGCTGCTTCATACATTTACCAGTTTATATCCAAAAAAAAACAGCACTGATAAGTGATAATACTCGACTATGAAATGTAAAAATAGGTTCAGTTCCAATTCTGAAATGATGAGATTTCCCTAATGACACTGAGGTGATTAGACACATTTAGATAACACAAATGCTTCCATTATTTTAACAGTACTTGGCTAAGCGATATACAGACTTTGATCTGTTATCTATCAAATTCCAAAATATATTGATGCAACAAAAATCAGCATTGTACAGTAACACAAGGATTGTTTGCTTCCAAAAAGTGTATGTGTGTACATATGGTAAGAATGCAAAATGTAAGCTTCATTGTGGCAGGGATTGATGTGAAAAGCACTGCAGAAAATGTGCGCTATATAAATAACTGGTGATAAAATAAATAAGAAATATAGAACTATAATATAAATACATTTATTTGACGTACTGTATTCAGTTAGCCCTTTTCAAGCCTGGTTTATTGCATAAGAGAGGCTGATTTGTAATTTAATCTTTGGTATTACTGCAGTGTTTACCAGCTACTGTGTATGTGCCAATGTTACAGCTAATTACTTGGGTTTTTTGTTATCCAACTTTTTATGTGTGCTGTGGGTATTATTATCCATTTGGCTGCATATGTTCTAGACAATATATGTTGGCAGCTCATCTGAAAAAGTATTTAATACCTTATACTGTACATTTAAATTTGACAAGTATCAAATAGTCCAGAAGGAAAATAAGATTTTAAACCTACCGGTAAATCTATTTCTCCTAGTCCGTAGAGGATGCTGGGGACTCCGTAAGGACCATGGGGTATAGACGGGCTCCGCAGGAGATAGGGCACCTAAAAAGAACTTTGACTATGGGTGTGCACTGGCTCCTCCCTCTATGCTCCTCCTCCAGACCTCAGTTAGAGAACTGTGCCCAGAGGAGATGGACAATACAAGGCAGGATTTAGCAATCCAAGGGCAAGATTCATACCAGCCCACACCAATCATACCATGTAACCTGGAACATACATAACCAGTTAACAGTATGAACAAACGACAGTAACGGTCCAAGACCGATGTCAACTGTAACATAACCCTTATGTAAGCAACAACTATATACAAGTTTTGCAGAGTTTCCGCACTGGGACGGGCGCCCAGCATCCTCTACGGACTAGGAGAAATAGATTTACCGGTAGGTTTAAAATCTTATTTTCTCTTACGTCCTAGAGAATGCTGGGGACTCCGCAAGGACCATGGGGTTTATACCAAAGCATCCAATCGGGCGGGAGAGTGCGTATGACTCTGCAGCACCGACTGAGCAAACGCTAGGTCCTCATCAGCCAGGGTATCAAACTTGTAGAATTTAGCAAAAGTGTTTGACCCCGACCAAGTCGCCGCTCGGCAAAGTTGTAAAGCCGAGATGCCTCGGGCAGCCACCCAAGAAGAGCCCACCTTCCTAGTGGAATGGGCCTTAACCGAATTTGGTACCGGCAATCCACCTGTAGAGTGAGCCTGCTGAATCGTATTACAGATCCAGCGAGAAATAGTCTGCTTCGAAGCAGGAGCGCCAATCTTATTGGCCGCATACAGGACAAACAGAGCCTCTGTTTTCCTAATTCTAGCCGTCCTGGCTACATAAATTTTTAAGGCCCTGACTACGTCCAGGGATCTGGAATCCTCCAGGTCACTTGTAGCCACAGGCACCACAATAGGTTGATTCATATGGAACGAAGAAACCACTTTAGGCAAAAATTGCGGACGTGTCCTCAATTCAGCTCGATCCACATGAAAAATCAAGTAGGGGCTCTTGTGTGACAAAGCCGCCAATTCTGACACTCGCCTTGCTGATGCTAAGGCCAACAACATGACCACCTTCCAGGTAAGAAATTTCAACTCAACCTTGTTAAGCAGTTCAAACCAGTGTGATTTTAGGAACTGCAACACCACGTTCAGGTCCCATGGTGCCACTGGAGGCACAAAAGGGGGCTGAATGTGCAGCACTCCCTTTACAAACATCTGGACTTCTGGAAGAGAGGCCAATTCCTTCTGAAAGAAAATCGAGAGGGCCGAAATCTGTACCTTATTAGAGCCTAATTTCAGGCCCATATCCACTCCTGTCTGTAGGAAGTGGAGAAGACGACCCAGATGAAAATCTTCCGTAGGTGCATTCTTGGTCTCACACCAAGACACATACTTTCGCCAGATACGGTGATAATGTTTTATCGTCACCTCCTTCCTAGCCTTTATTAACGTAGGGATGACCTCTTCTGGAATCCCCTTTTTCGCTAGGATTCGGCGTTCAACCTCCATGCAGTCAAACGTAACCGCGGTAAGTCTTGAAATACACAGGGCCCCTGCTGCAACAGGTCTTCCCTCAGAGGAAGAGGCCAGGGATCTCCTGTGAGCATCTCTTGTAGATCCGAGTACCAGGCCCTTCGAGGCCAGTCTGGGACAACGAGTATCGTTCGTACTCTTCTTCATCTTATGATCCTCAACACTTTTGTGATGAGAGAAAGAGGAGGAAACACGTAGACCGATTTGAACACCCACGATGTTACCAGAGCGTCCACTGCCATTGCCTGAGGGTCCCGAGACCTGGCGCAGTACTCTGAAGTTTTTTGTTGAGGCGTGACGCCATCATGTCTACCTGAGGAGTTCCCCAAAGAAGTGTTACTTCTGCAAAGACTTCTTGATGAAGTCCCCAATCTCCTGTGTCTGCTGAGGAAGTCTGCTTCCCAGTTGTCCACTCCCGGAATGAAGACAGCTGACAGAGCGCTTACATGATTTTCCGCCCAGCGAAGGATCCTTGTGGCTTCCGCCATCGCGACTCTGATTTTTGTCCCGCCTTGGCGGTTCACATGAGCCACTGCTGTGACATTGTCTGATTGAATCAGAACCGGTAGGTTTCGAAGAAAACTCTCCGCTTGTCGAAGGCCGTTGTAAATGGCCCTGAGTTCCAACACATTGATGTGTAGACAGGACTCCTGGTCTGACCAAAGACCCTGAAAATGATTTCCCTGTGTGACCGCTCCCCATCCTCGGAGGCTCGCGTCCGTGGTAACTAGGATCCAATCCTGAATTCCGAACCTGCGACCCTCCAGGAGGTGAGCACTTTGCAACCACCACAGGAGGGACACTCTGGTCCCTGGGGACAGGGTTATTTTCCGATGTAAGTGCAGATGGGACCCGGACCACTTGTCCAGAAGGTCCCATTGAAAAGTCCTTGCATGGAACCTGCCGAAGGGAATGGCCTCGTAGGCCGCCACCATTTTCCCCAGAACTCGAGTGCATTGGTGAACTGACACCCTTTTCGGTTTTAGCAGGTCTCTGACCATGTTCTGTATGTCTTGGGCTTTCTCTATTGGGAGGAAGACCTTCATTTGTTCCGTATCCAGTATCATACCTAGGAACGGTAGTCGAGTTGTCGGAATCAACTGTGACTTCGGTAGATTTAGAATCCAACCGTGTTGCTGGAGCACTCTCAACGAGAGCGCCACACTGTTCAGCAATTTCTCCCTTGATCTCGCTTTTATCAGGAGATCGTCCAAGTATAGGATAATTGTGACTCCATGTTTGCGCAGGACCACCATCATTTCCGCCATTATCTTGGTGAAAATCCTCGGGGCCGTGGAGAGTCCAAACGGCAACGTCTGAAAATTGGTAATGACAATCCTATACAGCGAATCTCAGGTATTCCTGATGGGGGGCATATATGGGGACATGAAGGTACGCATCCTTTATGTCCAGAGACACCATAAACTCCCCCTCCTCCATGTTGGCTATTATCGCTCTGAGAGATTCCATTTTGAATTTGAATCTTCTTATGTACAGGTTTAGGGATTTCAGATTCAAAATAGGTCTGACCGAACCGTCCGGTTTCGGGACCACAAATAGGGTTGAATAGTAACCTCTTCCCTGCTGGTGCAGGGGAACCTTGATTATCACTTGCTGTATACACAGCGTTTGAATTGCAGCTAACACTACATCCCTTTCCGATGTGGAAGCTGGTAGGGCCGATTTGAAAAATCGGTGCGGGGGCACCTCCTCGAATTCCAATTTGTAACCCTGGGAAACTATTTCCAACACCCAGGGATTCAGGTCCGAACTGACCCAGGCCTGACTGAAAAGTCGAAGACGTGCCCCCACCGGTGCGGACTCCCTCAGGGGAGCCCCAGCGTCATGCTGTGGGTTTTGGAGCAGCCGGGGAGGACTTTGGTTCCTGGGCACCTGCCGAAGCAGGTGCTCTCTTGCCTCTGCCCTTACCTCTGGCGAGGAAAGAGGATCCCCGACCTCTTTTGGACTTGTGCGACCAAAAGGACTGCATTTGATAGGGTGTTACTTTCTTTTGCTGTTGGGGTATATAAGGTAAAAAATTTGATTTACCTGCTGTGGCTGTGGAAACCAGGTCCGTCAGCCCATCCCCAAACAATACATCACCCTTGTAGGGTAGTACATCCATATGTTTCTTAGAATCCGCATCACCCGTCCATTGGCGAGTCCATAAGGCTCTTCTCGCTGAGACAGACATGGCATTGGCCCTAGAAGCTAGCAATCCAATGTCCCTTTGAGCATCCCTCATAAATAAGACTGCGTCTTTAATATGGGCTAGAGTTAGGAATATAGTATCCTAATCCATATTATCAAATTGATCTGTCAGCTCATCTGTCCAAGCTGCAATTACGCTACACACCCATGCCGACGCAATTGTCGGTCTTAGCACAGCACCCGTATGGGAATAAATACACTTTAAAGTAGTTTCTTGCCTGCGATCTGCAGGGTCCTTAAGGGCTGCTGTGTCAGGAGACGGTAGCGCCACTTTCTTGGACAAGCGCGTCAGGGCTTTGTCCACAGTGGGGGGTGATTCCCAAATCTCCCTGTCCTGCTTAGGGAAAGGGTATGCCATATAAATTATTTTGGGGATCTGCGGTCTCTTATCCGGAGTCTCCCAAGCTTTTCCAAAGAATTCATTTAATTCATGAGATGTGGGAAAGTTAATAATCTGTTTCTTTTCCTTAAACATGTGTACCCTTGTGTCAGGGACAGAGGGTTCATCCACAATCTGCAACACATCCCTTATTGCCACAATCATACACTGAATGGTTTTAGTCACCCTAGGGTGCAATTTTACTTCGTCATAGTCGACACTGGAATCAGAATCCGTGTCGGTAGTAGTGTCTTGTGTTAAGGGACGCTTTTGAGACCCCGACGGGCCCTGTGAGTCGGTCCTATCTGAGGATTGACCCCCTGATGTCCCCCCTAAATCAGCCTTATCAAGCTTTTTATGTAAAGATGCCACACTTGCATTCAACATATGCCACATGTCCATCCTATCTGGAGTCTGCACAACCGACGGGGACACACCACTCATTTGCTCCAGCTCCTCCTTGGAAAAGCCTTCCGCTTCAGACATGTCGACACCACGTACCGACACCCCACACACACACAGGGATTAACCTATAAGGGGACAAAACCCCCACCAGGCCCTTAGGAGAGACAGAGAGAGAGTATGCCAGCACACACCCAGCGCTTAATAACACTGGAAAAATATGACCAGATAGCGCTTTTATATATATATATATATATATATATAAAATGACCAGATTCCCACTCATTGCGCTCAAAATGCCCCCCTCCTCTTTTTTCCAGCCTGAATGTTCAGCAGGGGAGAGACCAGGGAGCCAGCGTTTTACTCATGCAGCTTCTGTGGAGAAAATGGCGCTGGTTAGTGCTGGGGATCAAGCTCCGCCCACCCGACGGCGGGCTTCGGTCCCGGTGATTTTTTTTTTTAGAAAATGGCGGGGGATCGTAGAATTACTGCCCAGCAGCCTAATCTACCTTGTCAGTGCCCAAATGTGAGATTTATTGCTGCCCAGGGCGCCCCCCCCTGCGCCCTGCACCCTTCAGTGCTGCTCTGTGTGTGTGAATGGGAGCAATGGCGCGCAGCTTACCGCTGCGCACCTTACCTCATGAAGATCTGATGTCTTCTGCCGCCTATGATGTCTTCTGACTTCTCATACTCACCCGGCTTCTATCTTCGGCATCTGTGAGGAGGACGGCGGCGCGGTAACGGGACGAACCCCAGGTGAGACCTGTGTTCCGACTCCCTCTGGAGCTAATGGTGTCCAGTAGCCTTAGAAACAGAGCCCAACTTGACAAGCCAGCTCTGCTTCTCTCTCCTCGGTCCCACGATGCAGGGAGCCTGTTGCCAACAGGACTCCCTGAAAATAAAAAACCTAACAAAATTCTTTTTCCACAGAAAACTCTGGAGAGCTCTCTGCAGTGCACCCATTCTCCTCTGGGCACAAGATCTAACTGAGGTCTGGAGGAGGGGCATAGAGGGAGGAGCCAGTGCACACCCATAGTCAAAGTTCTTTTTAGGTGCCCTATCTCCTGCGGAGCCCGTCTATACCCCATGGTCCTTACGGAGTCCCCAGCATCCTCTAGGACGTAAGAGAAATAATAATTAACTCCCTTTTCCCTGATTTAGAGCTTCACTCACTAAAGTTTGAAGTACTCACACATAGCTGAAGTGATAGAATCTGTTCTTCTACAGTACTTGGACTCCCTCAGCAGTACAGGTGATTTTACATGTTACAAATAGGAAAGTAGTGGTGGGTGTCATTTGGGGCAGGACATTAAATTGCCAGGCCCATGCCATGATGTGAGGGAGTAGTCTACTCTTCTGCCATAGGAGCTCGGCACTTGTGTGCATGCGCAGGGATCTGCCATGTTTCAGGTTCAATACGTTTGCTCTGTTATTGTATTACAAGCAGTTGTGGAATTACAGTTGGTACAGGTTTGGTGCCAGCTATGGCTCCATCACCACTGTACCCACAGTCACCGTAACACCCAACACATACCTCCCAACTTCTTTCAACTAGAAATCAGGTCCCTGCTGTGCTCCACAAAGGAGGGGTGTCCTTGTGTCAGGGGGTGTGGCTTTGTGGGAAATGCCACAATCGCGAGCCATGACCCCTGTTTTTCAGCACTCTGGGAGTTGCTGGCCATGCCCAAGGCCATCTTTTGTGCTCAATGTGCAGTTGCCCAAGGGCCTCAGGAGTATAAGGGGCCTAGGCTGATAGCTATGGGTCTCCTTTTTCCAGGAGTACCAGATTGTTGAAAATCGCCCCTGAGGAACTGAAGATATCCGATTTTAAATCAGTGGTCCCCATCCAAGTCTGTTAATTGCTATTCCCAGACAGATATCTCAGGTTCTGTCTGACTTAGAGTTTCTCTGAGCATATACTCAAAAACCTGGGACTCTCCCCTTTTGGTGGACCCTGGCAGCTTGTCTCTACTATTCCCAGAACCAGAGATATCAGCCTTCCAGCACACACCTGGTATGCAGTTTTAGGTTTTCGTCGGTGGATTGCTCTGGCTACTGAACTCTGATCCCAAAAACCCTGGTACCTCCTGAAAGGTGGAACTCTTTCATTTGAAATCTATTTTCCAGGAACTGGAGATATCTGCAGTCAAGCAAGCTGCCCTCCCACTGGAAAATTATGAATATTAAACCCACTTCACTAAAGACCCATCTCCTGTGTATTAAACACCCCTACCACCCTGGAAGTCATGTACTGGGGCCCCTTCATTCAGCCCAATGCCCCCTTCTACAGTTTAGTGTTCTGCCTCCCGCCCCATCTTCCACCATCTGTGGAGTAAAGGAGTATTTAGCAGAAATGACTGCTCCAGGTCCTACATGCTGAGCGGAAGATAGAACATCCCCCTACCGCCCACGGGACATCAAGGCTTCTGCTGACCGCACACCCACCTCTACCACTGGAGGATGGGTAGGGGCCCCAGTGCATTGCTTTGCCCAGGGGCCTACACTGCTGTTAAGATGGCGCTGACCATCCCCCTACTCCCTCTCTCCATGGAATATATGCTGTGTGCACAACTTCTATTCACCGCTGCTCTGCTAAGCAAAGCAACGAGTGAGAGGAGGCCTCCCAAATCCCACCACCACAGGACACTGCAGTTTGCTGGTGGGACAATGGGATAGTGATCGTAAAACAGGACAGGTTATGGTGAAATGGGGAGGGTGGGGTGTACTTGGAATCAGATAATTGCCCCCCTCATCCCCACCTTTCATCTGCCCTGGTCAGAGATATTGAAGACGTTTTATTTGTACCAGACCTTGGAACTAACCAAATCACCATCAGTATACTTGAGAAGAAAAACTATACACGTTAAGAAATACACAATAATAGCTACTGATACCCGATCACTTAGATACTGAACAGTGTGGCTGCTGCTCTAGTCAAACTATGGGCCATAGGTAATTGGAAAATTTAGGGTATGAGAACATACAAAAACGTCAAGAAGGGATGGTGTGGTGGGCCAAATAGCTGCGTGTGCAGTGATCTGCGTCCATCTGTGAATCAGGTCCATAGAATTTTGTCAGGGTCCGGGGACTTACCCACGAGTTCTTCAGTCAAGATTACCAAGTAGTTAATTTTCACAGTTTACGATTTCCAGTTTTTATCTTCAAGTCACAGCATTTCAGGATTTCTAATCTCATTTACTTAAGTCACAGCATTTCAGGATTTCCAGTTTCACTTCTTCAAGCAACAGCATTTGCAGAACTTCTAGTCTCACTTGGGATCCGGTCTCTAGGTCGACAGTAACTAGGTCGACACTATCTAGGTCGACCATTATTGGTCGACAGTAACTAGGTGGACATGTTCTAGGTCGACAAGTCAAAAGGTCGACATTAGTTTTTCACGATTTTTTTCTTTTTATGAACCTTTTCATACTTAACGATCAACATGGACTACGATTGGAACGGTAATCTGTGGCGAGCAAAGCGGTAGCAGAGCGAGGCACCTTGCCCGGAGCATGGCGAGTGAAGCGAGCCATGCGAGGGTACACAGTGCACTAATTGGGGTTCCCGGTCACTGTATGGAGAAAACGACACCAAAAAAACATAGAAAACTCATGTCGACCTTTTGACCTAGACCATGTTGGCCTAGAGACCCTGTTGACCTAGTTACTGTCGACCAATAGTGGTTGACCTAGACACTGTCGACCTAGTTACTATCTACCTTCCATACCACATCCGTCTGACTACTTCTAGCTGCAACATTCCAAGGTTCCTACTCACTTCATCCAGTCTTCAACAGTCCAGAGTTTCCAGTACCTATTATCCAGTCTTTTGCAGTTCCGGTTTTCAAGACTCTTACATTTCAGCATCCAGTCTTTTGCAGTTCAAATGTTCAGGACTCTCTCATTTCAGTATTCAGTCTGTTTGCAGTTCCAGTGTTAAAGACTTTCTCATTTCGGTATTTTACCTAATGCAGAACTTGTCCACTCTTGCAGTATATTGTCTTCCACCAGTGGCAGATTTTCGCTTTGGGCTGCAGAACTGCAACCCCTCGGTAAAATCCGCTACTACAGGGAGTGAGCCAGTTGCAGTCTGTGACTGCACTGGCTACACAGTGACTGGCAATGATGACTTCTACTAGAAGTCCTACGTGCCAGCAACTCCAGTACAGGCAGTCCCGTTGGAAGGTGTCTCCTCCCTCTAGGACTGCCAGACCGTGATGCAATCGCCTGGTAGCAATAGGCACATGCGCAGTCAAGCAGTGGCTTGACTGAGCATGCGCAAACACTGGCTTTTATGGACTGCATCTGATTCAGTCCTTAGTAGCTGAGGGTTTGCACATGAGCAGTCAAGCACCACTTGACTGTGCATGTGCAGATCTGAGACCCAACCGGCGGCAGCAGCAGCGCCTCTCTTCCCTCCCCAGGACCCAGCCAGCGGCAGCAGTGGCTCTCCCCCCTCCCTGAAACTCAGCCGGCAGCAGCGGCTCTCTCCTCTACACGGACCTGGTAGTTTCTTGAGTAAGAATTACATTTGATCTCCTCGCTTTCAACCTCCTGTAATCGCATCCTCCCCAGCTGTTATCCGCTCGTTGGAGCCCTATCCCAAACCTGAACTAACAAATTGATATAAAACTTGTTAAATCCGAAGATGTCATATTTCACAAGCCAAAGAGAAATGTGTAATGCTTGAACGGGGGCAGATTGGGATAGAAAACTAGCTGGGAAATTTCTGGAAGCAGCTCTGATGGGGTGGGGTCTGTTGAGTTGTGGAGCCTAAGGGAGCAGACTACATTTCAGATGTCTAGTGTAAATCATAAGTGTCCCGGATTCAAGGGATTTTATTGCAATTCTCCATTGAGGGATGGATTAAGCCTTGGGGGTGCCTGAGGCACTTAAGACGGGGGGACCCGGTGGAAGGGGGGGGCGTAGGTATATTAGGTTGTGCATACCTTCCAACATGACCCATTCCTGGAGGGACAAATTCTTTCTACCTGGACTTGCCTTTTAAAATATGATTTGTGTCACCTGTGTTGAATCAACACAACTTTAAAATACACACAGCAAAATAAAATCTATAATTTATCTTGTCAAATGCAAGAATAGAAGCAGCCTCTGAACTACTTACACATTGGGACAGGACTCAGAAGGTCTCTCTGTAGGCCATCATTAGATAACAGGTTACACAGAACCCAGACACCCAGGCAGGCAGTAGGAGCTTACAGCTCTCTCCACCCTCCTATCTCTCCCCTTGTTGGAAAGCTCCATAGGTAGTTCATGAAACCTGATACTCCTGTGTCTCTGTTTGCACTGCATACTGTCCTGCTCGCATTCTGGCTGCCTGTCCCTGCTACTGCATAAGAGGGAAAGCTAATGTTGTCAATGTCAAGTGAAACTGGTTTCATTTGAACTCCAGACTGTGCAAAGGTGATTGAGCGCTGCTGGACCTTTTTGAAAAACTACTAGAGAACTTTGAGTGTGTCATGCTGAAAAGACCATTCTGAAAAACTTCTGAAAAAAAGTTTTTACCTTCAGAGTCCTGTTGATATGAAATCAGGTCACTTAGAGTCACCTAAGCTGGAGAATTTAGTAAAGAACATTGTATAAATCTTTAGCACAGCTATCTGCATTTGCCAATTGTGCAACCAATTAACCATTTATTGTCTGGTCATGAGGACCATTTCTAGCATCAAATTATGAAAATCCATTTGTTTTGAAATTCAACACCCCTGAAGAAGTCGCTACAGACGAAACTCGTATGTGGAAAGCTTTATCATTATTAAAAAACATAAGTGAATGTGCAAAAAGACTTTTCTGGTTGTTGTTGACAGCTATTTGGTGTCCTATAATGCTTGTGAAAAATATTTTTTCTTAATATTTGTTTTAATTATGTCTTATTAAATTTTTAAGCAAAATATAAGTCAAAATCTATTGGGTATACTTATGAAAACAGTGATAAGGTGTTATTAGTTCACCCTCATCACTCTTAAAAGAGTTACTTGCTTTTGAATGCAATAGCGGGAACACTGATATACAGTTCAATTAGAGCGCTCCCCAAAAACAACCTTTTAAAATATATTTTATATATATATATATATATATATATATATATATATATATATAGGAGCAGAGCCTGTGCATACAAGAGGATGCAGGGAGGCACAGGAACCAATGTCTGAGGCTCAGTCTCTCTGCCCCATGCCTTACCCCATGTGTCAGGGTGCACTGCTAGCTTATGTATGTAGCGGGCGTCAAGCAATACAGCTTTCAGTGGCCGGGGGGCATCTCAGCATGGTGGGTGGTCTGGGGAACCAGCCACGCTGCACTGAACTCCAGATGGACCCACCCCCTCCTTCGCTTCAGCCAGCATGGCCAGTGTGATAAACTAAGACAGCGCTGGCTGTCATGTAGCCTGGTGTCTGGCCGCAGGACATGGAGAGGGAGGGAGGGAAGGTTGACATTTCTAAGCAGGCCAAGGGGAAAGTGACTTGGCGTCCCAGCGGACCAATCCTCCTTTGTGCTTGAATATCTGTAAATACCATTACTTCTAACTAAGAGACTTTAAACCTTGAAGCCAATTGCACACAAGGACTTCAACAAGACATAACAAAGGGAAACCCCCAAATATGTTTATAGAGGAATTTGTCAATATTGCATTCTCAGAACTGCAAAGTTTTACAAAATTGAGTAATGAGTTGGCCAAATGGAAGTCTGCTATAAATAAAGAAATTGCATCTTTAAATGAAAATGTGACTTGTACTTTTGTGAATAGACCAGACCACCAAAAAATAATAATGGATTTTCTGTGAAAAGCGAAATACAAGCTGATTAATTGTCCATTACAAGGCTTGCCTTGATGCAAAGTGATTTTACCAAAGGTCTGCAATTGACTATAGTGAAGTGGCAGTCACAAGGTACATTACCCTACATTTAATAATTGCTACATCTGCACTATGGGGGTCATTCCGAGTTGATCGCTCGCTAACAGTTTTTAGCAGCCGTGCAAACGCATAGTCACAACCCAGGGGGGAGTGTATTTTCGCTTTGCAGGAGTGCGAACGCCTGTGCAGCCGAACACTTGCAAACACATTTTGTGCAAAACAAGACCAGCCCTGTAGTTACTTATCCTGTGCGATGATTGCTGCGACAAGTGACACGGTAATGACGTCAGATACCCGCCCAGCAAATGCCCGGCCCCGCCTGCGCTTTTCCAAACACTTCCAGAAAACGGTCAGTTGACACCCATAAACACCCTCTTCCTGTCAATCTCCTTGCGTTCGGCTGTGCGATTGGAATCGTCGCTAGAACCAGTGCAAAACCACAATGGACTTCGTACCCGTACGACGCGCGTGCGCATTGCGGTGCATACGCATGCGCAGATTAGCCATTTTTTTCACTGATCGCTATGCAGCGAACAACAGCAGCTAGCGATCAACTCGGAATTACCCCTTATATGACATACTATTATACTAACTACAGTTTGATACAGAATATCTTAATGGGAACTACAGTAGCTGAAGAAATCTTAATGGAGCCTTCAAAGCAATTTAAATTGAAAGTCCTAGGTTCTGAAAGTCACCTGTTGGGTATAAGAATAAATCTACAATCTGGAACTATCAGTATAGATCAGTAAAATTATATTGAACATGTACTGCTGAAATGTGGTATTGTAGATGCAAACTCAGTGTATACTCCTGTAAAGACAAGTACAAAACTATCTAGAAACATGTTGCCAACTGCATAATCTGAAATAAGATTATCTTCAGATACCTTAAAGGTACAAGCTCATTAAAAGTTATATTTTCAAAAATTAATCTTTCAAACTTGAAATATTCTCTGATGCAAATTAGGGAGCAGATAAAGACAATAGACATTCTTATACTCACAGCACTAAGGTCATGGATTCTATTCCCACTATGGCCCTAACTGTGTGGAGTTTCTATAGTCTCCCTGTGGTTTCCTCTGGGTACTCTGGCTTTCTCCCACAATCCAAAAATATATTGGTAGGTTAATTGGCTCCCAAAACAACTAACCCCTGCGTGAATGCGAGAGTGTGTACTGTACACGTAGTAGGCAATATAGATTGTAAGCTCCACTGGGGCAGAGACTGATGTGATGGCCAAATATGGCCGGAATATGTGTGCACAATATAAATAACTGGTGATAAATAATGGTAAAATACTTGCTGTCTAGATGAAATAGCATGCACATCAATAAGCTGGTCAAGTAAGAAACTACCAATGGTTGCTTTATATTCAACAGAAGCGGAATATATGGCCATGACTGAAGCAGCAAAAGAGGCACTTTGGATCAATAGTACCTTAACTGAACTAAAAGTTTTAAACCCTAAAGAAGCTCTCTAGTACAAATCACCATGGCAGATCAAAGCACATTGCTATTGAACATCATTTCACAAGAGATATGTTTGAGAACGAGTTAATTACTGTGAACTACAGTATATCATTAGTGAGCAAAATATTGCCAATATATTCACTAATGGACTTACTGTACATCACAAGTAATGAGTGCATTTCATGGAGAGAAAAAAACTGGACTGAAAAGTGAGGATTAATGATGTTTTCTAACTGTTATTGCTTGATGCATATATTATGCTTTGTTGTAGGAATTTCGAGAACATTTAAGATATTTTGAACTTACTGTATAACCAGAGACATCTCTAAGTGAGGGTCATGGTGGGGGGAGGGAGGGTTTTCGACTACAGGTGCATGTTGTTTACTTGGCTGTAAAAGGGTCTGCATATACCCAAGCCTGTCACTGTGTTATTTGAGCATGAAAGTGCTGTATGACTGTACAGTTCTTAGCCCAGCAGAGATTGATACCTTGTCATATTGACTGCTGTTTATCTTCTATCACCTGTATCCGGTTATATTCAATAAAACCTACTCTGGTTTGGAGTCAACGTGTGGCCTGACCTTGTTCACATCCGTCATGGTTGTAGGCATCTGCCAATAAGAAAAACAATGCGGCAGACCTCCACAAAAAAGTAGGCCTATTATCATAACAGAATGATGATGACCTGCCACCAAGCTAGCCACACAAATGGCCATAAATCTTAAGCATTAAAACTGTATTTCTATTTTCCTCACAAAACGTTGCAACTTTTCTACTTTTTTCATGGGCCCTCATTCCGAGTTGTTCGCTCGGTAAAAATCTTCGCATCGCAGCGATTTTCCGCTTAATGCGCATGCGCAATGTCCGCACTGTGACTGCGCCAAGTAAATTTGCTATGCACTTAGTAATTTTACTCACGGCTTTTTCATCGTTCTGGCGATTGTAATGTGATTGACAGGAAATGGGTGTTACTGGGCGGAAACAGGCCGTTTTATGGGCGTGTGGGAAAAAACGCTACCGTTTCCGGAAAAAACGCAGGAGTGGCCGGAGAAACGGAGGAGTGTCTGGGCGAACGCTGGGTGTGTTTGTGACGTCAAACCAGGAACGACAAGCACTGAACTGATCGCAGATGCCGAGTAAGTCTGAAGCTACTCAGAAACTGCTACGAGGTGTGTAATCGCAATATTGCGATTACTTCGTTCGCAATTTTAAGATGCTAAGATTCACTCCCAGTAGGCGGCGGCTTAGCGTGAGCAACTCTGCTAAAATCGCCTTGCGAGCGAACAACTCAGAATGACCTCCATGGTTAGGCCTTTGATAATTGTCAGCCTCATACACATGTAGCCCTTAATCTGCATCTTAATCCAACTTGGAGCCAAATAAACTGCTGTTAGGATCTCCCTTCTCACTGTGGCTGAGTAGGGAGGAGGGACTGAAGGGATCAGAGAGAGCCGTTGGGCCAACACTGTGCCTCCTGAGCCTGGTGGCTGCCAGAGGATTATCTTCCAGCAGCCACCGGTGAGCTCATACCATCACATCAGATGAAATACGTCCGTGCCAGGCTAGGGCTTAATATACAGTACAGGGATAGGAGAAAAGAATATGATTCTGAACTCTATTCCTGTGAATAATTACTAGAAGGGACATTAACAAAATGGTTATACTCTGGTGCAGCTAAATCAGAATATACTCTTGTCCTGTGTTCTATATTCTCTAACAATTTCCCCCCTGTCAGCATCACAGCTTTATTATATTTGTCTGAGATCTGTCAACTTTATAATGTACCTCTTCCCACCCTCCACTAACTTCCTCTACCTCTCTATCATTTTTATATCTTGTACCAGGACCATAACTAAGGGTATGCAAGTGGTGCCGCTGCCCAAGTTGCAGGGGCTAGGAGGTGGCACTGACACTACCCATGAAACCTGTATTAGCATGCTCCAGCGCTCAGATTCTTATTGATTCCAATAGTCATGACATCATGAAGAGGGAACAGGGCCGCCCCAGGGTACACTGTCACCCTACTTTGTTGTGCTTTTTGTTCATTCTAATCTTTTAGCATTACCCCTCTTTTCCTTTCATTCATACCTGTTGTCTTATACTAATACTGTGTCACTTTCTTTTTCCACATTTTCTATTATCTCTGTCTCACTGTCCTGTTTCCTGTGCACGCACTCTCTCAGTTCCTATTCCTCCAGCCTGTTTAAAAATCAGCTTTAAGCTCCTCCTACCTAGTCATTGACGGAAATGCAGCAGTGCAGAATGTGGCTTTTATGTGTCAAATTAAGTAGACACAACTTGCCTTCCCAACAAATAGATATTTTACAGTGTGCACATATGGTAATAAACGTATTTATCAATTGAATTAGAAATAAGGAAGCATCTGTCTCTGTAAGGTTTAGGAATGGCTGACACATTGACATTTCATTGGACTAAAGTTACAACTCTATTACCCTTTATGTCTGTCTTTAGTCACTTTCTTGTGTTTGGGCAATATACCTGTTTGCTCCCTCCATCAATTGCCCCTTCTCTGTCCCCATGTAGCTAAGATTACCTATACTCTTATCCAAGTTCCCGGCTACTCTTCTGTAATTCCATTATTTCCATCATGTTACTATGACTGACCAAAATAAGTGGATTATGATGTGCTTACTTTTAGCAGTTTTCCATTCTGGGACCATGGTTAAGAAAGTTGCAGTGATTGGTGCTGGCTGCAGTGGAATAACTGCCACTAAATGCTGCCTAGATGAAGGTCTGGAGCCCACTTGCTTTGAAAGGACTGAAGATATTGGGGGCCTCTGGAGATTTAAGGTATAGTATTTGGGGGTTAATGTAATATGGTACAAGTTGCAGAGCAGCGTGATTTCGGCTATCTCTGCTTTAGATTCAAACAACAATTTAAAAGGCTTCACATAGCTCACACCTGATCACGTAAACCATGGAGGTTTTTGTGTTCCCATCATATTTTATTTGATTATGGCCCTCATTCCGAGTTGTTCGCTCGGTATTTTTCATCGCATCGCAATGAAAATCCGCTTAGTACGCATGCGCAATGTTCGCACTGCGACTGCGCCAAGTAACTTTACTATGAAGAAAGTATTTTTACTCACGGCTTTTTCTTCGCTCCGGCGATCGTAATATGATTGACAGGAAATGGGTGTTACTGGGCGGAAACACGGCGTTTCAGGGGCGTGTGGCTGAAAACGCTACCGTTTCCGGAAAAAACGCAGGAGTGGCCGGAGAAACGGTGGGAGTGCCTGGGCGAACGCTGGGAGTGTTTGTGACGTCAACCAGGAACGACAAGCACTGAACTGATCGCACAGGCAGAGTAAGTCTGGAGCTACTCTGAAACTGCTAAGTAGTTAGTAATCGCAATATTGCGAATACATCGGTCGCAATTTTAAGAAGCTAAGATTCACTCCCAGTAGGCGGCGGCTTAGCGTGTGTAACTCTGCTAAAATCGCCTTGCGACCGATCAACTCGGAATGAGGGCCAATATACGGTACTTTAGCCTGTCCTTTGCTGTGTAGTTTTAATTTTAGTGGTGCAATGCTGTGTATCCTGAGAGCAAAGGAACATTTCTTATAATTATTGCACTTTTCATTGTTTTAAATAAAATAAGCTAAAACTTTGCAAAAAATTGAAAAAATCATGGAAAGTAACTGGGATATACAGCAGACCTTTACATAAATATGGATTGATACAGAATTGAGCATTTCAAGCCTTTAGCATACAGTATGCCTCTCTACTTGAACCTCTTTATTATTTTTATGATGAATTGGTGGTCTACTAATTCAGTATGAATTGCCGGCGGACAAAATCCCGGCTGTCATGGTCCAGACAGTGGAATCCCGTCCGCCAGAATGCCGGCAGCGGGTCGAGCGCTAGAAAGCTCCTTGCGGGCTCGCTGCGCTCTCCATATGTTCTATTCTCCCTCTATGGGTGTCGTAGACACCCACAGAGGGAGAACAGCCTGTGTCGCCGGTATTCCGATGGCGGCATTGTGACTGGCGGATATCCCGACTAGCAGTATTTTAACTACTTCCCCTGCTAACACCAATGAAACTATTACTGAAAACATCATTTAAAACTACATAAACCATTTCCATGCTGCCTCATGATTAATGATTAGTGACAGTGGCACTTCTATGATGGGTGCAGTGTTTGTGTACATGGCCCCTGGGTCAAAGGGGGGCCACATGCTACACACCCTGCACAGAGTACAGACCCCACTGTGTGCTGAGCACAGCCCCCATACCTATGGCATATTTTGGGTGATATATAACCAGGGAGATGGCACAGGTGATCTTCTGCATACTGTATGTGCTCTTTCTAAACATCACCTAAAAGAGCAGGTATGGGTGGGGCCTGGTGGCTTGCTGCACAGAGAGTCCTCCCAAGGTGTAATTACCCCAAAGTGCCTAATTTGCATATATGATAAATACAGCTCTGTATGTACCTATCTTAATACTGATAGGTGTTAAGATAAATACAAAAATACAAAAATATTTGTTGCATCACAAATTAGGCAAAAATAAAGCTGGTGAATCATACAGGATTACATGGACAGAGAATGCAACAAATCACATACAGTACAGAGAAGTGTTCTTACACTACCCAGGTGCAAGAAACAACCAGGGTGTGAAAAGCATGGCCTGTGTGACCAAGGCAGTAAATAATACTACTTGTATGTACTGTACGTGTTCTGGCAGTTTGCTATTTTGATAACTTGCTTCCTATCAGATACACATACAGTTAGATTTCGGTATTATGTATTATATAAAGGTGAAACATTTCCTCATCACTTCCAAGGCTGAAATGACACTTAAATCTTGTTTATTGCAGGATGTCCCAGAAGAGGGCAGAGCCAGTATTTACCAATCTGTCATCATCAATACGTCCAAGGAAATGTCGTGTTACAGTGATTACCCTATTCCTGATGACCTCCCGAATTATATGCATAATTCCAAATTGCTACAGTATTTCCGTCAATATGCTGAACATTTTGAAGTCATGAAATATATCCAATTTAAGGTAATAACCATGGGGCTAATCCAGATGTGGAGGAAGTGGCTACTGCTGCTGCCTTCTATTACAAGCAGACGCCTCCGGCTACGGTAGTGATCCGATCTGTGTCCTAGGCCGCATCATTGGATCACTGACCACTGGCCATTATCTGACTTGTGGCACCCATGGGGTCATGCAAGCCACCCATCTTAGAGGTCAGAAAATCTATCTACATGTCAAAGTATATCTGTCTGTCTGTCTGTCTGTATGTTTGTGAGTATGTATACTTGTTCTTCATAGGCTCCTACTTGGATTGATGTATCTGAACCAGACTTAGGGCCTAATTCAGACCTGATCGTAGCAGCAAATTTGTTAGCAGTTGGGCAAAACCATATGCACTACAGGTGTGGCAGATGTAACATGTGCAGAGAGAGGTAGATTTGGGTGGGTTATTTTGTTTCTGTGCAGGCTAAATACTGGCTGCTTTATTTTTACACTAGAATTTAGATTTCAGTTTTAACACACCCCACCCAAATCTAACTCTCTCTGCACATGTTATATATGCCCCCCTCCCCCTGCAGTGTACATGGTTTTGCACATCTGCTAACAAATTTGCTGCTACAATCAGGTCTGAATTAGGCCCTTAGTACACACACCCTTCCTTACACAAATTAAAATAGTGATGGGGTCTAACCAAAAAAAATCCACCTCTTCGGGTCCAGAGCTATAGCGATAGATAGATAGATAGATAAACTCATTGGTTGGTTTGTTTGTCTGTCCGGTTGTGCATTCAGACAACCCTGCACCACTTGGGATCAAACCAACATGAGGGGGTTCAGTTGGATCCTGGCCAGGTTTTAGGGAGGTTAGGGTCCCGGTCAGACCTCTCAGCAGAATGCACAATAAAGAACTTTACCCAGGGAGCCTGTTCTGGGCATTCCACTGGATTAATTTGGAAGCATACTTCACAGAGTGGTAACATTGGATGCCAGAAGACATACTAGGGGGTTGGGGTGGGTCGAACCACATTGCGAAATACACTAGTAAGAACTTTGACCCAGGGAGCCTGTTCTGGGACTTCCATTGGATGGATTTTTAAGAAAACGTCAGAGTGGTAACATTGGATCCTAGAAGACATACTACGAGTTGCGGTTAGTCAGACCTTATGGTAGAATGTGCTGGGCAGAACTTTGAACGAGGGAGCCTGTTCTGGGCTTTCCACTGGATGGATTTGGAAGAAGACTTCACAGAGTGGTAACACTGGATCCCAGAAAGCCTACTAGCGGTTTGGGATGGTTAGACCTCTTGACAAAATGTGCTGGGCAAATCTTTGACCCAGGGAGCTGTTCTGGGCCTTTCACTGGATGGATTTGGAAGAAAACATCACAGAGTGTTAAAATTGGATCCCAGAAGACATACTACTAGGTTGGGGTTAGTCAGACCTTACAGTAGAATGCGCTGGGCAGATCTTTGACAAAAGGAGCTTGTTCTGGGCCGTCCACTGATGGATTTTGAGGAAAACTTTACAGAGTTGTAACATTGCATCCCAGAAGACATACTAGGGAGTTGGATGTCCCAGTTGGATCTCCCGTTGGTGTACACTGGGCAGCTTAGGAATAACAACAATGATAACAGCGGGAAAGCTTTCAAACCATCTCACAATGAAAAAGTGATTATAAAACTGAACAGAAAAAAAGTTGGGGATTAGTGCTACTGGCGTCACGCCTAAACAAAAGCGACACTCCTCAGGGGTGTGTTGGAAGAGCTACTAAGTTTTTAATTATTGTTAATATGTTGACAGTTGAAGCCAACTCATTCATAACTTAATAACAGGAAAATGTGAACCTGGACAATGCCGAGTACTTCAGCTAGTAATATATAATGCCAAAACCAACCGCACACATATAAGTGGAAAGGGGAGTGCCTGGTACATATATAATAGTTGTAGTTCAATGTAAAGAACCAGCACCTCCAAGTAATGCTAAAAAACTTCTTCATATAAAAAGGTAAAGTGCACAAAACAGATACATGACCAGAGGCATGATTATGGACAATCCAAAACTTTCATGAAAGAGATGCCAAATAGGATGGCCAATTCATACCAAACCATGGTGCATGCCTCCAGTAAGTAGTCGAACGGTCCACAGCCGTTTCGGTGCTGAGCAAGCACCTTCATCATGGACAATCAACTTATCATCACCAAACACATTTTATACCATTCTAATGATCAGGAACAAACTCACCTGCATGTGTCCCCAGCACAGGTGTGCATACACAGTGGCCAGAAGCACGCGTCACGACCGGAAGTGACGTGGTGCGTCAAACGTCACGTGACATGCCCGGAATGGATCCCAGAGCAAGGCCGAGTCCAACTGTCACCATGGCAACGTGGGTAGGCAGTAAAGCTACTCCCACCACCGGGAGCCACTGAACAGTTGTTCTCACTCACTTGCCAGGTATCCACGCTGCGGTCATACACCACGCGGTTGGCATCACCACCCACATCCAGGCAGCCACGCTCACCAGCCCCAGTGGAACGCAAACGTTGCTATGGCAACCACATGCAGTTAATACACAAAATAGAAAAAACAATAATAAACACTAATCCTGGTGCAAACATGTACCCAGCGGTAGCGCCCCATATTATAGAACGGCACCAGAGGGCACATAACGGCACCAGTAAATACATAACAATGACAAAATCAAAATATATATAATATTCTAAATACCTAACAGACATTAATGTACATGTTGAGAGACTAGTTTACATAAAGTATTAATAGAGCAAAGGTAATGTCAGGAATCGACTCACCACAGCAACATCTGTCCGTCGGTGCGGACTCCGTCCGGGGTCCCTACGTTCTGCTGTCGTCCACCCCTCTGCCGCCAGACGTCATCCTGGGCCTAGGAACGCTCCTGTAACAGCGGGCGTGGGAGCACGCCGCATTCCCGCCGGGCCGCGGCATGGGCGCAGCCATGACAGTCTCCATCGGTCACCGGAGCTTGGCCGCACCTCCTTTTCCCACTCCAACCAATGTCTGCACACCAGGGGGTATATCAGGAGCTGCAGGGTGAGCCTGTGGTTGTCCTGAACTTTGTGTCACTCCTGCGACCCATGTGCCTGGATTCCTCCGTGTTCCTGGTTACCTTCCTGGATCCTCCGTGTTCCTGGTTACCTACCTGTTCCTCCGTGTTCCTGGTTACCTTCCTACATCTCCGTGGAACTACAAGCATCAGCAACCCCTGCATCTGTATTTGGCTCCACACCTAACTACAACCGCAGTGTGCTTCAGCCTCTGCAGTAGAGACTCTCTCCAGGTGCATTCCATCACCTCACCTGTGAAGCAGCTTGCTAGCTGCCTGAGCTTAACGAACTGCTCTGTGAACTTCCACCTGAGTCTCCTGCATCTGCTACCAGGTTTGCTACACATTTATTACCATCTCTGCTGGCTCCACGTTTTAAACCATTCTGGTTCTCACACCAGTGAACTTATCCATCATTACCATTTCCTCCATAGACTCTCAGCTTCCAACCTGCACCATTTCCATTGCATACTTTTTATTGTTTATTCCTGCACGTTATTCTGCTGCCTTATTGTGTGAACTTTTATGTTAATAAAACACCATTGCGCTGATGCGCAGAAACCCAATCCAGCCTCCTCACTTCTTCCATCCTACCTCCACTGACCCACTAGCGCCCCCTCCGGGGACACAAGCAAAACCGAACCAGACAGTAAGTTCAGGACCGATGGACTCGGACGGTGGTCAGAGTGTTCCAGTTTCTGCAAGGGATGTCCTCCCGGATTGATACACTACAGCAAACCCTGCCTAGTGTACTTGCTACTCCATTTCCAGTTACCCCAGCACCTGCAAGTGCTGTGAGTTCTTCTACGCCGGCTGCATCAGCTCCAGTGTCACGCTTGCACCTGCCTGTGCCTAGCAAATATGATGGCAGTCCGAAGCTATGTCGCGGGTTCCTTAACCAATGTGAAATCCAGTTTGAATTATTATCACACAATTTCCCCACGTCAAGATCCAAGGTTGCCTACATTATCTCACTGCTCTCTGGTTCTGCCTTGAGTTGGGTGTCTCCTCTGTGGGAACGTGCTGACCCTCTGATGAACAACTACGCTGAATTCGTGTCAACCTTCAGACGTATCTTTGACGAGCCAGGTCGTGCAACATCAGCCTCTGCAGACCTTATTCAGCTTTGTCAAGGTACCCGGAGTATGGGACAATATGTCATCCAGTTCCAGACGTTAGCCGCAGAGATTCAGTGGAATAATCAAGCCCTGGTAGCAGCCTTCTGGCATGGACTTTCAGATCGGATCAAGGATGAACTGGCAACCCGCGATGTCCCTGAGCAATTGCCTGAACTGATTTCTCTATGCATCAAGTTGGACTCTCGCATCCGCGAACGCAACAGTGAGCGTGCTCGTAGTGAGCCGCGCAAGTCAAGAATGGTACCTTCAGTACAATTTCAGCCTCCACCTTCTGATGAGCCTATGCAAGTTAATAGGTCCCGCTTAACTCCTGAGGAGCGGTCAAGAAGACTCCGTGAGAGACTGTGTCTTTATTGTGCGGCTGCAGGTCACCAGATCAATTCTTGTACAGTGCGTTCGGGAAACGCCAGATCCTGACTTGTAAAGGAGGAGTCAAGTTGGGATCTTCTAGACAAGCTCCTTCAAACCAAGACCTCATTCTTCCTGTGACTTTAGAGACTACAGATGGTCTTCAGTCTGCATCTGCGTTAGTGGACTGTGGAGCCGCAGGAAACTTCATCACTCAAGCTGCGGTAGATAAGTTTCGTTTGCCTATCTGCGAACTCTCATATCCAGTCTACATCACTGCAGTAGATGGTAGCCGAATCTCCAAGGGGAATATCTCTCACCAAACCAGACCAGTGGTTCTGGGAGTCGGGTTCCTGCATTCTGAATTAATAAAGTTTTTAGTTATTCCTCAGGCAACCCAGGAGATCGTGTTGGGAATGCCCTGGCTCCAACTACATAATCCGCAGATTGATTGGTCTACGTTACAACTCACTTCCTGGGGTTCACATTGTCGCCAGTCCTGCTTAGCCCAAGTTTGTCCTATCAAGTCTTCTGAAGTCAAAACCCAGTCAAATCTTCCTGCGGCTTACCAAGATTTCTCTGACGTCTTCAGTGAAAAGGCCGCTGATGTTCTGCCGCCCCATAGAGAGTGGGATTGCCCCATTGACCTCATTCCCGGCAAGAAACCACCAAGGGGGCGTACCTATCCGTTATCCGTTCCTGAAACTGAGGCGATGAGCGACTACATCAGGGAGAACTTACAGAAAGGATTTATCCATCCCTCATCTTCACCCGCTGGTGCGGGCTTCTTCTTTGTTAAAAAAAAGGATGGAGGATTACGTCCATGCATTGACTACCGGGGTCTCAATGACATTACCATCAAAAACAGTTATCCATTGCCACTCATCACTGAATTGTTTGATAGAGTTAAGGGAGCCCGCATCTTCACCAAGTTAGATCTCCGCGGTGCCTACAACCTCATCAGAATCCGTAGTGGTGACGAATGGAAGACAGCTTTTAATACTCGAGATGGTCATTACGAGTACCTGGTAATGCCATTCGGGTTGAGCAATGCCCCAGCAGTGTTCCAGCACTTTGTTAACGAAATCTTCCGTGACGTTCTGTACAAATACCTCGTAGTTTACCTGGATGATATCCTCATCTTCTCCCAAGATCTCTCTTCTCATCGTCTGCAAGTCCGTGAGGTCCTCCGACCTCTTCGTGAGAATCGTCTCTATGGCAAATTATCCAAGTGTACCTTCGAAGTTCCCTCCATACCCTTCCTGGGGTATATAATTTCCGGATCGGATCTCCAGATGGACCCGACAAAGTTGGAAGCCATTGCCAATTGGTCCATTCCAAGTAGTCTTAAGTCTATTCAGCGATTCCTGGGATTCGCCAACTATTATAGGACGTTTATCCGAGGATTTTCAACTCTCATCGCTCCTATTACCAACTTAACTCGGAAAGGGGCAGATCATTCCAACTGGTCAGAAGAAGCTTTAGCGGCATTTCAAAAGATCAAGCTGGCCTTTATGTCTGCTCCAGTTCTGTCTCAACCGGATGTAAACAAGCCATTCGAGTTGGAGGTGGATGCTTCCACAGTAGGAGTTGGAGCTGTTTTCTCCCAGAAGGGAACTGATGGGAAGATTCACCCTTGTGGATTTTATTCTCGTAAATTCCTCCCTGCAGAAGCTAACTATTCCATTGGAGATCAAGAACTACTAGCGATCAAGCTGGCCCTTGAGGAATGGTGGTATCTCCTGGAAGGGGCCAAATTTCCGTTCAACATCTATACGGATCATAAAAATCTGCTTTATTTGAAGGCAGCCCAGTGCCTCAATCCTAGCCAGTCCCGGTGGGCTATGTTCTTCTCTCGTTTTAACTTTAAGCTTCATTTCCGCCCAGGTTCTCAGAATATCAAGACAGACGCTTTATCCCGATCTATGGAGTCCGAAGAGGAGACGTCCGACTCTGTTCCGCATTCCATCCTGAGTCCAGTGGTATTTGCTTCGTCTCAAGTTTCTCCTGCTCCACCTCCTGGTAAGACTTTTGTTTCCCCAGAACTCCGTTCCAAGTTGCTGTCTTGGGCTCATCAGTCCAAATTCACTGGGCATCCTGGTGTCCTGAAAACTTTCAAGTTCCTCTCCGAGACATACTGGTGGCCGAAGATGAAAGTTGACATCAAAGATTTTGTGGCATCCTGCCCGAAGTGTGCGCAGCACAAGACTCCTCGACAATCTCCAGCAGGTCAGTTACAACCATTATCTGTTCCCAACCGTCCCTGGTCACACTTGTCCATGGATTTCATCTCTGACCTTCCCTCTTCTCAAGGATTCAATACCATCTGGGTTGTGGTTGACAGGTTTACCAAAATGGCCCATTTTGTACCACTCCAGGGTCTTCCTTCTGCACCAAAGCTTGCCCAAATCTTCCTACGGGAGATTTTCCGCTTACATGGACTACCCACTGAAATTATATCTGACCGTGGAGTTCAGTTTGTGGCAAGATTTTGGAGAGCCCTTTGTTCTGCCATGCAAGTCAACCTCAAGTTTTCGTCAGCCTACCACCCTCAGACGAATGGGCAGACGGAGAGGGTAAACCAAGAGTTAGAAACATTTTTAAGACTTTATGTTTCGTCTTCTCAAGATGACTGGTTGGACCTGCTCCCATGGGCTGAATTTGCCCACAATTTCCGCTACCATACTGCTACAGAAACAACTCCGTTCTTTGCTGTATATGGACAACATCCCCGTGTTCCAGATTTTCAAGAACTTCCTCACATTGATGTTCCTGCTGCCACTACTGTCTTGAGTCAGTTCTCTTCAACCTGGAGGAAGATTCATGCTTCTCTCAAGAAGGCTTCTAGCCGGTATAAGTTCTTTGCTGACCACAAAAGACGTGCAGTTCCTAGCCTGAAACCTGGTGACAAGGTTTGGCTTTCCACCCGGAACCTCCGTCTTAGAGTCCCGTCGATGAAATTTGCACCACGTTTCATCTGTCCCTTTTCCATCGAAAGAGTCATCAGTCCTGTGGCCTACAAGCTCAAGTTACCACCTTCTCTACGAATCCCTAATGCCTTTCATGTCTCTCTCCTCAGACCGTTAGTCCTGAATCGCTTCCAAAGAGCTCTTCCAGTCGGCCCCAAAGTGCGAACTCAGCGGGGCGTGGAGTTCGAGATAGAGAAGATTCTGGATTCCCGTTGCCGGTACGGTCGTCTACAATACCTTATCGACTGGTCCGGTTATGGTCCTGAGGAGAGAAGTTGGGTGAATTCGTCAGATGTCCATGCTCCAAGGTTGGTCCGTGTCTTCCACAGAACTCATCCTTCCAAGCCACGTGGGTGTTCAGTGCCCACCCATAAAGGAGGGGGTACTGTCAGGAATCGACTCACCACAGCCACATCTGTCCGTCGGTGCGGACTCCGTCCGGGGTCCCTACGTTCTGCTGTCGTCCGCCCCTCTGCCACCAGACGTCATCCTGGGCCTAGGAACGCTCCTGTAACAGCGGGCGTGTGAGCACGCCGCATTCCCGCCGGGCCGCGGCATGGGCACCGCCATGACAGTCTCCATCGGTCAGAGTACGGCGGCCAATCCGGAGCTTGGCCGCACCTCCTTTTCCCACTCCAACCAATGTCTGCACACCAGGGGGTATATCAGGAGCTGCAGGGTGAGCCTGTGGTTGTCCTGAACTTTGTGTCACTCCTGCGACCCATGTGCCTGGATTCCTCCGTGTTCCTGGTTACCTTCCTGGATCCTCCGTGTTCCTGGTTACCTACCTGTTCCTCCGTGTTCCTGGTTACCTTCCTATATCTCCGTGGAACTACAAGCATCAGCAACCCCTGCATCTGTATTTGGCTCCACACCTAACTACAACCGCAGTGTGCTTCAGCCTCTGCAGTAGAGACTCTCTCCAGGTGCATTCCATCACCTCACCTGTGAAGCAGCTTGCTAGCTGCCTGAGCTTAACGAACTGCTCTGTGAACTTCCACCTGAGTCTCCTGCATCTGCTACCAGGTTTGCTACACATTTATTACCATCTCTGCTGGCTCCACGTTTTAAACCATTCTGGTTCTCACACCAGTGAACTTATCCATCATTACCATTTCCTCCATAGACTCTCAGCTTCCAACCTGCACCATTTCCATTGCATACTTTTTATTGTTTATTCCTGCACGTTATTCTGCTGCCTTATTGTGTGAACTTTTATGTTAATAAAACACCATTGCGCTGATGCGCAGAAACCCAATCCAGCCTCCTCACTTCTTCCATCCTACCTCCACTGACCCACTAGCACCCCCTCCGGGGACACAAGCAAAACCGAACCTGACAGGTAAGTGGTAAACAGGACACACTTTAGAAAAAAGTTACAAAAAACAACCAAAGCCCTGACTTTCATTGAGTCCACCAGGGGCAATTGTATTAAGGCGGCAATCCAATGTGCTTCTCTTTGCAACATCAATTTGTTGCGATCCCCTCCCCGTCTCAACGGTGGAATGCAATCAATTGGCATACATCGGAAATCTCTAATCGTATGACCCAGGGAAGCAAAATGTCTCGAAACTGGTGGTGTATTACTGTCCACAAGAGTGGTAGCTTTTTTAATGGAGGAGCGGTGCATTGATATTCTTTCCGACATATAGCATATTACAAGGGCAAGTTATTATGTACACAACGTAACGGCTGTTACAACAATCCAAATGATATTGTATACTGTAGACAGTGTCACTACTGGGGTTAAAGAAAGTTTCCCCAAGAATAAAAAAAATTACAATTGGCACATCCATGGCATCTCAATACTCCTGGTTTAGGTTGCAACCAGGTTCTTGCCCGAATTGGCCCAATGTCGGAAGCAGCCACAACGTCTTTGAATTTTTTAATTATGTATATATATACACACACACACACTATGTGGACAAATATATTTTGCCACTCCTGTAAATTACTGAATTCAGGCGATTCAATCACACCCGTTGCCACACGTATACTGTATAACCGTATACTCCACAGGTGAGCTTGTTGATTAGTTTATGTTCTGTGTATATAAGAGATGGCTACGCATTGGTTTAATATGCTCATGACTAAGGTGCTGTTGTAGCACCGAAACAGCTGTGGAGCTGTTTAAACCCACTAGGATGACTGGTACTGCTTTACCACCCTAACACTCCTTCATTGATGCTTTTGATTGTAATATGTGAAATCCAGTCTCCTATGCTTTTTTGATATGCACTGAACTTTTTCATTGCTGACTATCTTTGTATATATATATATATATATATATATATATATAATGCTTGTATATACCGGAACTCCTCCCTCTCCTTCAATACCTCAATAGCCAGGTGCCATCTAAAATATTTCAATATATATGTGTGGTGACGGCGGCACTCCTATGGCAGTAATTTGCAGGACAAACAAAGTTGCTTCTACGTTTCGGTTTTATTCCAAAACCATCATCAGGAATGACACCATCACCACACATCTACATTTACATATTATATATATATATATATATATATATATATATATATATACATATATATACACACACACACACACACACACACACACACACACACACACATATCTCCTATATAATAGCCCAGATCTGTGACTTTGTGATTCATTTGCTAACGCTGGGCGGAGTCACAACACTGGGCGGAGTTAGTCAAATGAGTCACAGATCTGGCCAAATCTATAGGAGACTAGGAGCAGAAGCAGATAGTATGGGCATGGCACAGGCAGGGGTGCATACCTCCCAGCTTTCTTCAGGAGCTTTCTTCAGGCAGAAGGAGGGACACACACTCGGCGAAAAGGGGGGCATGGCTTAACGGGAGGGTCCCCGTTTTCGTCAGTGAGGGGGCATGCCCAGCGCTCTGTGAGTTGCTGGCATGCCCCCAGGGGCTGATTATGAGTCCTGGGGGCCCAGGGCACTTGAAACAGGGGAGCCCTATCTCATTGCTGAGCCTGCTGTGGGTTGGGTGCGTGGCCTAATCGCGGGACGCGAGGCCACGCCCCCTTATGCAAATTCATGTTGTTGTTTTTTAAATGGAATTTTGGCCCCTCAGCTAGGGCTAAATACAGAGGAGGTGGTCGCTCCCCCCTACACACCCGCACAGGCAGAAGAAAGCAGGGAGACTGCTGCCTCCCTGCAACACCACAGACCTGCCAACACGCAGCAGCGTGTGCTGACTGTAGGACAATGCTGCTGCTGTTGCTGGCAGGACGGGGGAGCTTCTGAGCTGGGACAGAGCTACTCCAGCTGGGGGGCCCCCTAAAACTGTGGGTCCAACAGTACGTACCCCCTGCCCCCCCCCCTCTTAATTCAGCTCTGCTGCTGGAACCCCCCCTTAATCCGTACCCCATGATGCCCCCTCTCCCTCTGTCTCCACTATTCACCGCTGCTCTGCTAAGCAGAACAGCGAGTACAGGAGCTTTACAACTGCCCCCCCCCCCACCGCGGGACACTGCGACCCGCGGGTGGGACAGCGGGACAGACCCCAAAAACTGGGACTGTCCCGCGAAAATCGGGACAGTTGGGAGGTATGGGGGTGTGTGAGGGGGTATGCCGTACAGACAGACGGGCACCGGCTCACTGTGTGCTTGACCCCCCACATCAGGACACTCAGCAGGGTCTCTCTGGCACTGAGGAGCGTCACTTTCTGGCACACTCCACGTTTCTTAGCTGCAGTTTTGTGGGGCACCTGCCGCTGTGCAGGTTCCGTACTGCCTCTGTTATCTCCAGCCCCGGCAACCCCACCGCTAGCTGCAGCGCTGCCGCCTGCAGTGAGGTGCACCCAGCTCCTTCACACACTTTAGCCGGCGGGTAGCGCTGCAGAAGTCCGAGCTGCTTGCAGGCTCCGACCCCCTCCTCCCTCCAGCCGCAGCGTCTCCTGGGAGCTAACCAGTCACTCCCAGTCTCCCCTTACCACAGTGCCCAGCTGCCACGAGGTCCGCGCTGCGTGCATGCTATGACCCCCCTCCTCCCTCCAGCTGCAGCATCTCCTGGGGGCTAACCAGTCACTCCCAGTCTCCCCTTACCACAGTGCCCGGCAGCTGCGCGAGGTCTGCGGTGTGTGACTGAGGAGGGGGGGAGGGATGCGGACGGGCAGAGGAAGCAGGACTCCAGCCTGAGAGAGTCAGCCATGCCAAGTCTCCACCAGCAGCAGATCCAAACAGGTTGGAGTGGAACAGCAGCAGTCAGCAGCAGTGACTCCGGTAAGACACATCTTTCTGTCACCACTGTTCTGTCCCTAATACCAATCTCTCCCGTGCCCTGTGTTCTGTCATGTACCCGTCACCCCTGGCCTTGCCCTGTCACTGTTATCCTGGCCCTGTCACCCTTATCCTGGCCCTGTTACCCTTATCCTGGCCCTGTCATCCCTGTGCTTGCCCTGTCAACCCTATACTGGCCCTGTCACCACTGGCCTTGCCCTGTCACCGTTATCCTGGCCCTGTCACCCTTATCCTGGCCCTGTCACCCTTATGCTGGCCCTGTTACTCCTATCCTGGCCCTGTCACCCCTGTGCTTGCCCTGTCAACCCTATACTGGCCCTGTCACCCCTGTCCTGGTCTTGCCGCCCCTACCCTGGCCCTGTCACCCCTATCCTGTCCCTGTCATTTCTGTCCTGGCCCCGTCGCCTCTGTCCTGGCCTCGTCACCCCTGTCCTGGCCCCGTCACCCCTGTTCTGGCTCTGTTACTGCATACCCTCCAACTACCTTTTTGGCAGGTACAGCACCCGCAGCGCCTCCATACCCCTCCCCAATGCACCACACCTCCGCACCTACCCCTCCCCCACACGCTGAGCCTCCAGACCCCCTACACCACCCGCGGCTCACTTTCCTCTGCCCCTTCACCACCCACAGCACCTCCAGACCCCCTCCACCATCCACCCCCCATATATGTCTCCCCCCACACCTGCCCCCCTCCACCCGCAGCATCTGCAGACACCCTCCTCCATCCGCGGTCCCCCCCTCACCCATCCCTCCCCCACCCATGGCACCCCCGCATTTGCCCCTCCAGCACCTCCGGACCTCCTTCCCCATCATCTGCACCACCCGTACCTAATTCTCCCCTACCCACGGCACCTGCGGACCCCTACCCCACCCCCAGGCACCCCCGCCCCTTCCCATCCCACAGCACCTCCGGAACCCTTCACCCATCCGCAACATCCCCACACCTGCCCCTCTCCCACCCGTGGCACCCCTGCCCCTCCCCCACCTGCAGTGCCTCCGGACCCCTCCCCCATCTGCGGCCCCCACTCCTCTGCCCCTCCCCCACCCGCAGCACCTCCCGACCCTTCCCCATCCGGCCCGCCCCGCTTCCGCCCCCCCTCCACCCGCAGCATCTACAGACACCCTCCCCCATCCGCAGTCCCCCCCGCACCCGCTACATTCTGTACATATTGCCCTGCAGGTGCTGTTCACGCCGTCGCAAGGGGCTGCGCCTCCTTCACCATCGCACGCTCTTTCATTGTGCAATATTTAACCACTAACAAAGGAATGCAGGTAATACTCCATATAATACAAATATTGACCCCCAGACAGGCATGCAAGGGTAAAGGGGGCGTAGCCCCTAGCGACGGTGTGAAGAGCGCCCGTAGGGCGTGATGAAGCACCTAGTATATATATATATATATATATATATATATATATATATATATATACATAAACATATTACTGTGTATTTTACCTACATTATAATTCATTTTAGGTAAAAGCACATTATACAGAAAAGTATTTTGTTAGTGATGATAAATGTTAATAACTAGTTAATTAATTACTAGCTATTTGTATTCTTATCTGATACTCAATATTAAATGGCTTTACCTTGTAACAGTGAAATGATGGAACCGGCTCAAGCTCGTTGTGACCAGCCAAATGCTTGCAGTAATATTTTATTTTTGCATACTCTAGAATTTTAAATAAAATGTTGGATGTGCAGCTTAATCCTCCAGGCAATGTTTTCTTGCTTTATTGAGACAGGTAATGTGTTCTTATATCTTTCCAATCTCTGAATGACACTCATTACATTTGAGTGGATCATAGTACAGTTATGTGTACATGAAATGGTCACATTCAATAAACCTTATAATTCATAGAGAATTAATCTAAATTGTATGCATATAAAGCAGTAAGATAAGTAAGGAAGAAAGATATTAAGTGCACCAATGTTCCCACTTAATGGGAAGTTGTACTGTAATTTAGCTGAAAACTTGCATCCGTCATATATTGGCAAATTATTCAATTGGTTAGCAACAGTATGGCATATTGCCAGCTTTATGCCAGTAAAGAGTGTGTTTTTAAGTGACCAATATTTCCTTTTTCTCCAGAATTTATATTCCTTTTATGCACCTACAAATTCTGTTTAGTTGTAAATCTACTCTAGATCTAGGGCTGATTTATCAATTCATTTTTTCATAAGCAAAAAGTTTTAAAACTCTTTTCTATGACAAATGGTGCTCCAGCCAATCAGCTCCTAACTGCCATGTTTAAAAAAAAAAAGACAGTTGAAAGCTGATTAGCTGGGGCACCATTTATCATGCGCAACGAGGTTTAAAAATCGTTGCAGAAGATAAAACTCATTCATAAATCAGCCCCTAAGTATGTAAATTGGGGCTAAATCAGTTTGTTGATTGTCTCCCCCTTCCTATAACTTATTGGTATGTGTCACTGAAGTTTTTGTTTTATCAGATTAAACTATGGCGATAGTTCATCAAATTCAAAACCGATAAAATACAGTAACATCTCAAATAACTATCTTCCTGATTTCTTTACATGAAGACTACTGTTTGCAGCGTTAAGAAACGTCCAGATTTTCTCACCACTGGTCAGTGGGATGTTGTCACAGAGACTGAAGGAAAGCAGCAGGCACATGTCTTTGATGCTATACTCGTCTGTTCTGGTCATCACTCAACTGCAAATCTACCACTTCACACTTTTCCAGGTATTGCTATACACTGTTAAAGTTGCATATTCATGAGTAATATTAGATCAAGGTGCAGTCCTCACATACATTCTGCTCCTAACCCACCTAAGGTCACGAGAGAATAAATCCATTAGTGACACAAATGAATGAGTGTGAGACTAATTATTCTCTGAAGATCTGGAACAAGGGGACAAGGGATGAGAATGTAATCCTGCCACTGTATAAACCATTGGTGCGGCCACACCTGGAATATTTTGTACAGTTCTGGGCACCTCACTATAAAAAAGATATCTTGGAACTTGAAAGGGTTCAGAGGCGAGCCAACAAACATGTTAAGGGGTTAGAGGCACTGGATTATGAGGAAAGACTTAAAAGGTTAGATATGTTTACACTGGAAAAGAGGCGACTGAGAGGGGACATTATTAATATTTAAAAATACATTAAGGGACCATACAAGGATTTATCAAATGATTTTTTTTATCAAAGAAACACTACATAGGACACGAGAACACTCCCTGAGGTTAGAAGAAAATAACTTTTATACACAACGGAGAAAAGGGTTCTTCACAGTAAGAGCAGTAAGGATTTTGAATTCTTTGCCAGAGAGGGTAGTAATGGTGGACTCAATCAATAAGTTTAAAAATAGGATTTTAATTTCCTACCAGTAAATCCTTTTCTCTTACGTCCTAGAGGATGCTGGGGTCCACATTAGTACCATGGGGATGTACCAAAGCTCCCAGAACGGGAGAAAGATCGCGGAGGCTCCTGCAGAATTGATTGACCAAACTTCAGGTCCTCAGAGGCCAAAGTATCAAACTTGTAGAACTTTGCAAACCTTTTTCGACCCAGACAAAGTAGCCGCTTGGCAAAGCTGTAAAGCCGAGACACCCCGGGCAGCCGCCCAGGAAGAACCCACCTTACGAGTAGAGTGGGCCATAACAGACATAGGACACGGAAATCCTGCCGTAGAATATGCATGCTGGATGGTGAACCTGATCCAGCGAGAGATCGTCTCTGCTTAGAAGCAGGACACCCAAGTTTCTTGAGATCATACAGGACAAACAGAGAGTCCGATTTTCTGTGACTAGCAGTCCTCTTCACATAGATTTTCAGAGCCCTTACAACATCCAAGGACTTTGATGAAACTGAGGAGTCAGTAACAACTGGCATCACAATAGGTTGGTTGATATGAAATGCCGACACAACCCTGGGAAGGAACTGCTGACGTGTCCAGAGCTCAGCTCTATCTTCATGGAAGATCAAGTAAGGGCTCTTACAAGACAAAGCCCCCAACTCCGACACACGTCAAGCAGAAGCTAAGGCCAACAAAGTGACAGCTTTCCACGTGAGAAACTTGACCTCAACCTCCTGTAGAGGTTCGAACCAATCCGATTGGAGGAACTGTAACACCACGTTAAGATCCCAGGGCGCCGTAGGCGGCACAAAGGGAGGCTGGATGTGCAGAACCCCTTTCAGAAAAGTCTGAACCTCAGGGAGGGCAGCTAACTGTTTCTGGAAGAAAATGGATAGGGTCGAAATCTGGATCTTTACAGATCCCAACCTCAGGCCCATATCCACACCTGCTTGCTGGAAGAGGAAAACCATCCCAGTTGAAACTCAACCGTAGGAAACTTTTTGGACTCACACCAAGATACATATTTTTTTCAAATACGATGGTAATGTTTAGACGTCACTCCTTTCCTAGCCTGTATCAAGGTAGAAATAACCTTGTTCGGAATGCCCTTCCGAGCTAATATCTGGCATTCAACCTCCACACCGTCAAACGTAGCCACGGTAAGTCTTGATAAGAGAAGGGCCCCTGCTGCAGCAGGTCCTCCCGAAGAGGAAGAGGCCTCGGCTCTTCTAGCAGTAGATCCAGAATATCCGCGTATCAAGCCCTTCTTGGCCAGTCCGGAGCAATGAGGATTGCCTGAACTCTTGTTCTCCTTATGAGTTTTAGAACTCTTGAAATGAGTGGAAGTGGAGGAAACACGTACACCGACTGGAACACCCACGGAGTCACTAGGGCGTCCACCGCCATGGCTTGTGGGTCCCTCGACCTGGAACAAAACCGCCAAAGCTTCTTATTGAGATGAGAGGCCATCATGTCTATTTGAGGTACACCCCAAAGATCTGTTACCTCCACGAACAGCTCCGGATGGAGTCCGCACTCTCCTGGATGGAGATCGTGTCTGCTGAGGAAGTCCGCTGCCCAGTTGTCTACTCCCGGAATGAAGATTGCTGACAAAGCCAATGCGTGTTTTTTTGCCCAGAGGATGATTCTTGTTACCTCTGACATTGCAGCTCTGCTCTTCGTTCCGCCCTGTCGGTTTATGTAAGCCACAGTCGTTACATTGTCTGACTGCACTTGAATGGCTCGATCTCGCAGAAGATGGGCCACTTGGAAGAAACCGTTGCAGACGGCTCTTAGTTCTAGAATGTTTAGTGGAAGGCTGGATTTCAGGCTTGACCACCGTCCCTGGAAGGTTTCCCCCTGAGTGACTGCGCCCCACCCCCGGAGACTTGCATCAGTGGTTAGAAGGATCCAGTCCTGAATCCCTAACCTGCGGCCCACCAGAAGGTGAGGAAGATGCAGCCACCAGAGGAGTGAAATCCTGGCTTTCGGCGACAGACGTATTCTCTGGTGCATGTGTAGTTGAGATCCAGTTGGAAGGGCCGAGCATGAAACCTTCTGTACTGTAGAGCCTCGTAAGAGGCCACCATCTTCCCCAGAAGGCGAATGCACTGATGATCCAAAACCCGGGCAGGCTTCAGGACATCCCGGACCATTGTTTGTATCACCAACGCTTTCTCCTCTGGGAGAAACACCCTCTGCACTTCCGTGTTGAGGATCATTCCCAGAAAAGACAACCTCCTGGTCGGCTCCAAATGTGATTTTGGAAGATTCAGGATCCAACCGTGTTCCCTGAGCAGTTGAGTCATGAGAACGATGGACTGTAACAACTTTTCCCTGGACGATGCCTTTATCAGCAGATCGTCCAGATATGGGACTATGTTCACCCCCTGTCTGCGGAGGAGAACCATCATCTCTGCCATCACCTTGGTGAACCCCCTCGGTGCTGTGGAGAGGCCGATTGGCAGTGCCTGGAATTGATAGTGACTGTCTAACAGTGCAAATCTGAGATAAGCTTGGTGAGGCGGCCAAATCGGAATGTGGAGGTACGCATCCTTGATATCCTTGATATCCAGGGATACCAGAAACTCTCCCTCGTCCAGACCTGAAATCACTGCTCTGAGAGACTATTTCAAGTTCAAAATCGGTCTGAACGAAACATGCGGTTTCAGTACCACAAAAAGGTTTGAATAATAACCCTTGTTTTGCATATGAGGTGGAACTGGGACAATGACCTGTGACAATTTTAGGATGGCTTCCTGTAGGATAGCCCTGTCTGTCAGCAAAGCTGGCAAGCCTGATTTAAACAATCGATGAGGCGGGAGTTCTTGAAACTCCAGTCTGTACCCCGGGACACAATATCCTGTACCCAGGGATCGAGGCCAGACGACACCCAGACGTGTCTGAAACGTCTGAGTCTCGCACCCACCAGCCCGTCCTCCAGGCTTTGAGGTCCACTGTCACGCTGAGGATTTTGAGGAACCAGAAGCAGGTCTCTGGTCCTGGGAGCCTGCGGGGGCAGGCTTTTTGGATTTTGTCCGACCATCTCTAAAGAAAGTGGTAGGAGGCTTGGACTTTTTTGCCTTAGCTGTCTGAAAGAACTGCGGCACAGCTGAAGAAAATGGTTTCTTCATAGAAGGTGTAGCAGAGGGAAGGAAAGGTGACCTACCTGCGGTTGCCGTGGAAATCCACGCATCCAACGCTTCCCCAAATAGAGCCTGACCTGTGTAGGGTAGGTTCGACACACTTCTCCTGGATTCCGCGTCTGGTAGTAATCGGGGATACGGTGGGGTATCCCTGATTACTACCGCTGCTACATGGAACTAGGAGGGTGATGGGTAGCCCGGAGGAGAGGAGACTGGACTCTGGACTGAGATCTCCCCGCTACAAAAGAGTACTGAGTCAAGCGGGAGGCTGCTCAGCGCTGGCAGTGATCCCTCTTCATTACTACCCTGCACCATCAAATTGCAGGTTGATCCCTTCCACCCAGCGCTCTCTGGTCTTTTACCCACACAACTTACCCAGCTCGGCTGAGGACACCCCACAAGGCTGAGCAGGTAGCAAGCTCTCTGACTCAGAGGCCCTCATTCCGAGTTGTTCGCTCGCAAGCTGCCTTTAGCAGCATTGCACACGCTAAGCCGCTGCCTACTGGGAGTGAATCTTAGCTTAGCAAAATTGCGAACGAAAGATTTGCAATATTACGGAAAGACTTCTCTGTGCAGTTTCTGAGTAGCTCGAGACTTACTCTGCCAGTGCGATCAGTTCAGTGCTTGTCGTTCCTGGTTTGACGTCACAAACACACCCAGCGTTCGCCCGGACACTCCTCCGTTTCTCCAGCCACTCCTGCGTTTTTCCCAGAAACGGTAGCGTTTTTACACACACTCCCATAAAAACGGCCAGTTTCCGCCCAGAAACACCCACTTCCTGTCAATCACATTACGATCACCAGAACGAAGAAAAAACCTCGTAATGCCGAGAGTAAAATACCAAACTTCATAGCAAATTTACTTGGCGCAGTCGCAGTGCGAACATTGCGCATGCGCAATTAGCGGAAAATCACTGCGATGCGAGAAAATTACCGAGCGAACAACTCGGAAGACCACCAGAGGGAGGCTCAGCAATACCAATGAGTGAGAAATGTCTGGACCGATGGTGCGTCTCTGGGATTCAGCTCTGACTCTGAGACATATAGTCTTGCGAGATGTCATCATCTTGCGGATGGATAGTGAGCGCCGCAGCGGCTGCTGTATTACCGAGTAGCTGCAGAGCCGCAGATGACAACCAGCGAGCAGTCAGCGAAATGCTGTTCTGCTCTCCATTTATATGCTAATTGAGGTAACTATGTGGGGGCCCTCTGTGTGTGAATGGCCAGGGACGACCGCCCCTGCCGCTCCAGCCCTGGATCAGGTTGAACGGTCAAATAGATGTGTACATGGCAGCTGTTAGGTAAATAGCTGTATTTATTTCCATGTATGCAGTGTGAGTACAATTGACTTGTGTGTAGTGATCATATAAACACCTGTATAGGAGTTGTGGATGCTTATGAAATGACAGACAGCCTTTAATAAAGGTACCAGGCGTATTTCTGTGCATGAGACAATTTAGAAAAAATAATTATAATCCAGATGTTAGGGGGGGATCCGGTCTGAAGATTGACACTGTCTAGGTCGACAATGTTTAGGTCGACAGTCACTAGGTCGACAGGGTTGGAAGACCGACAGGGTTTCTAGGTCGAGATGTGCTAGGTCGACAGGTCAAAAGGTCGACATGAGTTTTTCAATTTTTTTCCCTTTTTTGAACTTTTTCATACTTAACGATCCACGTGGACTACGATTGGAACGGTAATCTGTGCCGAGCGAAGCAGTAGCGGAGCGTGGCACCTTGCCCGAAGCTCGCGAGCCATGCGAGGGGACACGGTGCACTAATTGGAGTTCCCGGTCACTCTACGAAGAAAACGACACCAAAAAAAACCTTATGTCGACCTTTTGACCTGTCGACCTAGTGACTGTCGACCTATAGTGGTCGACCTAAACATTGTCGACCTAGACACTGTCTATCTAATGATCCACACCTATTGGGGGGGTGGGTGGTCTGACACATTCTAACCAGTAGGCAGTGACGAAGCCCATCTGTATCCCTCCATAAGGTTATCCACCCATCTGAGATTACTGTGGGCAGTCTGGAATTTAGGACATCTATCCAGAGTCTCGATTGTCAGAAATTCTGGATGGGCAATCAGTGTGACACTGTCGCGAAATGTAATTCTTCTTTTTCACACTGTTGCTTCACCTGCTCTGCCTGCTGATGACGCCACCTGTCTACACTGCTTCCTGGTTATAGCGCCACTGAGTGCATGTCATCTTACCACTCAGCACACTAAAATGCCCAGCAATACCCTTGTCCTCCAGGCTGCACCATATAGTTATTATACCTGTTCACCCCTGTGTCTCTATGGTACGAGTTGTACCACCTCGTTAAATAACCATAAAACCTGATTAAGATGTATTATGTGTGGACTAACTGCCACCGGCACCATTCATCTGTGCAACATTGTACACATGCTGGCCAAATACATATATAGATAAATACAATTAACACCAAGTGTCCTTCACACGCACATTCCACTGCATTCTGCTAATAGGCTGTGGACCGCGATACAGTCCACCATCCTCAAGGAAATAGGTTACTGGCCCCACTGTAATACTCAACAGATTACTCTGCTAATACTCTAACCTACGTTGACTGCAGCCCGTCTCCTCTCATCTGCAACTGGTGGGCACCAGCTCCAAACACTAACAGGTGCATTCCACCCAAAGGCATAGCTATCATAGGTGCAGGCAGTGCAGCTGCTGTGGGGCCCAGAGCTGAGAGTGGCCTCCTTCCCTGTCACAGTTACATGTGTTATATAAATTTTTCGCCATTGGGTGGTACGTAGGGGTCTTTTTAAACTTTTTCCTTGGGGCCTGCAATATATCTAGGTATGCCCCTGTATCTGCTCATTGTAGTGTGGTATAAAATGAACTGGAGGGTATTTTCATGTTATATAATATGAACCGGGGCACTGTGATAAGGCACAATATGAACAGGGAGCACTATATAGCATAATGTGAATTGGGGGTACTGTGTGGCAAAATGTGTACTGGCAGCTCTGAAATGTGACATAGGGTGAACTTAAGCACTACTGCAATTCATAAAAGAAACTAGGGCATTACTATGGGGCATAACATTAAATAAGGCTCTACTATGGTGCAGAAAATTAACTAGGGCACTATCATATGGCATAAAACTAACTGCTGCAGGGAAGTGTCTCTCTAGAAGCATTGGGTCGGGGGCCCCTTCAAAATGTTGCTATGGGGCCCACAAAGTTCTGGCTACGCCCCTGCTTCCACCACCTTTGTATGTTATCCCCAACCACACACACTGCCACCCCATCTGTCTCTCTTATCTGTCCCTCCATCCCTCCCTACTCATTTCTTTTTTTCTTTCATCACTGTCCATCTCACCTAATATCTCCAGGTCACCTCAGCCAAACACCCCCCCCCCCCCCATCCCCCCATCTCTCTCTTCTCTGTATCTCTCCACTCACCAGTCCCTCTCATCTTTGTGTGGGAACGGGGGGGTGCTTGCTAGCTCAACACGCTTAAGCTGGCCATACATTAGGATGACCAGTATCCAATCCGATTCCTTATAAGATTTACTTCAATCCCCCCGGGTGCCCCTAGCACACAATTTAGAGTTCTGTGTGCATACGAAGAAGCATACAATCTATCAATGGATTGTGTTCCTCACAAAAAGCGCATGATCATCTGGAAGGAAATGCCACTCAGAATTGATGCTGATCGTATAAGATGCATTGTATGTGCATAAAACAAGGAGACTAATTCAGATCTGATCGCTGGACTGCATTTTTTGCAGCCCTGTGATCAGGTACTCACACCCTACAGGGGGAGGGGATAATGCTGTGCAAGTGTGCATTCGCTTCTGTAGCAGAGCTGCACAAACATCAGTTTGTGCAGTCTCTGCGCAGCCCAGGACTTACTCAGCCGCTGCAATGGAATCCTGCTGATCGGGGCCAGAGCTGTTGTCAGACACCTTCCCTTCAAATGCTTGGTCCCGCCTGCGTTTTTCCAGACACTCCTGGAAAACGGCCAGTTGCCACCTCCAGTCGACCTCTTCCTGTCAATCTCCTTGTGAACGCCCGTGCAAATGGATCCTTTGCACAATCCCGTCACAGGGCGCCGAACCCCGTAGCAGCAGTCCATCGCGCCGGTGCAGTGCGGTGCATGCGCAGTTCGGATCTGATCGCTCCCACTGTGTGAAAACGCACCGTAGCGATCTGATCTGAATTACCCCCAAGGTATCATGTGCATACGATTACGACGGATAATATGGCTGCACATATGATCTGAGGATGCGACATACGACCCATCACATCGTAATCATACCCAAAACACGTACAATGTGCACACAATGCATCATATGACGCATCTAAATCGTACATTCACTAGCCATTTGGGAATTGGAGTCAAAAATACAATATTTACTGACCCTTGGTTTTGACAGCGTTTTTAAAACCACCATTGACGACTATTATAAAGCCCCTGTTCCGCTGCAAATTCGCTGTAAGTCAGTGAAAATTGCCAAACTGTCCTTTAGTAATAATGTCAGTGTGAAATTATTCTAAGACCCGAAGGAGCTTAGGTTCCCAGTTCAATAAAAGACATATCTGACAATCAATGTACCCCAGAAACAAATTCTAAGGTCTAGATCGCACATGTTGCAAATCTCTTTTAAAGGGATTCGGTCAGGTTTCCGGCGGTGAGGATCCCGGCACTCGAAATACCGATGCTAGAATCCCGACACTGCTCAGAATGCCAGCACCGGCATCCCAAATAGGATCACAATCCAGGTGCCGGAATACTTGCCCTCCGGGATCCCAGACTGCTGGTATCGTGTGATGGGCCACCGGAGAGGTAAGCTGTGGTGGTGGTGGTGGTGATGGGGGTGTTAGGTTTAGGGCTAGGCTGCAGGGTGGGGAGGGTTAGGTTTAGGCTGCAGGAAGGGGTGGTTAGGTTTAGGCACCCCCAGGGAGGGCTATGGTTAGGCTGTGGAGGGGGAGAGGTTTAGGTTTAGACTGCAGTAAGGGAGGATTAGGGTTAGGTTTTTTAGGGGGGTAGTGTTAACAGTCTAACCATTGGGATGACACTTTTGGCATCCTGACCGCCAATATATCAGACCCAACCCCTTTTAAAGAGAAGATTAAAGAAAATAATGGCCAGGATGTAATGACACCCGAGATCGCCGGAGGTGCGAGATGCTGACCGATCTTGGATGATTTTTGAAGGGGTAATCATTTACAAGGCATGGTTTTGCATTGTAGGTTATTGCCCCTTTAAAAAAACATGTGAGATCGGCTAGCATCTCACACCTCCAGCCGTCTCGGACATCATTACATCTGGCCCACTGTTTTATTCCTGCTGCTTTCTCACTGTCATCTGTCGGTGTTCACAGGCATTGACAAGTTCAAAGGCACGTATTTCCACAGTCGTGACTACAAAACTGCAGAACCTTTCAAGAACAAAAGAGTAGTAGTGGTTGGTATTGGAAACACGGCAGTGGACCTGGTGGTGGAGCTTAGCGCTGTGGCTAAACAGGTACTTATTAGAGGAACTTATATGACTACTGTAGGTGCTGCTCTCTGATGTTCGGAATCTCAAGTTGTGGTTTGTTAGTGAATCACAAATATGGCGGAAGCACAGATGGTGTAATGGTTAGCATTACTGTCTCACAGCACTGAGGTCATGGGTTTGATTCCCACCACAGCCCTAACTGTATGGAGTTTGTATATTCTTCCTGTACTTGCCTGGGTTTCTTCCCACAATTCAAAAATATACTGGTAGGTTAATTGGCTCTAAACAAAAATGAACCCCAGTGTGTAGGTGTGTGGATGTTTATGGGCAGACTGGATAGCTCAAGTGATTCTTATACGCCATCAAATTCTATGTTTCTATGTCAAGTCATAGGAGCCAGCTCTGTAGGTGCTTGAGTGTCCTCAATATTTGTTCCGCCACTTTCCATCTGTGCTTCCTCCTATTTAAAAAGAAGGAAATCACTGATTTCTCCTGCAGTTCCTCCTTTTTTGTCTGTTACCTTGACCCCATAGTTTGCTCTGGGGCCTGCAATGTCTTATCTATTGAGATGAAATTACCCTATACCAGAGTTTCCCAAACTCTTCTATTACAGTCCAGGTTTCAAGGATAGCAATACGGATAGGCGGACCAAGCAGCAGCAGGAGGGATAAAAAGAAGCAGCTGAGAGGAGACACAGATGGGAAGATACCTGTGCAGGAGCATCCATGTACAGTAGTTCAGAAAAACATACAGATTGGAGCCTGCCTATGAGGGGTGCACTAATGTACCCACCAGGAAGGCGGAGTGGGGTTTGGTAAGGAGAGTGGGTGACTAGCAGCCAGGAGAACAGAGATGGAAGGAGAGATATGTGGGGTCAGCGGCTGTGGCACTGTCATGGAACTGCTGCAGTGTGAGGATCCCAGCTGGGTGGAGCCGATGCAAGGACCCCTGTGGAGATCCCTGCTTACTGACTCAGAGGGTGGCCAGGACTGCCTGTATGGAAGCTACTACTGTGGTGGGCAAGAGCATTGGAACCACTGCTGCCAGAGAGAGAGAACAAGACCCCAGAGACCACAACCCGGCAGGACCAAGACCCGGTATGCGGACCAGGCTGCTAGAGACAGCCCTGATGGAGGGGAAAGACCTCTGAAGAGACCTCAGCTGAAAGTTTCCAGAGCTGCGGTCATAAAGATCCTGTGAGAGGACCCTTGCAGCACAGGCAGGCAGCGCAAGGGAAGCTCCAAGAAGGACATGGAGAAGACTCCTGCTGGACAGCCAATTCAGGCGGGTGTTGAGATGGAAGCCACTGAAGGACCAGAGGAGGTGCAAGCTACAGCAGCCCGGCACGGTGCGCAGCATCCCAGACGCGCTGCGGAGCAGAGTCTAAGGAGAGTCGTGGGGCAGCAGAGCTGTAACTGCAGGGTAGTGAGACACACTGTTTAATGCTCTTCCACTGCCAACTCTGCCCATTACCCCTTTCACTGCAAAACTCTGCCCCTGTTATCATCTTCTTCAAAACTCTGCCTAAACTGTGATAGAACAAAGGGGATAGGCTCCCCTTCCTCTCTAAGTGCCCTATTAAAACAAGATATTAGGGGAAGGCTCCCCATCTGTTTTAACCCTACACCTCTGATCCACAGTTTAGGGAATTTGGTGTACTTGTGCTTCCAATTATGTTAACAAGCAAGTAGTTTTCCTGTTGATGCTCCATTGCTATCTTATCTTGTTATGTGTTATAATAAAATGGAGTTGGATCCTGTATTATGTGTCAGGGATGTAACTTCATCCCAGTTGCCTGGAGCCAAGATAAATTATTAGTATTTTAACTGACTCCTCTATACCAGCCACAGCACACAACTTTGCCGAAATAATGGGGTGTGGTCTCACAAAGAATATTAGCCCCAATGCAAATTGCGCCACAGTAGCACAATCTTATTCACAGTACACAGTAAGTAGCACCTGATTTATATTACACCACTTAGCAGTGTCCCTTATTTACATTACGACACAAAGTAGTGCCTCTTATTCACGTTACAACACATAGTAGTGCCACTTATTCACATTACACTATACAGTAGTACCTCTTATACACATTATACATGATGCCCACAGTAGTAGTGCTTCTTACACATAAAGCCCACAGTAGCAATGCTACTTACACACATAATGTCCACAGTAGTAGTGCCCCTTACACATAAAGCCCACAGTAGCAATGCTGCTTACACACATCATGCCTACAGTAGTAGTTCCCCTTACACATAAAGCCTACAGTAGCAATGCTGCTTACACACATAATGTCCACAGTAGTAGTGCCCCTTACACATAAGGCCCACAGTAGCATTGCTGCTTACACACATAATGCCCACAGTAGTGCCCCTTATACACAAAACTCACAGTAGAGCCCTTTGTACACATAATGCCCACAGTAGTGCCCCTTACACATAAAGCCCACAGTAGCAATGCTGCTAACACACATAATGCCCACAGTAGTAGTGCCCCTTACACATAAAGCCCACAGCAGTAATGCTGCGTACACACATAATGGCCACAGTAGTAGTGCCCCTTACACATAAAGCCCACAGTAGCAATGCTGCATACACACATAATGCTGGACTAAGGCTAGTGAGGGCCCCGGGGCTACAAATGTGTGGGGGCCTCACCAATAAAATTTACTCTGCACCCTACCACTGTCACTACTTTGTCCTTTAGGGGTGCAAGAGAGAGAGAGTGAGGGAAGTGAGATAGAGACGAAAAGTGTGTCAGGGCGAGAGGTAGAGAAATAGGGTGAAGCAAGGGAGCGAGAGAGGGTAACAAGAAGAAAGAGAGGAGAGCGAGATAGAGAAAAAGGGTTTTAGAGAGAGAGAATGTCAGGAAGAGAGAGGAGTAAGAAAGAGACAGAGAAAGAGGGGAGCAAGAGAAGGAGAGAAACAGGCTGTCAGGGAGATAGGGAGGGGGAGGAGTGAGCAAGAGAGAGATAGAGGGTGTCAGGGAAAGAGAGGGGGGAAAGAGAGAGGATGTCAGAGAGAGAAGGAAAGAGGATAGAGAGAAAGAGCGAGGAGCAATAGAGAGAGGGTGATCTATACATTGTAAGCTTGAAAGCAGGCCCCTCCTACCTCTGTCTGTCTGTTTTTGCCCAGTTTGTTCTATTACTGTTGTTCTAATTATAAAGCGCAACGGAATATGCTGCGCTATATAAGAAACTGTTAATAAATAAATGTAGAAAGAGAGAGAGGGGACAGAGAGCGAGAGTGTTCGGGAGAGAGAGGAGTAGAGAAAGAGGGGAGCAAGAGAGAGGGTGTCAGGGAGAGAGGAAAAGGGAGGGGGAGTGAGTGGGAGAGAGACAGGGAGACAGGGAGAGAATGTGGGGGGCAAGAGAGACAGAGGGTGTCAGGGAGAGAGAGAGGATGTAAGAGAATGATAGATTGGAGAGAGACACAGAGAGAGAGGAGCAATAGAGAGAGAGGGTGGTGAGAGAGAGAGAGAGAGAGAGAGAGAGAGAGAGAGAGAGAGGGATGAGAGAGCATTAAGGTATAAGGGAGAGAGAGGGGAGAGAAAGAGGGGCACAAGCAAGAGAGAAAGTGAGAGAGGGTGTCAGGGAGAGAGGAAAAGGGAGAGAGAGAAAGAGGAGAGAGACAGTTAGAGGGAGGGGAGGCTAGTGTAAAGGAGAGACGGAATCAAGGAGAGAGATCATAACAGGGAGAGAAAGAGGGAGTGGGGTGCAAGAGAGGGAGGGGGAGTGTGAGAGGGTGTCAGGTAGGTAGGGAAGGAGAGAGACAGAGGGGACAAGATAGAGGGAGAGAGTGTGTTGGAGAGAAAGAGGGAGATAGAGAGGGACTGATAAAGGGGTGCAAGAGGAAGAGAGAGAGAGGGAGATGAGTGAGCAGGAGAGATGATAGGGTGTTAGGGAGAGATAGCATCAAGGAGAGAGAGAGAGAGCGAGAGAGAGAGAATGTCAAGGACAGAAAGATGGTGAGAAAGAAAGGGAGACAAAGAGCAGCGCAAGAGAGGGGAAGAAAGGGGAGAGATAGAGACAGAGAGAGAGAGTGGGTGGGAGGGAGGGAGGGAGGGAGGAAGGACGGGACTGGGACACTACTTGGCTAGGCTTCTGTGATGTGGTGGGAACTTTGCGGCATTAGGCCTCGCCACCACTTAGACCCATGAATCGGGGTACAGTAGGTCGGCCAGGACAATATTTGACAATGTGGGTACCCCATCTAAAAATTCCAGCCCCGTATGGAGTGCTCACAAATCAGCCGACAGCCTCCATGGAGAGGGTATTATTGACAGATGTCAAATGAAATTTCCTGGTCACTGATATCCATGGGCCTCCTTACAAGCGCAACCTGTCCTAATCACGCTGCAGGAGAGACAGATCACAGCACTATGTGAGAGGGTGGAGGTGGGCAGAGGGCAGCTCGGTATATAGCGGGGAAGACAGACAGCCTGCTTCAATTAGGAAGCGCAGTACGGCATGCAACTTGTGCAGAGTGCGGTTAGTGGCCACATGTGGTGAGCCGGCTGGCGTGGGGGGGGGGGGGGGGGGGGTACCTGACATTAGGGTGTCCAAGTGCACACTAAGGGTACAATCGAGGAGCCAGGTGCCCCCTTCACAGCTGGAGCCCAGCGACAACTGACTCCATTGCCTCTAGGAGTTCTGCTCCTGTTGTGGGTGGTCATTGTGTCTGAGGGGTAAAATCAGCCCTGCCTCTGTGATCTTACCCGAACCTGGTCCGTTTATGTGGGTGTTACATATAGTATGTGTAGTGTGGCATTTTCTGTGTACTCTTAAAACCATTTGTGATCCATTGTGTCTGGTAACTGAGGGGGATATTTATTACACCTTATAAAGAGGACAAGCAGAGGTGTTGCCAATCTGAATAGAGCTATTATTTTATGGAACGTACAAGCTAAAGATAGCTAGAATCTGACAGGTTTTTATGGACAACGCCCCTACATATCCTCTTTAAGGGGTTTGATAAATCTTCCCTTTATGAATTACAGTATTTACAGAATGCATGTCTGTGTCAGAAAATTTACAACAGAATCAACAAAACAGTATCCTGATGATAATCACCATTCATCTTGTCTGCTATTATTTTCCAGGTTTTTCTAAGCACCAGGAGAGGAGCATGGCTAATACACCGTGTTGCTGATCAGGGCTATCCATTTGATATAGTCCTCTTCACTCGTTTCTACAGCATTATTCAAGTTGCATTTCCGAGTCTGGCAAATGCCTTTTTGGAGCATAAAGTCAACTCCAGGGTTGACCATGACAACTTTGGCCTAAAACCACAGCACAGGTGCAGATGTTTCCTTTTCTTTCTTCTGAATATGGAATTATGGCACGTTTGTGTTCTAAAGAAAAATTTTAATGATGTAAAACATCACATTATTTATTTATTACTAGTTATTTACATAGCACACACATTTTCTGCAGCGCTTTATAGAGAATATTTGCCCTTTCACATAAGTCCCGGCCCCAGAAGAGCTTACTATCTATGTTCCCTAGTTTATTGGTTCTTTAAAGTGTTTTATTTTATTACTAGCTATTTATATAGTGCACAAATATTCTGCAGCGCTTTACAGAGAATATTTAGCCATTCACATCAGTCCCTGCCCCAGTGGAGCTTACACTCTAAGTTACCTACCACATGCACACACATACACGCTAGGGTTCATTTCTTGTTAGGAGTCAATTAACCTACCAGTATATTTTTGGGACGTGGGAGGAAACTGGAGTACATGTAGGAAACCCACACGCGCAAAGGGGAAAATATACAAACTCCACATAGTCAGGGCCATGGTGGGAAACAAACACAAGACTTCAGTGCTGAAAGGCAGTTATGTAATACTAACCATGACACCATCCGTGCTGCCCTCACATGGATGCAAATATTCTCAGAATTCTAAATTTAACCTCAACTTTATTGCTCATCATAAAAGTTCTAATTAATGATAGTAGTCTACCATTTTGAATTGCTTATTATTTTTTTCTTATCAAATACTTATACATTATGTCTCTGTTTATACAATTATACAGGTTCCTCAGCCAACATCCTACAATTAGTGATGATCTCCCCAATCGCATTATCGCTGGCAAAGTTCTTATGAAGACTAATATAAAACAGTTTACAGAGACCGATGTCATATTTGAAGATGGCACAGTTGAGAAAGACATTGACGTTGTCATTTTTGCCACAGGATACCGTGTATCATTTCCCTTCTTTGATGAGTCTATCCTAAAGGTGGAAAATAATGAAATGTCCTTGTATAAAATGGTATTTCCTCCACATCTGGAAAAACATACGCTAGCTTGCATTGGCTACATCCAACCTCTTGGTGCTATAATGCCTGTTTCTGAGATACAAACGCGCTGGGCAACAAGAGTCTTTAAAGGTATAGATTTATTTGTTTAATTTTAATATTTTTCCTGTGTGATTTTAACTTCATAACACACATCATTATTGATATAATATATTTTCCACATTATTTGTTTTCAGGTCTGAGTCAGTTACCATCCATGCATGACATGAAGATGGAAATAAACAAGAGAAAAGAAGAAAATCAGAAAAGGTGGGCCTTTTTTTAATAGAAATAGTATGTTCCTTAATTAAAATAGCAGTTTTATTGGGCCTAGGAGGTCTCAGGTTTCATTTTAACTTTAAGTAGTAAAAATTAATTGGCCAAAGCAAGTGCTTCTTCCTGTAGTATTATTCTTAGTTTTGACATTCTGAATAGACTTGGTGGGTATTTATCAAAGCTTGGGGACAGATAAAGTACCAACCATTCATCTAATTGACAATTTCAAACACAGCCTGTAAAATGACAGCTAGAAACGGATTGGTTGGTGCTTTATCTCTCTCTACTTTACCTCCCTTCAAGCTTAGTTAAATCTCCCCCTTGTTCTTTGATGGTTACCCGACCATTTAAAGGAAAATTATATATTTTAAACACTTTATGCATAATGATTTCCACTCCACCTTCTCCAGGTATGTCAAAAGTGATCGTCATACCATACAAGTGGATTATGTGCCACACATGGATGAAATCGCAGAGGAGATAGGCTGCAAGCCTAATATTTTGAAGTTTTTCCTGACGGATCCTAAGCTGGCCTGGCAGATGTTCTTTGGCCCATGCTCACCTTTCCAGTACCGCCTGTGTGGACCAGGGCAGTGGAGGGGTGCCAGGAAAGCCATTTTAACTCATCACGACCGTATCGTCAAGCCCACAAAGACCCGTGTCCTGAATAATGACTCTGCTCACAGTTTCTTCCCTTTTGCTCTGAAGCTCATTGGCATACTGATTCTTTTTGCTGCCATATATTTCTCTGTGTAAACTGGCTAACAAATACAGAGAGATGAAACTTTTAGAGCAGAGTAGATATAGAGAAATGCTTTCATTAATCAGTGATATGTGTTCCCCATTATTTGATAGACTATTACTTGAAATTGGATAAATGCTAATGCAAGTCACTGTACTTAAAGTGAGTTGCAAACAAAAACTTTAAGTACTGTCAAAATACAATTAACTATGAAATAGAAGTTTATAGAAGGAATCCACAGTGTCCTTGTTTGCTCATAATACAAATAGGTTGCAACCTATTGCAACTAGTTAGATGTTATCTTTCATTTTGCAGTCTGGAAATATAGCTAGATTCTGATTGATTAGCTGTTATAGGTCACTGACTCACAGGGGTATATTTACTAAGGTGCAGGTTTTTAGAAGTGGAGATGTTGCCCATAACAACCAATCATATTCTAGCTATTATCTTCTAGAAGGTGCTAAAGAAACAATAAGTAGAATCTGGATGCTATGGGCACCATCTCCACTTCTAAATTCCCACACCTTAGTATATACAGTATATCCCACAGTGTGTCTTTATACATTGCACTAAACTATGTCATAAAGAAGCCCAAGGATGCTTCCTGTATTATAAACGAACCATACGTTATACAGTATATAATAGTGCTAAGGGGAATACTCAATTGCGAGCAGAAATTTCATAAAAGGTTTTCCCTATTTAGCAGCCTGAGAAAAATTCTCACAGCCCTAGAGCAGGTGCAAAGTCAGGGAAAATCCCTATTTTAAAGTTAAAAATGTCGGGACTAGGTTCAGAAATTCTTGAACACCCCCCCCCCCCCCCCCCATAATGACTAATTAGGGAATTGGAAGTTTCAATGAGCTTAATTGGGCCAATAACTATATGTCATCACTGTGGTTAGAAAATTGTGTCAAATAACCCCAAATCACTTTTTATAAACCTTTCAGTTTTTTCTGTTTGTATGTAAATATTTTTTTTGTTACTATTTTAAAATAAAGAACAAATCAGCCCTACAGTATGCAGCATTTTCAAAGCACAAAATATGTTTAATTAGAACAACAATAGACATATATACCAATAAGCAATATATATATTTTTTTTGGTGGTACAGGCTGATCTCCAATTTTTTATGTGAAAAATGACAGATGTGTCCACACTCTATCCCGCCAATGGATCATGGGTGTGTATATGCTGTGATTGCAATTATTCTCACCCATGCACTGCAAATTCACTGGAGCGTGGTTCCCATGTGATCCTATAGATTGTACTGTAGGTATGTGCGCAGTGCCCGAGAACATTCTGTTTGTGGGAAATGACCCACGATTTTAGTAATGCTGAGCCTGGGCACATCTGTAGCTCAACCTGTTTTTTTTCAGTCAGTAGGGAGCATACCTACATTAATGAAAAAATAGTCACGATAGCCACTGTCATTTTTACCACAAACTCACGCACCTAATTGTAAATGCTTCTAAGTATTGTTGTCACTACATACAGCTTGAGTTTTTTTAATAATTATTCAGTAGACTGAGGAGGCAAGTTGAGTGGGTATTGGTAGAGGAAGAGTTGGTGCGATGACCTTGTCTTCTGTAGCAGTAAAGATAGAAGGGAGGGTGGAGGAGACACACAAATACTGATCAGCAGTGGCGGCTGCTGCCCCTGGGCTACAGTGCCATCCAAAGGCTGCAGGGGGAGCTGGCCAGGACATATGAACATACATGTGAAGTTGTAAGTAATATATGTCCTGTCTTCCTTCATCGGGAATCAGCAGTAACCACAGCATGGAACACACTGCTCAGCCTGTCAATCATCATTTAGCCCGCCCCCAGACTCCCATTGGCTGATTTCACAGGAGGCTGAGTGCGTGCTACATGACGGTTGACAGGCTGAGCAGTGTTTTCCATGATGCGGCGGCTGCTGATTCCCGGGGAGGAGCCAGGACATATGTTACATACAACTTCACATGTATGTTTATATGTCCTGTCCAACTCTCCCCCTGCACACTTTGGATGGCACTGTAGTCCTGGAGCTGCAGCTGCTTGTTGGACATGAAACACACGGGTTTCACAGTAACAGATACCGGTGTGTTAATGTAAATCTCTTCCCACATTTTACATTTTCCTTTCACAGCAGCACAACATGGTTTATTCACGTTATAAAATGCCGCCAACAGTCTGGATTTATTCCCAACTTTAAATTTTGCTCTTTATATGGTAATTGTCTACAGTAGTAGTTACACTCCACTCTGCCTGGACAACTCTAGAATATTAGACAGCACACACCTTTCTCTCAACTTTATAAGGACACCTGAACATTTGTGAGACCTCACATTATTGCAGTCACATTTTGTGCCTGGCTGTCACATTCCATCACATTATATTTTTGGAAGCACATTTCTTCCCCTGAGTGTTGCACAATTATCCACTTTAAATCATTTCACAGTCGTGTTAAACTAAATTCTGCATTGTTCTGCTTTAAGGTTGCTGATGACTGGTTAACTTCTTATATATAGTGGTTTCTGATTATATAATAAGGTATATTGTACTAACAGATGCTTAAAACAAAGTGTACAACATGTGTGCTTTGTTTAAAGGTAATTTCAATGCTAATAAAGTATACTGTACTACTGCTTTACCTGAGATTATAGATGCTCTTTACCTGAATAAAACATATTGTGGCAAAGTAGCAGGTTTCTTTCATTGTTTTAATGGTGACACTCAGGGCTGCCACCAGAAATTGTGGGGCCTAGGACTGACAAAATAGGCAGCCTGTCCGCTCTCCCCCCCCCCCCCCCACCCTGGAAAATATATATATATATATATATATATATATATATATTTTTTTTTTTTTAAATAAAATAAAATAAAATACAGAACTATATTATGCCCCTTGCACCATATTAAGTCACCACAGAAATGTCCCTGAAACCATATTATGCCACCAAAGTTATGCCTCTGTCACCATGTTATGCCCCACACAGTAATGCCCCTGACTCCATATTGTGCTGCCACATTAATGCTGTCAGTACCTGCTCGTTGTCAGGAGTTCTGCTCGTTGTCAGGGTTTCTGCTCGTTGTGAGGAGATTCCCGCACATGCCGCTGCGGGCCTGCAGTCCAGATGGGGGCCTCTGTTCGCACCTGTATGCTTCTAACTATAGAAATAGTTTCTCCCAAAATGGCTACTGCCTCAGGGGAGACCGTTATTAAAGATACTAGAGGATCTAGTATGTTCAATAACTGTCTCCTCTGAGATGGTGGCCATTTTGGGAGGGACATTGTCAATAGAGGGCAGCGGACAGACGGGGACATGGATGGGGACAAACAGGGGCGTGAGGAGGGTGGCATGAACTGCCCGGGCCCTTCCCTCTCTGTCAGAGAGGCCAGGCCTAGGACAGCTGTGCCCCCAGCACCCCCCTGATGGTGGCCCTGGTGGCACTTGCATTTGCCTTAGTAAAGCAGACAGAATCAAAACCTTGTGTGCTGGCTGCTGCCTCTGGGTTGCAGCACAGACCACACATACTGTAGCATGGGGATGGGGGTGTTGGTTAAAACATCTAAGCATACCTTTAATGTTACATGTAATATGTGTGATGACTGCCTGACCCCTGGGATCAGCAGTGCTGTGTGCCCTCATGACACAGCACTCAGCTTCAGTTCTCCTTCCTGTATAACTATAAGCCTGCCCCCAGACTCTCATTGGCTAGTTGGTTTGGGGGCAGGCTTATACAGGAAGGAGAAGCTGAGTGCTGCTGCATCCCAAGTTCAGCAGCACTGCAGCAGCTGTGAAACTAACAGGGCTACCAATCCATGTAATAGTACCGTGTACACAGAAATTAATTGACAAATAACGTATTTAGGGGTCTATTCATGAAGCAGTGAAAAGTGTGGAGAAGTGACAGGTGGAGAAGTTGCCCATGGCAACCAATCAGCATTGAAGTAACATTGATAATTTGCATACTGTTAAATTATACAGAGTAGCCACTGGCTCACTTCTCCACTCTTTTCACTGCTTCATAAATAGACCCTTTAGTGGCTAGTATTGGGGAGGCCACTGCACTTTGTGGGCCCATGGACATTTACCAGTCTAGTCACGATGCGGTTACGCCTCTGGGTATTAGTCATTTGACTCCTTATGACATAGACAATATAAGATGAGTCTCATCAGCAAAAGTATTAACAACCATAGACACTGAAATATGACAAGATTGAAATATTCCTAATTAAAGTAAAATATAAGTTACCTGTTATGTCTAACAATTTACTTCCTTTTCCCTGATTATATTTAGTGCTTCAATCACTAAAGTTTGAATTTCCCATACATTACATTTAATTTCTCTATCGTCCTAAGTGGATGCTGGGGTTCCTGAAAGGACCATGGGGGAATAGCGGCTCCGCAGGAGACAGGGCACAAAAAAGTAAAGCTTTACTAGGTCAGGTGGTGTGCACTGGCTCCTCCCCCTATGACCCTCCTCCAGACTCCAGTTAGATTTTGTGCCCGAACGAGAAGGGTGCAATCTAGGTGGCTCTCCTAAAGAGCTGCTTAGAGAAAGTTTAGTTTAGGTTTTTTTCTTTACAGTGAGTCCTGCTGGCAACAGGATCACTGCAACGTGGGACTTAGGGGGAAAGTAGTAAACTCACCTGCATGCAGAGTGGATTTGCTGCTTGGCTACTGGACACCATTAGCTCCAGAGGGATCGAACACAGGCCCAGCCGTGGAGTCCGGTCCCGGAGCCGCGCCGCCGACCCCCTTGCAGATGCTGAAGCGTGAAGAGGTCCGGAAACCGGCGGCTGAAGACTCCTCAGTCTTCATAAGGTAGCGCACAGCACTGCAGCTGTGCGCCATTTTCCTCTCAGCACACTTCACTGGGCAGTCACTGAGGGTGCAGAGCGCTGGGGGGGGGCGCTCTGAGAGGCAAATATAAACCTTATACAAGGCTAAAAATACCTCACATATAGCCCATAGGGGCTATATGGAGATATTTAACCCCTGCCTGACTGGAAAAATAGCGGGAGAAGAACCCGCCGAAAAAGGGGCGGGGCCTATCTCCTCAGCACACGGCGCCATTTTCTGTCACAGCTCCGCTGGTCAGAACGGCTCCCAGGTCTCTCCCCTGCACTGCACTACAGAAACAGGGTAAAACAGAGAGGGGGGGCACATTAATGGCTATATATATATATATATTAAAGCAGCTATAAGGGAGCACTTAATATAAGGATATCCCTTGTATATATAGCGCTTTGTGGTGTGTGCTGGCAGACTCTCCCTCTGTCTCCCCAAAAGGGCTAGTGGGTCCTGTCTTCATTAGAGCATTCCCTGTGAGTTTGCGGTGTGTGTCGGTACGTGGTGTCGACATGTATGAGGACGATATTGGTGTGGAGGCGGAGCAATTGCCAAATATGCAGATGTCACCCCCCAGGGGGTCGACACCAGAATGGATGCCTTTATTTGTGGAATTACGTGATGGTTTATCTTCCCTTAAACAGTCAGTTGAGGACATGAGGCGGCCGGACAATCAATTAATGCCTGTCCAGGCGCCTCAAACACCGTCAGGGGCTGTAAAACGCCCTTTGCCTCAGTCGGTCGACACAGACCCAGACACGGGCACTGATTCCAGTGACGACGGTAGAAATTCAAACGTATTTTCCAGTAGGGCCACACGTTATATGATTTTGGCAATGAAGGAGACGTTACATTTAGCTGATACTACAGATACCGTAAAACAGGGTATTATGTATGGTGTGAAAAAACTACAAACAGTTTTTCCTGAATCAGAAGAATTAAATGACGTGTGTGATGAAGCGTGGGTTGCTCCTGATAAAAAGTTGATAATTTCAAAAAAGTTATTGGCATTATACCCTTTCCCGCCAGAGGTTAGGGCGCGCTGGGAAACACCCCCTAAGGTGGACAAGGCGCTCACACGCTTATCCAAACAAGTGGCGTTACCCTCTCCTGAGACGGCCGCACTTAAGGATCCATCAGATAGAAAGATGGAAGTTATTCAAAAGAATATATACACACATGCAGGTGTTATACTACGACCAGCTATAGCAACTGCCTGGATGTGCAGTGCTGGAGTAGTTTGGTCAGAATCCCTGATTGAAAATATTGATACCCTAGATAGGGACAATGTTTTACTGTCGTTAGAACAAATAAAGGATGCATTTATCTATATGCGTGATGCACAGAGGGATATTTGCACACTGGCATCTCGGATGAGTGCTATGTCCATTTCAGCCAGAAGAGCCTTATGGACACGACAGTGGACAGGCGATGCGGATTCAAAACGTCACATGGAGGTTTTGCCGTATAAAGGGGAGGAGTTATTTGGAGTTGGTCTATCAGACTTGGTGGCCACGGCTACTGCCGGGAAATCCACTTTTTTACCTCAAGTCACTCCCCAACAGAGAAAGGCACCGACCTTTCAACCGCAGCCTTTTCGCTCCTACAAAAATAAGAGAGCAAAGGGCTTGTCGTACCTGCCACGAGGCAGAGGAAGAGGGAAGAGACACCAACAGGCAGCTCCTTCCCAGGAACAGAAGCCCTCCCCGGCTCCTGCAAAAACCTCAGCATGACGCTGGGGCCTCTCAAGCGGACTCGGGGACAGTGGGGGGCCGTCTCAAAAATTACAGCGCGCAGTGGGCTCACTCGCAGGTAGACCCCTGGATCCTGCAGATAATATCTCAGGGGTACAGGTTGGAATTAGAGACGGATCCTCCTCATCGTTTCCTGAAGTCTGCCTTACCAACCGTCTCTTCCGAAAGGGAGAGGGTGTTGGAAGCCATTCACAAGCTGTACGCTCAGCAGGTGATAGTCAAAGTACCCCTATTACAACAAGGAAAGGGGTATTATTCCACTCTATTTGTGGTACCGAAGCCGGATGGCTCGGTAAGGCCTATTCTAAATCTGAAGTCCTTGAACCTCTACATAAAAAAGTTCAAGTTCAAGATGGAGTCACTCAGAGCAGTGATAGCGAACCTGGAAGAAGGGGACTTTATGGTATCCTTGGACATCAAGGATGCGTATCTACACGTTCCGATTTACCCCGCACACCAGGGGTACCTCAGGTTCATTGTTCAAAACTGTCACTATCAGTTTCAGACGCTGCCGTTCGGATTGTCCACGGCGCCTCGGGTCTTTACCAAGGTAATGGCCGAGATGATGATTCTTCTTCGAAGAAAAGGCGTATTAGTTATCCCATACTTGGACGATCTCCTAATAAGGGCAAGGTCCAGAGAACAGCTGGAGACAGCTTTAGCACTATCTCAAGAGGTGCTAAGACAACACGGGTGGATTCTGAATATTCCAAAATCCCATTTAATCCCGACAACTCGTCTGCTGTTCCTAGGAATGATTCTGGACACGGTTCAGAAAAAGGTTTTCCTTCCAGAGGAAAAAGCCAAGGAGTTATCCGATCTGGTCAGGAACCTCCTAAAACCAGGAAAAGTGTCAGTACATCAATGCACAAGAGTCCTGGGAAAAATGGTGGCTTCTTACGAAGCAATTCCATTCGGCAGATTCCATGCAAGAATATTCCAAAGGGATCTGTTGGACAAATGGTCAGGGTCGCATCTGCAGATGCACCTGCGAATAACCCTGTCACCAAAGACAAGGGTGTCACTTCTGTGGTGGTTGCAGAAGGCTCACCTATTAGAAGGCCGCAGATTCGGCATTCAGGATTGGATCCTGGTGACCACGGACGCCAGCCTGAGAGGCTGGGGAGCAGTCACACAAGGAAGAAACTTCCAGGGAGTATGGACGAGTCTGGAAAAGTCTCTTCACATAAACATTCTGGAACTAAGAGCAATCTACAATGCTCTAAGCCAGGCGGAACTTCTCCTGCAAGGAAAGCCGGTGTTGATTCAGTCGGACAACATCACGGCGGTCGCCCATGTAAACAGGCAGGGCGGCACAAGAAGCAGGAGTGCAATGGCAGAAGCTGCCAAGATTCTTCGCTGGGCGGAGAATCACGTGATAGCACTGTCAGCAGTGTTCATCCCGGGCGTGGACAACTGGGAAGCAGACTTCCTCAGCAGACACGATCTTCATCCGGGAGAGTGGGGTCTACATCCAGAAGTCTTCAACATGTTAATAGACCGTTGGGAAAGACCAATTGTAGACATGATGGCGTCTCGCCTCAACAAGAAACTGGACAAATATTGCGCCAGGTCAAGAGATCCACAGGCAATAGCTGTGGACGCACTGGTAACTCCTTGGGTGTACCAGTCAGTGTATGTGTTTCCTCCTCTGCCGCTCATACCAAAGGTATTGAAGATCATACGGCAAAGAAGAGTAAGAACAATACTAGTGGTTCCGGATTGGCCGAGAAGGACTTGGTATCCGGAACTTCAAGAGATGCTCACGGACGAACCGTGGCCTCTACCTCTGAGAAGGGACCTGCTACAGCAGGGTCCCTGTCTTTTTCAAGACTTACCGCGGCTGCGTTTGACGGCATGGCGGTTGAACGCCAGATCCTAAAAGGGAAAGGCATTCCAGAAGAAGTCATTCCTACCTTGATTAAGGCACGGAAGGAAGTCACCGTGAAACATTATCACCGCATTTGGCGAAAATATGTAGCGTGGTGCGAGGATCGGAGGGTTCCGACGGAGGAATTCCAACTGGGTCGTTTCCTACATTTCCTGCAATCAGGATTATCTATGGGTCTCAAATTGGGATCCATTAAGGTTCAAATTTCGGCCCTGTCAATATTCTTCCAAAAAGAATTGGCTTCTGTCCCTGAGGTCCAGACTTTTGTCAAGGGAGTACTGCATATACAGCCTCCTGTGGTGCCTCCGGTGGCACCGTGGGATCTAAATGTAGTTTTAGATTTCCTCAAATCCCATTGGTTTGAACCATTGAAAAAGGTGGATTTGAAATATCTCACATTGAAAGTGACTATGTTACTAGCCCTGGCCTCTGCCAGGAGAGTATCTGAATTGGCGGCTTTATCTTATAAAAGTCCTTATCTAATCTTCCATTCGGATAGGGCAGAACTGCGGACTCGTCCGCATTTTCTCCCTAAAGTGGTATCAGCATTTCATCTGAACCAACCTATTGTGGTGCCTGCGGCCACTAGCGACTTGGAGGACTCCAAGTTGTTGGACGTTGTCAGAGCCTTAAAAATATACATTGCAAGGACGGCTGGAGTCAGAAAATCTGACTCGCTGTTTATATTGTATGCACCCAACAAGTTGGGCGCACCTGCTTCTAAGCAGTCGATTGCTCGTTGGATTTGTAACACAATTCAACTTGCACATTCTGTGGCAGGCCTGCCACAGCCTAAAACTGTAAAAGCCCACTCCACAAGGAAGGTGGGCTCATCTTGGGCGGCTGCCCGAGGGGTCTCGGCATTACAACTCTGCCGAGCAGCTACGTGGTCGGGGGAGAACACGTTTGTAAAATTTTACAAATTTGATACCCTGGCAAAGGAGGACCTGGAGTTCTCTCATTCGGTGCTGCAGAGTCATCCGCACTCTCCCGCCCGTTTGGGAGCTTTGGTATAATCCCCATGGTCCTTTCAGGAACCCCAGCATCCACTTAGGACGATAGAGAAAATAAGAATTTACTTACCGATAATTCTATTTCTCGGAGTCCGTAGTGGATGCTGGGCGCCCATCCCAAGTGCGGATTATCTGCAATACTTGTACATAGTTATTGTTAACTAATTCGGGTTATTGTTAAGGAGCCATCTTTAAGAGGCCCTTTCTGTTGTCATACTGTTAACTGGGTTTAGATCACAAGTTGTACGGTGTGATTGGTGTGGCTGGTATGAGTCTTACCCGGGATTCAAAATGCCTCCCTTATTGTGTATGCTCGTCCGGGCACAGTACCTAACTGGAGTCTGGAGGAGGGTCATAGGGGGAGGAGCCAGTGCACACCACCTGACCTAGTAAAGCTTTACTTTTTTGTGCCCTGTCTCCTGCGGAGCCGCTATTCCCCCATGGTCCTTTCAGGAACCCCAGCATCCACTACGGACTCCGAGAAATAGAATTATCGGTAAGTAAATTCTTATTTTCTTTGATATCAATATTGCTATTGGCTATTGGTCTTAGAAGCCCGTATGATGTGCAGATAGAGTGCTACAGAGGTAACCATGCTCATTGTGACTACATCTAGGAGCGAATGCGCCACATTTGCCACGACCGCGTGCACACCCATCTTGCGTGTGCATCTTCATCATGCCGCGTTCATTAAGAATGTATTGAGTGGCAATTACCGCAGCTAGCCACAGCCGGGCACAGGTGCAACTAGCAGGCACTATCGGGGATTTGGGTTTTTACCTGCCCAGAGGCATGAGAGAAAAGATCCCCGAAAACAAACCGTTTACGCGATCACAGCCGCGAAAACACATGGACCTGGGAACTTCTCCTGGATCCTGTTTGTTTTTTACCCAAAAATGGGTTATTTGAATAATTAAATAATTGGATATTTAAAATCTTTTGTAATGTCTCGATTTGTAAAATGGAGTTGTTATTATTAGTACTGCATAGAAACAGGTAAGTCACAACTTCCATAGCCCATCCCAAAAACTGTCTTGTGCAAGGCATTTCTTAATACAGGTCACAAATTGTTCAGATTGAATTGATTTGATTGTGTGCAATTTGGTTGCATGTGATTGCGACTTATTCGCATTTTCATACAGGTCACAAGTTTTATTATCATTGATAATATTTAAGGTTATGACTCTTTAATGCAGTTCATGAGATTGATATACTTAAATGATATTGGCCAATAAATATAATAAAGATTCAGTACACACATTGTATTCTCTGGATAAAAATGAATTGTGTACTCACTCAGTATGCAAACTGTGTACTGTTTGGCCTTATTCTGTTCCATATTTCAATAGAATGACTCCGGTGGTCTTGCAGAGGTGATATATATCAGGTGGCTATGAAATATGACTGACATTAAGTTCTGCTGTTTAAACTGTTAGATTAGTATGCATTTACTAGCTAGATTACACAGGTTTATCGTCGGGAGCATTCTATATAGAAGCTTAGGGTAAGTGCTGTCCATGTGCATGCGAATGTAATTGGCAATACTTTTACTTTACGGTTATGGAATAAATCACTTTTTTCTGCTTTTGAACCACACGATCGGATTGGACTATCTTTTGCGGCTCAAGTATACGGCTTTAACAGTTGGTGGCTCAATTTGTTCTGTCTGCTTAATTGCACCTAGTGCTGGCAAACCAAATTCCGGATTGTGGGAAAGGAAAGCTGATGTGAACCTGGGAAAAGGTAGCACTGTGTTTTACATAGTACTATTGTGATGTATGTTTAAAACGAATGTGTACTTAAATTGTATATATTTGCGTAGTCATATTGCAAGCATAAGCGGCTGTGTCTTTAAGTTGCATATATACTGTATTTACTGTTTGCCACTAAATTTAAACATTTACATTTGTTCTGCTGTAGTATAGTATACTGAAGTGAATTGTTAGAAGTTTCTGGGAATACTCTACCAGCAATAGAAAATTCCCATGCACAAAAGTATGTATGTGAATTGTATATGTGTGAATATATAAAGAGAACTGCACAGTGAGAATACTGTGTAATTAGGAATCAATTCTCCATAGTGCTTAATCTGGTGGTCATTTCATTGTCAAATTCTAATTTCTTGTTCACTTTGTTTCTCTATCTCTTTTTTATTGTATTTTTTGCTATCCCTGACCTCTATACTTTTTCCTTTCCCTATTCCTCTACTTCCTGACTGCTAGTGAGTGCCCCCAAAGACTCAATAATAGCTCAAATGTCTTTTTTCCCACAAGTCCAGGGTTGGACTGGCCCACAGGGGTACAGGGGAAACCACCGGTGGGCCCTCCTCTAGGGATCAGGTTCCAGACTGTGCTGTTATTAATCTAGTACATTATCTTGCACAGGGCCGGATTAACAATGGGGCGGATGGAGCTGCAGCTCCAGGCCCCCCATTGAAAATAGGCCCACAGGATCTCCTGCAATGCAGCCAGTGTTAACAGTAAAAAAAACACTGGCTGCATAGCGTTGTCCCCACGGAGGACTGCGCTTACCCCTCCACTGGTCCGGCTGCCGTGATCGGAGCTCAACCCCGATCAGGCAGCGTATGGTAACAGCACCCCGTGTAGCCAGTATCCCTGATGCTGCAGCCTGTGCTGGTGCTCGGTGTCTGGGCTCAGTCAGTGGGCTGTGCAGCACTTCCTGATACTGCAAGCTCCGCCCACTGCATGACATCGTGCAGGGGGCGTGGCCAGGACTCGACACTGCTGCCATCCATGTCACACACTACTATACTGAGCACTGCAGAGGCAGGAAAAGGTGAGAGAGAGAGAGAAGTAACATGGGAGGGAAAGTGAGAGGTGGAATGTAAGGAAGGAGTGCAGTTGAGGAACAGTAATGCACCTGAGATAGACAGGTAGGTGATTAAGTTATGTTAGAAAAGTAAAGAAAGGTACTGTGAGAGATTAGAAAAGAAGACAAGCATGTGATGTCAGAGATACAGAGATAGGCAGTTTTTGACCCTGTTTTAAAAAATGAGTGGGCCCGGCAGGACGTGCTGTGCAGTCAGTCTCTCACCGCTGGCAGCGATCTTATCCAATCGCTGCCTGAGACCAACGTCCTCCCCTCTCTGCCCACCAACGCATAGCATAACGCTCTACAATTTACATCAGGTGTGCGTCGGGGGAGAGCTTGCTTCCCTTTGTCCCACACAGCATCTGTATCTGACCCGCACTGTATCCATCCCGCACTGTATCCCACCCACACTGTATCCCACCCACACTGTGTCCTGCCCGCACTGTATCCCACCTGCACTGTATCCATCCCACACTGTATCCATCCCACCCGCACTGTATCCCTCCCGAACTGTATCCGTCCCACACTGTATCCATCCCACCCGCACTGTATCCCTCCCGCACTGTATCCCTTCCACACTGTATCCATCCCACCCGCACTGTATCCCTCCCGCACTGTATCCATCCCACACTGTATCCCACCCGCACTGTATCCCACCCGCACTGTATCCGTCCCACACTGTATCCATCCCACATTGTATCCCACCCGTACTGTATACCTCCCGCACTGTATCCCACCCGCACTGTATCCGTCCCACACTGTATCCCTCCCGCACTGTATCCCACCCGCACTGTATCCCACCTGCACTGTATCCATCCCACACTGTATCCCTCCCGCACTGTATCCCACCCGCACTGTATCCCACCCGCACTGTATCCGTCCCACACTGTATCCCTCCCGCACTGTATCCCACCCGCACTGTATCCCACCTGCACTGTATCCATCCCACACTGTATCCCTCCCGCACTGTATCCCACCCGCACTGTATCCCACCCGCACTGTATCCGTCCCACACTGTATCCGTCCCACACTGTATGGCAGATGATCCAGGAAGAGCTGCTCAAGAGGCTGTTGTGAACGTGAATGCGCAGGTGCAGCAGGTCAGTGTACCCATCCAGTGTCTGCCCCTTCTCCAGCTCAGTGTCCCCACCATTACTGATCCCCATCCCAGTGTCTCCCTGCCTTCCCTCCCCAAACAGCCCACTGCACCCATCCCAGTACCCTCCCACCTAGAACCCTCAGTCCAGTCCAGTGGCGGGCTGGCCAGGGGGCAGAGTGCAAGGTGCCCCCTGGGCTGTGCTATCACCACGGGACGCAGCCTACTCCATTGCAAAAGGGCACAGGTGGTCCAGTGTGCGCGGCGGCAGCCATGTGGGCTCTCTTACTGTGTGTCCTCCAGGGCTACGGAAGCCCTGTAGGACACAATTAAAAGATACGCAATCTGTGATACGGCTGTACGCTGCTGTGCATAGGCGGCCATATCACACGAGGGGACTGTTTGCTATGGCTCTGTGCACTGTACAGCAAGTGGCGGGGGGCGGCGGCAGCAGGAGTGAGGTACTGACTGTGCTCAGTATATTAGTGACACAGCCACCATCCTGCTAGCGGCCTTGTCACCCTGACCCACCCTTCACAGATTACATAGATGACCATGCCCCTATTGCTCATTAATACGCCCCCAGCAGGGTTAGGGGTAGTGTGTGTGGGGAGCAGGTGCAGGGTAGGGAGTGGTGTAGTGTGTACGGGGCGCGGGTGCAGGGTTAGGGGTAGTGTAGTGTGTACGGGGAGCGGGTGCAGAGTTAGGGGTAGTGTGTACGGGGAGCTGGTGCAGGATTAGGGGTAGTGTAGTGTGTACGGGGAGCTGGTGCAGGGTTAGGGGTAGTGTAGTGTGTACGGGGAGCGGGTGTAGGGTTAGGGGTAGTGTGTACGGGGAGCGGGAGCAGGATTATGGGTAGTGTAGTGTGTACGGGGAGCGGATACAGAGTTAGGGGTAGTGTAATGTGTACGGGGAGCGGGTGCAGGGTTAGCGGTAGTATAGTGTGTGTGGGGAGCGGGTGTAGGGTTAGGGGTAGTGTGTACGGGGAGCTGGTGCAGGGTTAGGGGTAGTATAGTGTGTGTGGGGAGCGGGTGCAGGGTTAGGGGTAGTGTAGTGTGTACGGGGAGTGGGTGCAGGGTTAGGGGTAGTGTAGCGTGTACGGGGAGCGGGTGTAGGGTTAGGGGTAGTATAGCGTGTACGGGGAGCGGGTGCAGGATTAGGGGTAGTGTAGTGTGTACGGGGAGCGGGTGCAGGGTTAGGGGTAGTATAGTGTGTACGGGGAGCGGGTGCAGGATTAGGGGTAGTATAGTGTGTACGGGGAGCGGGTGCAGGGTTAGGGGTAGTGTAGTGTGTGCGGGGAGCGGATGCAGGGTTAGGGGTAGTGTAGTGTGTACGGGGAGCGGGTGCAGGGTTAGGGGTAGTATAGTGTGTACGGGGAGCGGGTACAGGGTTAGGGGTAGTGTAGTGTGTGCGGGGAGCGGATGCAGGGTTAGGGGTAGTATAGTGTGTACGGGGAGCGGGTGCAGGATTAGGGGTAGTATAGTGTGTACGGGGAGCAAGTGGAGGGTTAGGGGTAGTGTAGTGTGTGCGGGGAGCGGGTGCAGGGTTAGGTGTAGTATAGTGTGTACGGGGAGCGGGTGCAGGATTAGGGGTAGTGTAGTGTGTACGGGGAGCGGGTGCAGGGTTAGGGGTAGTGTAGCGTGTACGGGGAGCGGGTGCAGGGTTAGGGGTAGTATAGCGTGTACGGGGAGCGGGTGCAGGATTAGGGGTAGTGTAGTGTGTACGGGGAGCGGGTGCAGGGTTAGGGGTAGTATAGTGTGTACGGGGAGCGGGTGCAGGATTAGGGGTAGTATAGTGTGTACGGGGAGCGGGGGCAGGGTTAGGGGTAGTATAGAGTGTACGGGGAGCGGGTGCAGGATTAGGGGTAGTGTAGTGTGTACGGGGAGCGGGTGCAGGGTTAGCGGTAGTATAGTGTGTACAGGGAGCGGGTGCAGGGTTAGGGGTAGTGTAGTGTGTACGGGGAGCGGGTGCAGGGTTAGCGGTAGTGTAGTGTGTACGGGGAGCGGGTGCAGGATTAGGGGTAGTATAGTGTGTACGGGGAGCGGGTGCAGGATTAGGGGTAGTGTAGTGTGTACGGGGAGCGGTTGCAGGGTTAGCGGTAGTGTAGTGTGTACGGGGAGCAGGTGCAGGATTAGGGGTAGTATAGTGTGTACGGGGAGCGGGTGCAGGGTTAGGGGTAGTGTAGTGTGTGCGGGGAGCGGATGCAGGGTTAGGGGTAGTGTAGTGTGTATGGGGAGCGGGTGCAGGGTTAGGGGTAGTGTAGTGTGTACGGGGAGCGGGTGCAGGGTTAGGGGTAGTATAGTGTGTACGGGGAGCGAGTGCAGGGTTAGGGGTAGTGTAGTGTGTGCGGGGAGCTGGTGTGACTAATGAAGCTAATTGGAAACTTCAAATTATATTCTGTCTGTTTTTGTTTTGTTTTTTGTATCCTGGTTTTTACCATATTCGTTAATGCATATTTTTTTTTTTTACATGGTAGTGGCATGTTAAAAGAAACTGAAAATGCATATTAGAAAAACCATAGCAGTGCATGCTCATTAATGAGTTTAGTCATAGGATAGTATTTTGTAAATGTTCTGGGGGAAAAATTCCCATGTGGGTTGGACTGCCACCACTAACAGGTCTGCGGATGGTGTGATGGTTAGCTTTGCTGCCTTACAGCACTAAAGTCATGGGTTTGATTCCCACCATGTCCCTAACTGCGTGGAGTTTGTATATTCTCCCCATACTGGCGTGGGTTTCCTCCCACAATCCAAATACCGTATATACCGGTACGTTAGCTCGCAGCATAAAAATAAACCATAGTTAGGTAAGTGGGTAGCTATGCCCTCCATGGTGCTAGCCACACCACACCCCCATATCAGTAGTCACACCCCCACCACGCTGGTCACACCCCCTGCAGCGGCGCACAATAGGCCCTTCATAAATTACAGCTCCAGGCCCATGAGGACCTTAATCTGGCACTGATCTTGCATGCACTACAGTATTTACTGTATATATTTATCTAGGGGACCAACACTTGCAAAATGGTTAGGTAAACCAATGTGGTGGCTTGGCACACCCCCTCTAGAGACTGGCCACACCCCTAAACATGGGCCACTACCACTGCATTCCCCTGGTGGGCCCTACATGTCCCAATCCGACACTGCACAAGTCTGAAGTTACTGTTTCAAACCTTTAAAGCAAGTTATGTATCCATCCTAAGACAAATTCATAAGTTATTGTTATGATCCTTATTTTGCCTGATACTAAAGCAATTGTTGTTTTATCTATTCCAAGCAGAATAGAAGGTTTAATATGTATAAACTACAGTCATATACAATGAAGTAGGAATATTGGTGACGTTATCTAACTAAAGGCTCGAGACACTGATGCCGGACAGGATATAGGGAAGAAGCAAATAAGCACATGATCTAATATTATATCTATGCACAACATGCAGTATCTGTTCCATTTAAATTTGTCATAGACAAGCACAAGATGGGACTTGGCCTTTATGGCACCAACAAATAATGCCCATTAAAAGATGTAATATGCTGAATACTATATGTTGTTCACAAGATGTATTTCATAAGATACAATGGTTGGTAGAAAGATGATATAGACACAAGGAGGATTCAGCAGATATGCATGATATGTATGGAACATTTATATCAGATTCACTTGACATGTGACAATCCCTAGACAACATTATTATTATTATTATTATTATTATTATTATTATTATTATTATTATTTTATAGATAATGTGGGTCGGCAGAAGATAAAACTAATGCCAAATAAAAATAAGAATTTACTCACCGGTAATTCTATTTCTCGTAGTCCGTAGTGGATGCTGGGAACTCCGTAAGGACCATGGGGAATAGACGGGCTCCGCAGGAGACTGGGCACTCTAAAAGAAAGATTAGGTACTATCTGGTGTGCACTGGCTCCTCCCTCTATGCCCCTCCTCCAGACCTCAGTTAAGGAAACTGTGCCCGGAAGAGCTGACACAACAAGGAAAGGATTTGGAATCCAGGGTAAGACTCATACCAGCCACACCAATCACACCGTACAACTTGTGATAACCATACCCAGTTAACAGTATGAACAACAACTGAGCCTCAGTAACAGATGGCTCATAACAATAACCCTTTAGTTAAGCAATAACTATATACATGTATTGCAGAGAGTCCGCACTTGGGACGGGCGCCCAGCATCCACTACGGACTACGAGAAACAGAATTACCGGTGAGTAAATTCTTATTTTCTCTGACGTCCTAGTGGATGCTGGGAACTCCGTAAGGACCATGGGGATTATACCAAAGCTCCCAAACGGGCGGGAGAGTGCGGATGACTCTGCAGCACCGCATGAGCAAACTCAAGGTCCTCCTCAGCCAGTGTATCAAACTTGTAGAACTTAGCAAACTTGTTTGACCCCGACCAAGTAGCAGCTCGGCAAAGCTGTAAAGCCGAGACCCCTCGGGCAGCCGCCCAAGAAGAGCCCACCTTCCTTGTGGAATGGGCTTCCACCATTTTGGATGCGGCAATCCAGCCGCAGAGTGAACCAGCTGAATCGTGCTATAGATCCAGCGAACAATAGTCTGCTTCGAAGCAGGAGCGCCAACCTTGTTGGCTGCATACAGAATAAACAGCGAGTCAGACTTTCTGACTCCCGCCTTTCTGGAAACATACATTTTCAAAGCCCGGACTACGTCCAGCAACTTGGAATCCTCCAAGTCCCTAGTAGCCGCAGGCACCACAATAGGCTGGTTCAAATGAAACGATGATACCACCCTAGGAAGAAATTGGGGACGAGTCCTCAATTCTGCCCTGTCCATATGGAAGATCAGATAAGGGTTTTTACATGACAAAACCGCCAATACTGACACACGCCTAGCCGAAGCTAAGGCCAATAGCATGACCACTTTCCACGTGAGATATTTTAGCTCCATGGTCTTAAGTGGCTCAAACCAGTGGGATTTCAGGAAATCCAACACAACGTTAAGATCCCAAGGTGCCACCGGTGGCACAAAAGGAGGCTGAATATGCAGAACCCCCGGAACAACGTCTGAACTTCAGGCTGTGAAGCCAGTTCATTTTTAGAGAAAATGTATAGGGCCGAAATCTTGACCTTTATGGATCCTAATTTTAGGCCCATAGTCACTCCTGACTGTAGGAAGTGCAGGAATCGACCCCGCTGGAATTCCTCTGTAGGGCCTTCCCGGCCTCACACCAAGCAACCTATTTTCACCATATACAGTGAAAAAGTCTTGCTGTCACGTCTTTCCTAGCCTTTATCAGCGTAGGAATAACTGCATCCGGAATGCCCTTTTCCGCTAGGATCCGGCCATGCCGTCAAATGCAGCCACGGTAAATTTTGGAATAGACAGGGCCCCTGTTGCAACATGTCCTGTCTGAGAGGCAGAAGCCCTGAGTCCTCTGAGAGCATTTCCTGCAGCTCCGGGTACCGAGTCCTTCTTGGCCAATTCGGAGCAAAGAATATTGTTTTCACTCCTCCTTTTATTACAATTCTCAGCCCTTGGGTATGAGAGGAAGAGGAGGGAATACAGAGACCGACTGGAACACCCACGGTGTTACTAGTGCGACCACAGCTATCACCTGAGGGTCCCTTGACCCGGCGTAAAACCTTTTTTAGCTTTTTATTGAGGTGGGACGCCATCTAGTCCACCTTAGGCAGTTCCCATCAATTTGCAAACTGCGTGAAGACTTCCTGATGAAGTCCCCACTTTCCCGGGTGGAGGTCGTGCCTGCTGAGGAAGTCTGCTTCCCAGATGTCCACTCCCGGAACGAACACTGCTGACAGTGCGCTTACTTGATTCTCCGCCCAGCGAAGAATTCTGGTGGCTTCTACCCTCGCCACCCTGCTCCTTGTGCCGCCTTAGCGGTTTACATGAACCCCTGCGGTCTGACTGGATCAGAACCGGTTGGTCGCGAAGCAGGATCTCCGCTTGACTTAGGGCGTTGTATATGGCCCTTAGTTCCAGGATATTGATGTGAAGGCAAGTCAGTTGACTTGACCACAGACCTTGGAAATCTCTTCCCTGTGTAACTGCCCCCCACCCTCGGAGGCTTGCATCCGTGGTCACCAGAATCCAGTCCTGAATGCCGAATCTGCGGCCCTCGAGAAGGTGAGCACTCTGCAGCCACCACAGGAGAGACACCCTGGCCCTGGGGGATAGGGTGATTAACCGATGCATCTGAAGAGGTGATCCGGACCACTTGTCCAGTAAGTCCCATTGGAAGGTCCTCGCATGGAACCTGCCTAAGGGGATGGCCTCGTATGATGCCACCATCCTTCCCAGGACTCGAGTGCAGTGATGCACTGACACCTGTTTTGGTTTTAATAGATTCCTGACCAGTGTCATGAGCTCCTGAGCTCTCTCTATTGGCAGATAACCCTTTTCTGGTCTGTGTCTAGGATCGTGCCTAGGAGAGGCAGATGAGCTGTAGGAACCAACTGCGACTTTGGAATATATAGAATCCAGCCGTGTTGCCGTTACACGTCCAGAGAAAGTTATACGCTGTTCAGCAACTGCTCTCTTGATCTCGCTTTTATGAGGAGATCGTCCAAGTACGTGATAATAGTGACACCTTGCTTCCGCAGGAGCACAATCATATCCGCCATTACCATGGTGAATATTCTCGGGCCGTGGAGAGACCAAACGGCAACATCTGAAATTGGTAATGACAATCCCGTACCGCAATTCTGAGGTACGCCTAATGAGGTGGATAAATGGGGACCTGAAGGTATGCATCCCTTATGTCCCGATTCACAATAAAGTCTCCCCCTTTTTAGGCTTGCACTTACCGCTCTTAGCGATTCCATCTTGAACTTGAACCTTCTCAGGTATATGTTCAGGGATTTTTAATTCAATATGGGTCTGACCGAACCGTCTGGTTTCGGGATTACAACATAGTCTAATAATAACACCCTCTTGTTGAAGGAGGGGACCCTTGACCACCACCTGTTAAAGATACAATTTGTGAATTGCAGATAACACTGGCTCCCTCTCTTGGGGGGAAGCCCGCAGGGCCGTCGGTGAGGGGGCATCTTCTCACAGTCCAGCTTGTATCCCTGAGACACAATATCTATTGCCCAGGGATCGAACAGGGAGTGAACCCACTTGTGGCTGAACTTACGAAGGCGTGTCCCCACCGGGCCTAGCTCCGCCTGTGGAGCCCCAGCGACATTGGTGGATTTTTGTAGGGGCCGGGGAGGACTTCTGTTCCTGGGAACTAGCTGCCCGGCTCTGACAAGAAAGGACGCCCCTCAGACTTTCTTGTTTCTTTATACGAAAGGCTGCATTTAATAATGTCGTGCTTTCTTAGGCTGTGCAGGAATATAAGGCAAACTAGCAGAATTACCAGCTATAGCTGTGGAGACCAGGCCCGAGAACCCTTCTCCACACAATCCTCAGCCTTCCATATGCCTCTTAAGTCGGAATCATCCTGTCCAATGCATATTCTACAGGACACGTCAAGCAGAGATCGACATAGCTTTGACTCTAGGACCCAGTATACGCATGTCTCTTTGGGCATGCTTTATAACTATATATCTATCACTAAAGACAGCATCTTTAATATATTTATATTGCATACTAGGGTCTCATCTCTGCTGATAAGGTACCTGTCCACGCTGCCACAGCGCTATAAACCCATGCCGACACAATCGCCGGTCTGGGTAGTATACTAGAATGTGCACGCTATCTGCAGGATCCCTGAGAATAGCAAGTGCTACCGTCTGTGCAAACAGGACACCCCAGGGGAAGATTCTCAACATATCCTGGCCCTAGTGGGGAAAGGATACAGCCTAAGAATTCTCTTGTGGGAAGCTGCCATCTCTTGTCTGGAGATTCCCGCTCTTTTTACCCAGTAGCTGCTGTATATACAAATTTTGCGCCTAAATTTATGTGCCCCCCCCCCCCCTCTCTTTTAACCCTTTGTGTACCAGGATACTGCCGGGGAGAGCCTGGTGAGCTTCCTTCCAGCGGAGCTGTGAAGAAAAAATGGCGCTGGTGTGCTGAGGAAGAAGGCCCGGCCCCCTCAGCGGCGGGCTTCTGTCCTGTTTCTGACTAAAAATGGCGGGGGTTTTACACATATACAGTTTTCCAGACTGTATTATGTGTATATATTGCCAAAAGGTATACTTATTGCTGCCCAGGGCGCCCCCCCCCCCAGCGCCCTGCGCCCTACAGTGACCGGAGTGTGTGGTGTGCAGTGGGAGCAATGGCGCACAGCTGCAGTGCTGTGCGCTACCTTAATGAAGACCGGAGTCTTCTGCCGCCGATTTTATCTCCTTCTTCTGTCTTCTGGCTCTGCAAGGGGGACGGCAGCGCGGCTCCGGAAACGGACGATCGAGGTCAGGCCCTGTGTTCGAACCCTCTGTAGCTAATGGTGTCCAGTAGCCTAAGAAGCACAAGCTAGCTGCACGCAGGTAGGTTTGCTTCTCTTCCCTCAGTCCCACGTAGCAGTGAGTCTGTTGCCAGCAGATCTCACTGAAAATAAAAAACCTAACAAATACTTTCTTTCTAGCAAGCTCAGGAGAGCCCACTAGGTGCATCCAGCTCTGGCCGGGCACAGATTCTAACTGAGGTCTGGAGGAGGGGCATAGAGGGAGGAGCCAGTGCACACCAGATAGTACCTAATCTTTCTTTTAGAGTGCCCAGTCTCCTGCGGAGCCCGTCTATTCCCCATGGTCCTTACGGAGTTCCCAGCATCCACTAGGACGTCAGAGAAATATAACTTTTGAAGTCACAAATGAAGCTTGGGTACTATGACAAGTAACAAGAAACTCGACCAGATGTTTACAAGAGACAGAAAGGGACTATTGATAACCACACAGCTGCCACTGGTAGTGACAAATATGAAATGTCTAAGCACTCGCATACATAGTGATAATTATTAGGACAAGGAGAGCTTATGAAATTGCAAACAAGTCCTCAGCCTCACCTATAGCTCAGTTACCAAGAATTCAGGATACTAATTTAAAGGTTTTCATTTACTGATTTTTGGGACCCCTAGCATACAGAAATTAATTGAAATGCAAGATTTGTGTTCCCAACAGGAGAGGGCTGTCCAGAAGTCGAAGGGATGTGGTCAGGAGTCCTCAGGACTCTGGAAAGATGGACATGGTAGGCCAGTAGCTCCCAGGGCAGGATTTTTTGGGTCTGACAGAGGCAGCATATGGGCCCTCATTACGAGTTGATCGCTCGCTAGCTGCATTTAGCAGCCGTGCAAACGCTAAGCCGCCACCCTCTGGGAGTGTATCTTAGCTTAGCAGAAGTGCGAACGAAAGGATCGCAGCGCTGCTACAAAAAAAGATTGTGCAGTTTCTGAGTAGCTTACTCCTAGCTAGCAATCATTTCAGACTGTTTAGTTCGTTTTGACGTCACGAACACGCCCTGCGTTCAGCCAGCCACGCCTGCGTTTCCACAGGCACGCCCGCGTTTTTATCTGACACGCCCGCGTTTTTACACACACTCCCCGAAAATGGTCAGTTACCACCCAGAAACACCCACTTCCTGTCAATCACTCTGCGGCCAGCAGTGCGATTGAAAAGAGTTGCTAGACCTTGTGTGAAACTGTAATGGCTTTAGTGAAAGTACGTCGCGCGTACGCATTGCGCCCCATATGCATGCGCAGAAGTGCCGATTTTTAGCCTGATCGCTGTGCTGCGTACAACGGCAGCTAGCGATCAACTCAGGATGAGGGCCATGGTCTGAATCATTTGCGTAAGAAAGGTATGTGTAGATTGATAAGAGCATACTGGTGTGTACCAGACTTACTTTCTCAAGCTGTGAAGAAGGCTGCTTGGTGCCTTATCTGTTTGAGAAAGAATACTGAAAAAACAATACCAACAGAGACATTCCATAATCCTCCTGCAGGGGGCTCATTGCATTACAAATCAACTTCATCCAAGTAGTAGAATGTAGGAATTTAAAAATGTGTATTCATTTATGTTGAATGTGTAACATTTAAATTGGTTTGGTTACATGGAAATATAGCAATTCATTTAGCCATATATGATACTATACATAGTGAATGTTACTCTGGACAACATACAGATTGGTAGCCCTTACTGCTTAAAAATCCCCAAGCATGCATTGTAGATAAAATGAGCTCCCATACAGTATGTTGCTAATGAGCCTTGGTTTCTACTGAGTGCCTACAAAGTTTGTTTTACTCTTTTCCCTGCAATGACCTCTCACCCTTTCAAAGTGAATGATTGATGTCTGATTTTGTGTTATATACATATAAATCATAACAAACATGTTATGTCTGACTAAATATCAGTTAAGTCTAAAAAGACATTTGTTAAATTAGTATATATATATATATATATATATATATATATATATAGTTGCAGTTATGTGACCAGTCACAATACCAGCCCCTAAATCACGCCCGCTCACAATCCCGATGGTCGTCATGCCGACCAGCAGGGACTATTCCCACTCGTGGTCTCCACGACACCCTAACTAGGGTATTCAATTATACGAAAATTCGCAGCAATTTTTCGCCCAAATTTTTCGTGGCAATCGGCCGAAAATTGCCGTGAAAACACTCAGTTTTTTGACCTATTCAATTCCGACCGGGTTTCACGTGAAAATTCTTGCAGTGAAAAGTGCAGGTGAAAATGGGGAAATCAGCCTGTACCCCAAAAAATGCTAAACTAACATAGGAAATCAGAAGAGAAGTGTATTAGAGATAACATTAGAGAGTTTTTGGGGACTTAAATTGTGTGAAATGGCTGTTATATGCATTTTTTTTTAAATGCAAAAAAATTATAGAAAGCAAGTTTTTTTGTGCAAAATAAATGCTCTCATTAAATTTGGGGTACATGAAAATGGGTATAAGTATATATTTGGGTAATTTTAGGGTACTTTAAAAAAAAGTGGAAACAGACCGATTACTCCCATCTGCAAGCCTAAAAAACACCTGTCCCACTCATTAAGCACCCCAATATACCTGTCCCATACCTTGAACCCCAATTTCCATCACTTTTTACTTTTTCACCCCAAAAATGACATGTCATTATTGGCCAATTAAAAATAATTAAAAACTTCAACGTGCCTAATTAGTCATTAAGGGGGGTGTCCCAGGAGTTCTGTACCATATCCAAACATTTTTACCTTAAAATAGTGACTTTTCCCAACTTTTCACCTGCTTCAGAGAAGGTGAAGTGAAATTAGTGAAAAAATGATCACCGATAAATTTCCCAGGATAATTGAATAGGCTGTAATTGCGTTTCACGTGAAAAGCCAATTTTTTCACCCGAAAACCGGACTTTTCACGTGAAAAGTCCGTTATCACTGCTAATTGAATATACCCCATAGAGTGGGAATAAAACCCGTGGCGAGCGCAGGCACTGAGCCCACTACATGACGGGCGCATCGAGCCCGCATGGGGCTTGTTGCGCTTGCACCCCCCCACCTGCATTCCGTTGCCCGGAGACCAGCGTCGGTATGCTGACTGACGGTCTCCTGACTGGTGGACATGCATACCCAACCCTATATGTATACTCAGATGAATTGACAATTTTATTCACAACAGCAATGACTGATATGTGTGCACACCTTAAATACCCACCAAGTCAGCATGCGACACGCAGCGTACTTCAAGGGCTACGAGCTGCCGACGTCAATTGCAAGATGTGGTCATAATAATGTGACTCAACCTATATATATATATATATATATATATATATATATATATATATATATATATATATATATAAAAAACCATGTAATGGGCGGCACTCCAATGGATTTTAAGAAATCATACAGCTCACCAAGCCAGCTTAGTTCAACGTTTCAGGTGCCTTTATTTACACCTTTCGTCAGGATACAGACTAACAAAACAAACATACCTTATATAACACCCAGCGTGTATGACACGCCACGCGCCTCTGGCCTCCGGCACCCGGCGCCGATGTCACAAACGCCGTCCCCTACTGTGACGTAGGGCGTAGGCGGGATGGTTGTCATAGCACCATGTAGAGCTTCAGACGCATAGCGTCCTGCTCCAGCAAGCCGCTCTAACCACGCCTCATGCGCGGGGCGGTTGTCATAGCGACCTGCTCAACAAACCGCCTACACGCCGGGCTATCAGAGCAAGGAGCCCGTGGCATACCCAGTGTGAAAAACGCCGCTGTATGCGGCGAATCAATCCCCATATAGAACTGATGGAACTGAGTGACATCACACTCAGTCCAGGTCGCTCCAATGGGAATAACAACGTGAGAAACTCAAACCCACACCAAACACCAGCACCAGAGGGGACAAGAAGTAGAAATACTTAGATTAGAATGGAAGTTCAATGCAGCTGTGCAAACTATATTCAAGCCTAACCACAACATACAAGGCATGGCATAAATGGGTGGTTGCCATACGGATATAAATATGTAATCTACAAGAATGGGTATAGGATCAATTCCATATACATAGAACCAGGATAATTATATTATCATCTACTACTTGTATAGACCAAGCCACATGGGCATGGTATCTAGGACTAGAAGCCTAAACTTAAAAACAACAATGCAAGGAATTCAAGTAATTTAGATGACTAATCCTTATGGCAACCACTAGAGGCCTATAGACATACTGGAGCAAAAGTAAAGGAACAAAGATGCAGATCAATGTGAACACAATATTCATAGAAAGCAAAGGAGGGAGAGATTTTCATTCAATCCCAATGGGGCGACAGTATTGAACTCGAAGATCCAACGTGCCTCCAACTGCAATAGTTTCCTATTGCGATCACCTCCTCTAGACATAGGGGGAACATGATCGATGAGTTTATATCGAAGCGCTGCCATCGTATGTCGTGCTTCCCTAAAATGTCTAGCAACGGGCTGTTCAATCTCCTTCCCTTCCAAAGCCTAATTTATGGCCGACCTGTGTTGCGCTGCTCGTTCTCTGAAGGTACAAGTGGTCTTACCAATATAGGCAAGACCGCAGGGACATTTGATAATGTAGATCACAAATTTAGACGTGCAAGTTAAGACATGCTTGATAGGAATTTTCTTTCCTGAGTGCGGATGTAGCACTACTGGACCTACTTCAAGGTACCTGCATGTAGTGCAACCTAAACATCTATATGAACCAGGATTTTTAGTAAGGAAGTGTGAACGTAGTTCCATTTTCTCCGCCGTAGTGTCATTGTGAACCAACCAATCTTTGAGGTTACGTCCCCTCCGATGACAATTCAACACCCTGTATTGATTAAGGGATGGCAAAGATTTATCCGTCTTAATGATTGGCCACAATTTTCTAACCTTCTTCCTCACTATTGTACTTGCAGTGTTGAAAGTGGTAATTAACGGAATTACTTTCTATGATGTTTTTTCTTTCCGCTGCAGACATTGTGTACGTGGAAGTGCCAATGCTTTTCTTTTGGCACTTTCAAGATCCTTAATTGGGTACCCTCTCTCAAGGTATTTCCCAATCATTCTGTCCAATTCCAACTCGCAATCATCCTGGTTACTGATGATACGTCTTGCACGAAGAAATTGTGAAAAGGGTAAACCCTTCTTCATAGCCATAGGGTGAAAGCTATTGGCATGCAGTAACGTATTTTTATCCGTAGATTTATGATACACTGATGTCTGTAGATGGTTTTCATGTCTAGTAATCTGCACGTCCAGGTAGTGAATAACGTCAGCGCTACATTCAAACGTGAATTTAATATTGGCATCCAGATGGTTAATGGCCTGCATCCGGTCTTTGAATTCTTCAGGAGTGCCAGCCCAGATTAACAGCAGGTCGTCTATGTAGCGTGTAAAAAGAATTAGTCCCTCTGAAAAAGATGGATTTTGTAGAAATAGCCGCTTCTCAATACTTAGCATGTAGGCATTTGCAAAGGCCGGGGCCACATTGCTCCCCATAGCGCAACCGAGCCGCTGCAGATAAAAATGTCCGTCAAAGTAAAATAAATTGCGTGTGAGTGTCTTCTCCAGCAAAACAAGAAAGAATCCCACGTCTGGCCCTTTATAGTTGGAATTGCCGGACAGTAGTGACCTCACGGCCTCAATGCCCTCCGAATGAGGGATGTTGGTATATAAGCTTACTACGTCCACGCTCGCAAGTGTGCATATTTCTGGAAGCTGCGTGAGATTCTGTAATAGTAGTAATAGCTGAGTAGTGTCCAACAGGACTGTAGATTCCGCTTGAATAACGGGCTGTAGAAAACTATCCAGGTATTTAGAGATGTTACTAAAGAGAGATCCACGGGCCGAAATTATGGGGCGTCCCGGGGGGGCGTCCAGATTTTTATGGACTTTTGGTAGCGTATACAAAAGTGGTGTTATAGGATGGTCAACCGTTAGTGCTTTCAGGGTTTGCTTGTCTATGATAGCATCTTGATGAGCTTGCATCAGGATCATATCGATCTCTTGCTTGAACCTGATCGTTGGGTCCGAGCCCAACTTACAATATACAGCCTGGTCATTTAGTTGACGGTAAATCTCAGCATTGTATGCTGGTAGATCTTGTAGCACTATAGCTCCACCCTTGTCGGCTGCCCTTATAACTACAGATCTATTTTTGCTTAGATCTTGCAACGCTTGAAACTCCCCTTTGGATAAATTCGTAGAAACTCTGGATAGTTTGCTAGCCTCATGATCGACACCACCTTCCAACATGCGAGCATAACTCTTAATAGCTGCATTATGGGTTTGAGGTTCAAAGATAGATTTAGGCCGTATAGAGTATTTGCTGGATACAACCTCTTCCACGGAAGTGCCTTTCTCATAAAATTCTTTTAATTTAATATTTCTCTGGTGTTTCCAGGAATCCACCTTCCAATCAAATCGGTTAAACCTGGTTACTGGTACAAAGGATAATCCCTTGTTAAGTAATGAGGATTCCTCTGCAGTTAAAATATGGGAGGAAAGGTTAATGATGAGGTCGCTTTTAGATCTTAGCGTTTTTCTCTGCCTCTCCCCATGCCCGCTCTGCCTTGTTTTGCCGCGGCATCTTTTCGTGGGGCAACTTTTGCCCGTGTCATGACCCCTAAAGGGGGTTTACCAGAGTTGGAAATTGTCGCCTGATCAGAGTCAGTAGCTGAGCTGTCCACAGCTGACCCCTCAGTGTCCGTCAAGAACCTTCTAGTGTTACGTCTAGGGAAAAAAAAATTATTTCTTGCTGGAAATTTCCCTGTGGCCCAGGGATACACAGTCTGTTCTTCATAATCTTTGTTAACGGTTGCCAATTTGGTTTTCTTATATTTAATTAGCTCCTGCCTGTGGGAATCAATTTTGGCCTGTAGTTTTTGCAGCCAATCCTCCTTGGTATAATTCACTAGAAGGTGTTTAGAGGTACGTTCTATCTCATTAATTTTTGATGTAGTATCATTCAAAATTCTAGTGGATTCCTCCACGACCAAAATCATCAGGTCCAGCGAGCATTTATTCAACACTGCTGCCCACCGCCTGCAGAATTCAGGATTCGTCCTTCCAATTGTGGGAATATTTTTTATCCTGAATCCCCTAGGGATTTTCCGTTCCCTGTAATAATCAGAGATAGTGACCCCATGTAAATGGTAGTCAATCTCTCTTTTACGTAACTTCAGTAAGGCAAAATAAACATCTTCTGCAGATTCACCTCCTGCTGCAAACTGAAAGGTATCCTTGACTAATAATGCCTCAGCCTCTGACTCTGAAAAACTTAACAAATCACCTGTAGGTAAATTAACAGCATGAAAACCCAAGGTCTTAGAGATGCCAGCTCCTGCTTCCATGTTGAATCAGCCTATGCACAAAGTGTGCATTCAAATAGTCCCAACTGGCAAACAAACAATTATTTAAAAGTGAAATAAACTCACACAAATCCCAGCACCGACGTTATTCACATATAATGTAGCGTGGTTGCCATGTCAAAAAAGATACTTGTGCATCCAAGTCCTCTTTAAACAAAAACAGCTGTGACCGGCACTCCTACAGCAAAAGATGGATACCCGGGTGCCTTCCCGTGGAACCACAAGGCCCAGCAAACAAAAAACCATGTAATGGGCGGCACTCCAATGGATTTTAAGAAATCATACAGCTCACCAAGCCAGCTTAGTTCAACGTTTCAGGTGCCTTTATTTACACCTTTCGTCAGGATACAGACTAACAAAACAAACATACCTTATATAACACCCAGCGTGTATGACACGCCACGCGCCTCTGGCCTCCGGCACCCAGCGCCGATGTCACAAACGCCGTCCCCTACTGTGACGTAGGGCGTAGGCGGGATGGTTGTCATAGCACCATGTAGAGCTTCAGACGCATAGCGTCCTGCTCCAGCAAGCCGCTCTAACCACGCCTCATGGGCGGGGCGGTTGTCATAGCGACCTGATCAACAAACCGCCTACACGCCAGGCTATCAGAGCAAGGAGCCCGTGGCATACCCAGTGTGAAAAACGCAGCTGTATGCGGCGAATCAATCCCCATATAGAACTGATGGAACTGAGTGACATCACACTCAGTCCAGGTCGCTCCAATGGGAATAACGTGAGAAACTCAAACCCACACCAAACACCAGCACCAGAGGGGACAAGAAGTAGAAATACTGCAGCTGTGCAAACTATATTCAAGCCTAACCACAACATACAAGGCATGGCATAAATGGGTGGTTGCCATACGGATATAAATATGTAATCTACAAGAATGGGTATAGAATCAATTCCATATACATAGAACCAGGATAATTATATTATCATCTACTACTTGTATAGACCAAGCCACATGGGCATGGTATCTAGGACTAGAAGCCTAAACTTAAAAACAACAATGCAAGGAATTCAAGTAATTTAGATGACTAATCCTTATGGCAACCACTAGAGGCCTATAGACATACTGGGGCAAAAGTAAAGGAACAAAGATGCAGATCAATGTGAACACAATATTCATAGAAAGCAAAGGAGGGAGAGATTTTCATTCAATCCCAATGGGGCGACAGTTTTGAACTTGAAGATCCAACGTGCCTCCAACTGCAATAGTTTCCTATTGCGATCACCTCCTCTAGACATAGGGGGAACATGATCGATGAGTTTATATCGAAGCGCTGCCATCATATGTCGTGCTTCCCTAAAATGTCTAGCAACGGGCTGTTCAATCTCCTTCCCTTCCAAAGCCTGCCTTATGGCCGACCTGTGTTGCGCTGCTCGTTCTCTGAAGGTACAAGTGGTCTTACCAATATAGGCAAGACCGCAGGGACATTTGATAATGTAGATCACAAATTTAGACGTGCAAGTTAAGACATGCTTGATAGGAATTTTCTTTCCTGAGTGCGGATGTAGCACTACTGGACCTACTTCAAGGTACCTGCATGTAGTGCAACCTAAACATCTATATGAACCAGGATTTTTAGTAAGAAAGTGTGAACGTAGTTCCATTTTCTCCGCCGTAGTGTCATTGTGAACCAACCAATCTTTGAGGTTACGTCCCCTCCGATGACAATTCAAGACCCTGTATTGATTAAGGGATGGCAAAGATTTATCCGTCTTAATGACACTACGGCGGAGAAAATGGAACTACGTTCACACTTCCTTACTAAAAATCCTGGTTCATATAGATGTTATAACACCACTTTTGTATACGCTACCAAAAGTCCATAAAAATCTGGACGCCCCCCCGGGACGCCCCATAATTTCGGCCCGTGGATCTCTCTTTAGTAACATCTCTAAATACCTGGATAGTTTTCTACAGCCCGTTATTCAAGCGGAATCTACAGTCCTGTTGGACACTACTCAGCTATTACTACTATTACAGAATCTCACGCAGCTTCCAGAAATATGCACACTTGCGAGCGTGGACGTAGTAAGCTTATATACCAACATCCCTCATTCGGAGGGCATTGAGGCCGTGAGGTCACTACTGTCCGGCAATTCCAACTATAAAGGGCCAGACGTGGGATTCTTTCTTGTTTTGCTGGAGAAGACACTCACACGCAATTTATTTTACTTTGACGGACATTTTTATCTGCAGCGGCTCGGTTGCGCTATGGGGAGCAATGTGGCCCCGGCCTTTGCAAATGCCTACATGCTAAGTATTGAGAAGCGGCTATTTCTACAAAATCCATCTTTTTCAGAGGGACTAATTCTTTTTACACGCTACATAGACGACCTGCTGTTAATCTGGGCTGGCACTCCTTAAGAATTCAAAGACCGGATGCAGGCCATTAACCATCTGGATGCCAATATTAAATTCACGTTTGAATGTAGCGCTGACGTTATTCACTACCTGGACGTGCAGATTACTAGACATGAAAACCATCTACAGACATCAGTGTATCATAAATCTACGGATAAAAATACGTTACTGCATGCCAATAGCTTTCACCCTATGGCTATGAAGAAGGGTTTACCCTTTTCACAATTTCTTTGAGCAAGACGTATCATCAGTAACCAGGATGATTGCGAGTTGGAATTGGACAGAATGATTGGGAAATACCTTGAGAGAGGGTACCCAATTAAGGATCTTGAAAGTGCCAAAAGAAAAGCATTGGCACTTCCACGTACACAATGTCTGCAGCGGAAAGAAAAAACTTCAGAGAAAGTAATTCCGTTAATTACCACTTTCAACACTGCAAGTACAATAGTGAGGAAGAAGGTTAGAAAATTGTGGCCAATCATTAAGACGGATAAATCTTTGCCATCCCTTAATCAATACAGGGTGTTGAATTGTCATCGGAGGGGACGTAACCTCAAAGATTGGTTGGTTCACAATGACACTACGGCGGAGAAAATGGAACTACGTTCACACTTCCTTACTAAAAATCCTGGTTCATATAGATGTTTAGGTTGCACTACATGCAGGTACCTTGAAGTAGGTCCAGTAGTGCTACATCCGCACTCAGGAAAGAAAATTCCTATCAAGCATGTCTTAACTTGCATGTCTTAATTTGTGATCTACATTATCAAATGTCCCTGCGGTCTTGCCTATATTGGTAAGACCACTTGTACCTTCAGAGAACGAGCAGCGCAACACAGGTCGGCCATAAGGCAGGCTTTGGAAGGGAAGGAGATTGAACAGCCCGTTGCTAGACATTTTAGGGAAGCACGACATACGATGGCAGCGCTTCGATATAAACTCATCGATCATGTTCCCCCTATGTCTAGAGGAGGTGATCGCAATAGGAAACTATTGCAGTTGGAGGCACGTTGGATCTTCGAGTTCAAAACTGTCGCCCCATTGGGATTGAATGAAAATCTCTCCCTCCTTTGCTTTCTATGAATATTGTGTTCACATTGATCTGCATCTTTGTTCCTTTACTTTTGCTCCAGTATGTCTATAGGCCTCTAGTGGTTGCCATAAGGATTAGTCATCTAAATTACTTGAATTCCTTGCATTGTTGTTTTTAAGTTTAGGTGAAACGCGTTGAGCCTACTCTATCCATCTGGACTTGAGCTTACTTTATCTATCTGGACTTTGTTCTCCTAACCGGCCCGCAAAGCCGTGTCTTCCTTCGGCACAATTTGGACTCCTCTCCCATCACTGGACCCTATCATCAAATTGGTCTACTTCACCCCTACAGCTACTAAAGGACTTGTTCCAACGCTGATGCTTACCAACGTGGGGATCTGGTAACTATTTACCCATTACAGTGAATGCACAAAGGGAGGCTGTCCTAGCCTTTAGGAATGGACAATTCTAATACAGGAGAATGTGGAATTTATGAAATTAAATCCAGATAAGATATATTGAAATTTTATCGCCACCTTGTGGCAACAGGAATTCCTTTCTTTTAGATTTGTTACATGTGTTATGTCAAATAAATTGTTACCTTTATACATAGAGCAAACCATCCTGATTATTATTATTATTATCATATTATTAATATTAATATAATCTTTATTTCCTCAAAAAACGGGAATTAGATTATACATACCATGCTATCACCCTGTCAGATTATTACAAAGACAAACAAATTCCAAGGGGCTTTAGGGTGAGAAATACCCCTACGATAGGGCGTTACAGTGCCCCTTTTTGCAAAAAATGGGTCGGCATTTTGAATAAGTGCTCGATGGACCTGCTTTTATTAGTCATTGAAGAATCATCTAAAGAACTGGGAGCTGTGAAAGCTAAAATTTCTGAATTTGAACTAAAGCACAAACCAACACTGGTTCAAGATACTCAAACAAACTGGTTTGAGAAATTATCTGCACAGATGGACCAATATAAGAAGGACCTAATCAAGTTTAAACGTGATAAAAAACGTATAGTCCAGCAGGATTATGAGCAAAACCGTGTATATGTGTGGCTCAATGCCCCGGCATCACGTAAGCAACAGAAACCTTTCAATCGAAATCGGAGAACAAGGGCTCATTTTACCGATTATGAAGCCTCTAGTACGTCTGCAAGCGACAATGATGCACAGGTAGCGACCACATCTCAGCAAGCGCACCCTTTAGAGGTAAAAACCCGGGCCACGTATGGCAAACCACCAACAAAAGGACGAGGAGAGGGGGCCAAAACAAAAGGCAAAACAAAAGCCTCAACCCGCAAGTAAGGGACTTGGTATTTAATCTCTCCAAGACTCCCCTGGATGAACTTGAATATCAGGTTTTGGCCAAGGGTCTCTCATTCATACCCACGGTCTATCACGATCCCTTTCAATGGAGAGTGGAATCTTTCAAATTTAATAGGACATTAAAATTACGAGAGCATTTTCAGACAGCAAAGGTATCCACGGCTGCTAATGTAACAGATATACCTGAACAACTTAGAAAACTGAAGCCAAAGTCTAAATTTGATCCAGTGATGAATAGTCCTTCAATCAAGACCTTCTCTCGCCTTATGGACAGTGTGGTTATTAAAAATGATCAGAAGATGGCAGGCCATAATAATCTGAGTGGTACTGAACGACAGGCCTTAAAAAATCTACAGTCTCGTACTGATATCACTATAAGAAATGCAGATAAAGGTGGGGCAATAGTCGTTCAGGGCCTGTCAGATTATATTGCCGAATGCTATAGACAATTAACTGATGTTGATATTTATGAAAAGTTAACACAAGATCCTACTGTAGAATTTAAATGTGAGTTGGACAATGTATTATCTAGGGCAGTTTCCAATTCATGGATTTCCAGTGAATTGGCTTTGGCTTTAAAAACTGCACATCCTATTGTGCCCTTATTTTATACACTGCCCAAACTCCATAAGGATAGTAAAAAAAAAACCCTGGCAGACCAATTATTTCTGCCAGGGGGTCTCTATATCAACCAGTGTCCGTATACTTGGATGCATTGTTAAATCCTTGTGTCCAGCAGACTGTGTCTTATCTTAAGGATACTAATGATTTGTTGACTCGTCTAGATTCTTTGGGGCAACTTCCGTCTGGCACAATATTTTGTAGTGCTGACGTTGTGGGATTATACACGTGTATCCCTCATGATTTTAGGATAGCCGCAGTGGCTGCATTAATTAAGAACAACCCTATCTATGTTGGCCCCCCTTTGGAGTTATTCATTGAGTTATTAACCCTTGTGTTGACTAGAAATTATTTTTTATTCAATGGAGAGTTCTATTTGCAGAAACTGGGTTGTGCGATGGGGTCCAGTGTGGCCCCATCGTACGCGAATGCGTTTATGTGTTGGGTTTAGAAACCCCTCCTATTGAGCAACCCATACAGTCATCATGTTATCATGTACGTCAGATACATAGATGACTTGTTGATTGTGTGGGGAGGTTCTAGGGAGTGTCTACAGCAGTTGTTGGATAATCACAACACTTCTTCTAGTGTTGTTAAATTGACCTATAGTTTGAGTACCACTAGTGTCAATTTTTTAGATGTGAATATTGCACAGATTAATGGTAAATTGATTACATCATTATATGTCAAAAAAACAGATCGCAACACTGTTCTTAGAGCAGACAGTTTCCATCCCCCCTCGTTGAAACATGGTTTGCCATATTCCCAGATGCTTAGAGTGCGACGTATTACTAGTGATCCATCTATGATTGATCAAGCTCTGGAGGGTATGGTATCCAGGTTTCAACAGAGGGGATATGACAATAAATTGTTAATGGACACAAAGCACAGGGTTAGTCAAAGTCCAAGGGAGGTGGCCCTAAAGGGCAAAATCTCGGCTGCAGATGATCAGGGCAGGATTCCTTGGGTAAATAGGTTCACTGATAAAAGTAGGAATACAAGTAAAGAAATTAAAAAGATTTGGCCTATTGTCAGTACAGATAAGGATCTACCGGGCCTATATAATACTCGGATTATGCCTGCATATGCCAGGGGGAAAAACCTCAAAGATATGTTGGTAAAACTGGATGTAACAGAATTAACTAAACCAAAATCTCAATCACATTTTTTATCGCGAAAACCTGGGTGTTTTAGTTGCATTGGATGCACCACATGTCGTTCTATATTGGTGGGTGACTTTATTTGCCACCCTAGATCTGGTAAAAAATATACTATTAACTTTCCATTGACGTGTACCTCACGTTTTGTTATTTATGTTCTGTCTTGCCCATGTGCCTTGCACTACGTGGGCAAGACAGAATGCAAGTTTAAAGAAAGAATGGCCAACCACAGATCTGCTATACGTGCAGCCTTGAGGACTGGCACTAGTGATCAGCCAATGGCTCGTCACTGTGTTCAGGCTTCACACAGTATAGCGAGCATCAGAAGTAAATTAATTGATCATGTCCCGGCATCTATACGGGGGGGGGGGGGGGATAGGGGCAAAAGATTGCTCCAACTTGAGAGCCAATGGATTTTTAGGTTGGACACATTAGCTCCTAGGGGGTTAAACGAACAACACGGTTTACATAGTTTTCTGTAACCTTCTTGTAAATTAGGTCCATACACTTTCTTTTGTGTGGACTGTGATATTCATATATGCAGTATAGACTCATTTCCTTATTAGCCTCCTATTGTATTGATCTTTCAAGATGCTCACCAATACTACTCTGTATAACATGCCATTTGGGGATTTATAAGTAATTGTTTTCTAACAGTGTCCCATACCTTGTTTTTAAGTTATATGTTTTTGTACATTTTGTTGTATGTTTATTTTGTCCATATAATTTGCCTGCATAGACTTAAATTGATACAGAAGATTAGGTTTGTTATGCGGGATGTTCGTAGTACATTTCACTGCAATGTTTGTTGGTTACCTAGGTAACCGTGGTTGCATGACGCTCTCCTCCCTGCGGACGCCTCCTGATGACGACGCCCGCTGTACGGAAGTAGCCGCACAGCGAGTGATGGCGGCAGTCAGTGTGGCGGCCTGAACGGAGGGAAGACATGCAGGTGTGGTGAGTTATTGCTTTTACAGGTGGGGGGAGGTCCTGGTGAGGGTATATATTGTATTTTTGCATTATGTTGTACATCCCTGATGACGGGCATTGGCCCGAAACAATTGTAGGATGCGTCTTCATTAAAAAGAAACACTGGTAACAAAGTCTCTGGAGTGCCGCCTGTTCCTCTGGTTTTATATATATATATATATATATATATATATATATTTCTTTGATTCCTTGCGAGACGAAACTTGTGCTAATCCTTTTTATAGACTTCTGAAACTGTGACGTTGTGGTCGTGATGTGGATCTACTACTCCACGGTCAGTTTTTATCAGAGTACCACCGCCAAACCCAAATACCAAGAGGTTTTCATATGAATAACATTCCTACTTTTGGCAGGAACAATACTGTATTTTGCAGTCAATGGTGCAGATTCCCCAAAAAGTGCTCCTTAGACCTTATGATATTCATCATTGAAGAAGTGGGTTGCAAGTTCAGGTGGAGGCATATCATAAAGAACTGATTTCATATAAATGCAAGAAATTGACTACTGTCACTAATGATGATCAAAATCACATGGTTTATAGATGGTTACATGCAAATAATAACTCCTACATGGATAGACCAAGCAGACCATTAAGGCGTCAAAGAGTCCCTCCTTTCCCTAGGGAGTTTGTATCCTCAGAATCCACTTCCGATACCGATAATTTTGATATGGCCCATAGTCAATTCCATTTTTTAGATCCCGATACAGACACTCCTCTCATACCACCCCCTCTCAGAGCACCCAAGGGTCACCAACCACATATGAGGAGGAGTGGATAACAGGAGAAGAGGCCGCAGGAGGCGGATGTAAATATAGTGTTTAATCTCTCCCATACTGCCCTCACTGGCCCTGAATTAAAGCTTCTGGCTATGGGTCTGTCTTTTGTCCCCACATTCAGACATAATGCCTTTCAAGTAACTGCTGACCAGTATAATTTAGGCAGAATCTTAAGATCAAAGAATTCTTTGTCGATAATACGAGTTTACCCATCATAAAGCCTTTCAAAACAACTTCTAAATTTCATCCCGTGTCCAACAACCCTAGCTTAAAAACATTTTTACGTCTTGTGAATAAACTCCTATTCACCCCCTAAAATGTTTGATAATTTGACTGCAGAGGAGAGATCAGCATTACATAACCTAAAAGATATTCCTAATTTAGTTATTAGATCAGCTGACAAAGGAGGATCGGTGGTGGTCCAGGGCTGGTATGATTACGATACTGAGATCTGTCGCCACTTTTGTCAGGATGATTATAATAAAATGTAACCGTTGATAGAGCATACTGCGCCAGTCGCTTATTACATAGTTCCGTAGACAAGTCTTGCCTTTGCTATCACTGTGGTGGACCGGTAGGACACCCAGGCCATATCACACTATGGGACGGAGTGCCAGCATGTTTCAATCTATTTATTTATTTATTCATTAACAGTTTTTACTCCATCACTACTGGTCCGAGTGTTATGCACACCAGTGCCTGCAGGAATGTACTGGTGTTTGAACTGTTATGCACACCAGTGCCTGCAGGAATGTACTGGTGTCTGAACAGAGAGGGATGCAAAACAAATGAACTCACAGACAGACTGGGAAATATGACATAACGTACACAGAAGGTGATAGGGTAACAAAACCAACACAGAGTGAACAGAGAAGCCCAGAGGCTAAGAAACTGGGTGTCTCCCTAGTATTAGAAATGCTCAGATGGAAAAAGCAAGATGTTGTGTTTTAATACGTAGAGAACCCGAAATGCTGTTGCTAAGGGCAACAGCAAAACCCTAAAGGGTTACCAACGGGTGTGGCAGTAAACTCCTTGGTCAGAGATGGAATAATAGACACAAGGAGAGTCTCCACAATCCTAATTCTCACTTGCAGGGCCCAGGTTCAGCTTACTGCCACTAAACTGACACATGGACGCCCTGCACAGTGAGAGAGGATTAAGCAGGCAGGTCTGAAAGTACAGCCACAAACCTGCTGGGTTCACAGAATAGCAAAAGAACCTCAGCAGGCTAAACGACTGACTCCAGTCTTACTGCTAGGTCTGGATTGGCAGAGTGTAGTACCAAATCCCCAGGCCTATTTGCAGTAAGCAACAACAAATACAAAGCTACACAGTACTGGCTAATTTTTATGAACTCACTAACCAACAAAGATTCAGCAGCATCTGCTTAACCTGAGAAGAGGCCTTATAAAGCAGGTGCTGTCCACGCCCCCCTCAGACCTCACAGACTGTGAGCACAAAAACCAGCACCGGATCCCCTGCCTGTAACCACTGCACAGCAAAAGACCCGAACCGGAGTATCAGCTGCGCTCAGGTTACTCCGCTAGCACTTGTCTCCCGGTTGCCATGATGATGTGGCAGCACAGGGCAGGAGACCGTAACAGTACCCCCCCTCTGATGAGGGGTCAAAGAACCCCTACCACCGGGTTTATCGGGGAACTGCGAGAAGAAAGAGCGTATCAGTCTGGGGGCATGAAGATCACAACTGCGCACCCACGACCGCTCCTCCGGGCCATACCCCTTCCAGTGCACCAAAAATGACAGCCGACCCCGAACCATCTTGGAGTCAAGAACCCTTTCAACCACAAACTCCCTCTGGCCACGTATCAGAAGAGGGGAAGGTCTTCCTCTGGAAGAAGGATTACTAATCGCCCGTTTTAAAAGGGAACAATGAAATGTTTTATTGATACCCAAAGAACGGGGCAGATCTAACTGAAATGCCACCGGATTGATAACCCTGGTGATCTTATAAGGGCCGATGAACCGGGGGCCTAACTTATGAGATGGCTGTCTCAACTTCAAATTCTTGGTAGACAACCAGACGAAGTCTCCTAATTTGAAGCTGCAGGGTCTTTTCCGCTTATCAAAAGCCCTTTTGGTCACTAATGACACAGACACAAGGGCTTTCTTCACTTTCCTCCAAATACCTCTAAGGACCGAAACGACAGAGGAACCACCAGGCGTGGAGTCCAGGGGGTCAAAAGAATTGGCCTTAGGATGATGCCCATACACACAAAGGAAGGGAGAGATCCCTGTAGCAGAGTGAGCCGCGTTGTTATAGGCAAACTCCGCCATTGACAGATGAGCAACCCAGTCAGTCTGACACTTGGAGACATAACACCTGAGGAACTGCTCCAAGGACTGGTTCACCCTTTCAGTCTGCCCATTAGACTGCGGATGGTAGCCTGACGACAAGCTGACAGACATCTGGAGATCGGAACAAAATGCCCTCCAGAATTTGGCCACAAACTGGGATCCGCGGTCAGAGACCACATCAAGTGGCAACCCGTGGAGACGCACAACATGCAGCATAAATAATTCAGACAGGCGTCTGGCCGATGGCAGCCCAACCAGTGGAACGAAGTGCGCCATCTTCGAAAACCTGTCAACGACAACCCAGATGGCTGTCATCCCCGAGGATTTGGGCAAGTCCACAACAAAATCCATTGAAATGTGGGTCCATGGCTTAGATGGAATAGAGAGTGGATGTAATGGGCCAACAGGAACCCCTCTAGGAGTCTTATTTCGGGCACAGATGTCACATGCCCGAACCCACTGATCCACATCCTTAGCCACCGAGGGCCACCACACCGCCCTAGATAGCAACTCCCGAGTTCTGGCAATACCCGGGTGACCTGCCGACTTCTTGGCATGGAATTCCAGGAACACTCGCTGTCTTAACCTAGGAGGCACAAACAAAAAACCTACCGGAAGGTCTGGAGGAGCCTGCTCCTGTGCTCTAAGGACTAATGACAAGAGGTCCTGGGTAATGCCCACTTTAATACATGATGGGGACACAATGGGCAACGGCTCCTCGGTGGTCTCCTGGATTGGAGCAAAACTCCGTGAGAGCGCATCAGCCTTGATGTTTTTTGACCCAGGGCGATATGTTATCAAAAAATTAAAGCGAGCAAAAAACAAAGCCCATCGTGCCTGCCTGGCATTGAGACGCTTCGCTGACTCTAAATATGCCAAATTCTTATGGTCGGTGAGAATTGAGACCACAAACTTAGCCCCCTCAAGCCAGTGTCTCCACTCCTCGAGTGCATCCTTAATAGCCAACAATTCCCGGTTACCCACGTCATAATTCATCTCGGCAGGCGAAAATTTACGGGAAAAGTAAGCACAGGGATGAAGGCGATTATCAGACACTCCCATCTGAGAGAGCACTGCCCCAATACCCATCTCAGAGGCATCCACCTCCACCACAAAAGGACGCTCTGGATCTGGGTGTCGCAGCACCTTGGCCGAGACAAATGCCCTTTTGAGACGGGCAAAAGCCGCTTTGGCCTCACTAGACCAGTGAGCAACATCCGCCTTTTTCTTAGTGAGTGCCACCAAGGGCGCCACTATAGACGAAAATCCAGCGATAAATCGTCTATAAAAATTTGCAAAGCCCAGGAAACGCTGAAGCGCCTTCAAACTAGTGGGCTGCACCCAATCCAGGACTGCCTGTACCTTGGAACCCTCCATTTGGAAACCTTCTGGGGAGATAATATATCCTAGAAATGCGATTTGCTGAACTTCAAATTCGCACTTCTCCAGCTTCGCCCCAAGCCGGTGGTCTCTGAGTTTCTGGAGGACTAAGCGTACATGCTTCCGATGTTCCTCCAGGGAATGGGAGAAGATTAGGATGTCATCTAAGTATACAACTAAGAATCTATCCAAATATTCCCTGAGCACATCGTTCATGAAATCCTGGAAGACTGCCGGGGCATTACAGAGCCCAAAAGGCATCACCAAATATTCATAATGCCCTGAGTGGGTATTAAAGGCAGTCTTCCATTCATCCCCCTCTCTTATTCGGATTAGATTGTACGCACCGCGTAGGTCAATCTTAGAAAAAATGGTGGCAGTACGAAGCTGGTCAAACAAGACCGAAATGAGAGGCAGTGGGTATGAGTTTTTAATCGTGATACGGTTCAATTCCCTGAAGTCGATGCAGGGTCGCAATGAACTGTCCTTTTTACCCACGAAGAAGAACCCCGACCCAACTGGAGACTGTGAAGGTCTGATAAATCCTTTAGCCAAGTTCTCCTGAATGTACTCTGCCATAGCCTGAGTCTCAGGACGTGACAGGGAGTACAACCTGCTCTTGGGAAGCTTAGCATTCGGCAACAAATCAATGGCACAGTCATAGGGGCGATGGGGAGGTAGTACCTCTGCAACTTTTTTGGAGAACACGTCCGCAAAATCTGCATAACACCCTGGCAATCCTGGCAAACTTAGCTGCGAGAGCCTGACTGGAAGGCTCAAGCAACTCCTGAAACAATCAGTACCCCAACTAAGAATCTCCCCAGAGACCCAGTCAAATTGAGGATTGTGGGCCCTTAACCAGGGTAACCCCAACACCAATGGGGCAAAAGTACAGACAGTCACATAAAAGGACAATTTTTCAGAGTGTGTGGCTCCAATAAACAAAGAAATCTGGCTAGTGCAAGAGGTAATTTTACCCTGGGATAATGGTTCCCCGTTTAACCCACAAATCTCAATTTCCGACGCCAAGGGTACTAAGGAAACAGAGTGTTTCAGGGCAAATTGGCGGTCCATAAAAACCCCGTCGGCCCCACTGTCCACAAAGGCCTCAGTCTTGACAGTTTGACCGAGGATCTTCAAGGTCACCGGAATGATAAAAGTCTTCTTGGGAAATTCTGACTTCTGGCCTGACAGGATATTTCCCATCACCCTCAGGCCCTGAAGTTTTCCGGCTTTTCTGGGCATGATACTACCACATGACCCTTATTCCCACAGTACAAACACAACCCCTGCTGTCTCCTCCGCGTCTTCTCACGCGAGGAGAGGCGAGTAGCCCCAATCTGCATAGGCTCCTCGGAAAATTCCTCAGAGTCTGAGGTTCCCTTGGGAAAGAAGGAAACCTCGGTCTCCCTTTCAAGCCTACGCTCTCTCAGCCGTCTATCCACCCGGATGGATAACTGCATGAGCTGATCCAAGCTATCAGGCAAGGGATATTGTACCAGTTGGTCTTTTATCTGGTTAGAAAGACCTCTTCGGTACTGGTGTCTCAGGGCTGGGTCATTCTACTGGGTATCATGGGCCAACCTCCGAAACTCCGTACAGTAAACCTCAACTGGCCTTCGCCCTTGCTTAAGGATCGAAATCTGAGCCTCGGCTGAGGCCGTCTTGTCAGGGTCATCATACAACATGCCCAGTGCCGTAAAAAAAGCATCAACACTTTTTAGCGACGGACAGTCAGGCTGCAACCCATATGCCCAGACCTGTGGGTCTCCTTGTAGCAAGGAAATCACTATGCCCACCCGCTGAATCTCTGACCCAGAAGACTGAGGCCTAAGCTGGAAATATAACTTGCAGCTCTCCTTGAAACAAAAGAACTGCGAGCGATCTCCAGAAAAACGATCCGGAAGATTTACTTTCGGCTCCTTAACCCCTGAAGGTGCTGCTGCTGCGGGAGCTCCGCCAGCGGCCTGGGAGGTGTGCATTTTAATGGACAAATCATTAAATTGACGAGTCAGGACCTGCACCTGATCGACCACCTGTTGCAACGTATTTTGAGGGGTATGCTCCATATTCCCACAAAATTTCAACAGGAGTATTGGGCTGCTGAATATGTTATGCACACCAGTGCCTGCAGGAATGTACTGGTGTTTGAACTGTTATGCACACCAGTGCCTGCAGGAATGTACTGGTGTCTGAACAGAGAGGGATGCAAAACAAATGAACTCACAGACAGACTGGGAAATATGACATAACGTACACAGAAGGTGATAGGGTAACAAAACCAACACAGAGTGAACAGAGAAGCCCAGAGGCTAAGAAACTGGGTGTCTCCCTAGTATTAGAAATGCTCAGATGGAAAAAGCAAGATGTTGTGTTTTAATACGTAGAGAACCCGAAATGCTGTTGCTAAGGGCAACAGCAAAACCCTAAAGGGTTACCAACGGGTGTGGCAGTAAACTCCTTGGTCAGAGATGGAATAATAGACACAAGGAGAGTCTCCACAATCCTAATTCTCACTTGCAGGGCCCAGGTTCAGCTTACTGCCACTAAACTGACACATGGACGCCCTGCACAGTGAGAGAGGATTAAGCAGGCAGGTCTGAAAGTACAGCCACAAACCTGCTGGGTTCACAGAATAGCAAAAGAACCTCAGCAGGCTAAACGACTGACTCCAGTCTTACTGCTAGGTCTGGATTGGCAGAGTGTAGTACCAAATCCCCAGGCCTATTTGCAGTAAGCAACAACAAATACAAAGCTACACAGTACCGGCTAACTTTCAGGAACTGACTAACCAACAAAGATTCAGCAGCATCTGCTTAACCTGAGAAGAGGCCTTATAAAGCAGGTGCTGTCCACGCCCCCCTCAGACCTCACAGACTGTGAGCACAAAAACCAGCACCGGATCCCCTGCCTGTAACCACTGCACAGCAAAAGACCCGAACCGGAGTATCAGCTGCGCTCAGGTTACTCCGCTAGCACTTGTCTCCCGGTTGCCATGACGACGTGGCAGCACAGGGCAGGAGACCGTAACACCGAGACACACATATTAAATATATATATTTACGGTGTATATAAACTGTATGTGCTACTTGGAATGGATGCATGATTGTAATGGGCACCGAGGCAAGGTGGATGGGGGAGGAAAGTACCCGCTACTCGATGGAGATATATATATATATATATATATATGTCCAGATCTGCATGCTCAGTAACATGCATAAGAAGCCGGGTGCCCTCACATTCTATAGGGAAAATATACAGACCAGCAAGGTGCGGCACTCACGGATGAACAAAACACACAATATTGGGCAGTGTTATTTCAACGTTTCAATGCGGACTATTGTCATCAGGGTTCCTGATCACAATGGTCCACATTGAAACGTTGGAATAACACTGCCTCATATTGTGTGTTTTGTTCAGCTGCAAGAGACAAACCTTGCTGGTCTGATTGTATGTATGTATGTATATATATATATATATATATATATGTGTGTGTTTACTAATGCTTTGTATAGTATATGTATGTCACTAATGCTGTGTGTAGTATATGGGGGTCACTAATGCAGTCTGTAGTATGTGGCGGTATGATTGCTGTATATAGCGTTGTAGTATGTAGCGGTCATGAATGCTGTATATAGCGCTGTAGGATGTAGCGGTCATTAATGCTGTCTGTAGTATATGACGGCCACTAATGCTGTATGTAGTATATGTAGGTCACTAATGCTGTGTGTAGTATGTAGTAGTCACTCATGCTCTTTGTAGTATATGTAGGTCACTTATGCTGTCTGTAGTACATTGCGGTAACTGATACTCTATATTATATGGTGGTCATACAGGTAAAGGGTGACTACTATCCACTGGAACGGGGTGTGGAGTGATGAATCTTTGCCAGGTTGACAGATAGGCTAGCTTCACCCCAGGTGACAAAAACCCAGGAAGGAGAGGAAGAGCTGTCCTCCACACACTGCAGTTCTGGCATGGGCTCAGGTAAGCAAAGGCTCTCTGGAAACTCTACCCTCCCATTCCCCCCTCACTTACACTTCTGCTGTGCCATGTGACCCATTTTCTACATACGCAGTACACACTCTCAAAAAAGGGTGTCAGTATTATTCATGTACAATGCAGAATATTCTTCAGTCAAATCAGGTGCATTGTACATGATTAATACTGATATCCTTTGTGCCGTTTTTTCCGGGAGCATGCAGGGTCCCTTATTCGGATTTGGGGTGCCCAAAGCATTTTCTTGCACCTGGGCTAACCACTCACTAGTTCCACCACTCATTTTAACCCTTGACATTTCAATGGTTTGCAAAACACAGACAGATGACGTGCATTACTGCCTATATACTCCATGTAATTTCAAATTATGGGGCTGGTATGGAGTTAAACTATGCTGCCCATTTCAGGAACATATCTGTTGTGATTTGTACTACACATGCTCCCATAAGTACAGGCAATGCAGCGTTGTACTCATTTCAATCATATGTACACTTAGATCTAAAGGGGCGGTACTGGGTTGTAACATCTCATACAGACAAAAATCACTGAGGGAGTGCCAAACCACTGCTGGCTATGCACAGTAAGTGAAAGTTTGCCTGTTTTGAGGTGTATTTTTGGCTCCAAGCAGGGTCATAACTAGGTTTGTGCAGAGTGTACTCCGCACATAGCACTGCAGGGTGGGGGCCGCTGTTGGCAGCATTTGTCAATTATGAATTATCTAATTACTTTCAATTTCAGCTTCCACCCCTTTTTGAAGTCTAGCATCTCCTGACCGCCTCTGTCTCCTACCCCCCACCCCTGTTGTCGCTAATACCTATACAGTATTAATGGACTTGACTTGATATCTCTTTGTTGTTCAGTCACACTGTCTTTTATTACATTTCGGGATGCTGATATGCCCGGATTCAAACCCAGTGCCTATGACATTGCAGTCGGACACTTTATTCATTAAACTATCTGCCCTTGCATCCAAAGCTAGAGAATTCCAAGCTAGAGAGTTTTAACTATTTAAAGCTTACCTTGTACTTTGTGTAGTGGTGGTCGGTGTTGCGGCTGGGCAGATCTATGTCGTGTGTGGCTGTAAGTGATTGGATGTTTTGATGCACGCTGCACGGATCTGCTTGATTATGGTACTGGTTATTTTTTTATGGGGTACAGGTAGCTTCATATAGTTAGAAATCTCATAGTTTTTATGCTGGATCAAGTAGCTCAGTGGGTGGGGTGATTGGTTGGGATGCAGCAGGTTGTGGTTTTGACCTGTCGACCTAGACCATGTTGACCTAAAGAACCTGTCGACCTAGGGACCCTGTCGACCTAGTTGCTGTTGACCAATAGTGGTAAACCTAGACACTGTCGACCTAGTTACTATCTACCTTCCATAGCACACCCAATTTTTTACAACATTAATTTGAAGCAAAGTAAAACAAATATATTTGTAATTCTGCAATGTGAGCATTACGGGATCAGCCCTTTAAATACATAGATAGCAATAAATCATACAGAGGGGTGCTATGAAGGGGGTGGGGTTAGCACTAGCTACCTTGGTCTGGTCTTGTCTGGGGGCCCAGTTGCAGTCCTAAGCTACTGTAGATATGGAGTCAAAGCAACACACACACGTCGCAGAGAATCACTATGTGTACAGTGACCATTCTCTTAACACGAGGCATTTATTCCTGTGCTATAGTGCCTGTTGTCATGGAGACGAGTCTCCGTAAAAAAGTGATCAAAAGCTTGTCTTTCTAATGAGTAATTTGCACAATTGAACACAGAAATTTATCACAAGACTAGCATTTATATTTAGCAAAATGTGATTAGCTGCTGTTAGTTCTGACCATTAACAGTGCACTTTTGTTTTTGAGGTCTAGTTATCATTTATTACTGAACTATTTCACTGACCTGGCCAAGTGGATAATCACATATCCACATAGCCACTGCTAATTTTTTTCCATCTTTCTGATCTATTTAGATCTGTGTCCTAGTGAACATTAACTTGATACTAGGCAACCTTCCAACTTTCACGTTTGAAAAGATCTGAAATAAAAAGTAGGAGGGGAAAATGATAAAAAAAAAAAAAAAAAAAACAACACATCTTGTTTTCTGTTAAAAGAGCAGCACCCAAGAAGAAAAAAACTTTACTGAACGGCTCAGGCAAGTGACTTTACATCATTAGTATAATGTTACAATATTTGGAGGTTTTTTTTATTTATTGTTTTTAGAGTTTGTATTCTTGTTAAACATGCTTGAACAGTGTGTCACTGTGTGCTCCTTTGGCAGATTTAAGTTATGTAGACAAATACTTTATGGTGTAGACAAAAATAATCTGCCTGGTTATTTGTAATACAGTTTGTTTGCATACTTTCAGAATGTATTTACTGTTAATGTTCTTACTATCAGTTTACAACAGTATCCTTTTAAAAGTCAGTAACATATAAAATGCCTGGAAAGAAAATTAAGGGCGGGGTTAGGGGAAGAGGGGTAGCTGATCTCAATACTCAGAGCCAGCCCTGGGCATAGGCAAACTAGGCAAATGCCTAGGGCATTTGAAGTGCCTAGGGGCACAAGCAGCTTCTCCTGATTAAAATGATATGCGGCATGCCTATATTCTCTGGGTGACTGCGGCTGTATCTGCATTCACTGTAACATAGCATTTTGTATGCAGATACAGCCACAGTCGCACACAGAATATAGGCATGCCGCATACCATTTTAATCAGTAGAAGCTGCTTGTGAATCCTAGCCATATATCAATGTAAACTAGGTGCATTTTCGGGAAAAAAGGCATCTCCTGCTACATGCGTATTGAGGCAAGATCTATGACAGTGATGGCTAACCTTGACACTCCAGCTGTTGTTGAACTACACATCCCAGCATGCCCTGCTACAGTTTTGCTATTTGGCCTTGCTAAAACTGATGCAGGGCATGCTGGGATGTGTAGTTCAACAACAGCTGTAGTGTCAAGGTTAGCCATCACTGATCTATGAGGACACATCTGTATCCAAACAGAGGCAGAGGTCACAGTATTGACGGCCGTGTGAGTGCTGTGTGCAGGTGGGTTGGTTGTGCAATAGTGTATGGATATGTGTAAGGGGCATTATGTGTGTTATGTGTATAAATGCATTAATAACGTACGGCATATGTGTAAGGGACATGTGTGTCATTATGTGTATAAGGGCATTAATAATGTGCGGTATATGTGTAAGGGACATTATGTGTGTCATTATGTGTATAATTATTATTACCATTTACTATTTATTACCAGTTATTTATATAGGGGGTCATTCCGAGTTGTTCGCTCGTTATATTTTTCTCGCAACGGAGCGATTAGTCGCTCATGCGCATGCGCAATGTCCGCAGTGCGACTGCGCCAAGTAAATTTGCTATGCAGTTAGGTATTTTACTCACGGCATTACAAGGTTTTTTCTTCGTTCTGGTGATCGTAATGTGATTGACAGGAAGTGGGTGTTTCTGGCCGTTTTATGGGTGTGTGCGAAAAAACGCTACAGTTTCTGGGAAAAACTGGGGAGTGGCTGGTGAAACGGAGGAGTGTCTGGCCGAACGCTGGGAGTGTTTGTGACGTCAAACCAGGAACGAAACTGACTGAACTGATCGCAGTTGCCGAGTAAGTGTGGAGCTACTCAGAAACTGCTAAGAAGTGTCTATTCGCAATTTTGCTAATCTTTAGTTCGCAATTTTGATAAGCTAAGATTCACTCCCAGTAGGCGGCGGCTTAGCGTGTGCAAAGCTGCTAAAAGCAGCTTGCGAGCGAACAACTCGGAATGAGGGCCCAAGTGCACACATATTCCGCAGCACTTTACAGAGAATATTTGGCCATTCACATCAGTCCCTGCCCCAGTGGAGCTTACAATCTATATTTGCTACCATATGTACACGCACACACTTAAACACTAGGGTTAATTTTTTTTGGGACCCAATTAACCTATCAGTATATTTTTGGATTGTGGGAGGAAACCGGAGTACCCAGAGGACACCCACGCAAGTGCAGGGAAATATACAAACTCCACACAGTTAAGGCCATGGTGGGAGTTTAACCCATGACCTCAGTGCTGTGAGGCAGTAATGCTAACCATTATACCACCCATACTGCCCCATTAATAATGTGCGGCATGTGTATAAGGGACATTATATCTATTAGGGCATTAATAATGTGTGGCATATGTGTAAGGGGCATTATGTGTGTCAATATGTGTATAAGGGCATTAATAATGTGCGGCATATGTGTAAGGGACATTATGTGTTTAAGGGCATTAATAAATGTTGGCATAATGTGCAAGGTGCATTATGTTTAATGTGTGTCATAAGTGTAAGGGGCATTACTGTGTTGTATTATGTGTATAAGGTGCTCTACTGTGTGGCGTAACATATAGAAAGGGCACTACTGTATGGTCTAATGTAAATAAAGAGCAATATGGTGTGGTGTAATGTGAATAAGGAGCAATTCAGTGTGATGTAATGTGAATAAGGGGTACTACTTTGAGGATTAACGTATATGAGGTACTGTATAGTGGTACTACTGTGTGATGTAATGTGAATAAGGGTTACTATCGCATGATAACATGTGAATAAAGTTGCACTACTATGTGGCCTAATTTGGATTGGGGGTACTATTGTGTGGCCATGCCCCTTCCCAGCAAGAACACGCCACTTTTTGGGCTGTGTGCCAAATGTGCGCACTGTTCCTATTTAAAATATAGGGGGTAGGTGCACCAAAATGAGGACTGCTATGGCAGAGGGGTGATGGTGCTGGGAAAGAGGTGCAGGGTCAGAGGTGGAGCTAGCGGTGGTGCTAGAGGGCCAAAAACTTGCTTAGGGCATCATATTGGTTAGGTCCCGCTCTGTCAATACTAGCTGCTTTTGCATGCAGCCCACAAATACTTGACAAATTTATTTTTACACTGTAATTTAGATTTGAGTTTGGACACACCCGACCCCAATCCAAATCTATGGATAAACAAGATGATGGGGGATGGTGTTAAGCGCTCACCTTGTGTATATGTATATGCAGAGAGAGTGAGGAGAAGAACTACACAGTATGATAATGCCAATAATGAATGAGTAGCTAATACAATATGTGCAGAGAAAATGAAATGAAAAAATGCACAATGCAGTAATCTCTATATATAATGAACAAACAGTGCAGTATGTTGAATGAAAAATGGGGAGGTTTTATTTGGCTGCACACTCGTGTTGAGGGAAGTCACAATGCTTCCTATTAATCCAAAAGTGTGAAAAAAGTCAGTGAAAAACAATAGTATTAAAAGTCAATGTTCATGGACAAAAAGGTCAAGGCAGTGTCACTCATTAACAGGGGCTGGTTCGTTAGCCAATCAGAGCTTGCGGACCGGCAGCTGCGGCCACTGATTGACTGCCAGGCCGCGAGCTTTGAGTAAGTGATAAACCTGTGCCTGATTGCAGATACACACTGCCGCCACTGACCGGACTGAGCACTGAGGGGCAGGAGAGGGCGCTCCATCACCACTGTACCCACAGTCACCGCAACACCCAACACATACCCCAACTATTGCCAGAGTGTTGCAGTGTCGGATAGGGATGTTAGTCCAAACAACGGCACTTAACCAGGATGATTGGTTTATTCAGATAACAGAGATAACAGCTTGTTGTATATAGAAGATGTTCTGCAGCAGCAGGAACTCACAGTATACATGTGAAGCAGTACAGCGATAACACGGCTTCTCAGTACACACAAGATGCAGCTATACACACAGGGTGCGGCTGCAGGGTAAACAAGATCACACACTGAGGACAGCATGAGCTGCACGACAGTGCAGTTGTCTCTCCTAGGAAGACCTCTGTCAGACTGTGCAGTAAGCACCTCCTCCTGCACTGAGCTAACACTTGGAGGGAAAACACTAGAGCAGGAAGGCTTCCTCTAGTGCTTGGAAAGGAGACAGACCGCAGAGTGATCCACTGTCTAACACCAACATCTTCCAACTAGTCATGAGGTCCTTGCTGTGCTCCAAAAAGGAAGTGTGGCCTCGTGTCAGGGGGTGTGGCTTTGTGGGTAATGCCACAATCGCGAGCCGTGCCCCCTATTTTCAGCACTCTCAGAGCTGCTGGCCATGTCCAGGGCCATCTTTTCATAGGGACTCAATGGGCAGTTGCCGAGGGGCCTTAGGAGTATAAGGGCCTTAGGCTGATAGCTCAGGGACTCCTTTTTCTAGGGGTACCAGATTTTTGAAAATCGGCCCTGGGGATCCAGAGATATCTGACTTCAAATCAGTGGTCCCCATCCAAGTCTGTTAATTGCTCTTCCCAGCCAGACATCTCAGGTTTTGTATGACTTAGTGTAGCAACTTGTCTCTATTATGCCAAGAAATAGAGATATCAGCCTTCCAGCACATGCCTGGTATGCAGTTTTAATTTTTCGTTGGTGGATTGCTCTGGCTACTGAACTCTGATCACCAAAACCTCGGTACCTCCTGAATGGTGGGACTCTAATTTTTTGTTATCCCATTGAAAGCTAAGAAATCTATTTCCAGATACTGGAGCTATCTGCAGTCAAGCAAGCTGCCCTCCCATTGGAAAATTATGACTATTAAACCCACTCCACTTTCCACCCCTCCCCTTGTGTATTAAACACCCCTACCACCCTGGAAGTCATGTACTAGGGCCCCGTCTTTCAGCCCAACGCCCCCTTCTATAGATTAGTGTTCTGACTCCCGCAACATCACCCACGATATGTGCAGTAAAGGAGTAATTACCAGAAATGACTGCTCCAGGTCCTACATGCTGAACGGAAGATAGAACACCCTCTACTACCTGCAGGGCATCAAAGCTGCCACTAATAGCACCCCCACACCTACTGCTGGAGAATGGATAGATGTACCAGTGCATGCCCCTACTCCCTCTCTCCACAGAATAGATGCTGTGTGCACAACTTCTAGTCACCGCTGCTCTGCTAAGCAAAGCAACAAGTGAAAGGAGGCCTCCCAAATCCCCCCACCGCAGGACACTGCAGTCTGCTGGTGGGACAATGGGATAGTGACCGGAAAATGGGACAGGTTATGGTGGGAAGGGGAGGGGCGGGTGGACTTTGGATCAGGTCATTCCCACCTCTCAGCTGCCCTGGTCAGAGATATTGAAGATGTTTTAATTGTTCCAGACCTTGGAACTAACCTAATCACCATCAGTATCCTTGAGAAGAAAAACTATACACATTAAGAAATAAACAATAATAGCTACTGATACCAGATGCCAGAAACTCTATGTCTTAGATACTGAACAGTGTGGCTTCTGCTCTAGTCCAACTATGGGCCTGTGGCAAAGGCAATTGAAATATTTAGGGTATAAGAGCATTCAAAACGTCAAGAAGGGATGCAGACAGCAATGACTATAAGCAGTCGTCCTGTGTGTTGCTGTCACATCAAAGGTAAGCCAACCAAATGCTGCTTGACGAAATGAGCAACTAGAGCTGAGGCACTACTATCATTGGTGCACACAGATATATGTGGTCCTATGTGGTCCTATAGAACTTGAATCATTTAGCGGATCACATGACACTAATAGACAATCTTACAAGGATATCCGAACTGCTTAGGCAGTTCAAACAACAATTTATCTAAAGTACAATTCACCCACTATTGAAGTGAAAGGGAAAACACTGACTGAATCGTGGACTGATAAGAAACCTGAAAAAGACACTTAAGAGTATTTGGTTGACACGTTTTTGTACATATTCCAAAGTACATGTTAGACTGCAAATCCCAATACTGTGTTTCTCTTGGATATTGTCTTGAGGGCAAGGGTTAGAGGCTTGATATAAAAGTTGCTAGATCCCAAGATATCATATTTTATGAGTCAAACTGTGAAGTGCAGTGGTGCAGAATGTGGCTTTTAATATGTCAAATTAGTAGACACTTACAACTTGCCTTCCCAACAAATAGATATTTTATAGTATGTACATATGGTAATGGACTTACTGTATCTATCATCAACTATTATCTATGAATTAGAAATAAGGAAGCATCTGTCTCTGTAAGGTTTAGGAATGGCTGACACATTGACATTTCATTGGACTAAAGTTACAACTCTATTACCCTTTATGTCTGTCTTTAGTCACTTTCTTGTGTTTTGCCAATATACTTGCTCCCACCAATCAATTAACCCTTCTCTGTCCCCATGTAGCTAAGATTACCTATACTCTTATCCAAGTTCCCAGCTACTCTTCTGTAATTCCATTATTTCCATCATGTTACTATATTTCCCCTATTTTTCTTCTTTTTCCTAATCCTGCCAATGTTAAATTACTATTATTGGACTACTACAAGTAAGATCAGCATTACTGGGATACATACAATGCATGGCGCACAGGTGAGTATATTTAAAAGATTTTACTACAAAAAAGTATTCCACTCACATACATCATAATTTAAAATAACCGGCTTCACTCGCAATCCTCCACATCAGCGCCTCCGGAAAGCGCTCAGTAGCATGATTGTGGTATACCCGTTCATCCACACCCAGCGGTCGTCACCTCGGTCATGCTGCTGAGCATGTTCCGGAGGTGCTAATGTGGAGGATATTGAGTGAAGCCGGTTATTTTAAATTATGATGTATGTGAGTGGAATACTTTTTTGCAGTAAAAACTTTTAAATATACTCACCTGTGCGCCATCCATTTGTGCTTTCTTTACATGTATTGAGCTGGTGGGATGGCTCCTGGGATTTGGCTGCACCGATACATCTCTTATCCTTATATTGGACTGACTGGGAACAGGTTACATTGCGCAGTCTAATTGTATGTGTGTTTGTGTATGTATATATATATATATATATATATATATATATATAATAGCTGTGAAGGTGATCCTGATACATTGGAAAGATAATTTTTACTGCATCATATCCCAGTCTATATGTTTTTTTTTTTTTTGGTGAAGCCAATTTGATATCTTATATGTCGAATATTGAATATATTCCCTACACTTTCTGGATGTGACACACTGAGAATTACAACCAGTGGTAATCATTTCCGTTTTAGAAAATTGGATTTTAACCCCTGATGAAGTCCTAACGGACAAAACGCTTTAGGTTTCTATGATTTGGCTGATTAGAACAAACATCTGAATTATCTGGTTGAGGATTGATATTTTCTACTCAATAGCAGAGATCACCAGATTGTAATTTTTCAGACCATTGTAAAGACAGCATATTTTTGAACTGTTGATGTATGTAATCCTGAAAAAGGCTTTTATATTCTTGCATCATAAACATATATGACAATGTTATTAAATTCATTGTTTATTTTATACAAATAAAAAAATATTTTAATATTGTTTTGTGAATTTTGAGGTGGTACAGTTCCCATGATAATTCTCTACACTTCTCTATCCTAATTCCAATACCTTGTCTGACAGAAGGTATTTCTCAGTGGTGTAGCTTTGGTTTAGCGCAATATAGGGTCTTCATTTTGTGTTTTATATATATATATATATATATATATATATATATATATATATATATATATATATGTCTATCCTATGACTGACCAAAATAAGTGGATTATGATGTGCTTACTTTTAGCAGTTTTCCATTCTGAGACCATGGTTAGGAAAGTTGCAGTGATTGGTGCTGGCTGCAGTGGATTAACTGCCATTAAATGCTGCCTAGATGAAGGTCTGGAGCCCACTTGCTTTGAAAGGACTGAAGATATTGGGGGACTCTGGAGATTTAAGGTATAGTATTTGGGGGTTAATGTAATATGGTGCGAGTTGCAGAGCAGCGTGATTTTGGCGATCTCTGCTGCAGATTCAAAACAACAATTTAAAAGGCTTCACATAGCTTACACCTGATCACATAAACCATGGAGGTTTTTGTGTTCCCATCATATTTTATTTGATTATATATTTTTAGCCTGTCCTTTACTGTGTAACTTTCATATAAGTGGTGCAATGCTGTGTATCCTGAGAGCCAAAGAACATTTCTTAGAATGACTGCACTTTTCATATTTTTGTTCTAAGTAAAATAAGCTAAAACTTTGCAAAAATGGAAAGTAACTGGAATATACAGCCAGGGGTGATGCAAGGTCTCTCTGCGCCCTAGGCAAATCTTCAGGCTAGCGCCCCCTAACCTGCAAAACCACCACCACCACCTCCTGGAGGGGAGATGCAGGTGGCCACTAGGTGGGCTGGGGTGAATTGCATTACAGGTTGAGTATCCCTTATCCAAAATGCTTGGGACCAGAAGTATTTTGGATATCGGATTTTTCCGTATTTTGGAATATTTGCATACCATAATGAGATATCATGGTGATGGGACCTAAATCTAAGCACAGAATGCATTTATGTTTCATATACACCTTATACACACAGCCGGAAGGTCATTTTAGCCAATATTTTTTATAACTTTGTACATTAAACAAAGTGTGTGTACATTCACACAATTCATTTATGTTTCATATACACCTTATACACACAGCCTGAAGGTCATTTAATACAATATTTTTAATAACTTTGTGTATTAAACAAAGTCTGTGCACATTGAGCCATCAGAAAACAAAGGTTTCACTATCTCACTCTCACTCAAAAAAGTCCGTATTTCGGAATATTCCGTATTTCGGAATATATGGATATGGGATACTCAACCTGTATTATACATATATAAAGAAAAGGGACAACTTTGAAGGACTTTTAAAGGGGTAAAGTATATTGTAAACAAAGTCACAAAAAGTCCTTGAGTGCCGTCTAGTCTTTATATACTGTATAATACTGTATATGTGGTCTGGTGGGGATATTTAATTGGGGTTGGGTACAGGATGCCACCTGTCAGAATGCCAATATTTTGAATTAAATTAACCTTACCCTAGCCTTCCCGCGAGCCTAACCATAACCCTCCCCGGCATACTAACATTCAGGATGCCAGCTGTCAGGATTCTGGCATCTGCATTCTGACAGGTGTCAGGATTCTGGCACCAGTATTCCAGCAATCCATCAGCCAGGATGACAACTACATCCCTTAAATTATATGTGTATACGTATATATATACGCACAGACATACATATATTTGTAAGCTCCTTATTGTCTTCCATCCCTCCATCTGTAAGTTCATTACTGACCCGCATACAGAGACATCCTTTAGTATTTTGCTAGATAAATTCAGTGGTGCCCCTCAGTGGCCGGCGCCCCTAGGCAGCTGCCTAAAGCTGCCTAATGATAGAGCCTGCCCTGTATACAGCAGACTTTTACATAAATATGGCATGATTCAGAATTGAGCATTTTCTACTTTTAGCATACAGTATGCCTCTCTACCTGAAGCTCTTTCTCCATTACTTTTATGATTAATTTTGTGGTCTGCTAACACCAATAAAACTACTATTGGAAACATAATGTAAATCTACATAAACCATTTCCATGCTGCACACCTATAATGTGTGCAGTTTATGTGTACATGGTCCCTGGGCCACATGCTACACATCCTGCACCCAGTACAGATCTCACTGTGTGCCAAGCACCAGCCCCCCATACCTATTGCATATTTTGGGTGATATATTCGGGGAGATGGCACAGGTGATCTTCTGCATATGTGCTCTTTCTAAACATCACCTGAAGAGCAGGCATGGGTGAGGCCTGGTGGACAGACAGTGGGGCTTGCTGCACATAGGGTCCCCCCAAAGTGTAATTATCCCTCTGCATAGGGATGTGCCTAATTTGCATATATGATAAATACCACACTGTATGTACCTATCTTAATACTGAATGCAGGTTAGGCTAAATAAAAAAATATTTGTTGCATCACAAAGTAGTCAAAGGTAAAGCTGGTGAATCATAGAGGATTACATGGACAGAGAATGTAACAAATCGGTATCTGGTCTCTAGGTCGACCACACTTAGGTCGACAATGTCTAGGTTGACCATTATAGGTCAACGATAAGTAGGTCGACAGGGACTCTAGGTTGACATGTTCTAGGTCGACATGACAAAAGGTCGACATGAGTTTTTCACGTTTATTTTCTTGATTTTTTTCAACTTTTTCACACTTTACGATCCACGTGGACTACAATTGGGAATGGTAACCTGTACCGAGTGCAACGAGCACCTTGCCCGAAGCATGGTCAGTGAAGAGAGCCATGCGAGGGGACGCGGTGCACTAATTGGTGTTCCCTGTCACTGTACGGAGAAAACAACACCAAATAAAGTGAAAAAACTCATGTCGACCTAGAACATGTCAACCTAGAGTCCCTGTCGACATAGAAAACATGTCGACCTACTTACTGTTGACCAGTAGTGGTCGACCTAAACACTGTCGACCTAAGTGTGGTCGACCTTGCATACCACACCCCAACAAATCACATACAGTACAGAGAAGTGTTCTTACACTACCCAGGTGCAAGAAACAACCAGGGTGTGAAAAGCATGGCCTGTGTGACCAAGGCAGTAAATAATAATACTTGTATGTAGTGTGTGTGTTCTGGCAGTTTGCTATTTTGATAACTTGCTTCCTATCAGATACACATACAGTTAGATTTCGGTGTTATGTATTATATAAAAGTTAAACATTTCCTCATCACTTCCAAGGCTGAAATGACACTTAAATCTTGTTTATTGCAGGATGTCCCAGAAGAGGGCAGAGCCAGTATTTACCAATCTGTCATCATCAATACATCCAAGGAGATGATGTGTTACAGTGATTACCCTATTCCTGATGACCTCCCGAATTATATGCATAATTCCAAATTGCTACAGTATTTCCGTCAATATGCTGAACATTTTCACCTCCTGAAATGTATCCAGCTAAAGGTAATAACCATGGGGCTGATCCAGATGTGGATGAAGTGGCTACTGCTTGCTGCTTCCTATTACAAGCAGACACCTCCTGCTAGAGTAGTGATCCGATCTGTGTCCTAGGACGCAGCATCGGATCACTGACCACTGGCCATTGGGCTGCTTGCGGCACCCATTGAGTCGTGCAAGCTGCCCATCGCAGAAGTCAGGAAATCTATCTACATGTCAAAGTATATCTGTCTGTCTGTAAGTTTGTTCTTCATATGCTCCTACTTGGCTTGATGGATCTGGACTACAATAGTACACATATCCTTCATTACACAAATTAAAATATTGATGGGGTTTAACCTAACCAAATCCACCTCTTTGGGGTCCAGAGCCATATATCTTAAATATATAGAAACTCATTGGTTGGTTGGTTTGTTTGTCTGTCCGGTTGTGCATTCAGCATCAAGCCAATATGAGGTGGAGAAGCTGGATCCTGGCAAGGTTTTAGGGGGATTAGGGTCCCGGTCGAACCTCTCAGCAGAATGTGCAGGGAAGAACTTTTACCCAGGGAGCCTGTTCTGGACCTTCCACTGGATGGATTTGGAAGCAAACTTTACAGAGTGGTAACACTGGATCCTAGAAGATATACTACTAGGTTGGGGTTAGTCAGACCTTACGGTAGAATGCGCTCTGCAGAACTTTGACCCAGGAAGCTTGTTCCACTGGATGGATTTTAAAGAAAACTTCACAGAGTTGTAACATTGCACCCCAGAAGACATACTAGCGGGTTGGAGGCCCTAGTTGGACCTCCTGTTGGTGTACACTGGGCAGCTTTGGAATAGCAACATTGATAACAAAAGGAAAACTTTAAAACCATCTCACAATGGAAATGTGATTATAAAACTGAACAGAAAGAAAAGTTGGGGATTGGTGATACTGGCGTCACTCGTAAAAAAAATTACACTGGGTAGATTCCTCAGCGGTGTATTGTAAGAGCTATTAAGCTTCTATTCATTTTTTAATATGTAGACACTTGCATCCAACTCATTTATAACTTAACAACTGGAAAATCTAAACCCTGGCAACGCAGGGTGCTTCAGCTAGTGTATATATATATATATATATATATATATATATATACACACATACTATATGGACACACGTATTTGGCCGCACCTGTTAATTATTGAATTCAATCAGACCCGTTGCCACAGTGTATATAAAATAAAGCATCCAGCCATGCAGTCTCCATTTGCAAACATTTGTGACACAAAATGGGTCATTCTGAAGAGTGATATATATATATATATATATATATATATATATATAGCAACACAATTTTGAGAGGCACTCCTCTGCTTTTTAAATGATTTCCACAGCTACAACTGTTTGCTTTCAACGTTTTCACCTGAAACGTTGAAAGCAAACAGTTGTAGCTGTGGAAATCATATAAAAAGCCGAGGAGTGCCACTCAAAATTGTGTTTCTGTGCATTGTGCCCTAGAGGTTCATGAGGGGCCACCAAGGTACTTTTTTTCATTGCTTTATGGAGTAATGGCCAAAACTGTTGGAATATATATATATATATATATATATATATATATATATATAAACAGAAAAGAAGAGGCGGCACTCGGAGACTTTAAAGTACAAAAAGTGTATTGCTGAATACACTTTTTGTACTTTAAAGTCTCCGAGTGCCGCCTCTTCTTTTCTGTTTATGTGGATCTCCCTGGAGGGCACCGGAGCCATTTCAGCATATTGGAGGAGGGAGTGCCGGTCCGTGGGGAATATATATATATATATATATATATAAAAGAAACAAATGTCCGGCACTCACGCTTGTAAACAGTGTATTGGTCTGGTGCACAACCTCTCCATGGAGCATGTAGATAAACGATGTTGGTGGCACTCAGAAGAAAATGACAGACGACAACCAACCTGGTTCCAGTCAACGTTTCGGGGACTGCTCCCCTTTATCAAGACACATGTGTCTTGATAAAGGGGAGCAGTCCCCGAAACGTTGACTGGAACCAGGTTGGTTGTCGTCTGTCATTTTCTTCTGAGTGCCACCAACATCGTTTATATATATATATATATATATATATGTGTATATATATATATATATATATATAGGTATATATATATATACTATATGGACAAAAGTTTACGGACTCCTGAGCATTATACCAACAGGGACTGTACTGACATTGTATTCAAATACATATACTTGGAGTTGTTCCCCCTTTTGCAGCTATAATAGCTTTCACTCTTCTTGGAAGGCTTTCCACAAGATTTTGAAGTGTTTCGGTGGGAATTTGTACTCATTCATTTTGTAGAACATTTATGAGGTCAGGCACTGATGTTGGACAAGAAGGCTTGGCTCGCAATCTCCATTTCAGGTCATCCCAAAGGTGCTCAATGGGGTTGAGGTCAGGGCTATATGTGGGTTTGTCAAGTTCTTCCACACCGAACTCATCAAACCATGGCCCTCATTCCGAGTTGTTCGCTCGCTAGCTGCTTTTAGCAGCATTGCACACGCTAAGCCGCCGCCCTCTGGGAGTGTATCTTAGCTTAGCAGAATAGCGAACGAAAGATTCGCAAAATTGTGAATAGAAATTTCTTAGCAGTTTCTGAGTAGCTCGACACTTACTCTGCCACTGCGATCAGTTCAGTCAGTTTCGTTCCTGGTTTGACGTCACAAACACACCCAGCATTCGCCCAGGCACTCCCCCGTTTCTCCAGCCACTCCCGCGTTTTTCCCAGAAACGGCAGCGTTTTTTCACACACACCCATAAAACGGCCAGTTTCCGCCCAGAAACACCCACTTCCTGTCAATCACACTCCGATCACCAGAACAAAGAAATATCCTCGTAATGCCGTGAGTAAAATACCTAACTTTTGAGTAAAATAACTAAGCGCATGCGCTCTGCGAACATTGCGCATGCGCAGTAAGTGACTAATCACAATATAGAGAAAATCGGCAACGAGTGAACAACTCGGAATGAGGGCCCATGTCTTTATAGTCCTTGCTTTGTGCACTGAGACACAGTCATGTTGGAATAGAAAAGGACTTTCCCAAATATATACTGTATACTGCGTATTTTACATATCTTATAATTCATTGTAGGTAAAAGCACATTATACAATGTATTTTGGTAGTGATGATAAATGTTAATATCTAGTCAATTAATTACTAGCTATTTGTATTCTTATCCAACACTTAGTATTAAATGGCTTTACCGGCTTGCGCTATTTGTGACCAGGCAAATGCTTATAGTAATATTTTATTTTTGCATACTCTATTATTTGAAATAAAATGTTGATGTTCAGTTAATTCCTACAGTTTAATCCTGCAAGTAATGTTTTCTTGCTTTATTGAGACAGGTAATGTGTTCTTATATCTTTCCAATGTCTGGATGACACTCATTACATTTGAGATGATCATACTACAGTTATGTGTACATGAAATGGTCACATTCAATAAACCTTATAATTCATAGAGAATTAATCTAAATTGTATGCATATAAAGCAGTAAGATAAGTAAGGAAGAAAGATATTAAGTGCACCAATGTTCCCACTTAATGGGAAGTTGTACTGTAATTTAGCTGAAAATTTGTATCCATCATAAGTTGGCAAATGATTCAATTGGTTAGCAACAATATGGCATATTGCCAACTTTATGCCAGTAAAGAGTGTGTTTTCTAAATGAACAATATTCAATTTTTCTCCAAAACTTATATTTCTTTTTTGCACCTACAAATTGTATTTAGTTGGAATTCTACTCTAGATCTAGGGCTGATTTATCAACAAGTTTTATCATATGCAACAAGTTTTAAAACTGTTTGCTATGATAAATTGTGCTCCAGCCAATCAGCTCCCAACTGCCATGTTTTTGAAAAATGACAGTTCTCAGCTGAATGGCTGGAACACCATTTATCATGTGCAGCGAGTTTTAAAAATCATTGCGGAAGATAAAACTCATTGATAAATCAGCCCCGAAGTATGTAAATTGGGGCTAATTTGGTTTGTTGATTGTCACCCTGACCTATAACTTATTGGTATGTGTCACTGAAGTTTTATTTTATCAGATTAAACTATAGGGATAGTTCATCAAAACTAATAAAATAACTGATCTCAAATAACTCTCTTCTTGATTTCTTTACATGAAGACTGCTGTTTGCAGCGTTAAGAAACGTCCAGATTTTCTCACCACTGGTCAGTGGGATGTTGTCACAGAGACTGAAGGAAAGCAGCAGACTCATGTCTTTGATGCTATACTCGTCTGTTCTGGTCATCACTCAACTGCAAATCTACCACTTCACACTTTTCCAGGTATTGCTATACACTGGTAAAGTCACATATGCATGAGTAATATTAGATCAAGGTGCAGTCCTCACATGCATTCTTCTCCTAACCAGTGGTGCAAGTATGCAGATACGCTCGGGTACCGAGTACCTTTAAGAATTTGGAAGCAGGTACGCAGTACCACCCACTGCACACTTTGCACCCGTGACTGCAATTACCAAAATTATTATGGGCTGCCAAGCAACAAGACTATGGTGTTTGGCAGCATGACGGCACCTCCCACTTTGTCAGGGCTACAGGGAGCGCAATGGTGATGTTATGAGATCACATCACGCTTCCTCTCCTGGTGGCCGTGACTGGCACTAGGAGACTAGCCTGGGCACTGGGCTGGGTGCCTTTTCCGCAGAGTCCAACTGTTTCCCTGCACTTGGCTCAAGTGATGCATCGGCACTGTGCGGCTTTTGTTCTTCACAGGCTGGGCTGCTGGGCATGTCTCTGCATCACTGTTTTGGGGTATTTCATTTTGTTTTATATAATGTGGACACTAATAAATATTTCTATTATTATGGGGGCATTACTATATATTTCTATTGTAATGTGGGACACTACCATATATGTCTATTACTATGGGGGTATTTCTATATATTTATATTGTAATGTGGACACTAATATATATTTCTATTATTATGGGGGCATTACTATATATTTCTATTGTAATGTGGAATGCCACTATATATGTCTAATATGGGTCATTACTATATATTAATATTGTAATGTGGGACACTACTATATATTTCTATTATTTCCTGGGGGCCCTACTACATTATATATTCCTGTTATATTGAGGGCATTACTATGTATTTTTTTTATCAAAGTGGGGGCATTACAATATATTTCTATTATACGGGGGCATTACAATATATTTCTATTATACTGGAGTTATCACTATATATTTCTATCATACTGGAGGCAGTACTATGTATTTCTAGCCTTGCCTCCACTGTGCAAAGAAAAGGGACTGTGCTGTATGCCACACCCCTAGTGTAATGTAGCCACTCCTCCTAGTGTCATGTGGTCATGCCACCTCATGACACGTGACCATGCCCATTTTTTGGCACACTCAGTACCACTAAGAAAATATTTCTACTTGCACCACTGCTCCTAAGGTCACTAGAGAATAAATCCATTAGTGACACACATGAATGAGTGTGAGACTAACAACTATTCCCTGAAGATCTGGGAACCCTTGTGCTGGTATACATTCAGCAGGTAAGCATTTAGAATGTTGACAAAGTATTTTAGGGTTAAGGTGGGTACACACTAGTAGATATATCTGCAGATCAATTGATCTGCAGATATATCTATGGACGGATTGGGCAGTGTGTTGAGCATACACACTGCCCGATCCGTTAGGGACTGACGTCATGAACTGGGCGGGTGTGTACATGCGCCTGCCCGGTTCAGCTGTCAATCAACGCCGGCCGCCGCAGCATGTGTACGGGCGGTCGGCCGACCGCTGTACACACACAGCGACGTGCCAATATATCGGGGCCGATGCGATACGTCTGTGAACTACGGAGTTCACAGACGTATCGGCCGTACACACTGGCTGACGGACCCACGATATATCGCCCGTTCAAGAGAACGGCTGATATATCGGCCAGTGTGTACGGGCCTTTAGGCTGCATTTAGGGTTAGTTCAAGTCACTGGAACACCAAGTATCCTTCACAGGCACATTCCGCTGCATTCTGCTAATAGGCTATGGACCGTGATGCAGTTCACCAGCCTCAAGGAATGATGTTACCGACCCCAGTGTTCTACCCAGCACAATACTCTGCTAATACTCTCACCTACCTGTACTGCTACCCGTCTCCTCTCATCTGCATCTGGTGTGCACCAGCTACAATCACTAATAAGTGTCTTCCACCACCTTTGTATACTGACCCCAACCATACACACTGCCACCCCATCTGTCTCTCCCATCTGTCCCTCCATTTCTCCCTACTCCTTTCTTTCTCTTTCATCAATGTCCATCTCACCTCATATCTCTAGTTCACCTCAGCCCCCCCCCCCACCCCCCTTCCATCCTCTCATCTCTAGCTCTCCTCTCCACAGTCTGTCTCATCATTGTGTGGGAGTGGGGGGTGTTTGCTAGCCCAACATGCTTACAGGACTCCAGTAACAGTCCTGTGCATGGTACAGAGTGGGGGGTGGAGGGTAAGGCTGTGGGTGTCTCTAGCAGGCAGCTGCCAGTGACAGCTCAGAGGAAATGCAGCTGTTAGAGACATCTTAGAGCTTTATATGATAGATATTTGTGAAAATATCCTCACCTGAGTGTGGATTACCACGCGCTTAGTATGAACTGGTTTTCCAAGCAGCTGTACCAAATGGGATAGTCAATCCCGATAAAACAATATATATAAACAATACACAGCGCTTTAAAAATATATAGAGGTGATATTATAAGCAGACGGGTGTGAATGATTAATAAAAACAAATTTATTGTAACATTAAATACTCATTAGTTATTCTAAATTATTCAATGTTTTAAATTTATATCTAAAACATAAAAATTAAAAAATTTAAAATGGAGCCAATTAATAAAAAACAGTCTCTGGTAAATTTGGACGTTTTAAGGACAGATGGCAGTGTTATCCAGTGGTAGGTGGACCTAGAAGATGTTAAGCCTTTTGGATAAATCGAATTTTTCCACAATAGTTACCATTCTTAGAGATGGAATACTCCCTTAGCGAAGGTCCGAACAGCACGAACTCCAACGCAAGAGTTGAGGGAGTTGGAGGTGGATGTGAACTGGCTGGCACACCAGAATTGTAAATCCCAGGCTTTAAGGTCCACTGTCCGATTGTCTGGCTGTTGCAGTTAAGGTCCTTTTCTTTAAAGTCCAAATGAAGGGTTCTGACGCGTTTCACTGTCACAAGGGACAGCTTTATCAAAGGTATCTTCAACTGGTGCCAGCCAGTTCACATCCACCTCCAACTCCCTCAACTCTTGCGTTGGAGTTCGTGCTGTTTGGACCTTCGCTAAGGGAGTATTCCATCTCTAAGAATGGTAACTATTGTGGAAAAATTCGATTTATCCAAAAGGCTTAACATCTTCTAGGTCCACCTACCACTGGATAACACTGCCATCTGTCCTTAAAACGTCCAAATTTACCAGAGACTGGTTTTTATTAATTGGCTCCATTTTTAATTTTTTATTTTTTATGTTTTAGATATAAATTTAAAACATTGAATAATTTAGAATAACTAATGAGTATTTAATGTTACAATAAATTTGTTTTTATTAATCATTCACACCCGCCTGCTTATAATATCACCTCTATATATTTTTAAAGCGCTGTGTATTGTTTATATTTATATGATAGATGACTAAAAAACTAAAATGACCTCACTGAAGCTGAATTAAGTTTTATAGATCAGCTCTGATCAATCTCTTTCAGCTGTGATCCCAAGGGCTGAATGTACTAAGCAGCAGGTTTTCTGTAGTCTGAAAGCAGATGGGCTTCACTGTCCCTTTGGGGAGTGGAGTCAAAAATACAATATTTACTCAGCATTTCCAAAACTACCGTTGACGCCTATAATTTTCTAAGCCCCTGCTCCACTGCAAATTTGCTGTAAGTCAGTGAAAATTGCCAAACGGTCCTTTTATAATTATGTCAGTGTGACATTTTTCTAAGACCCGAAGGAGCTTAGGTTCCCAGATTAAGAAAAGACATATCTGACAATGTTTCCCAGAAACAAATTCTGAGGTCCGGATTGCACATGTTGCAAATCCTTTTTCTCTGACGTCCTAGTGGATGCTGGGTACTCCGTAAGGACCATGGGGTATAGACGGGCTCCGCAGGAGACTGGGCACTCTTAAAAGAAAGATTAGGTACTATATCTGGTGTGCACTGGCTCCTCCCTCTATGCCCCTCCTCCAGACCTCAGTTAGTATCACTATCTGTGCCCGGCCAGAGCTGGATGCACCCTAGGGGCTCTCCTGAGCTTCCTAGAAAAGAAAGTATTTGTTAGGTTTTTTATTTTCAGTGAGATCTGCTGGCAACAGACTCACTGCTACGTGGGACTGAGGGGAGAGAAGCGAACCTACCTGCTTGCAGCTAGCTTGGGCTTCTAAGGCTACTGGACACCATTAGCTCCAGAGGGATCGAACACAGGCCCAGTCCTCGGTCGTCCGGTCCCGGAGCCGCCGTCCCCCTTGCAGAGCCAGAAGAACGAAGAGAAGTTGAAAATCGGCAGCTGAAGACTCCGGTCTTCATTAAGGTAGCGCACAGCACTGCAGCTGTGCGCCATTGCTCCCTTAGCACACCACACACTCCGGTCACTGATGGGTGCAGGGCGCTGGGGGGGGGCGCCCTGGGCAGCAATTAGATTACCTTACTTGGCAAAAAGCACATAATACAGTCTGATAAACTGTATATGTGCATTAACCCCCGCCATTACAGTACATAAAAGGACAGAAGCCCGCCACTGAGGGGGCCGGGCCTTCTTCCTCAGCACACCGGCGCCATTTTCTCTTCACAGCTCAGGTGGAAGGAAGCTCCCCAGGCTCTCCCCTGCAGTATCCTGGTACACAAAGGGTAAAAAAGAGAGGGGGGGCACATAAATTTAGGCGCAAAACTGTGTATATAAGCAGCTATAGGGGAAAAATCACTCAGTATAGTGTACATCCCTGTATTATATAGCGCTGTGGTGTGTGCTGGCATACTCTCTCTCTGTCTCTCCAAAGGGCCTGGTGGGGGAACTGTCTTCAAATAGAGCATCCCCTGTGTGTGTGGTGTGTCGGTACGCGTGTGTCGACATGTCTGAGGTAAAAGGCTCCTCTAAGGAGGTGATAGAGCGGATATGTGTGTGGGAGGGTGTCTCCGTCGACAACGCCGACACCTGTTTGGATATGTGTAAGTGCTGAGGTAAAATTATTGCACAAAAGGTTAGGGAACAGAAAGGAAATCTACCCTGGTCTGTCCCTATGTCACAGAGTCCTTCAGAGTCTCTCTATGTTCACTATCCAAAATAACAAAGTATCGACACAGAGTTTAACTCCACTGTCGACTACGATAATGCAAAGTTACAGCCAAGAGGGCTAAAAGATATTCAATATATGATTATTGGAATAAAAGATGATTTGCATATCACTGATGACTCATCTGTCCCTGACACGAGAGTACACATGTTAAGGGGAAGAATGCTGAGGTAAATTTCCCTCCTCTCATGAGGAAAAAGAGCGGGAATCTCCAGACAAGAGACGGCAGCTTCTCACAAAAGAATTCTCAGGCTGTATCCTTTCCCCACTAGGGCCAGGATGTGTTGAGAATCTTCCCCTTGGGTGTCCTGTTTGCACTAGCTATTCTCAGGGATCCTGCAGATAGTGTGCACATTTTAGTATACTACCCAGACCGGCGATTGTGTCGGCATGGGTTTATAGCGCTGTGGCAGCGTGGACAGGTACCTTATCAGCAGAGATTGAGACCCTAGTATGCATATAAATATTTTAAGATGCTGTCTTAAGTGATAGATATATAATTATAAAGCATGCCCAAAGGGACATGAGTATACTGGGTCCTAGAGACAAAAGCTATGTCGATTTCTGCTTGACGTGTCCTGTAGAATATACATTGGACAGATGATGCCGACTTAAGAGGCATATGGAAGGCTGAGGATTGTGTGGAGAAAGGTTCTCGGGCCTGGTCTCCACAGCTATAGCTGGTGATTCTGATATTTTGCCTTATATTCCTGCACAGCCTAGGAAAGCACGACATTATTAAATGCAGCTTTTCGAATAAAGAAACAAGAAAGTCTGAGGTGCGTCCTTTCTTGTCAGAGCCGGGGGCAGAGGAAAGAAGCTGTACAACACAGCTAGTCCCCAGGAACAGAATCCTCCCCGGCCTCTACAAAAATCCACCGCATGTCGCTGGGGCTCCACAGGCGGAGCTAGGCCCGGTGGGGACACGCCTTCGTAAGTTCAGCCACAAGTGGGTTCACTCCCTGTTAGATCCCTGGGCAATAGAAATTGTATCGCAGGGATACAGGCTGGACTGTGAGAAGATGCCCCCTCACCGAGGACCCGGCGGGCTTCCCTTCAAGAGAGGGAGCCAGTGTTAACTGCAATTCGAAAATTGTATCTTCAACAGGTGGTGGTCAAGGGTCCCCTCCTTCAACAAGAGGGTGTTATTATTCGACCATGTTATAATCCCGAAACCAGACGGTTCGGTTAGACCCATATTGTATTAAAATCCCTGAACATATACCTGAAAAGGTTCAGGTTCAAGATGGAATCGCTAAGAGCGGTCATTGCAAGCCTGAAATGAATTGGGACATAAGGGATGCATAACTTCGTGTCCCCATGTATCCACCTCATCAGGCGTACCTCAGAATTGCGGTACGGGATTGTCATTACCAATTTCACCAAGGTAATGGCGGATATGATGGTGCTCCTGCGGAAGCAAGGTGTCACTATTATCACATACTTGGATGATCTCCTCATAAAAGCGAGATCAAGAGAGCAGTTGCTGGACAGCGTATCACCTTCTCTGGAAGTGAAACGGCAACACGACTGGATTCTATATATTCCGAAGTCGCAGTTGGTTCCTACAGCTCATCTGCCTCGCCTAGGCATGATCCTAGACACAGACCAGAAGAGGGTTTCTCCCGATAGAGAGAGCTCAGGAGCTCATGACACTGGTCAGGAATCCATTGAAAACCAAAACAGGTGTCAGTGCATCACTGCACTCGAGTCCTGGGAAGGATGATGGCATCATACGAGGCCATCCTCTTTGGCTGGTTCCATGCAAGGACAATGGAACTTACTGGACAAGTGGTCCGGATCACATCTTCAGATGCATCGGTTAATCACCCTATCCCCCAGGGCCAGGGTGTCTCTCCTGTGGTGGCTGCGGAGTGCTCACCTTCTCGAGGGCCGCAGATTCGGCATTCAGGACTGGGTCCTGGTGACCACGGATGCAAGCCTCCGAGGGTGGGGGGCAGTTACACAGGGAAGAAAATTCCAAGGTTTGTGGTCAAGCCAACAGACTTGCCTTCACATCAATATCCTGGAACTAAGGGCCATATACAACGCCCTAAGTCAAGCGGAGTTCCTGCTTCGCGACCAACCGGTTCTGATCCAGTCAGACCGCAGGGGCTCATGTAAACCGCCAGGGCGGCACAAGGAGCAGGGTGGCGAGGGTAGAAGCCACCAGAATTCTTCGCTGGGCGGAGAATCAAGTAAGCGCACTGTCAGCAGTGTTCGTTCCGGGAGTGGACACGACCTCTACCAGGGAAAGTGGTGACTTCATCAGGAAGTCTTCACGCAGTTTTGCAAATTGATGGAAACTGCCTCAGGTGGACTACATGGCGTCCCACCTCAATAAAAAGATAAAAAAGGTTTTACGCTGGGTCAAGGGACTCTCAGGCGATAGCTGTGGTCGCACTTAGAGATGAGCGGGTTCGGTTCCTCGGAATCCGAACCCCCCCGAACTTCAGCCTTTTGACACGGGTCCGAGGCAGACTCGTATCTTCCCGCCTTGCTCGGCTAACCCGAGCGCGCCCGAACGTCATCATCCCGCTGTCGGATTCTCGCGAGGCTCGTATTCTATCGCGAGACTCGGATTCTATATAAGGAGCCGCGCGGCGCCGCCATTTTCACACGTGCATTGAGATTGATAGGGAGAGGACGTGGCTGGCGTCCTCTCCGTTTAGATAGAGAGTGAGACACTTGATTTACTAGTAATTTAATTTTAGTAATTTTGGGGAGCATTAGGAGTACTCAGAGAGTGCAGAGTTTTGCTGATAGTTATACTAGTGACCACCAGTTTTATTTATTATTTAAAATCCGTTCACTGCCTGAAAAAAAACGATACACAGTCACATACCATATCTGTGCTCAGCCTCAGTGTGCTGCATGATAATATCATCTATGTATATCTGACTGTGCTGAGTGCTCACTGCTCACACAGCTTAATTGTGGGGGAGACTGGGGAGCAGTTATAGCAGGAGTACATAACAGTGCACACTTTTGCTGCCAGTGTGACTGACCAGTGACCACCAGTATATTGTCTGCCTGAAAAAGTTAAACACTCGTGTGGTGTTTTTTTTTTTAATTCTATAAACGCATTCTGCTGACAGTGTCCAGCAGGTCCGTCATTCATTATATTATAATATATACCTGCAGTAGTGATATATATATATTTTTTATATCATTATCATCCAGTCTATACTAGCAGACGCAGTACGGTAGTCCACGGCTGTAGCTACCTCTGTGTCGGCAGTGCTCGTCCATAATTGTATACCTACCTGTGGTGGGTTTTTTTTCCTATCTTCTTCATACTAGTAGTTTAGGAGTCTGCTGCTGACAGTGTCCAGCAGGTCCGTCATTATATAATATATACCTGTCCTGCAGTAGTGATATATATATATTTTTTATATCATTATCATCCAGTCTATACTAGCAGATGCAGTACGGTAGTCCACGGCTGTAGCTACCTCTGTGTCGGCAGTGCTCGTCCATAATTGTATACCTACCTGTGGTGGGGTTTTTTTTTTCTATCTTCTTCATACTAGTAGTTTAGGAGTCTGCTGCTGACAGTGTCCAGCAGGTCCGTCATTATATAATATATACCTGTCCTGCAGTAGTGATATATATATATTTTTTATATCATTATCATCCAGTCTATACTAGCAGATGCAGTACGGTAGTCCACGGCTGTAGCTACCTCTGTGTCGGCAGTGCTCGTCCATAATTGTATACCTACCTGTGGTGGTTTTTTTTTTCTATCTTCTTCATACTAGTAGTTTAGGAGTCTGCTGCTGACAGTGTCCAGCAGGTCCGTCATTATATAATATATACCTGTCCTGCAGTAGTGATATATATATATATTTTATATCATTATCATCCAGTCTATACTAGCAGACGCAGTACGGTAGTCCACGGCTGTAGCTACCTCTGTGTCGGCAGTGCTCGTCCATAATTGTATACCTACCTGTGGTGGGGTTTTTTTTTTCTATCTTCTTCATACTAGTAGTTTAGGAGTCTGCTGCTGACAGTGTCCAGCAGATCCGTCATTATATAATATATACCTGTCCTGCAGTAGTGATATATATATATTTTTTATATCATTATCATCCAGTCTATACTAGCAGACGCAGTACGGTAGTCCACGGCTGTAGCTACCTCTGTGTCGGCAGTGCTCGTCCATAATTGTATACCTACCTGTGGTGGGTTTTTTTTTTCTATCTTCTTCATACTAGTAGTTTAGGAGTCTGCTGCTGACAGTGTCCAGCAGATCCGTCATTATATAATATATACCTGTCCTGCAGTAGTGATATATATATATTTTTTATATCATTATCATCCAGTCTATACTAGCAGACGCAGTACGGTAGTCCACGGCTGTAGCTACCTCTGTGTCGGCAGTGCTCGTCCATAATTGTATACCTACCTGTGGTGGGTTTTTTTTTTCTATCTTCTTCATACTAGTAGTTTAGGAGTCTGCTGCTGACAGTGTCCAGCAGGTCCGTCATTTTATAATATATACCTGTCCTGCAGTAGTGATATATATATTTTTTATATCATTATCATCCAGTCTATACTAGCAGACGCAGTACGGTAGTCCACGGCTGTAGCTACCTCTGTGTCGGCAGTGCTCGTCCATAATTGTATACCTACCTGTGGTGGGGTTTTTTTTTTCTATCTTCTTCATACTAGTAGTTTAGGAGTCTGCTGCTGACAGTGTCCAGCAGGTCCGTCATTATATAATATATACCTGTCCTGCAGTAGTGATATATATATTTTTTTTATATCATTATCATCCAGTCTATACTAGCAGACGCAGTACGGTAGTCCACGGCTGTAGCTACCTCTGTGTCGGCAGTGCTCGTCCATAATTGTATACCTACCTGTGGTGGTTTTTTTTTTTCTATCTTCTTCATACTAGTAGTTTAGGAGTCTGCTGCTGACAGTGTCCAGCAGGTCCGTCATTATATAATATATACCTGTCCTGCAGTAGTGATATATATATATTTTTTATATCATTATCATCCAGTCTATACTAGCAGACGCAGTACGGTAGTCCACGGCTGTAGCTACCTCTGTGTCGGCAGTCACTCGTCATCCATAAGTATACTAGTATCCATCCATCTCCATTGTTTACCTGAGGTGCCTTTTAGTTGTGCCTATTAAAATATGGAGAACAAAAATGTTGAGGTTCCAAAAATAGGGAAAGATCAAGATCGACTTCCACCTCGTGCTGAAGCTGCTGCCACTAGTCATGGCCGAGACGATGAAATGCCATCAACGTCGTCTGCCAAGGCCGATGCCCAATGTCATAGTACAGAGCATGTAAAATCCAAAACACAAAATATCAGTAAAAAAAAGGACTCAAAAATCTAAAATAAAATCGTCGGAGGAGAAGCGTAAACTTGCCAATATGCCATTTACCACACGGAGTGGCAAGGAACGGCTGAGGCCCTGGCCTATGTTCATGGCTAGTGGTTCAGCTTCACATGAGGATGGAAGCACTCAGCCTCTCGCTAGAAAAATGAAAAGACTTAAGCTGGCAAAAGCACAGCAAAGAACTGTGCGTTCTTCGAAATCACAAATCCACAAGGAGAGTCCAATTGTGTCGGTTGCGATGCCTGACCTTACCAACACTGGACGTGAAGAGCATGCGCCTTCCACCATTTGCACGCCCCCTGCAAGTGCTGGAAGGAGCACCCGCAGTCCAGTTCCTGATAATCAGATTGAAGATGTCAGTGTTGAAGTACACCAGGATGAGGAGGATATGGGTGTTGCTGGCGCTGGGGAGGAAATTGACAAGGAGGATTCTGATGGTGAGGTGGTTTGTTTAAGTCAGGCACCCGGGGAGACACCTGTTGTCCGTGGGAGGAATATGGCCGTTGACATGCCTGGTGAAAATACCAAAAAAATCAGCTCTTCGGTGTGGAAGTATTTCAATAGAAATGCGGACAACATTTGTCAAGCCGTGTGTTGCCTTTGTCAAGCTGTAATAAGTAGGGGTAAGGACGTTAACCACCTCGGAACATCCTCCCTTATACGTCACCTGCAGCGCATTCATCATAAGTCAGTGACAAGTTCAAAAACTTTGGGCGACAGCGGAAGCAGTCCACTGACCAGTAAATCCCTTCCTCTTGTAACCAAGCTCACGCAAACCACCCCACCAACTCCCTCAGTGTCAATTTCCTCCTTCCCCAGGAATGCCAATAGTCCTGCAGGCCATGTCACTGGCAATTCTGACGAGTCCTCTCCTGCCTGGGATTCCTCCGATGCATCCTTGCGTGTAACGCCTACTGCTGCTGGAGCTGCTGTTGTTGCTGCTGGGAGTCGATGGTCATCCCAGAGGGGAAGTCGTAAGACCACTTTTACTACTTCCACCAAGCAATTGACTGTCCAACAGTCCTTTGCGAGGAAGATGAAATATCACAGCAGTCATCCTGCTGCAAAGCGGATAACTGAGGCCTTGGCATCCTGGGCGGTGAGAAACGTGGTTCCGGTATCCATCATTACTGCAGAGCCAACTATAGACTTGTTTGAGGTACTGTGTCCCCAGTACCAAATACCATCTAGGTTCCATTTCTCTAGGCAGGCGATACCGAAAATGTACACAGACCTCAGAAAAAGACTCACCAGTGTCCTAAAAAATGCAGTTGTACCCAATGTCCACTTAACCACGGACATGTGGACAAGTGGAGCAGGGCAGACTCAGGACTATATGACTGTGACAGCCCACTGGGTAGATGTATGGACTCCCGCCGCAAGAACAGCAGCGGCGGCACCAGTAGCAGCATCTCGCAAACGCCAACTCTTTCCTAGGCAGGCTACGCTTTGTATCACCGCTTTCCAGAATACGCACACAGCTAAAAACCTCTTACGGCAACTGAGGAAGATCATCGCAGAATGGCTTACCCCAATTGGACTCTCCTGTGGATTTGTGGCATCGGACAACGCCAGCAATATTGTGTGTGCATTAAATATGGGCAAATTCCAGCACGTCCCATGTTTTGCACATACCTTGAATTTGGTGGTGCAGAATTATTTAAAAAACGAGAGGGGCGTGCAAGAGATGCTGTCGGTGGCCAGAAGAATTGCGGGACACTTTCGGCGTACAGGCACCACGTACAGAAGACTGGAGCAACACCAAAAACGCCTGAACCTGCCCTGCCATCATCTGAAGCAAGAAGTGGTAACGAGGTGGAATTCAACCCTCTATATGCTTCAGAGGTTGGAGGAGCAGCAAAAGGCCATTCAAGCCTATACAACTGAGCACGATATAGGAGGTGGAATGCACCTGTCTCAAGCGCAGTGGAGAATGATTTCAACGTTGTGCAAGGTTCTGCAACCTTTTGAACTTGCCACACGTGAAGTCAGTTCAGACACTGCCAGCCTGAGTCAGGTCATTCCCCTCATCAGGCTTTTGCAGAAGAAGCTGGAGACATTGAAGGAGGAGCTAACACAGAGCGATTCCGCTAGGCATGTGGGACTTGTGGATGGAGCCCTTAATTCGCTTAACAAGGATTCACGGGTGGTCAATCTGTTGAAATCAGAGCACTACATTTTGGCCACCGTGCTCGATCCTAGATTTAAAACCTACCTTGGATCTCTCTTTCCGGCAGACACAAGTCTGCAGGGGTTCAAAGAACTGCTGGTGAGAAAATTGTCAAGTCAAGCGGAACGCGACCTGTCAACATCTCCTCCTTCACATTCTCCCGCAACTGGGGGTGCGAGGAAAAGGCTCAGAATTCCAAGCCCACCCGCTGGCGGTGATGCAGGGCAGTCTGGAGCGACTGCTGATGCTGACATCTGGTCCGGACTGAAGGACCTGCCAACGATTACGGACATGTCGTCTACTGTCACTGCATATGATTCTCTCCCCATTGAAAGAATGGTGGAGGATTATATGAGTGACCGCATCCAAGTAGGCACGTCAGACAGTCCGTACGTATACTGGCAGGAAAAAGAGGCAATTTGGAGGCCCTTGCACAAACTGGCTTTATTCTACCTAAGTTGCCCTCCCACAAGTGTGTACTCCGAAAGAGTGTTTAGTGCCGCCGCTCACCTTGTCAGCAATCGGCGTACGAGGTTACTTCCAGAAAATGTGGAGAAGATGATGTTCATTAAAATGAATTATAATCAATTCCTCCATGGAGACATTCACCAGCAGCAATTGCCTCCACAAAGTACACAGGGAGCTGTGATGGTGGATTCCAGTGGGGACGAATTGATAATCTGTGAGGAGGGGGATGTACACGGTGATGAATCGGAGGATGATGATGAGGTGGACATCTTGCCTCTGTAGAGCCAGTTTGTGCAAGGAGAGATTAATTGCTTCTTTTTTGGTGGGGGTCCAAACCAACCCATTATTTCAGTCACAGTCGTGTGGCAGACCCTGTCACTGAAATGATGGGTTGGTTAAAGTGTGCATGTCCTGTTTATACAACATAAGGGTGGGTGGGAGGGCCCAAGGACAATTCCATCTTGCACCTCTTTTTTCTTTCATTTTTCTTTGCGTCATGTGCTGTTTGGGGAGTGTTTTTTGGAATGGCCAGCCTGCGTGACACTGCAGTGCCACTCCTAGATGGGCCAGGTGTTTGTGTCGGCCACTAGGGTCGCTTAGCTTACTCACACAGCTACCTCATTGCGCCTCTTTTTTTCTTTGCGTCATGTGCTGTTTGGGGAGTATTTTTTGGAAGGGCCATCCTGCCTGACACTGCAGTGCCACTCCTAGATGGGCCAGGTGTTTGTGTCGGCCACTTGGGTCGCTGAGCTTAGTCACACAGCTACCTCATTGCGCCTCTTTTTTTCTTTGCGTCATGTGCTGTTTGGGGAGTGTTTTTTTGAAGGGCCATCCTGCGTGACACTGCAGTGCCACTCCTAGATGGGCCAGGTGTTTGTGTCGGCCACTAGGGTCGCTTAGCTTACTCACACAGCTACCTCATTGCGCCTCTTTTTTTCTTTGCGTCATGTGCTGTTTGGGGAGTGTTTTTTTGAAGGGCCATCCTGCGTGACACTGCAGTGCCACTCCTAGATGGGCCAGGTGTTTATGTCGGCCACTAGGGTCGCTGAGCTTAGTCACACAGCTACCTCATTGCGCCTCTTTTTTTCTTCTTTGCGTCATGTGCTGTTTGGGGAGTGTTTTTTGGAAGGGCCATCCTGCCTGACACTGCAGTGCCACTCCTAGATGGGCCAGGTGCTTGTGTCGGCCACTTGGGTCGCTGAGCTTAGTCACACAGCTACCTCTTTGCGCCTCTTTTTTTATTTGCGTCATGTGCTGTTTGGGGAGTGTTTTTTGGAAGGGCCATCCTGCGTGACACTGCAGTGCCACTCCTAGATGGGCCAGGTGTTTGTGTCGGCCACTTGGGTCGCTGAGCTTAGTCATCCAGCGACCTCGGTGCAAATTTTAGGACTAAAAATAATATTGTGAGGTGTGAGGTGTTCAGAATAGACTGAAAATGAGTGGAAATTATGGTTATTGAGGTTAATAATACTTTGGGATCAAAATGACCCCCAAATTCTATGATTTAAGCTGTTTTTTAGGGTTTTTTGAAAAAAACACCCGAATCCAAAACACACCCGAATCCAACAAAAAAAATTTGGTGAGGTTTTGCCAAAACGCGTTCGAACCCAAAACACGGCCGCGGAACCGAACCCAAAACCAAAACACAAAACCCGAAAAATTTCCGGTGCACATCTCTAGTCGCACTAGTAACACCGTGGGTGTTCCAGTCGGTCTATATATTCCCTCCTCTTCCTCTCAGACCCAAGGGCTGAGAATTGTAATAAACGGAGGAGTGTGAACAATATTCTTTACTCCGGATTGGCCAAGAAGGACTCGGTACCCGGAACTGCAAGAAATGCTCTCAGAGGACCCATGGCCTCTGCCTTCTCAGTCAGGACATGTTGCAACAGGGACCCTGTCTGATCCAAGACTTACCGCGGCTGCATTGGACGGCATGGTGGTTGAACGCCGGATCCTAGCGGAAAAGGGCGTTCCGGATGCAGTTATTCCTACGCTGATAAAGGCTAGGAAAGACGTGACAGCAAGACTTTTTCACTGTATATGGCGAAAATAGGTTGCTTGGTGTGTGGCCGGGAAGGCCCTACAGAGGAATTCCAGGGGGGTCGATTCCTGCACTTCCTACAGTCAGGAGTGACAATGGGCCTAAAATTAGGATCCATAAAGGCCAAGATTTCGTCCCTATCCCCTTTTTCTCTCAAAAAGAACTGGCTTCACTGCCTGAAGTTCGGACGTTGTTACAGGGGTGCTGCATATTCAGCCCCTTTTGTGCCTCCAGTGGCACCTTGGGATCTTAACGTGTGTTGGATTCCTAAAATCCCACTGGTTTGAGCCACTTAAGACCGTGGAGCTAAAATGTCTCACGTGGAAAGTGGTCATGCTTTTGGCCTTAGCTTGGACTAGGCGTGTGTCAGAATTGGCGGCTTTGTCATGTAAAAGCCCATATCTGATCTTCCATATGGAAAGGGCAGAATGGAGGACTCGTCCCCAATTTCTCCCTAAGGTGGTATCATCGTTTCATTTGAACCAACCTATTGTGGTGCCTGCGGCTACTAGGGACTTGGAGGATTCCAAGTTGCTGGACGTAGTCCGGGCCCTGAAACTTTATGTTTCCAGGACGGCTAGAGTCAGAAAAACTGACTCGCTATTTATCCTGCATGCACCCAACAAGCTGGGTGCTCCTGCTTCAAAGCAGACTATTGCTCGCTGGATCTGTAGCACGATTCAGCTTGCACACTCTGCGGCTGGACTGCCGCATCCTAAATTAGTAAAAGCCCATTCCACGAGGAAGGGGGCTCTTCTTGGGCGGCTGCCCGAGGGGTCTCGGCTTTACAACTTTGCCGAGCTGCTACTTGGTCGGGTTCAAACACTTTTGCAAAATTCTGCAAGTTTGATACCCTGGCTGAGGAGGACCTTGAGTTTGCTCATTCGGTGCTGCAGAGTCATCCGCACTCTCCCACCCGTTTGGGAGCTTTGGTATAATCCCCATGGTCCTTACGGAGTACCCAGCATCCACTAAGACGTCAGAGAAAATAAGAATTTACTCACCGGTAATTCTATTTCTCGTAGTCCATAGTGGATGCTGGGAGCCCGTCCCAAGTGCGGACTCTCTGCAATACATGTATATAGTTATTGCTTAACTAAAGGGTTATTGTATGAGCCATCTGTTGAGAGAGGCTCAGTTATTGTTCATACTGTTAACTGGGTATAGTTATCACAAGTTGTACGTAGGGATGTGCACTTGAAATTTTTCGGGTTTTGTGTTTTGGTTTTGGGTTCGGTTCCGCGGCCGTGTTTTGGGTTCGACCGCGTTTTGGCAAAACCTCACCGAATTTTTTTTGTCGGATTCGGGTGTGTTTTGGATTCGGGTGTTTTTTTCAAAAAACCCTAAAAAACAGCTTAAATCATAGAATTTGGGGGTCATTTTGATCCCAAAGTATTATTAACCTCAAAAACCATAATTTCCACTCATTTTCAGTCTATTCTGAATACCTCACACCTCACAATATTATTTTTAGTCCTAAAATTTGCACCGAGGTCGCTGGATGACTAAGCTAAGCGACCCTAGTGGCCGACACAAACACCTGGCCCATCTAGGAGTGGCACTGCAGTGTCACGCAGGATGGCCCTTCCAAAAAACATGTAATGACTGATGATGGACCTGCTGGACACTGTCAGCTCAGCAGCACCGCAGACTGCTACAGTAAGCTACTATAGTAGTATGTATAAAGATGAAAGAAAAAAAAAAAAACCACGGGTAGGTGGTATACAATTATGGATGGACGAGCGACTGCCGACACAGAGGTAGCTACAGCCGTGGACTACCGTACTGTGTCTGCTGCTAATATAGACTTGATGATAAGGAGATGAAATTAATATATATATATATATATATAATATCACTAGTACTGCAGCCGGACAGGTATATATATTTATTATGTAATGACTGATGACAGACCTGCTGGACACTGTCAGCTCAGCAGCACCGCAGACTGCTACAGTAAGCTACTATAGTAGTATGTATAAAGAAGAAAGAAAAAAAAAAACCACGGGTAGGTGGTATACAATTATGGATGGACGAGCGACTGCCGACACAGAGGTAGCTACAGCCGTGGACTACCGTACTGTGTCTGCTGCTAATATAGACTGGATGATAAGGAGATGAAATTAATATATATATATATATAATATCACTAGTACTGCAGCCGGACAGGTATATATATTTATTATGTAATGACTGATGACGGACCTGCTGGACACTGTCAGCTCAGCAGCACCGCAGACTGCTACAGTAAGCTACTATAGTAGTATGTATAAAGAAGAAAGAAAAAAAAAACCACGGGTAGGTGGTATACAATTATGGATGGACGAGCGACTGCCGACACAGAGGTAGCTACAGCCGTGGACTACCGTACTGTGTCTGCTGCTAATATAGACTGGATGATAAGGAGATGAAATTAATATATATATATATATATATATATAATATCACTAGTACTGCAGCCGGACAGGTATATATATTTATTATGTAATGACTGATGACGGACCTGCTGGACACTGTCAGCTCAGCAGCACCGCAGACTGCTACAGTAAGCTACTATAGTAGTATGTATAAAGAAGAAAGAAAAAAAAAAAAACCACGGGTAGGTGGTATACAATTATGGATGGACGAGCGACTGCCGACACAGAGGTAGCTACAGCCGTGGACTACCGTACTGTGTCTGCTGCTATATAGACTGGATGATAAGGAGATGAAATTAATATATATATATAATATCACTAGTACTGCAGCCGGACAGGTATATATATTTATTATGTAATGACTGATGACGGACCTGCTGGACACTGTCAGCTCAGCAGCACCGCAGACTGCTACAGTAAGCTACTATAGTAGTATGTATAAAGAAGAAAGAAAAAAAAAAACCACGGGTAGGTGGTATACAATTATGGATGGACGAGCGACTGCCGACACAGAGGTAGCTACAGCCGTGGACTACCGTACTGTGTCTGCTGCTAATATAGACTGGATGATAATGAGATGAAATCAATATATATATATATATATATATAATATCACTAGTACTGCAGCCGGACAGGTATATATATTTATTATGTAATGACTGATGACGGACCTGCTGGACACAGTCAGCTCAGCAGCACCGCAGACTGCTACAGTAAGCTACTATAGTAGTATGTATAAAGAAGAAAGAAAAAAAAAAAACCACGGGTAGGTGGTATACAATATTATATATATATTATATACAATTATATATATATATATATATATATATATATATATTAAACTGGTGGTGACTGGTGGTCAGGTCACTGGTCACACTATCAGCAACTTGCAAGTAGTACTCCTAAGCAGACAATCACAATATATATTATACTGGTGGTCAGTGTGGTCACAATGGCAGTGTGGCACTCTGGCAGCAAAAGTGTGCACTGTACGTTATATGTACTCCTGAGTCCTGCTCTCAGACTCTAACTGCTCCCCACTGTCAGTGTCTCCCCCACAAGTCAGATAATATACAGTCACACTATCTATCACTTCAGCAAGTAACTAGTACTCCTCCTAATGCTCCCCAAAATTACTACTGTGTCTCTCTCTACTGTCTCACTCTCTTCTCTATAAACGGAGAGGACGCCAGCCACGTCCTCTCCCTATGAATCTCAATGCACGTGTGAAAATGGCGGCGACGCGCGGCTCCTTATATAGAATCCGAGTCTCGCGATAGAATCCGAGCCTCGCGAGAATCCGACAGCGGGATGATGACGTTCGGGCGCGCTCGGGTTAACCGAGCAAGGCGGGAAGATCCGAGTCGCTCGGCCCCGTGTAAAAAAACATGAAGTTCGGGCGGGTTCGGATTCCGAGGAACCGAACCCGCTCATCCCTAGTTGTACGGTGTGATTGGTGTGGCTGGTATGAGTCTTACCCTGGATTCCAAATCCTTTCCTAGTAATGTCAGCTCTTCCGGGCACAGTTTCCCTAACTGAGGTCTGGAGGAGGGGCATAGAGGGAGGAGCCAGTGCACACCAGATATAGTACCTAATCTTTCTTTTAAGAGTGCCCAGTCTCCTGCGGAGCCCGTCTATACCCCATGGTCCTTACGGAGTTCCCAGCATCCACTACGGACTACGAGAAATAGAATTACCGGTGAGTAAATTCTTATTTTAAAAGGGATCTGGTCAGGATCCCAGCGGTCGAGATCTTAGCACTCGAAATACAGATGCCGGATTCCCGACACTGCACAGAATGCGGATCTGGCATCCCAAATTGAATCACATTTCAGGTGCCGAAATACTGACCACTGGGATCCCAAACTTTTGTGTGGCGTGCCTCTGGAGAGGTAAGCCATGGGGCGGAGGGGTTAGGTTTAGGCTGTGGTGGTGGTGGTGCGGGGGATTAGGCTGCAGGGTAGGGAGGGTTAGGTTTAGGCTGCGCGAAGGAGGATGGTAAGGTTTAGGCAATCCTGGGGAGGGTTATGGTGATGCTGGGTGGAGAGAGTGCGGTTTAGACTGCGGAAAGGGAGGATTAGGGTAAGTGGGTTGGGGGGTGGTAGTGTTAACATTCTAACCATCCAGAAGCCACGATTGGTATTCTGACCGCCGTCATCTCCACCGCCAGAATATCAGCCCCAATCCCTTTTAAAGAGAAGATTAAAGAAAATAATGGGCAGGATGTAATGATGCCTGAGATCGCCGGAGGTGCGAGATGCTGGCTGATCTTGGATTTTTTTTGAAGGGGGGTGCAATTATTTACAAGGCATGGTTTTTCTTTGTACATGATTGCCCCTTTAAAAAAACATGTGAGATCGGCTAGCATCTCACACCTCCAGCCGTCTCGGACGTCATTACATTCGGCCCACTCTGTTTTATTCCTGCTGTTTTCTTACTGTCATCTGTCGGTGTTCACAGGCATTGACAAGTTCAAAGGCACGTATTTCCACAGTCGTGACTACAAAACAGCAGAACCTTTCAGGAACAAAAGAGTAGTAGTGGTTGGTATTGGAAACACGGCAGTGGACCTGGTGGTGGAGCTTAGCGCTGTGGCTAAACAGGTGCGTATTAGAGGAACTAATATGACTACTGCAGGTGCTGCTCTCCCTATAGCGTGTAATGCTGCACTGGTTGAGCTAAATTAAGCAAGAAACATCATCTGTGATTAGATATGGTTAAAAAAGGGAAGACTAGATGGGCCAAGTGGTTCTTATCTGCCATCAAGTTCTATGTTTCTATGTTTATATACAGTATGACCTCAATCAGTTATCTCATCATTGCTGTTTGTGGTTTGAAGAAAAGGCCTCCTATAGGACTTACAGCACATGCATGCGCCTGATGTTCGTATTCTCAAGTTATGGTTTGTTAGTCGATCACAAAAATGGCGGAAGCACAGATGGTGTAATGGTTAGCATTACTGTCTCACAGCACTGAGGTCATGGGTTTGATTTCCACCATGACCATAACGGTAATTAGTTTGTATATTTTATTTTTCCTGTACTTGCCTGGGTTTCCTCCGGGTACTCCAGTTTCCTCCCACAATCCAAAAATATACTGGTATATTAATTGGCTCCAGACAAAAATGAACCCTAGTGTGTGGATGTTTATGCGCAGACTGGATGGGTGAAGTGATTCTTATCTGCCTTCAAATTTTGTGCTTCTATGTCAAGTCATAGGAGCCAGCTCTGTAGGTGCTTGAGTGTCCGCAATATTTGTTCCACCACTTTCCATCTCTGCCTCCTCCTATTTAAAAAGAAGGAAATTACTGATTTCTTCCGTAGTCCCTCCTTTGTCGTCTGTTATCGTGACCCCATAGTTTGCTCTGGGGCCTGCAGTGTCTGATCTATTGAAATTACATTACCGTATACCAGAGTTTCCCAAACTCTTCTATTATAGTCCAGGTTTTAAGGATAGCAATAAAGATATAGCAATACATTCAATCACCCTAGACAGTGTTTACAGCTAATCTTTGTATTACTTGATTCACATGAAAATAGCTTCATTTATAAGAATTATGTACAAGCCTGCAGCAATAACATTGTCCATGCTAGCAATAATTATATTCCTTCAAAACAAGTTTCAATAACTATTTTTTTCTGTATATGGGTAGTGTGGCATTTTCTGTGTACTCTTAAAACCATTTGTGATCCATTGTGTCTGGTAAATGAGGGGGAGATTTATTACACCTTATAAAGAGGACAAGCAGAGGTGTTGCCAATCTGAATCGAGCTATTATTTTATGAAATGTACAAGCTAAAGATAGCTAGAATCTGATTGGTTTTTATGGAGAAAGCCCCTATATTGATAAATCTTCCCTTTATGAATTACAGTATTTACAGAATGCATGTCTGTGTCAGAGAATCTACAACAGAATCAACAAAACAATATCCTGATGATAATCACCATTCGTCTTGTCTGCCATTATTTTCCAGGTTTTTCTAAGCACCAGGAGAGGAGCATGGCTACTAAACCGTGTTGCTGATCAGGGCTATCCATTGGATATAGTCCTCTTCACTCGTTTCTACAGCATTTTTCAAGTTGCATTTCCGAGTCTGACAAATAACTATTTGGAGCATAAAGTCAACTCCAGGGTTGACCATGAAAACTTTGGCCTAAAACCACAGCACAGGTGCAGATTTTTCCTTTTCTTTCTTCTGAATATGGAGTTATGGCACATTTGTGTTCTAAAGAAAAATTCTAATGCTGCAAAAGTTCACATTATTAATTTATTATCAGTTATTTATGTAGTGCATTCATATTATACAGCACTTTAGAGATAACATTTGCACATTCACATCAGTCCCGGCCCCAGAAGAGCTTACTATTTATGTTCCCTAGGGTATTGGTTCTTTAAAGTGTTTTATTTTTATTATTTTATTACTAGCTATTTATATAGTGCACAAATATTCTGCAGCGCTTTACAGAGAATATTTAGCCATTCACATCAGTCCCTGCCCCAGTGGAGCTTACACTCTAAGTTACCTACCACATGCACACACATACACACTAGGGTTAATTTCTTGTTAGGAGTTAATTAACATACCAGTATATTTTTGGGACGTGGGAGGAAACTGGAGTACTTGTAGGAAACACACACACGCAAAGGGGAAAATATACAAACTCCACATAGTCAGGGCCATGGTGGGAAACAAACCCAAGACTTCAGTGCTGAAAGCCAGTTATGTAATACTAACCATGACACCATCCGTGCTGCCCTCACATGGATGCAAATATTCTCAGAATTCTAAATTTAACCTCAACTTTATTGCTCATCATAAAAGTTCTAATTAATGATAGTAGTCTACCATTTTGAATTGCTTATTATTTTTTTCTTATCAAATACTTATACATTATGTCTCTGCTTATACAATTATACAGGTTCCTCAGCCAACATCCTACAATTAGTGATGATCTCCCCAATCGCATTATCTCTGGCAAAGTTCTTATGAAGACTAATATAAAACAGTTTACAGAGACCGATGCCATATTTGAAGATGGCACAGTTGAGAAAGACATTGACGTTGTCATTTTTGCCACAGGATACCGTGTATCATTTCCCTTCTTTGATGAGTCTATCCTAAAGGTGGAAAATAATGAAGTACCTTTGTATAAAAGGGTATTTCCTCCACATCTGGAAAAACATACGCTAGCTTGCATTGGCTACATCCAACCTCTTGGTGCTATAATGCCTGTTTCTGAGATGCAAACGCGCTGGGCAACAAGAGTCTTTAAAGGTATAGATTTATTTGTTCCATTTTAATATTTTTACTGTGTGATTTTAACTTCATAACACACATCATTATTGATATATTATATTTTCCACATTATTTGTTTTCAGGTCTGAGTCAGTTACCATCCATGCATGACATGAAGATGGAAATAAACAATAGAAAAGAAGAAAATCAGAAAAGGTGGGCCTTTTTGAATAGAAATAGTATGTTCGTTAATTAAAATAGCAGTTTTGTTGGGCCTTGGAGGTCTCAGGTTTCATTTTAAGTAATAAAAATTAATTGGCCAAAGCAAGTGCTTCTTCCTGTAGTATTATTCTTAGTTTTGACATTCTGACTAGACTTGGTGGGTATTTATCAAAGCTTGGAGACAGATAAAGTACCAACCATTCATCCAATTGTCAGTTTCCAACACAGCCTGTAAACTGACAGCTAGAAACTGATTGGTTGGTGCTTTCTCTTTCTCCACTTTACCTTCCTTCAAGCGTAGCTAAATCTCCCCCTTGTTCTTTGATGGTTACCCGACCATTTGAAGGAAAATTTTATATTTGAAACACTTTAATCATAATGATTTCCACTCCACCTTCTTTAGGTATGTCAAAAGTGATCGTCATACCATACAAGTGGATTATGTGCCATACATGGATGAAATCGCAGAGGAGATAGGCTGCAAGCCTAATATTATGAAGTTATTCCTGACAGATCCTAAGCTGGCCTGGCAGATGTTCTTTGGTCCATGCTCACCTTACCAGTACCGCCTGTGTGGACCAGGGCAGTGGAGGGGTGCCAGGAAAGCAATTTTTACTCAGCACGACCGTATCGTCAAGCCCACAAAGACCCGTGTCCTGAATAATGACTCTGCTCACAGTTTCTTCCCTTTTACTCTGAAGCTCATTGCCATACTGATTTTTTTTGCTGCCATATATTTCTCTGTGTAAACTGGGCATCTAATACACTGCGTGAGATGTAATGAAGTCCAAGTTCAGCGGACGTGCGAGATGACGGCTGAGCTTGTTTTTTTATTTAAAGGGGCAATCATTTACAAGTCTAAACCATACCTTGTAAATGAATGCCCCTTTAAAAAAAAAGTCTGAGTTCCCGCACGCCCACTGGACTCGGACATCATTGCATCCTGGTTATAGATGAAACTTTTTGAGCAGAGTAGATATAGAGAAATGCTTTCATTAATCAGTGATATCTGTTCCCCATTATTTGATAAACTATTACTTGAAATTAGATAAATGCTAATGCAAGTCACTGTACTTAAAGTAAGAAGCTTACAAAAAGTTCAAGTAAAAATGCAATTAACTATGAAACAGAAGTTTACAGGAGGATCCACAATTGATCCACAACTTTACTGTATTAAATGTATCATACATTATATACAAGAGTGCTAAGGGGCACACTCAATTGCGAGCAAAATTTTCATTATCTATTTTTCTGGCTGCCGCAGGGTTTTCCATATTTAGCTGCCCGAGAAAAGTTCTTCCAGCTTTAGAGCAGGTGAAAAGTCAGGGAAAATCCCTATTTTAAGGTAAAAATGTCAGTGCTTGGTTCAAAATCCATGGGACACCCCTTCCCATTATTACTAGTTAGGCAATTGGAAGTTACATATACCTAAATTGGCCCAATAATTACATGTCATTACTGTGATTAGAAAATTGCCTCAAATTACCCCCAAAACATCTTTCTCTATTTGTTCTGAACTTTTCAGTTTTATTTGTTTGTAATGTATGTAAACGGAAAAAGTTTGCTTTTTAGAATTTTTTTTTTACTGGTTTTAAAAAATGTACAAATCATCTATTTTTAGCATTTTCAAAGCACAAAATATTTTTAATTGGGACAGGAATAGACTAATATATACTGTTAGAAATTATTTTTATTTTTGTTGGTACAGGCTGATCTCAATCCTGTTTTTTATGAGATATTTTGCAAGAAAAATTCCAAATGTGTTGACCCTCTTTTATCCCACGAACGGATCACAGGTGCAAATTTGCTGTGATTGCGATTATGTGCCCCCATTTACAGCAAATGTGCTGGAGCATGCACACTATGCGTCCCTATAGAACTAGGTGCATGCGCATTGACTGAGAACATTCTGTTTGTAGCAAACGACCCAGGGCACATCCAGAGGCGTAGCTACACCTTTGGGGGCCCCATAGCACAATTTCCACGGGGCCCCCAGCGCACCCCCCCCCCCCACTCCCCCCCCTCCCCAGCCCCAGACTACTTACTTAGGGCTCAGTCCCTCAACCTCTTTCCCCCGATGGTGGCCAGAGAGCGGGTGGAGCTGGTATGCGGGCGCTCACCTTAAATGTCCCGTGCTGGCTGCTCTGCAGGATCGCCCGGCCTTGCTATGTTCTCTCTCCTCACTGACTTAAACAGGGAGGAGGCAGGGCTGTAGTCCGGGGATGTCCCTGCAAGCACAGCCGCGCTTCCTCTCAGCTTCTGACTGTGAGGAGAGACGGAGCGGCCAGGAGAGAAGTTAAATAAAAAGCAGTACAAATAGGTGCAGGGAGAGTGCAGGGCCCCGGAGGCAGCCAGGGCCCCATAACAGTGCACTCCCTGCACCTATGGTAGCTACGCCCTTGGGCACCTCCATTCCTCAACCAATTTTTTCAGTCAGATGTCAGGAGGGTGCACACCAGCACTTATGAAAAAATGGTCACTTATAGCCACTGTAATTTTTACCACAAAAATCACGCACTTAATTGGATACTCTTCTAAGCAGTGCCAGAGTCTTTGCTGTCAATGTGCAGGCGCCATCTTCCCGAAAATATCACTAGGAAGATGGCGCCAGCCTGTATAATTATTCTCAGAGTCAGGAGGGAGGGCTGAGGACAGCAGACCCAGGCCCTGCCAACTTGCCAAGCCGATCCAGCAGCCTAGTCCCGGGTAATTAGTACCTGCTCCTCCACTCTCTTGGCGCCAATGTGTGTGGCGCACAAATACTGAGCAGTTTATCTCTTAATTGTAGAGGTGAGCTTGGACATGAAACACAGTGGTTTCACAGTAACAGATACCAGTGTGTCAATGTAAATCTCTCCCCACATTTGCCATTTTCCCTTTCCAGCAGCACAACATGGTTTAGTCAAGTTATAAAATTCCACCAACAGTCTGGATTTATTCCCAACTTTAAATGGGGCTCTGCCTGGACAATTCTAGAACATTGGCCAGCACACAGGGCTGGCAACAGAAATCTTGGGGCCCCGTACAATGATATCTCTGGGGCCCCCTCATATATATATATATTAAAGCGTAATGGAATTTGATGCACTATATAATAAACTGTTACATTGTGGTGTGGATCTGAGACTAAAAGTAACAGAAGAAAAAAGAAGCAAGGAAGATATACACACCATAAAATAGACTGAAACGGAGTGTGGCGACAAGAATGAACTGAAGATTACAGAGGAGGTCGACCGTTTTGTGGAAACGAGTTCTACTAAATACAATGAGCCAGAGGAAAGTCACAATCTCTATATGTCGAAACCAGAAAAACTGAGAGCCACGGAGTCTAAACAAGATTCCGACAGAGACTTGGACTTAAAAGACCAGGGGATCGACAGGCACTGTGTCAAGCCGTAATCCGGTACGCAATATTATTCTTGCGTGTGACGAAAACTTTACTAAAGGATACTACACTATAGGCGCTCTGTTGTTTCTTCCTCTATTTTCAGATTTCTCTTTGGGCTACGAATACCTAGTGGCACATTTTGAAGAACTGAGCAGCCACCCGATAAAACGGGGAGAGTGTGGACTGTTGGTTAATCAAACCTTGAACTAGTTGAAAAAACTTATTTACTGGACTGGTCATTTAACCAATTTATTTCTGACTGCAGATTGCACTTTTTACAGTGAGGCATTACGCATAAATTTGACGAGCGCACTGATTCACTCATTTATAAAATAAATATATATGTATACAAATATATACATTTGTATTTCTCTTCTTCCCCACACACACCACAGTCTGTCTCTCCCCAATGACTCCATGCTACATTCACAGCTCCCCCACCCCATCCCAAAGCCCTGTATCCCCTCACCAATTCACTCTTACCCTGGGAAGAGACTCACCTGTGCTGCACTCACCAGTATCCAGAACCAAACGCTTCACAGCAGGAACCATGCGGCCCTCACTCCCCACCAGAAGAAGCCAGCACTGGGCACAGGAATCCTGGCCAGTGGTGCTGCTGGCATGTACCGTAACTGACTGCAACAGAGCTGGACACGGAAGAGCAGGCGCACACTGCGCTGCACAGTCACTGTGTGTGAGAGGCTGCACTGTGTCACTCTGAGGCTGCAACCACACTGCCTACGGCTCGCTACACTATTTGAACAAGACGGCTTGCATCCCTGCTGGGCATTAAGCAGTATATAGTTGGGGCCCCTCTGATCCTTGGGGCCCTGTACAAGTGTCCCCTTTGACTCCCCGTTTCTGGCCCTGACAGCCCACACCTTTCACTTGGCTTTATAATGACACCTGAACATTTGTGAGACCTCACATTACTCCAGTCACATGGGGGTAATTTAGACCTGATCATTAGGTTGCGTTTTCTCACAGCCTGCGATCAGGTCTAAACTGCGCATGCATATGCACCACAATGCGCAGGTGCGTTGCACGGGTGCAAAGCGGATCACAACTCAGCGATGGGTTTGTGCGAAGAATTCATTTGCACAGGGGATCGCTAGGAGATTGACGGGAAGGGGGCGTTTCTGGGTGGCAACTGACTGTTTTGTGGGAGTGTCTGGAAAAATGCAGGCATGTCCAAGCGTTTGCAGGGTGGGTGTCTGACGTCAATTCCAGTTCCGATCAGGCTGAAGTGATCGCAGTGGCTAAGTCCTGGGCTGCGCAGAGACTGCACAAAATCAGTTTGTGCAGCTTGACTACACATGCGTTCGCACACTTGCACAACTAAAATACATTCCTCTCTGTAGGCGGTGACTATCTGATCGCAGCAGCACAAAAATCGCCTGCTAGCGATCAGGTCTGAATTACCCCTATTGTGTGCCTGGCTGTCACATTCCTTCACATTATACTTTTGGAAACACATTGCTTCCCCTGAGTGTTGCACAATTATCCCCTGATTGTTGCACAATTATCCACTTTCAGTCATTTCACCAGTCGTGTTAAACCAAATTCTGCATTGTTCTGCTTTGAAGTTGCTGATGACTGGTTAACTTATTATATATAGTGGCTGCAGGTTATAATAAGGTACACAGTAGTAACAGATGCTTAAAACGATGTGTACAATAACAAAACACCCATCTTGGATAAATGCTTTGTTTAAAGGTAATTACAATGCTAAGAATGTATACTGTACTACAGCTTTATCTGAGCTTATAAATGCTCTTTATCTGAATAAAACATTTTGTTGCATAGTAGCAGATTTCTTTCATTGTTTTAACGGTGGCACTTGCATTTTCCTTAGTAAAGCAGACAGAATCAAAATTTTGTGCATAGTAAAAAAACACATTTGGAATGGGGATAAAAAATGTCTAAGATGTCCCGACCCTCCGCTGTTATTATTACAGGTAGAAATGAGAAAATGAGAGCGTACAGTTGTACACTAGACATGGGGCTGTCATATATAGGCATCCAGGAAATGTCTCCTGGAAAATGTTAATGTGGGCAGAATGAATGTTAATATATGAAATGTCAATATTAAGTTTAGGGGTTAGGGTTACATTTAGGTATTAGGGATAGACTTACCTTTAACCCACTTTGTCAATATTTAAATATTCTCACCTTCGGACCACAGTGCCCATTCCATATCTAATCAGCACTAGGCTTATTCAGGTAGAGCAGAGATCGCCACAGAGGAATACAAGTCAGAGGTAACCGAGATGCAAGTCATACTGATACTACATCTGTCTTTAGGGCTGGCCAAGAAACTGGGTTCACTTTCGTGAACCCATCTTAAAAATTACCTGGATAAATCATAGCCAGCCACAGATAACGTCCTGATAATCTCAGCTGGTAAATTCTGTTTCTTTTAGACTTTGGACAGTGGAGACAGAGAACACTCCTTCTTGGTATAAACCGGTCAACAAATCTGCTTCATACCATATAGAAAAGTAAAACGTAGCCATAGGCATGCACACACCATGTGCCCTGAAATTCTATATTGATGGCCCAGTGCTATGTGCGGGCACCTGACGCGGTCATATGCTACAGGGAGAGCCAGAACACTTGAGCATACCGTATATATATATATATATATATATTTTATGTATAAAGTGCTACACCCATATATTCAAAAGAACTCAAGTGCAATAAATAATACCCACTGTAACTCGTGGCTTATTAAACATAAAAACACTCCAACTATATACAGTGGCACCAACCAGATTTCAAATTAGTTCAATTTCCAATAAAACCAGTTTTTAAATGTTTTTGATGGTAAATCAGCTGCGCCTTCAGTGTTCAAAATCAAAACATGTATATTCAAAGTGTCCTCAAATATACGTCAGTACCCCTGAATTTATATGGCTACACCACTTGACTGAACTTATACGGCAGTACCCCTGAACTTATACGGCTGCACCACTGGACTGGCTTATACAGCAGTACCCCTGAACTTATACGGCTGCACCACTGGACTGGACTTATACGGCAGTACCACTGTACTTATACAGCAGACCCCCTGGACTTATACGGCAGTACCACTGGACTTATATGGCTGCACCACTGGACTTATACGGCAGTACCCCATAACTTATATGGCAGTACCACTGGACTTATACGGCAGTACCCCTGAACTTATATGGCAATACCCCTGAACTTATACGGCTGCACCACTGAACTGGACTTATACGGCAGTACCCCTGAACTTATACGGCCGCACCACTGGACTGGACTTATACAGCTGTACCCCTGGACTTATATGGCTGCACCACTGGACTGGACTTATACTACAGTACCCCTGAACTTATACAGCTGCACCACTGGAATGGACTTATATGGCAGTACCCCTGGACTTATACGGCTGCACCACTGGACTGGACTTATACTACAGTACCCCTGAACTTATACGGCTGCACCACTGGAATGGACTTATACGGCAGTACCCCTGGACTTGCACGACAGTACCCCTGGACTTATACGCAGTACCCCTGAACTTATACACTAGTACCCCTGAACTTATACAGCAGTATTACTGGACTTATATGGCTGCACCACTGAACTTATACGGCAGTACCCCTGAACTTATATGGCAGTATCCCTGAACTTATATGACTGCACCACTGGACTGGACTTATATGTCAGTACCCCTGAACTTATACGGCTGCACCACCTGACTGGACTTATCATCTAAAACAAAGATTAGCACCAAGTTTGTTCAGAAGAGAACTTGTAACATCTGGCATAGACACTGAAGAACCCATCTTTAGATTGCCCCCTAAACCAAGGGGGTTCTTTAAATGTGGGAAAGACAGATGTCTGACATGTGCATATGTTGATCATAGATGTACTACTATTAATTCACACATAACCAAGGAGAAATTTGAGATAACTACCTTTCTCAACTGTAGATCTAACTATGTAATATATGTAATCCAATGTCTTTGCGGCATTCAATATGTAGGTAGGACTATACGTCCCCTACATATGTGATTCCTTGAACATAGGCGCAATATTATGAAGGGCGTGAAAACACATACTCTCTCCAATCATGTTAATCTATGCCAAAAGGGGAACCTTAAAGGCCTTACAGTAAGAGCAATTGAACAAGTCAGGCCCACATGTAGGGGGGGTGATAGGTACAATAGACTTTGTAAACGTGAAGCTTTTTGGATTTTCCAGTTACAAACATTATTCCCACAAGGTCTAAATGATACAGTCGAATTGAATAATGTTTAATGGACTAAATGATCCCACAGAGAATTGGTGGGTGGTAGAAACCACCCAATGAAAAGATCTTGGAATTATCTTATCCGTCTAGTATGGAATTAGGTTGCAGAACGTGGCTTTTATTATAGTAATCCATGGGTATTTGAGTGTTACTGTACAGTTGTAGTTATTATTTAATATGATATGTGCGTCTGCATTTGTGTATACACGGAATGATACGTGTTTATATGTGTGTAGATGCACGGGTGTATAGTTATTTTTAAGATTTTTTTCACATTCACATATGTAGGATTTGCAATATATTAAGATATGTTATATTTTTTAAATATACTAGAATAAATGTGGTTTTGACGGATGGCCGACGGACACTTTCTAGATGAGTTTAAATATATCTCTCCTGAATGTGTCTGATTTCCCCTCGGTCGACTCCACAGACTGATTTATTTAATTTAACATTTACTTGAATTTGTCACTGCAATAACACAATAAATATAATATTATTATTAATATCAATATAATTATTTGTCCTCTAGGTAAAAGGTTTTAAATGAATTAAATCATATTTACAGATTGTATAGTTATATTATTGTTATTGAGTGGTGATTTTCATACACCTCACGGGTGCACATATTTAATTTAAATATATAGATAGTTATAGATACAGTATCTGTATCTATATTTTATTCTATTCCTGAGTATTATAGCATTTGGATCTATTGTGTGGACTTACGTTCAAATCTCATGGTGTTTTCATTACTTTAAACTTGTTCCACATGCTTGATTAAGGTTATCAGCTGTTTGTGTTTAGATAATCATTCTGGGGCTTTAAATATGGTCAGACGGGAACTTCCTTTTATCTACCTCTGATGAAACGACCGGGGCTAATGGTCGAGAAACGCGTTAGGTGACGGCTTTGGAGTGACCTCTCTATTTGATCATCTACTACTGCCCTAATTGCTGGGTAATTATAACATCCAAAACCCGCTGCAAGGGACTCCGTACATCTCTGTACATTGGACCCCAGCTATAAAGGAATACCCAGCCGCGCTATCTGGCTAGCACCCAGGCAACGCGGTGAATGCCGGCTACTACTGCCCTTTTTGCTGGGTAATTATAACATCCAAAACCCGCTGCAAAGGACTCCGTACATCTCTGTACATTGGACTCCGGCTACAAAGGAATACCCAGCCGCGCTATCTGGCTAGCACCCAGGCAGCGCGGTGAATGCCGGCACGTGAAATACAGACAACGGAGGTCTCGGGTGATCCCAGCAAGTAAACTAGTGCGGGTGTAAGAGGCAGCACGAGATGGATGCTCAGCATAAATTATCCCCACTAAACAGCTCCACACATCAGTGGCACGGGGAGGATAATTACCGCTCGGCTGGAGGAGATACTCGTCACATACCGACGCTACTTAATTGGATGGTATGTAAGCGGTCCAATTGTATGGTGACCTTTCTTCGTTATTTTAACTCTAGTATTGTGTCACAGACACTATTTATACAAATTAACTGTTCTCTCTGGATGAACTCTTGGGTGAATTACATCTCTTGTAAATACAGGCTGGCCAGCCTATGTGGACATTTTACAACTAATGAATCAGTGCACTGTATTGTGATTTTTATTTAGGGATTATACTCTGAATTAGTATACCACTAGTTCAGATTAGAGCGACTGTGATACCTTTGCGGGTTTTTCATATGAGTTTTAGATGGTTTAAAGGTTATTTGTATTAATTGCTTTTTCTCATTGTGTGGTCACTCCTGAAGTATATAGTATACTGTGTATATATATATATATATATATACTATATCTTATTTTTCCCATTCATATCTTGGATTATTAATAAAACATTATATTTAAATGTGATCCTGTTGCGCACAGATTGGTTTTTTCTGTTTACCCCTGAACTTATACAGCAGTATTACTGGACTTATATGGCTGCACCACTGAACTTATACGGCAGTACCCCTGAACTTATATGGCAGTATCCCTGAACTTATATGACTGCACCACTGGACTGGACTTATATGTCAGTACCCCTGAATTTATACGGCTGCACCACCTGACTGGACTTATACGGCAGCACCCCTGGACTTATATGACAGAATCAAATTCTTGTGCATAGGGAAAGAAATAGGATTTTTATTACCTACCGGTAAATCCGATTCTCATTATCCATAGAGGATACTGGGGTCCACATTAGTAATATGGGGTATAGATGGGTCCACTAGGAGCCTTGGGCACTTTAAGAAATCAATACTGTGCACTGGCTCCTCCCTCTATGCCCCTCCTACCAGACTCAGTCTAGAAACTGTGCCCGAGGAGACGGACATATCCTGAGGAAGGATGTAACAGAACAGTGGTGAGATTCGAACCAATACACACAAACAAGAGGAAAGCCATGCTAACCAAACTTGAACAGGAACAGCAACAGCTGAACCAACGACATTACTTAACAAAGTAACAGTGCAGGAAAAACGAAGCACTTGGCGGGCACCCAGTATCCTCTACGGACTGCGAGAAAAGGATTTACCGGTAGGTAATTAAAATCCTATTTTCTCTTACGTCCTAAAGGATATTGGGGTCCGCATTAGTACTATGGGGATGTACCAAAGCTCCCAAACTGGAGGGGGGGAGAGTGTTGAGGTTCCTGCAGAACTGATTGACCAAACTGAAGGTCCTCAGACGCCAAAGTATCGAACTTGTAGAACTTAGCAAAGGCGCTTTTATCAGCAGGTCATCCAGGTATGGTATTATGTTTACTCCCTGCTTGCGGAGGAAGAACATCATCTCTGCCATTACCTTGGTGAATACCCTCAGTGCCATGGAGAGGCCAAATGGCAGGGCCTGAAACTGGTAGTGACAGTCCTGTAGTGCAAACTGTAGAGAAGCCTGATGAGACAGCCAAATTGGAATATGAAGGTATGTATCCTTGATGTCCAGAGACACCAGGACTTCCCCCTACGCCAGACCTGAGATCACCGCTCTCAGAGACTCCATCTTGAACTTGAACACCCTTAAATACGGATTCAGTGATTTGAGGTTTAAAATCGGCCTTACCGAACCATCCGGTTTCGGTACCACAAACAGGTTGGAGTAATAACCCTTGTTGTGTAGTTGAAGTGGAACTGGGACAATGACCTGAGTCTGTACCAGTTTTTGAATTGCTGCCTGTAAAGTCGTACTTGCTTCCAGAGAAGCTGGTAAGTCTGATTTGAACAATCTGTGAAGTGGTAGTACCTGAAACTCCACATTGTATTCCTGGGTGATAAGGTCTGTGACACATGGATCCTTGTAAGATGTTGCTCAAACGTGACTGAAATAACCTAACCGAGCTCCCACCTGCCTGTCTTCCAGGCATTGCGGACCACCGTCATGCTGAAGGCTTTGAGGAAGCAGACCTGGAGGTTTGTTCCTGAGAACCTGCAGCTGCTGGTTTTCTGGGTTTGCCTCTATTACCTTTGAAGGCTGTAGAAGAATCTTTGGATTAGCCTTTGAATTTTGCTGTCCGAAAGGACTGCAGAGTTGGAGTAGAGTAGGTTTTCCTAGCTGTGGGTGCTGTGGAAGGAAGGTACGTAGACTTACCCACCGTAGCCTAGGATATACACTTATCCAGTTCATCTTCAAAAAAGGGCCTCACCTGTGAATGGTAGGTTTTCCACGCCTTTCCTGGAATCTGCATCCGCAGTCCACTGGCATAGCCACAGGCCCCTGCATGCTGACACTGCCATGGCAGTGGTGCGTGCTTTGAGCTAACCAATTTCCTTTATGGCCTCCACCATAAAGTTAGCAGTCTTGAATATGCTGCAGGAGTAAAACTATCTCCCCCCTGGGTAAGGTATCCAATCCATCAATTAGGTTACCTGACCACTTTGCAGTGGCTTTAGTGATCAATGCACAAGCAATAGTGGGTCTCTGGGCCACCCCAGCAGCAGTGTATAACAATTTGAGAGTGTTCTCAATCTTGCGGTCAGCTGTGTCCTTTAAGGAAGCTGCCCCAGGAACAGTTAAGACTATCTTATTTGACAACCTAGATACCGATGCGTCCACAATCGGTGGGTTTTCCCAATTTCTTTCTATCTTCCAGAGGAAAGGGAAAGGGAGTAATTAATCTTTTAGGGATCTGTAATATTTTGTCAGGGTTAACCCAAGTTTCTTTAAATAAGGCATTCAATTTCTTTGATTCAGGAAAAGTGGCTGAGGATTTCTTTTTTACATTAAAATAAGATTCCTCTTCTACCTCCGACGTCTTGTCAGGAATGTACAGGACATTTTTGATAGCCTCTATCAGGGCCTGCATTCCTTGTGACAGGACCGCATCCTCCTTACTCGCATCCACTTCACCATCCTCTGGATCTGATGTATCGTCATCAGTATCATCCTGCATGAGCTGGGCCAGAGTGCTCTTTTGTGGGCAAATGTCGGGGATTTGAAATGCTGGTATTGGAACTGAATCTCTATTCATCAGGTCATCCATAGACTGTCTTAAAATCTGCATCTCTTTCTCATTATGGGATAATTTAGTAGAAATATTAGATATCATCTCTGTAATGGAAGCTAACCATGGGGGTTCTGCCCCACTAGCTTGAGAATGTGCACCATCCTCCTGAGTATAGGGTAGTGAGTCTCTGGGAGAGGAAAGACATTCAGCTGTACAGGAAACACAGTCCCTGGACATGGTAACATGAAGGGAAACACCCACACCCACACACAGAAGGTGAAAACACAGTTTAACCCACACAGAGCCCTCAAGGAGACACAGAAATTGGAGCTAGCCACACATCACCCCTGCAACCAAACTTAGCTGGGTCACCACACTAAGTCCCTTAATAGGGCTTAGTATACTACAACCCTCCTTTCCCCCATCTAAGATCCCCTGGTACCGCTGAGGAGACGTGAAGTCTTTGTGGAGGAGCTGCGCTTCCCTGTGATTCCTGTCAGTGTAAGCTGCAGAGGGAAAAATGGCGAGCTGCTGGATCCGCTTATAGTGAAGCCCCGCCCCCTTAATAGCGCTCGGCTTCCCACTTTTTTATACTGGCCTGAGGTAATTTTATGCCTAACAGAGAGTTAAAACCCTTGTTAGGAATGTTAGCCAGTGTGAGTAATCATTGGTGGCTCAGCGTGCCCCTCACAGCGGGATACACTACACTGTGTCAGGAATCGTCTTACCAGACTGGCATCCGTCCGCCGCTGCGGACTCCGTCCTGGCTCCCTGCGGTCACCTGTCACCTATGCCCCTGCCATGGGACATCATCTGGATCCTGGGGGCACTCCTGAACCAGCGGGCGTGTGCGCGCCGCGTCCCCGCTAGGCCGCGGCGTGGGCGCCGCCATGACAGTCTCCAAACAGCTAGTATGCTGCGGCCAATCCGGTGCGTGGCCGCACCCACTTTCCTTTTCTCCATCCAGTCCCTGCACACCATGGGGTATATAGGAGGCACAGTTTCACCTCACAGGCATCCTGGACTTTGTGTCATTCTGACAACCTGCATGAAAGGATCAGCTCCTGTCTCTCCTGAGTTCCTGCTAGAACTTATACTCCTGGTGATTCTGCTTACTCCCGTGGAACTTCAAGGCTCAGCAATACCAGCAACCTGCATTGGGCTTCACACTCATCACCACCTTGTGTGCTTCAGCCTGCGGTTGAAGACTAAACTCCAGGTGTGTTCATTTCCTCCACCTGTGACACAGCTTGCTGCTGCCAGTGCCCCATCACCTGCACTGTGAGTTGGTCTCCTGCTAATGCTCAGGTTTGCAATACTTATCATCTGCCTTAGTTCTCCGTTTTAAACTCTGCTCTGGTTCTCACACCAGAATCATTCCATTGACTTTCATTCCGTTGTTATAATTCTGGATATGATTTCTCAATTCACCTATCACCCATTGCCATAGACTTTGTTATCATTTCAAGTATTGACTTTTTCATCTGCTATTATTTCTGCTGCATTTCTGTTATAATTATCTGCTGAATAAATACCATTGCGCTCATGCGCAAGAACGTGTTACAACCTCCTCGTCTCTTTCCTCCTACCTCCACTGACCCACTAGCGCCCCCTCCGGGGACACAGACCAAACACAATCTGACAGTAAGTCCAGGATCGATGGACTCGGATGGTGGACGGAGTGTGGGGTCAGAGGCCTTACAAAATCTGGTCTCCCGTCTGGATGGTCAAGAGGTTGCGCAGCAGCAGATGCTTCACTTTCTACAAGGGATGTCCTCCCGATTGGATACACTGCAGCAGTCTCTGCCAAGTGTACTCTCACCTACTGTTACCCCAGCACCTGCCAGTGCTGTAAGTTCTTCTGTGTCGGCTGCATCAGCTCCAGTGTCACGTCTGCACCTGCCCGTGCCGAGCAAATATGATGGCAGTCCTAAATCATGTCGCGGGTTCCTAAACCAGTGCGAAATACAGTTTGAGTTATTGCCACATAACTTTCCTACACCAAGGTCCAAGGTTGCCTACATCATTTCCTTACTCTCTGGATCTGCTCTGAATTGGGTGTCTCCCCTGTGGGAACGTGCTGATCCCCTGATCAGTAACTACTCTGACTTCGTGTCAACCTTTAGACGGATATTTGACGAGCCCGGTCGTGCAACATCAGCTTCGGCAGACCTAATCCAAATTCGTCAAGGTAATCGAAGCATGGGACAATATGTCATCCAGTTCCAGACGTTGGCTGCAGAGGTCCAATGGAACAACCAAGCTCTGGTAGCAACCTTCTGGCACGGACTTTCGGATCGGATCAAGGACGAACTGGCAACCCGTGACATTCCTGTTCAACTGTCTGACTTGATCTCCCTGTGTATAAAGCTGGACTCTCGCATCCGCGAACGCAATAATGAACGCGCTCGGAGTGAGTCTCGCAGAGTAAGGTTCATACCTCCTGTACAGTTTCAGCCTCCCTCTTCTTCTGACGAGCCTATGCAGGTAAATAGGTCCCGTCTAACCCCTGAGGAACGGGCAAGAAGAATACGAGAGAGGCTCTGCCTATACTGTGCTGCTGCGGGTCATCAAATTAACTCCTGCACAATGCGTTCGGGAAACGCCAGGTCCTGACTTGTATGGAAGGAGTCAAGTTGGGATCATTCTGTCAAGCTCCTTCTCAACAGGATCTCATTCTTCCAGTGACGCTAGAAACTTCTGCTGGGCTCCAGTCTGCGTCAGCATTAGTGGACTGCGGTGCTGCAGGAAATTTTATCTCCCAAGCTGCGGTAAACAAATTCTGCTTGTCTACCTGTGAACTTTCTTGTCCTGTTTACATTACTGCTGTGGATGGTAGTAGAATCACCAAAGGGAACATTTCACATCAAACTACCCCAGTGGTTCTGGGAGTTGGATTTCTCCATTCAGAAATTATCAAGTTCCTGGTCATTCCTCAAGCCACCCAGGAGATTGTCTTGGGTATGCCTTGGCTCCAGCTACATAACCCACAGTTCGACTGGACAACGTTGCAGCTTACCTCATGGGGTTCACACTGTCATCAATCCTGCTTAGCCCAAGTGTGTCCTCTTAAGTCCACCGAAGTGAAGTCACAGCCAAGTCTCCCAGCAGTCTATCAAGACTTCGCAGACGTCTTCTGCGAAAAAGCTGCTGATATCCTGCCGCCCCATAGGGAATGGGATTGTCCCATTGATCTCCTTCCTGGCAAGAAGCCACCCAGGGGGCGCACCTATCCTTTGTCTGTTCCTGAAACAGAGGCGATGAGTAACTACATTAAAGAGAATCTTCAGAAAGGATTCATCCGTCCGTCATCGTCACCCGCTGGCGCAGGTTTCTTCTTTGTCAAAAAGAAGGATGGAGGACTGCGTCCATGCATTGATTATCGGGGTCTCAACGACATTACTGTCAAGAATAGTTATCCCTTACCACTCATTACCGAACTGTTTGATAGAGTTAAGGGGGCTCGCATCTTCACCAAGTTAGATCTCCGCGGTGCCTATAACCTCATCAGAATCCGGAGTGGTGACGAGTGGAAGACAGCCTTCAACACTCGAGATGGCCATTATGAATACCTGGTAATGCCATTTGGGTTGAGTAATGCTCCAGCGGTATTCCAACACTTCGTGAACGAGATTTTTCGTGATGTCCTGTACAAGTACCTCGTTGTTTACTTAGATGATATTCTTATCTTTTCTCAAGACCTTCCATCTCATCGTCTACAAGTCTGTGAAGTTCTCCGACGTCTTCGTGAGAACCGTCTCTACGGGAAGTTATCCAAATGCACCTTCGAAGTTCCCTCTATACCCTTCCTGGGGTATATAATTTCCGGATCGGATCTTCAGATGGACCCGGCAAAATTGTAAGCCATTGCCAATTGGTCCATTCCAAACTCCCTCAAGTCTATCCAGCGATTCCTGGGTTTTGCCAACTATTATAGAAAATTTATTCGAGGATTCTCCACTCTCATCGCTCCTATTACCAACCTGACTCGGAAAGGGGCAGATCATTCCAACTGGTCAGAAGAAGCCTTGGCAGCCTTCCGGAAGATCAAGCTAGCCTTTATGTCTGCTCCAGTGCTGTCACAGCCAGATGTCAACAGGCCGTTCGAGTTGGAGGTAGATGCCTCTAATGTTGGGGTTGGAGCTGTTCTCTCCCAGAAGGGATCTGATGGGAAAGTCCACCCTTGTGGATTCTACTCTCGCAAGTTTCTACCTGCAGAAGCTAACTACTCCGTGGGAGATCAAGAGTTATTGGCAATCAAACTGGCTCTCGAGGAATGGAGATATCTCCTAGAAGGGGCCAAACATCCGTTTAACATCTTCACGGATCATAAGAACCTGCTATACCTAAAAGCAGCTCAGTGCCTTAACCCCCGCCAGTCCAGGTGGGCTATGTTTTTCTCACGTTTTAATTTCAGGCTTCATTTCCGCCCAGGTTCACAGAATGTGAAAGCCGATGCATTATCCCGGTCCATGGAATCAGAAGAGGGAACATCTGACTCTGTGCCACATTCCATCCTGAGTCCCGTGGTTTTCGCTACCTCTCAAGTCTCTCCAGCTCCACCTCCGGGTAAGACTTTTGTTTCCCCAGAACTCCGTCCCAAGTTGCTAGCTTGGGCCCACCAATCCAAGTTTACTGGTCATCCTGGTGTCCTGAAGACGTTCAAGTTCCTTTCTGCGTCATATTGGTGGCCAAAGATGAAAGTGGACATCCAGGATTTCGTGGCATCCTGTCCAAAATGTGTGCAGCACAAGACTCCTCGTCAGTCTCCAGCAGGTCAGTTACAACCCTTATCAGTCCCCAGTCGTCCTTGGTCTCATCTATCAATGGACTTTATCACTGATCTTCCACCTTCTCAGGGACATAACACTATTTGGGTTGTAGTGGACAGATTTTCCAAGATGGCTCATTTCGTTCCTCTCCAAGGTCTCCCTTCTGCCCCGAAACTAGCCCAGATCTTCCTACAGGAGATCTTCCGTTTACACGGGTTACCCTCCGAAATAATATCTGATCGGGGGGTACAGTTTGTTGCTAGGTTTTGGAGGGCCCTCTGTTCTGCCATGCAGATAAAATTGAAATTCTCGTCTTCATACCATCCTCAGACGAATGGGCAGACAGAGAGAGTCAATCAGGAACTTGAGACTTTCCTACGGCTATATGTGACATCCTCCCAGGATGATTGGTTTAATCTGCTCCCATGGGCCGAGTTTGCCCATAACTTTCGTTACCACACTGCTACAGACACGACACCCTTCTTTGCAGTCTATGGGCAACATCCCCGAGTACCTGAGTTTCAAGAACTTCCTCACGTAGATGTTCCTGCTGCCACTACTGCTCTGACCCAGTTTTCCTCCATTTGGAAAAGAATCCACGTTTCCCTCAAAAAAGCCTCCAGTCGTTACAAGGTCTATGCCGACCGTAAGAGACGTGCGGTTCCCCATTTGAAACCGGGGGACAGGGTTTGGTTATCAACCCGCAACCTTCGTCTCAGGGTTCCATCCATGAAGTTCGCACCACGCTTCATTGGTCCTTACCCTATTGAGAGTGTCATCAACCCAGTGGCTTACAAGTTAAAGTTACCACCTACACTTCGTATTCCTAATGCCTTTCACATCTCTCTCCTCAGACCTCTAGTCCTAAACCGCTTCCAGAATACTCTTCCAGCAGGTCCCAAGGTTCGAACTCAGCGGGGCGTGGAATTTGAGATCAGCAAGATTCTGGACTCTCGTTGCCGGTATGGACGTCTCCAGTACCTGGTCGATTGGTTCGGTTATGGCCCAGAGGAGAGAAGCTGGGTGAATTCATCTGATGTCCATGCTCCTAGGTTGGTCCGTGTTTTCCACAGTACTTATCCCTCCAAACCACGTGGGTGTTCGGTGTCCACCCCTAAAGGAGGGGGTACTGTCAGGAATCGTCTTACCAGACTGGCATCCGTCCGCCGCTGCGGACTCCGTCCTGGCTCCCTGCGGTCACCTGTCACCTATGCCCCTGCCATGGGACATCATCTGGATCCTGGGGGCACTCCTGAACCAGCGGGCGTGTGCGCGCCGCGTCCCCGCTAGGCCGCGGCGTGGGCGCCGCCATGACAGTCTCCAAACAGCTAGTATGCTGCGGCCAATCCGGTGCGTGGCCGCACCCACTTTCCTTTTCTCCATCCAATCCCTGCACACCATGGGGTATATAGGAGGCACAGTTTCACCTCACAGGCATCCTGGACTTTGTGTCATTCTGACAACCTGCATGAAAGGATCAGCTCCTGTCTCTCCTGAGTTCCTGCTAGAACTTATACTCCTGGTGATTCTGCTTACTCCCGTGGAACTTCAAGGCTCAGCAATACCAGCAACCTGCATTGGGCTTCACACTCATCACCACCTTGTGTGCTTCAGCCTGCGGTTGAAGACTAAACTCCAGGTGTGTTCATTTCCTCCACCTGTGACACAGCTTGCTGCTGCCAGTGCCCCATCACCTGCACTGTGAGTTGGTCTCCTGCTAATGCTCAGGTTTGCAATACTTATCATCTGCCTTAGTTCTCCGTTTTAAACTCTGCTCTGGTTCTCACACCAGAATCATTCCATTGACTTTCATTCCGTTGTTATAATTCTGGATATGATTTCTCAATTCACCTATCACCCATTGCCATAGACTTTGTTATCATTTCAAGTATTGACTTTTTCATCTGCTATTATTTCTGCTGCATTTCTGTTATAATTATCTGCTGAATAAATACCATTGCGCTCATGCGCAAGAACGTGTTACAACCTCCTCGTCTCTTTCCTCCTACCTCCACTGACCCACTAGCGCCCCCTCCGGGGACACAGACCAAACACAATCTGACACACTGTATGTCCTCCTGAGCCCCCTGGAGCGCAGACTGCACTCAGAGCTGTGCTCCTACTCTTGTGCCGCCATTCCCACCGGTGACCTGCTAAGCAGGACGCCGGCGCTGTACTCGCCACTCTTCTATCTTCTGGCTCTGTTAGGGGTGGTAGCACACTGTGGGAAGATACGCTCGCCGTGGTGGGGCTTGCAAATGACTCCTTCAGGATCTCAGTGTCCTGTCAGCGGAGAAACGGGACCATTAACTCTTTAGGAAGTTAGGCCGTTCTCCCCCCTAAGTGTCCCACGAAGCAGGCAGTCTGGTGCCAACCAGACCTGCCTGAAAATAACAAACAGAAAATAAATGCAGAAAACTCTTCAGGAGCTTCCCTAAGCGTGACCGGTTCCTCCGGGCAAATTTTCTAAACTGAGTTTGGTAGGAGGGGCATAGAGGGAGGAGCCAGTGCACACTATTGATTTCTCAAAGTGCCCAAGGCTCCTAGTGGACCCGTCTATACCCCATAGTACTAATGTGGACCCCAGTATCCTCTAGGACGTAAGAGAAACTGAATTTGGAATGGGGATAAAAAAATGTGTAAGATGTCCCGACCCTCTGCTGTTATTATTACAGGTGGAAATGAGAGCGTACAGTCGTACACTAGACGTGGGGCTGTCATATATAAGGCATCCTGCAAATGTCTCCTGGAAAATGTTAATGTGGGCAGAATGAATGTTATCATATGAAATGTCGACATTAGGGTTAGGCTTAGGGGTTACGTTTAGGAATTACAGTTAGGGATAGACTTACCTTAAAACCACTTTGACAATATTTCGATATTCTGACCTTCTCATCATGGCTACATTTCATAAAGGTGGCACAGTGCCCATTCCATATCTCATCAGCACTAGGCTTATGCGATTCAGGTAGAGCAGAGATCGCCACAGAGGAATGCAAGTCAGAGGTAACTGGGATGCAAGTCATACTCTTACTACATCTGTCTTTAAGGCAGGCCAAGAAACAGGGCCGGATTAACAATGGGGCGGGTGGAGCTGCAGCTCCAGGTCCCCCGTTGAAAATAGGACCACTGGAGACTGGGTATCCGTTCACATGGTCGACCATGTTATGGTCGACAGTCATTAGGTCGACCACTATTGGTCGACATTGACATGGTCGACATGGACACATGTTCGACACATGAAAATGGTCGACACATGAAAGGTCGACACATGAAAATGTCGACATAAGTTTTTCAACTTTTTTTTCTTTTGGGGAACTTTTCCATACTTTACGATCCACATGGACTACGATTGGAACGGTAAAGTGTGCCGAGCGAAGCTGTAGCGGAGCGAAGGCACCATGCTCGAAGCATGGCGAGCGAAGTGAGCCATGCGAGGGGATGCGGTGCACTAATTGAGGTTCCCAGTCACTTTACGCAAAAAACGACACCAAAAAAAGTAAAAAAACTCATGTCGACCTTTTCATATGTCGACCTTTCATGTGTCGACCATTTTCATGTGTCGACCATGTGTCCACGTCGACCATGTCAATGTCGACCAATAGTGGTCGACCTAATGACTGTCGACCATAACATGGTCGATCATTCATACCGGAACCTGGAGACTGACAGCATTGGCAGGAAAAAAAAATGTTTTCTTGTCACAGACTGCCAGCGGAAGCGTCTGTCCTCTCTCCTATAGCTCACCTCCTCCAGCTCCAGTACTCTGACTCTCTGAGAACAGTCACAGAGAGCCATGCAGGCAGTGTGGTGGCCGCCCCTCCCCTCCAGTCTCTCCTTCTCCGGGGTGCTGAGTCTGTCACAAGCTTTGCCCCCAGACTACACGAGGAGCTGCAGCTGCTGCACTAAGCCGGTAGATTCTAGAATCAAGTTGGAGAAAGGACCTCTGACATCAGGGGTAGGAGCCAAGACACCAGGGGGAGGAGCTAGGCAAGCGGGATAGTTCTACTATCCACGCCACCAACTACTAACTTTAGTAACCCGGCAAGCCACCGAGCCTGAAGCACGACGAGCGAAGCGAGCCCGCGAGGGTACATTTCGGGTACCCTGTTCGGACATGGTTCCTCTCCCTGGTGACATGGCTCCTCCCCATGTAACATCAGAGGTCCCTTACCCAACTTGGCTTTAGACCAAACCACATGAAGCCTGGTGCTGAATGTGTATGTAGTGTAGTGTGTTTGTGTATACATGCAGCAGTGGTGTGTGTAGTGTGTACTGTGTGTGTATGTGTGGTGGTGTGTGTGTTGGTGTACTGTGTATGTATATTCAGGGGGTTTGGGTGTACTGTATGTGTGTGTATGTGGTGGTGTACTGTGTGTGTGTATATGAAGCAGTGGTGTATGTATACTGTATGTGTGTGTACTGTGTGTGTGTATATGTGGTGGTTGTGTGTGTGTGTGTGTGTGTGTGTGTGTATATATATATATACTGTATGTGTGTGTATATGTGGTGGTAGTGGTTTGTGTGTGTGTGTCAGTGGTGGAACTGTGGGAGGACATGGAGTCGGCTGCCGCCGGGCTCCTGATCTGAAGGGAGCACGTCTCCTCCATTGTCTCCCACTGCCCCACAATCCATCGCAGCATCTGAATGGAGGAGCTGTCAGTGTCGTGACACGACAGCAGTAGCAGCAGCAGCCTCCTTGTATCCACAGAGAGAGCTGCCAGCTGGCTGCAGCTAGGGGGAGCTCCAGTGCACAGCTGCTCACAGGCACTTCCAAAAGAGCTGGCTGACTGAAGCACTCTCTTCCTCCATCCTGCTGATAGCTGAAGGTAGGTACTGGCAGCACCTGCTTCAAGCTGCACGGTGTGCGTGTGGTGCATGTAGGAAGTGGTGGGTGCCAGGAGTATCTTTAATAAATGTTGGTAGCACTGTATTTATGTGTGTGAATGTTTTTAAGTGAGGTGTGTGTCTGTGTTTATTTAAGGAAAGTTGTCTGTTTAAATGAAAGAGGCCCCTCCAACTGTACCATTTTGGCAGGTACAGTACCCTTTTTACCTTTTCTATATGGTCTGAACCAATTTTTGGCTCTCCAAACTGCCATTGAAAGTATACCCATGACCACGCCCCCTTTTTGGATTTGTACCGATTTTTATGTGTAAAATGTTGGAGAGTATGGTGTGTGTGTGTGTGTGTGTGTGTGTGTGTGTGTGTGTGTGTGTGTGTGTAATTGTGTGTGTTTAACCCTCCATCAGGCGCACCTCTGGGACTCCCAGGTTCAGGCGTTGTACGCCTGAGAGGCGCTTGTTATATAATCATCATTACCACCTAATTAACTCAATTCTAACGCTCTTAAAGTGATCAGTGACCTTCATTAGGACGTACAAAGAGAAATCGTAGGATTTACGGGACCTTTCAGCAGAAAATCTGAAGCAAAAAAGAGAAAACACGAACATGAGTATAAGTTGGGTGCAGTATGCCTGCGAGGCCACCCTGGACAAACCTAAATATTTTCACAAAATATCTACAACCTTTGTAATTTTAATTCATAAAATGAGCAAAATAAACAATTAATATATGAAAATAAAAGAAAATATGAACCTTTAAAAGTCGGAGGAGTTTGGGCGCAGTGTGCCTGAGAGGCCAGGAGGGTCACTACTGCACTCCACGCAGGTGGCGGGAAAACTGACTAGGGGGATTTCGAACAGCACCTAGAAATAGGAAGGTACTAGGAGGGACAGGCCCCTGCACCCCCTTGGGGCGGAGAGGGAAGCGAGAACAGCTTTGCAGCGCCTGTCAGGCCAGACTGAGAGTTAAGTGAAAGAGGTGTGTGTGTAGAATTGTGTGTTTAAGTGAAAGGGCATGTGTGCATTAGTGAAAGGCATGTGTGTGTTTACGTGAGAGGCATGTGTGTGTAAGGGAAAGAAGCATGTGTGTAAAGGAAAGAAGCATGTGTGTGTAAAGGAAAGAAGTGTGTGTGTGTAAGGGAAAGAAGCATGTGTGTGTAAGGAAAAGATTTGTGTGTGTGCATAAGTAAAAGAGGTGTGTGTGTCTGTGTGTTTGTGTAAGTAAAAGGCATGTGTGTAAGTGAAAGAGGTGCGTGTGTGTGTCTGTTTAAGTGAAAGAGGCATATCAGTGTGTGTGTGCGTGTGGGTTTACATGAGAGACGTGTGTGTAAATGAAAGAGGCATGTGTGTGTTTAAGTGAAAGAGGCATGTGTGGGGGTTTACGTGAGAGGCATGTGTGTAAATGAAAGAGGTGTGTGTGTGTGTCTGTTTAAGTGAAACAGGCATGTGTGTGTGTTTGTGTGTGTGGGGTTATATGAGAGGCATATGTGTGTGTTTAAGTGAAATAGGTGTGTGTGTGTGTGTGTGTGTGTGTGTGTGTGTGTGTAAGTGAAAGGAATGTGTGTAAGTGAAAGAGGCTTGTGTGAGTGCAAGTGAAAGAGGCCTGTGTGTGTGTGTGTGTGTGTGTGTGTGTGTGTGTGGGTGTGTGTGTGGGTGTGTATGTAAAAGAGGCATGTGTGTAAGTGAAATAGACCTGTGTATGTGTAAGTGAAAGAGGCCTGTGTGTGTGTGTAAGTGAAATAGGTGTGTGTGTGTGTGTGTGTGTGTCATGACGCTGCCAGCCAATTCTATAAATACGCCAATTTGAGAATTGTCACTTGCGATGTGGGTGTCACTTTTGAAAGACGAGATTGATCAAACAATTTAGCTGCCACCAGCAGGAGGAAATTAGCGTCTAAACGCAAGGTAGTCTTCGCTTCTACCTGTCACACACACACTGCAATACTTAGAAAAGTAGGTAGACGTGGGTCACACGAGGTCTTGGTTAATAAAAATCACAGAATCAGGACTAAAAATTAGATGTTTAATTTCAAGAATACTTCAGAGCTTTAGTTACAAAAAGGTGTTACAAAGATTATTAAGAATATTTTTTAAAACACACAGTTTATGGTATGATCTCAATAAATTAAAAGAAATAAAAATACAGAAAACCTCACTTACTCAAACGAACTTAGGTGGTTCTGTTGAGGAGGAATTTCACAGAATAGGCAATGGTCATCTCCAGCAGGTAGCTGCTCTATCCCGAAGACATGCACCCTCTGTCCCAGTGAGAGGGACAGATATAGCCCTCAGCTGTAGCAGGTCCCCACCCTCACTTACTCAAACGAACTTAGGTGGTTCTGTTGAGGAGGAATTTCACAGAATAGGCAATGGTCATCTCCAGCAGGTAGCTGCTCTATCCCGAAGACATGCACCCTCTGTCCCAGTGAGAGGGACAGATATAGCCCTCAGCTGTAGCAGGTCCCCACCCTTGGGATTTTTAACCACTTCCCCGCTGGACACTAAACATACACCATTTTTACATACTGTTGGTGATAGAAAAGAAACACAGGAGAAGGGGAGGTAGTGTATCCCAAAGGAACTGAAATCTCCTTCAAAGAGAGTGAGGTCTGTGAGGATCTGTCACCCCTGTATAGTTTTATTACTAGCCAGGAAGTTTAGTGGCTTAGTCATCTAAACATGTGGAATTCCTTTACTTTCTATCAGGTGATTGATCTGGACATCTTCCACTTATCAGGGTTTAGAACCTCTGGTCTGCTGATAAGGGTTGATTTCAGTAAGACAGAATCTACTCTCTGTCACACACAACCTAGATGCATGGAGGTCAAATGCAGGACATCACCTGTCAGCCATTTGTCACATCTAAGCTGAAAGAATACGAAATTATACATATACAGTCACTTGAAATCATTATTGGTGATTATTTCTGCAGGTAATCACCACACCTTAGATCAGATATAATTTGTGATTCTCCTTTCTGTGTTTAAACATGACAGTGTGTGTGTAAGTGAAAGAGGCATGTGTGTAAGTGAAAGAGGTGTGTGTGTGCAAGTGGAAGAGGGGTGTGTGTGTGTGTGTGTGTGTGTGTGTGTGTGTGTGTGTGTGTGTGTGTGTGTGTGTGTGTGTGTGTGTAAGTGAAAGGCATGTGTGTAAGTGAAAGAGGCATGTGTGTTTGTGTAAGTGAAAGGTGTGTGTGTGTGTGTGTGTGTGTGTGTGTGTGTGTGTGTAAGTGAAAGAGGTATGTGTGTATCTATACTACTATTGTGAAAGGCACCTGAGTACGCTGCTACTGTTCACCCTGAGTACCAGATATCTAAATATGGCATAACTATATATATATATATATATATATATATATATATATATCTGAGACTCATAAAGTAGTAAAGTGCAGTGAATTTATTGTCAATGCATCTATGTTTCGGGATCACAGCCCCATCATCAGAACAAATAACAAGTACAAAATACAGTGTTTAAATACCTTACAGTGAGTGATCTCTCCTGCCACCTCACACAGCGTAGCCCGATTTCCGGTCATGTCTCCCTGGCTCTTCCGGAAGTCACACATCGCCGGTCCGCCTAGCACATGCGCTGAAGCTGTAAATAGAGTCACCATGGTTACATATAAACATAATACAAAAACAACTCTGCTAGACGGCGCATCCGTCATGTGT